>NC_137894.1:41393465-41993465 GCF_963455335.1 Martes martes
CCTCTTATTTTGGACATGGACATCTCACTGTGTCTAACTGTGGCTTATGATGCCTCTGACAACCTGCCAGAGAAAACCAGCCCTCTCCAGGTCAATGACCAACGAGGAATCCACGAGCAGCTCTGGACAATGGGACAAAGCATATTTCCATGAACAAAACCAAGGGAAGCGATTCTTTTGCCTCTGGAAAATGAGAGGAGTTACTTCCTGTTAGATTATACTGCAGTTGAAGGTCCAGAAAAGGAACAGACCTCCCTGTATTGATGACAAAGCCCATTCTTGAGAAGCTAAGCCGGAGTGGGGACCTCTTCAAAACTTCCCCTTGGGAGCCTGAAATGGAAATCAAGTACTGCCCTGTTTTTATCTGGCTAATTGTAAACTCCTCTATAGAATTTTTATCTTGAGTTCTAGGTAAGTTAAGTAAATGTCTTCTAGGAGGTATAATTTGCAAAAAAAAAAGTGAAAGATGAAATGAGATTCAAATCCTGAGGATTAAATATACCTTGGACACAGACAAATAGCCAGGTGCTCATGCCATACTTCCATTTACCTCTGACTGGAATGCTGTCTCAGCGATTCCCTCACCTTCCTTCATGCTCTGAAATACTACTTGGCTAGATCTTCATCCAACATGATTGACAGGAGACCCCTGTCAGGAGGCAGATGTTATACCATCTCTTTCCTTAGCATTTGTGTGAGAGAGAGAGACTACGCATGCATGTGTGGGGGGGGAGGGGTTGGAAAGAGAGAATCTTGAGTAGGCTCCATGCCCAGTGTGGAGCCCGACATGGGGCTCAATCTCACGGCCCTGAGATCATGACCTGAGCCAAAACCAAGAGTCAGACACTTAACCGACTGAGCCACCCAGGTGCCCCAATATTTTCTTTCTGTATCCCTAGTGTCTTCTACCTATTAGGAGTTCGGTAAGGTCAGGATGATTCCTGAATGAACACATGAAATCTGTATTTCTTGGGCATCCGACAGATAAGAGAATCCAGAGTTCTGAGTAATGGATAGGAGAAAGACAGCACCAACCCCTGTGGCTGGTCTCCTCAGAGACCATACCAATGGGGCAAAGTTCTTCTGTCTCTATTTATATTTCCCCACCTATTTGTATTATCATACAAATAATTTCAACAATTAGAGGGTTGCTCTTTGTAAAACTCTTGAAAAGACTAGGTAACAATTATTTTATAAATGCTAATCGGATCATCTACTTTATCCCAACGAGCTATTATGAAGTACAATGCAAAGGAGACAAAATGTAACAGGGAAGTCTGAGCTTAAAGGATTTAGCCACAAATACAAAACAGAATTCTTTTTCCATTTGAAGAAAAACGTCCCTATTTCAATTGTTATGTTTGGAATTTCAGCTTCAATTACGAAAGGCCTTTGGAAAGGCATTACCGAAGGGGCTGCTGGTCCTCGTGGAATCACTTGGCCAGGTGCATCCTCCCGTCAGCCTAGACTGTCACCTGAATCTACTGACCATCGCTGACAGAAAGTCTAGAAAGCTCGAGGAGGAAGAACACGCTGTAAACTTGCTGCAGAGCATTAACAAGAACAGAATTTAAAACCTCCACTTCTGGGACTTATCATACAACTTGGAAATGGCGTTCAATAAAGGAAAAGATAATTCGGAGCCACACTACCGGAATGAACATCTCACATGCAGTCCCTGGTCTGGATTTAGAAAACTGCTTTGATCCCCAGAGGATGGCTTGTTAATGAGTATTTTAAAGGACGGGACTGAGATGGTATGACAGAGTTGAAGGGTTCCAGTCTTGCTTCTACTTCTGTAAAAGCCAGTGCAACTGCTTCTGAACAAGACACGTTCTACCTCCCTGAGAAAACGTCTCCAGCCCGCATAGGGGCGGTGCGGACCGCCTAATTCTCTCTCCGATCCACTCTCAGATCTGGGTCTTCAGGACCAGAACAGTGGAGAAACTTAAAAACAAGAGCAGCTAACACGCATATCCTTTTCCAACCTGAAGCAAAGGTGAGGGAACTTTATTATAAAAGGTAACTTTTATTAGCATGTATGCTAACAACTAATGCATAAATTTTCTAGAGATACAGGGATTTATGCAGTTTAAGAGAACACTGTCAACTTTCCAAGCCTGATATGCTCATTGGTGTCACCTTTTTCTCATCAAATACTAATGACCCAAGGTGGTCAATCTTCCTTTGTAAATCTAATCACCTCAGAAATCACAGACAAGAAGGTGAAAAAAGTTCATCTATTAAAACATTTTCACATTCACACAAAACTTGAATACAGCTCTATGGACTCGCCCTCTCCCTCCTGGTAAAATAAATGTTTTCCTACTCTTGTTTCACCTATTCCCAGCCTCATCTCAATATATTGTTTTTTTATTTTTTATTTTTTATTTTTATCTTTTTGGAGCATTTTAAAGTAAATCTCAGATATGCTGTTGCTTCACCTCTAACTATTTCAGTCTTCATCTCTGATAGGAATCATGTCATTACTACACTTGACAATATTAAGGAAATATTCTTTAATAGCATCTAAAATACCAGTCCATATCCAAATTCCATCCATCATCTAAAAAAATATATATATATTTTCAATTTTTGGCTTGACTCTGCGTCTAAATAAGGGCAGAGGTAAACTGATTTCACTCAAATCAAAATTGTCTTTTAAATGCTTATTTTAGATCCCACCATTACTTAGACACAATATATCTGGAACACACATAATGTGATGCTGAGCTTCAAAGCTAGCCAGTATTTCGTTATTTGCAGTGTCTGATTCTATGAATCAGATTCAAATGTAGTTAAAGCCTCAGAACTGGAAACATCAACTAATTCTCATAATTTTCTCAAATGCATGAACAATTGAGGCCACTTTACCTGCCTGCCTTAAGGATGTTCTGTTAAACTTTGTAAGATTCCCAGAAAGAATACACCTGAGAAAGCCTGGCAGTCCTCATTTTGCCCATACAAAAGCTGAATTTCCGGGACTATAGAGCAGCCCCAAAGCAGATGTGGCATTTTCAGTTGCAGTTTTACCCAAAGTTTAAAAAAAAAAAAAAAAAGAAAGAAAAAGAAAGACATCTGACTGAATACAGAGACAAGGAGGCCCGTTTTGCAAATAGGGCTAAGAGCCCTAACCCGTCACAGGCTGGCTTTGGGAAGGAAGAAAGTGACCATTTCTACATTCAGCCTCACGCAGCCTCTGGTAACACACAGGCACTGCTGTGACTCATAACTAGAAATACTGTTTTATAACACCAATCTGTGTTTTGTAACACACACGGAAACAAACAACAAAAAAAGACCATTTAGAAACCAAAACCAAGCTCTGCATCTGGGCATTGGTATCAAGATCTCAAGATGTCAGACTGCCTATTTAATCCAGATAAAGGAAGGCAAGGCCTTATCCCTTTGTTTGGCAAGAAAGCGGAGGCTTCCTGCCTGCTGCACATGCCCATAGGAGGAGCAACGATGAATTTAATTTTCTTAAAACAGAAGCATTTTCAGACTTGTGTTTTCCTGGACAGCTGCCTGCTGGATGTAATACATAACAAGGGTGTGTAATCGACAGTAATGTGAATCACTCACTGAAATTCTGGCAAAAAAAAAAGCAAAGCCACACACACACACACACACACACACACACAGGGCCATATACGTATGTATGGAGTTATTATTTTTCCCAGGAAAAAATTGAGCACGTTCACACTGTCCATTGAAAATAGCAACTACACTTCAGCTCATTAGCTACCTTTATATTAAAAAATCACTGTAATTTACACTAACTATCAGTATGTCTTATAAAGAAGTGGAGTGGTTACACAACACATGTAATTGGATGGGTTGGGTCAGACATCTGTGAAATGGCAAATTTAGTTGGGTTACTTGGTAGAGCATACGGGGGTTCCTCTCCCAAGGGTGAGTTTCAGGAGATGGTCCTCCCAGTAATTTTGCCACTTGAAAATCTGCTGTCAGGACCCTGTAATTATTATGGTAATACCCAGGCCAGACTGGCTGCCATGGACATCCACGGGCACCATCAGAATCTCTTTCACAGGGTTTAGACATAGGGATCTCCAGAAGAATGGCTGGGGATGTCCCCAGTTAGGAGTTGCTGGAACCATGGAAGTTTTCAGACCACGTAAAGAGTTTCTACAGTCTATTGATTCTCTTTGAGTAAGGGAAAGAATAATCTGAATTAACTTCACTATCAACCTGAAAGGGCCCCTCTTTTCCAGGGCAGAGGCACAGAAACTAAACCTAGGAAAGCAAGACAGATTGAATTCCACTTAGATAAATCCTGACTCCATCTGAACTCTACAGGTTCAGATATATGTCTGAACCTTCAGGATCTCTGAAGCTGGAAAGCCTTGTTCAGATCTGCAAGGTGTCTTGAGCTTCTGATTCTGGAAGGAATAGGGGTATTCTGAACTATGACAATTACATGAAGGAAAACTTGGGACTTTAGTATTTTGGGAGTTGGTGGTGGGAGATGTATTTTGAACAATGGAGGAAAGAGTGGAAACAGTTCTTTCTCTCCTGATATAATACTCTATGAACACAGTTTGGATTGATTTTCTCCTGTTGGGAACTATCATTCTTAGAAGACAAATTGAAGTCAAATTTCACTAAATCAGAGTTTAGGTCAAAATTTTGAGGAAGGAGGGGTGCCCGGGTGGCTCAGTGGGTTAAAGCCACTGCCTTCGGCTCGGGTCATGATCCCGGTGTCCTGGGATCGAGCCCCGCATCGGGCTCTCTGCTCAGCAGGGAGCCTGCTTCCTCCCTTCTCTCTCCGCCTGCCTCTCTGCCTACTTGTGATCTGTCTGTCAAATAAATAAATAAAAAAATCTTTAAAAAAATGTTTTTGAGGAAGGAAACTAAAATTCATCGTGTACCTTATCACTACTCCTGAGAAGCTTTTTCTCGTAAGACAACAGTTGGGGGATGGGATTATTGGCTCATGAGGGTTCTCTTCTTTGACAGCCACCACTAATCTCCAGCTTAATCCTGAGTTCATCTGCAAGGAGTTGCTAACAGACGAAATGAGGGTGGAGTTCTATAAACCACTAAAAAGAGAGACATTATATACACAAATAGGGCCTGCAAAATATTTCAGATACTATATCTCAAATATAAGACAGGAGTGACTGTCCAAATCTGAAAAGTAACGTGTAATACGTATAACTAGTTCTTTGCAGGCATTCTCTTTGTTACTATATGAATACATTCCACATGAGGCAAAAGAGTTGGAAATGTGTTATTTATTTTTATAATTGAGAAAAATGTGTTAACTCTCTGGAATGTCCATGTGTGGAAAAATAAAACATTACATGGAATTGTACAAGCATATGATTTATAATGCACACGTCCAGGACCAGAAATTCTAACGAAGAACCTATTGAACAGGAAAAAACAAAAAAACAAAAACAAAACAAAAAACAAAAAAACACATTTTTTCTCTTTAGCATTTGCTCTTCTGGTATACTATATGCTTGAGGCCAAGCATATATTTTATTAGTTTACATCCTAGCTAAGCAATAAAATGTGTGTCATTTTAAATACAGCAAACATGTTTTTCACGAAAGTTAAATTTAATGTCTATTTTGGCCCCCCAGAGTGATACTGTGGGGCACCACCCAGATCCCTCCCTCCTTCCAGAATCGAGGGCCTTATTCTCCTTGGGGCCTGGAGTGTTGACTGCCAATGTTTCACACCCAAGACTTGCCTTCAGCTAAGCGGAGCTTGCCTTCCCATGTTACGCCCCTCCCTGTGGCCAGCTGGCATTCTGGGGCTAGTTGATGCAGAGTAGAATATACAATCCCCTTGCCTCAATTTAGGACATATCTCAAGCGTTATCCCCATTTCTCCTCTCCCTGAAGCATCTGCTGAACTCGGGCTGCAAGTGCATGTCAGGTCAGTTTCTCCCGCCCAATCCAGCTTTCTTCACCCTTTTTAGGTGTTGTTCCTAAGAGTACTCCCCAATCAACTTCCTGTAGGCACAGGAGTCTATTCTCTGGGGAACCCAATCTAAGCTACCCATTTATTTAAAGGTAGGGGTGACAAGTTAGGAATCATGATGAATTTTAGATGAGAATATGGTAGAACTTCACTTTATTTGGTGTGAGGTAGACCCAGCCTGGCCTTTATGCCGAGAAGGTTGGTTCCAGAAGTTGTCTAAGTTTGGCATGACAAGGTGAGTTCACTTAATGGTGATCCTACAATGAAAGGAACTCTGTGATGAGGTTTTACTACTGTATTAATATAGACGAACCATGGACAGCATGTAGATCCTTTAACCAAGTGCAGAATGTTAGAAGTTGGCTCTACTGTGTTTCGGGGGCATATTAACTCAACTCAACTCTAGAATTTTTCCTTATAAGTAAAACTCTGGGATGAATGAAGAAGAACTCACTGACCATTAAAGAGTACCTTGAGCCTGGGAGAATCTCTGAGAATGGGACCCACATCGGTCATTTTGCTCATTAGAAATTAAACTTAAGTGAAACATACCAGTAGTATCTCAGGTAAAGCAATTTAGGGCAATAAACGCATATTCTTCTCAATGATACTGTCCCCCAGTGACTCCCATAATGAAAATGAGAACATTTTCCCATCTCTCAAATCACCCCAATTATAGGCAGGATTAGGTAACTTCCACAAATCAGGCCACGGAAAATTCTTTGATTTAGAGATAGCAGTCAGAACTCTTTTGTGTGAGTATGTGTGGCAGGGGGTGGGGCGAGTGTGGGGGTATGGGTCTATGTGTGATGGTGTAACCGTTTTCTCTTGTCCAACCTGGAAAACCACAGGTTGAGTGCCTTCTAGGACAGTTTTGACTTTGATTGCACTTGGCTGTGCGAAACTGCAGCCCAAGATGAAGACCGCTCCTCTCACTGCGTTATTAAAGACTCCCATCTGAGAAAGGAGAGGATGAAAGAGGCCACGAGAGACGGTGTTTCCACCAGAAATCAAAGATCTTCTTCCTTCCTCCTGTTCTCCTTTAGCTTGCTGATAAAAGCCTCACGACAGAATGAGTGTGAAGCTGAGAAAGCCAGACTTTACATTTCCTATCAAGAGATGGGCTTTCCATTCGAGGCAAGAAAACATTTACTCTCCTATTATAATAATTCCAAAGTGCTTTTTGACCTTGGAAGGAAAAAAAAAATCAGTGTTAAGATAGAATTGGTTAGGTCATCGCCTAAGGAGGCATAAAGGGCCACCAGGAAATAAATTAAAATTAAAATAAAAATAGATTCTTTTATTGGGTCACATCTCATCCTCTCATTTATAAGCAAGGTTTCCACTCAAGGAATTGATACTGCAGGGGATAATTTGGCTCCTCTTGTTTTGACTCAGGAAAAAGTTACAAACAAAAGAAGGGAGGAAACTGCTCCTAAAGTTTAAAAGGCAGAGGATTCCAAGGAAAAGGAGACAGAAACCATGGTCGTGAGCAGCTACTTCTGAAGTGGGCCAGAGTTTTGAAATCACTGGTCCCTGCTAAGTTAAGGAAACACACTTACATTCCAGACCAGACAAACACAGCAATGTCACGTGCTCCGGCTTTGAACAAATAAATGTCACTTGTTTCCAGAATTTACCTTCAGACTCAGTAAGTAATCTAGGATTATCAAAGCTTCTACTTCCCAAATTGTTTAACATATCAGGATCACTTCTCCCTCTACACACCAGACAAGTACAGGATATTATCCTTGACAGGATATACTTCCCATTTGTGGAGAGATTGGCCGATTCTTTTCTCTAGCAGGTAGTTTTCTCCTTTGCCTTTATTTTTTAAAAAATATTTATTTATTTATTTTAGAGAGAGAGAGAAAGAGAGTGTGGGGGAAGGGGCAGAGGGAGAAGGAGAATCTCAAGCGGACATCTGCTGAGCTCAGAGCCTGAGGTAGGGCTGGATCCGAGGACCCATGAGATCATGACCTGAGCCCAAATCATGCGTTGGATGCTTAATCGACTGAGACACCCAGGTGCCCCCTCCTTTGCCTTTAAGTAGATGACAATGGCAACTGAAAATGTCTCTTTCTTTTTCACTCTGTAAATCTGAGTATGTAGCTTATAAAATTTTTTATTGATAATGCAGACAAATGTTGTTTAAGAGGTCAATCAGAAAAAAAAACACATTCTTCATTTTAGAATAAAAGTAAGTACTCTTAAGCCTTCTGGATGAGATTCGGTCTTAAATCTGCAACAAGAAACTTTAAAGCAATCAGTCCTAAAATTGGGACTCCAGATACAAAAGGTAAGTTGTCAGATATCAAGGAGCCCTTTGAGTTGTAGTATTAGTTTCCAAAATAATACAGAACAAATCTCACAAGATAATTTTAAATATTAAATATCTGTTCTTCCTTTTTACTGTTAACAATGAAAAGATTAATTATTTTTCCTGAGACTCAAATTTGCAAGAAGAACGTGAGGTCATAAAACTGTGCATGTACAACACACACACACACACACACACACACACACACACACATACACAGACACTCTTATTTAAAATCTACAGATATTAATTGAACACATAGTAGATACGAATCATTCTGCTAAGCCTAAGGGATGTAAAGATAATTAAAGCATATCTAGGACAAAGCTACATAAACAACAACTATTCTACAATAGACTTTTTGTACTGCCCCCTTAACCATGTACTGTGGGGGCAGAGAAGCTGCAGTAACAAAGTTTACTTTGCAGTTTAACAAAAGGGGGAAGGTTGGTGGTTGGAGAAGGCTTTGCATCCAGATGCTATTTGTGTTGGCCTTTGGTGGAGCAGTAAGAATTCTACAGGTCCCGAAGTTGGTGAAGGGCATTCCAGGACAAACAAGATACAATAGACGCAAAGGCACTGAGGTATGCCCATGTACAACCTTGCAGAAACTGGTCACTGAGGATGGCAGAAACTACCAGCATAGAAGTCAAGGAATGAGCAGTAGGAAGATTAAGACCAGATTGTAAAGGCTCTTGAGCACCATACTAAGAAGTGTAGACTCCTGAGGTACTGCAAAGCACTAGAAGGTTATTAAGGCGGGGGAATAAGAAGATCCTGCTGGCAGTGGGATTCCAGAGCAGGTCATATAGTCTTTCTGTTTCTTTTCTTTTTATTTGAGAAAGGAAGGAAGAGGAATTGTTAAAGGGATTGTTTTCGACTATACCTGGTCCTAGAGAAGAGTGTTTAGCCAAGGCATGTTCTTGGCACAGCTTAGCACACGGTAATTCTTAGCACAGCCAGACCACACTGATCTCCCCATTGAAAGGTTCACAGTGGTCCCCTGTACTATTGGTGTATTGTATTCACACTGCAAAGCAAAAGGAGTGCCAAGCTGCATCTGGGATACTCTGCTCTGTGGATTTACGGTCTGACAAGATTTAAAGTTAGAAAAATACTTCAAACTGAACCTGTCACTAACAACTTTATGCTGTGGCTCTTTCCTGAGTCACCTGGCCACTGGGACACCAAGTCTGAAGTAGATGCTTCTAACGGTAAGCCCTATTGACATCCGCTTTATCATTTTTTATCAGCACAGGGGGACCTGGGTGGCTCATGATCTGCCTTTGGCTCAGATCATGATCCCGGGGTCCTAGGATCGAGCCCAGCTTCAGGCTCCCTGCTCAGAGGGAGTCTGCTTCCCCCTTCCTCCACCCCTGCTCATGCTCTCTCTTGCTACTCTCTCTCCAAAAATAAATAAAATCTTTAAAAATCAATAAGTACACCAGCATATTGAAGCCTCTTCATGCCCCCAAAGGCAAGCTGATGATGTGGACAACAACAACAACCAAAAAGGGATTTTTCTCTTACTTGCCCACATTTGTTAGAAGTCTGAATCTATACAGCGCCTGGATAGCAAGGAATGCAATACTAATTATTTTTTATTGTTTGATTCTTCTTCATGACGGTCCCCCATGGCAGGAAATTGGTTAGTTTGCAGATCGGAGAAATCCAGGACCAAAGAGAGAAAATAATTGGAAATCCCTGTTTGGATGGAGTCAGGGGCAGAGTTAGCAATGGCATTCCCTAGCCGCAGCTCTCCCGGGGAAGCCCGACAGCCTCGTTCCCACCGCAGACTCAAATGTCCTCCATCCATGCAGATCAATTTGATTCCTGAGCCCGAATGACAAACTTAACTACCAATAATGCCTTGCACCGGGTTTTAAGCGACATAATCAACCGGAGAGGGACTTGTGTCAGTTAGACTTTGTTTCCTTAAAAAAAAATCAAGAGTAACAGTGGAAAGAGAAGTTTTTAACAAGGAGGAAAACCCTAGACAGTTGTCTCTAAGATTCTTCACCACAGCTTCAAGGACAACCAGGAAAAGAGCTGCTATTTGAGGCAACTTCATTATAAAATCATTTTTAATAAGCAATCTTAACAAAGAGAGGGAATACTCTTGTGGAGAAACCCTCCAGGGACCCAGAGGCTGCCCAGTTAAGTTATTAGGAAGTTTCACACAAGGGACCAAACAGCTATTTCATTGGCCTCGGGGGACAGAGTTTAGTTTTCACCCGTTCTCCAGAGGCACTGGTGTTATCTTGTCTACTAACAGCAGAGACTGGTAACAATCAATTATCCCGACGCCCCGACTTGGTGAGGGAAAGTGAATTTTCAGTTTTGTCGACACAAAAAGACACCATGTAAGAGAGACAGATAAGTTAGCGCGATAGAGTTCATTATATACCGAAGACTTTCGTGAACGTGCAGCCAATGACAAGACCTCATCTGGATCTTTGCGTTCTTTATGTGAAACGTTAGGGACTCATTCTTGGAAAATGAAGTAATACCAACAAAAAGAAAAGAAAGTATGATTATCCCCTTACTGTACCATCCAGCTATGTGAGGGAAATGATTCTTCGTGCTGATGAACAAAGTCATAGTCAACACAGCTGCCTACCTAAGGGGTGAGCAGGATTTAGAATTCGGGGTTCAAATTTTTACACAGCTACATGCGGCCGAGTTAAAAAGGGTTGGAAAGACGTCGGCTCCCAGTGTATTAGAGTAGCTTCCGGCCAATTCGCAGCAGGAATAAAAGAAAGCAAGGAGAACCGTTAGCCACGCAATTCAAAGTGCATATGTATTTTTCAAGCTCATTTCTTTCTTCTGATTTCGAAGGAACGGCAAGAACTGGTCTTACAATTAGACCTTAAACCTGGGAAGATGGAGAAAAAGTAAAACGCGCTTTCTCTTTAATAATCAGAACAGCCTTCCCTTTTTGGACTAGATCTTTCCTGCCCCATAAGCACTTTTGCTACATAGTTGATCAGAGGAAAGGCCAGAGAAGAACCTCTATCTAAGGATAAGAATTCTGTCTGATTTCGGAAAAGGGACTGAAGTACGGAACATCTGCTTTATGTAACACTCACTAAATGACCGTGGCAATAAAAGCATTATTTAAAGGTCAGTGTATTTTTCACACACATTCTGTGGCTCCCCACTGGTTCTGAGATAAAGCTGAAACCTTATCGCTGCTCTTCTTGTCCTTCCTTATCCTTGTTAATACTCTATTCTAGTTAGACAGGTCTACACAGTCATCCCCAAACACCTCTTGATCCACCTGATCACACCTAATCCTTGCTACTCTTCTCAACTGAGCTCAGCTCACCACCAGCATCCTCAACTCATACAGGTAATCCAACTTGTGTCATAACCCTGCATTTTTCTTGCAATTCCATCATTACCTAAGTTTCCTCAAGGGGCTCTGTCCTTAGTCCTCAGATGCAGACTAATCTACTGGAGAGTGAGCATTAGGAGTTAAGCTTTCTATACCACTCAGTGCCTAATGCAATGCTGGGCACAGAGTAGGGGTTAGAAATACCAAGTGAAGAAGATCTGACTCCCAGCCTCATGGTCTTCCTCCAGGGAGTGGCTATGGTCTGCTTTCTAGCTTTCCTTTCTCAGATCTCCGATTACGGGGACCCCTGGGTTAACTACCATACAAGCCCCTCCTTCTCTCCTACAAACATAACATTTAAAATGAAAGATTGACGGAGTAAGTCTCTTTCACTGAATCTGCAGCTTAATCCTGCATATTCTAGCATTTTCTCTTCCTCAACTACTTAAGACATTAGGAACTACAGTGAATGCCCAGGAGATGAACAAGTAATACAAGGGAAAATGCTATCAGTCTCTCAGAGGAAAAATGTTTACTCAGAGGTGGAGGTGAAGTGAGTGGAGAACATTCCACTGTGGGGAATCCAGGAAAAAGGGTCATCAAATAGCTTGGAAATAAAAACCTCAGGTACCATAACATGCAGATATGGACATCGATTATAATCAAAGGGGATCGTGTGACTACAAATATATCAACTTCCTGGCAGCATAGCTGATAGAGTTACTATTAAAAAATGTGTGGGGGCGCCTGGGTGGCTCAGTGGATTAAAGCCTCTGCCTTCGGCTCAGGTCATGATCTCAGGGTCCTGGGATCGAGCCCCGCATCGGGCTCTCTGCTCAGTGGGGAGCCTGCTTCCCTTCCTCTCTCTCTCTGCCTGCCTCTCTGCCTACTTGTGATCTCTGTCAAATAAATAAAATCTAAAAAAAAAAAAAAAGTGTGTAATTTAGAAAGAAAGTTAATACAGAACAGTAAGTTTCTTCATATTTCAAACACATTAGCATCTCTGATTTTCCTATGTTTTTATGCCTTTGGACAACAGATCCCAATAAAGAGAGAAGCAGATATAACTGTAAATCTAAGGTTAAGTTCAGGTATGCATAAGCATACTCAAAACCTAGATGTTTAATTCTCTTATGTATGCTTTTGGTATGTATTTCAATTCCCTAGGCATTCTTTTTACTTTCATGGTTTTGTTTGGTTTTGGTTAGGGTTCAGAGAAACCACAGTATCCTGAATCATACTACCCCTTAGTGGCAATGAAAGTTATACACGAATACCAAGACGGTCTGACCAAAGAATAATGCACAAATTTATTACAAATGTTATCAAGGTCCATTAAAGACTTTGTGGCAGTGAAAATCAGATTTGTGCTCTAAGAAATACACATCACTACTAGTGTGGGAGACAGAACTATCTGGAAGCAAAAGAACCATTTGAACTATTTTATTGCGGAATTGGTTGAGTTATATGAACAATGATATCAAGTGGATGCCAGTTCTTTGATAAGTTAGGTTAGATTGTTAAAAAGAGAAGTAAAGATCATTTTGAAGTTAAAAGACAGCATGGTTTTATGCAGACCACTTAATTTAAATGAAATTTTTTCATACAGAAGGAATAACATCCCTCTTTTTTATAATCGGTTGGTTCACCAAGCTTAGAAGACTTTACAGGTAACATAGCCCTAGGTTTCAAGAACCCGAATCAGTTGTAGGAATGACAATTACACTGGACTTTCTTCCTACAGTTTAGAGTGGAAGGACCACTCTGAGGACTGACATTTGTTACTGTAGCAGCATCGAGACTCTGTGGAATGGCTTTCAATCCTGGCTCCATCCTGTCCTAGCTAGCTGTAGACTAGACTCCTGGGCCTCAGTTTTCACCTGCAGAGGGGGGAGAGCAGTGAGATCTACCTGACAAGATTGCGGTAAAGATGAAATAAATGAACATTTACGAAGTGCTTAGAAAAGCACCTAGTGCTTTGTAAGCACACCACAGACACTGCCTCATGTTGAGATCAGAGATAATGGCGTGGTGCTTCTGTGCGTGCAAGGTGCCAGTCTACTCTTGAGTCCTGGCTCTGCCCATCACCAGCTGGATGAGTTTGCCAGCGTTTTCACTTCTTGAAGTTGCTGATCTCTTGGATAAATTTGCTCATCCAAAATGGGGACGCAGGTAGAGCAAGACTCACGAGCTGATGAGAAGATTGCATGAGATCATGCATGTAAAGCATGAAACAGAGCACCTGAGCTATTAGAATGAACCACTCAGGGCTGGCAGTTTCTATCTCCCGGTACTTCTCCTCCTACCCCAGATTCCTGCCTTCGCCGAACCAATAGTAATGTGAAACTCTGCGACAGACACCCAGCCCTCTTCTTCTTCTTCTTTTTAAGATTTTATTTATTTATTTGACAGAGACAGAGATCAGAAGTAGGCAGAGAGGCAGGCAGAGAGAGAGAGGGGAAGCAGGCTCCCTGCCGAGCAGAGAGCCTGATGCGGGGCTGGATCCCAGGACCCTGAGATCATGACCTGAGCTGAAGGCAGAGGCTTTAAGCCACTCAGCCACCCAGGTGGCCCTGACACCCAGCCTTCTTTAAAGAGTGAGACAACCACATGTAAGAGTGTTACTAAATAGATAATCTCTAGTACATGACAGCGCCCGATAGGCCAGGCACTTGTGTTTTCTCCCCGCTAGTGATCATGGACTTTTAAAGGAGCTCCTTGCCATCTCAATCTACCCTTTTGAACCTGTGTTACAAAATGGGAACCCAAATACTTCTCCAAATTCAGTTCATGGATCTGATGTCCTACTAACAGAACAAACTTGAATCAACCAGAGGCTCTGATGGAAACACTTAACTACATATTTTGGGCCTTTTTTTTTTTTTAATGTAATGAACTGTGGGTTTTCACGCTATGCAAATCTCCTACCTTGGAAGAACTGAGTGGCAGGGCCAAGTGCAGTCCATTTATATCTCAATATGATGAGCCAGAAATCATGTTAAGCTCAGGCAGGGTTGGCTGTAGTCACACAGGCTGAGTCTAAACAAGGCAAACATTTTTGGGCAGTATGAGGGATTTTTTTACTTCCCTGGGCTGGCTGATCTTGAAGGGACTACATAGGTGTGACTCTGGGTGAGAATGGGGGATGTGCAGGGGGGAGAGCTTTTAGCACCCAGGGCTAAATCTTTCCCTTTCCTTTAACCCTGCTGTATGCCCTGGATCATAGCACCAGAATCCTGGATTGTCCAGTTTTTTTCCTTCTCTCCCGCACTTGCAGCTAAGTCTGCTTTCCAGTTGTGAGCCGAATCTTCTGGAAGTGGTACATGAGGCACTGGTGTTTTCAGTGACTGTATCACCCCACTTAGCCCATCCCCACCCTGGGCCCCACCTTCAACCTAGTCTGTAAGGTCCTCGAGAGCAAAGAACCTGCCAGCACACAGTAGGCCCTCAGAAAATGGCTGTCCATTGGTTAGCCCTCTAAGACAGCAGCATCGCATCTATTTTTGGTCACATACCATCAGCAGCAAGCTTTGTGTCTGGGATGGCCGGTAGCCTCAGGAAGTCTGGGGAAGAAATGAATCCTCTGGCTACTTTGTGAGTACTGAGTTATCCCCTTTTCTGTTTCTCAATGGGTAGATGGAATGTGGATGAAAGCCTACTAAGAGAAGTTCAGTGTGGCTTCGTCTCAGGCCTGTCCTAATGATACACCCTGCCAGCAGCAATTGAAATTATACTCGCTGTGAGTCATGCCGTGAGTCACATGGGTTGTCACGGCAACCTATTAACTATATAACCAAAGCACCTTCCATTAGCTTTGCCAAGAACGGTTCCTGAGTTTTCCTGGACTGTGAAAATAGTGTGGGTGAGCCCTAAGTTTGGTGCTGTGTTAAGAGTCTACAATCAAAGGGAATGGCCTCAAGGACAAGAAAAGAAAGCGAGAAAATAAGGTTATTTTAGTTCTTGGACCTCCTGAGTAAATGGCAACAATCGTGACAAATTGTTGGGTTGGTTTTGTGATATCAACAAATGCCTAAGGAGAGGAGGTTGAGGCCTCAAAACTAATTTTCTCTAAGTCAAATTCAAAACCAAGTCTCTAGGGGTGAAAAGTGAATACATTAACCTATTCCACTTTAAATGACTGCAATAAACACTTTTTCTTTTTACAGATACAAAGGATTATTTCTCAAGGAAATATTCTGATGTGTACTAAAATATTTTAAATATTGAGTACTAAACTCTTTTTATAAATAACATAGTGCTTTAATTTTATATGTTTGGTATTAGCCTACTGCAAACAAACATTTGAAAATGCACTAAATTGACGTTAGTGGCTATTCATGTTAAAATAAAAATATTTCAGAAGACTCCAAAGCACATTTTACTTTGTTATTTACTGGGGAAAACTGACAATAAGTCGTATTAAACTGATACATTTTTCTGGCTGCTTTACTGAGTCGCCTGCAATTTTCATACGTGTGTAAAGTAAGTGCCTGTTCCTGAGTGTAGAAGAAAGCAAGCAGACCAGACTTACACAGGAAGAATAAAGAATAGAAACATGGATGAGAACAGGAGGAAATGACAATGATCTGTTGCTTCTGGAAACTATCTAGCAGTCTACCTGGTACCTTTCGGGTCTACACTGTGGTCCTTGGCTGATATATACGTTAAGGTTATGACTTCATGATGCTAAACTTCCTACCAGCTGGAAAGAGCTAAGAGGATCTGTTGCATTTGTTACTTTTTCACCTCCTAATCCATCATATTCTAACATTTTAGTGTATGCAGAACAATCCAAGTAGAATGAGATTAAAAAGTCAGGGGCAAATGACGAGTTGTCCTTGGCAAATAATAAAAACCAAAACAGCCGTTGATGCCATGAAAAAGATATTTATCCGACATGGTACCATTTCAGCAGGAAAGACACCAGAATAAACTTGTGAAACACCAAAGTCAAAGCAATCTTTAAAGTGTCCAACCAAATACAGGTGCTACATAATCACCACAAAGATTAAATTGAAATTCTACACCACAGTGTAAAATTTATCTCGTAGGTCCCTATCCCACAAGTAAAAACTTCATTTTCTGTTCACATACCAAAACCAACAGCAACGTCTCCTATCACCAATTGAAGAATATCACAAATGAAAGCATTCTCTGACCAGGTTGGTCACGACGACTTTGTACTGGAAGCCTCAAAGCTTTGCCTTCCCCCACGGGCCAAGTAAAGTTAATGACAAACACCACTCCAGAGTTCTCAGGAACTCTGGAGAATCTGAGTTCTCCAAAGACCACGCTTGTGAATTCATCCGAAGCTACTAATCAGAGTTCCTTTCCTGGGAGTTTCTGGCTCAGCTCACCCAAAGCATTTTGTACTAGTTTATTTATTTATTTTTTTAAAGAAGCCTATCATACCTATGCTTTCCAGATAACGAGGTGGCCTAAAATACTATCAGGTGTCACATCTCTTCAGGTTCGTTTTGTGGTTCTTGCACCTCCGACTGGTGTACCTGTGAGCTGACACTCTGGTCTGATAATATATTCTACAACTGTACATGTTAATTTGTAAGTTGAACCATCTCTCTGTGAGGGCCGTTAGGAAACCCAGATTGAAACTGCTAATGAGGGTTGACTTCGGCTGTCGATGATTATGTAGTCAAGCCTTGACCAAGGTTTCCAGAACTCTGGCTAAAAATGGAAGTCTTGCGACAGTACAAAAATGAATTCACACACTTCACCGATAGTGAAACTTTTTGAAGAACAGATGTCAAGATGCTTTAAGAGGAGTTGGTATTTAACCTCTTAAGAAAACTTACGGGCAAGGTAGGACAGTTTGGTTTTCAAGAAAAATCCGACAGATGCTAAAGAAGAAGTCATTTGGGTGACTGTTACGGGAGAAAGAACTGATTGATTTTCTTCCTCCTCACAAGTGGTAGGCCCTGTAGAGATGCTAAGATCAGAAATATGAGGGGTTGTCTGCTGAGTTGGGTGACAAAAACAATCTCCACATTTAAGTGGCATTGAAGACTTGCACTAACACGCAACTTGGACAATTCAGTTTCTTCTTGGCATGTGCAAAGTTTTGTGTCAAATCTCTGTTTCGGTTGCTATTCTTCCCAACTTGTTATTGGTCTGCTTTATCATGGGCCCTCTCCCCTAAATCATGAAAGTAAACATCAACCAAAAAAACCTAGGCGATTTCTGATCTCTTTTTGTCAATTTAATATTGAATTACATAAAGTGAGCTTTATTTTAAGTCTATCTACACTTACTTGATGCTTGATGTCTAAGAATTTTCCTGCTGATTTCCTGATTTAAAAGGCAATGAAAGTCCACCCACTCTGGCTCTATTTTCCAAGCAGGTATATCTGGTGGGGTTAGTTAAGCCTTGGCTGCAGGGCCAACCTGGCTATATTGCCTCTTCCTGGAACACCAGCTTTTCTTCACTAGCTACCACTCCCGTGCTGCCATCCAAATGCTTCCATAATTTAAATCTGACCACGAGTTATTGTTTCTGCAGTAGGCCAGTGAAATTATTCTCAGGGATGACAATTCCTTGAAGGTCCTCATGGATGGATGGTCTATATATTTACTAACGTCTCTGGTCTCTGTCTTATTGGGTGAGGGGGACTCTTTGTATCCAGTGGAGTTGAACTAGTGGTTTTATCCACTTATCCAAGAGCCAAGTCATAATGCAAATAGTCAGTGGCTTTCTGTGTATTGCCAGGTGGCCAGGAGTCCATACCCCAAACCACCATAAACAGTAGGCACAATCATCCGCTCCTGTTCGGGAGAGGCCCAGGACTGAGCTAGCAGAAAGACTGAATTACTTACCACCTCTAGAGTGGGTCCCTCCAGGCCAGGGACGAGCTCATGGGCAAGGCTGTGCAAGGAAGCGCTCTGTACCATGCCTGCCCTGCGGATATACAGAGGACTTCAGTCTCCTGCACTGTCAATCTCTCAGTCATCATGAGCTCAATTATGCACCGACAACAGCAAGAACAACAACAACAACGACGACAAAACAACCCCCAAAAAGCTAAGGGCCACAGACTACCGTGATGGAGGGACAGCCAACGGGAACTGTGCATTCCGAGATGGAGGTGCTGTCCTGATCATGTGTCCGTTACGGGCCTGACCTTTACTTCTTTCCTCAAACAAACATTCCATTGAAGCCCATGGGAGAGCCAGGTGGAGAGACTGCAGGACTGGGCCCTAAAAGGCCACCATCGAATTTGGTGGGGTGTTTTATTTTTTAATGTTTTTTTTTGTTGGTCTTTTTTTTTTTTTTTTTTGCTTTTTTGTTTGCTACAAATACAGATAGACAGACAGACAAGCCCAAGAGCAGATTTCAAGAATCAACTGAGGCACAAGATAAACTACTTTGATGTTACACAGATTTTTTTTTTCCCCAAATGTTTCACATGAAACCAAAAATTTTAAAAGCATAATTAGGAAAAATTTGGGGACACATCTTTGTCAGCCCTAAATTGTGCCATAAATATCTCCACTGCTTGCCTTAGAAGGATGCCCAAACACATCTCATGGGTAGCACATATCTGTGGTCTAAAACAGTTATCGAATTCTAATGACACTATTAATTCGAAGTCTAAATATGCTGGTCAAGTACAGTGAAAGTTGACTGCCTGCATCAATGACGGATTAGTCTCATCCTGAGATTCAAAGCACAGTCAAACATTATTGCTCAGATTGCAAAATCACAACACTTTACATTGACGTGAGTTTGTAAACTTATGGTGTAGTTCGAATGAAGGCAACTGATGAAAGCAGTTGAACCTGAGAAGTGGGAATGAATACAGAGTGTCAATCCAGCGCACATTTCCACATCAAACTTCCGATGCCATTTACCAGGGCCCTCGTGGGCCACAGTCATGGTCGAGCAACAGCACCTAGATTCCCAGTCAGTATCTCTGCCCCACAGACACAAGTACAAAACGGCCTAGATCGTGAACTGGTGGTGAGGAAAAGGAGACCAAAGTTTAAAAGAAATCCAGGTGATGTTTCCTAGAAACATACCAGCTCTTCTAAGAAGGATCCAGAATAGGGGTGATCGGTAAGTAATTAATTGATCCTCCTGACTAGATTTGATGATTTTTCTAAAGACTAATGACTTGAATCACTAGAATTCATCAGACTACGGCTAGACTCTCTTTAACACACACTCAGTACAAACAGGTGGAGATGCACCACTTCCGACCACTACAGGTAGAGAAGTATGACCTCTGTTGACCATGGATCACAGCTGAAACATTAGTTTATACTTGAAGGGTCACAGCAGCCAGACATATGCGAATTCCAACTCTTCAGAAAACTTTGGATTAAAAAAAAATGCATTACTTACATGTATGTGTCTTCTTCGTTACTGAGATACCTAGAAGAGAAGAAAGAATGACAAAGGTAAGGAAGTGTCCTGTGGGTGCTTTTTTGGAAAGCGTGTCATTCACAGTGCACTCAGGAGAGCATTTGCTTGGACGGCGACGCAGAGGCCAGGTTAGTTTCAGTCGTACCTGGTGGCGTCACCGGACCTACCCCAGAACAACAGAGTCACAAGTGACAGGGATGGCAAACACCAGCTACCGGTTTAGGACGCTCTGTGGTAAAAAGCAGCGCGGACAGTGATTAAACAGGGTGAGAGAAGACTCTCTGTTTTCACTTTAAATAGGGAAATGATCATGTTTAGAGGCAGAGTGGGGAAGATTTAAGACGCAAGAGAGCGATGCCAACCTACTCAGACAAGAGTGAGCTGAGCAACAGAGCAATTAATTTGCTATGGCCATTGATTCTGGGTTTACTTTTTAATGAAAATGACTCTGCCTGCTCACAGGAGGCATAATTTTTTTATGGTGAAAGGAAAAACATCCACAAAATGTACCTATCTGTCCGTACTCCTTAAAGTCAGAAGGGGTATGGCTGCTACTTCTCTGTGAATGGTACCAAAACTTAACACAAACGGTATAAAAATACGAGGGATTCATGAGTCAGCAACCTCGCTGCGTCCAAGATGATTTACGGAGAGCAGGTGACACATGAATGCCACTAAGCAAGACTCGGCACATAAGACCACAGAAAGCTAACACGAAGGCACGCTCCAGTGCAAACTGTGCTATCTCTGTTTCGGAAGGAGTCCATCTTGAACTCTATGCTCTGTTCTTCTTGGGGGATATTCCTGAGACTAAATAGGCTCAAAGTAATACAACTCTTGAAAACATTTAGCCTGTGACTAAGCACTGTGGTAAACCTTGAAATTTTTTTCTTTCAAGTTATTAAGAGAACTATTTAACCCTCCTCTGGAAAGTAAAAGTTGTCGAAAAATTTGGCACCCACATCAGACCCATTACTTAGCTGTGGAACAAATCGTACAGGGGAGAAATCTGTTATGAAAATCCACGGTAGACATTAAAAAAAAAAGTTCCAAAGTTGTGCGCCAAGACCAAAATCACACACTTGCTCCCCCCACCAACTTTCCAAAGGGCTTATTTAGGGAAGCTGAAATTACATAGCCCAACTCATATTCCCCCTCCCCTTTTTATTGAGGAAAACTAAACTATTGTTTTTCATCATGTTTGAGTTGGCTTCTCAAAGTGAAGTTAGAACCCTCTGCAAAGAGCCTTGAAGGCTCTCTCACACGGGAACTACAAAAAACTTTCTAGAATTTTTTTTTGAAAGAAGCTTTATCATGGGAAGGGAGCTTCTCCCAACAGCAAGTGTGAGTGAAGTTTAAAATCTGAATACAATTTGCAACTCCAGCTCATGACACCGGCACCAATAAATTGATACATTAGTGCTCTTTCAGCATTATGAGGGCTATATGTGTACTTTCCTTAGGAAATAATGCTTTCTGTAAAATCACTTTGAAGAGAAAGTGCTTATGCTGTCACTCCTGATTATTCAGAACCTCCACACAATTGGATTTAACACAGCCCAAAACAGACCTATCTATATTCGCTGAGTGTGGAACTATTTTCTCCTGACATCCAAAGCCCTGACGAAAATACCACTGCTTTGACTTTTCTACTTAAATTTATTATACAGCGTGAGGCAGTGTTCTCATCAAATATTTTCATGATGATTACATTGATAATAGATTCTGAAAATCTTTCCAGGAAAGCTGCCTGATCTCAGAGAGCTAAAACTACTCCTATCTGTCCCCAGAAGCAAGCATGAGACCCGCATCAGAGCCAACTCAGTCCCCTAGTTTCGGTTAGCAGTCACTTAGTGATTGATATAAAGAACTGGGGGATATGCCCACCTAAAAGTGGCTAGATTTAGCAGATAAAATGCAGGATGCCAGTTAAATGCGAACTTCAGATACGACTCTGCTGTGTATCCAAAATTCAAATTTAACCGGGCATCCTGTATTTTACCTGGCAACCCTAATCCATACAAATAAAATGTAAACTATATCTGTTCTATACAGTGAAGAATATAAAACAAATTAATAGCACACTTTTATGGAGAAAGCCTTAAAAAACACACCCCTCCCCTGAAAGCAGTATTTTTTATAAAAAGTGCATTGCTTCTAACTATGGAGACAGGACTATGCATAATATTTAATTATTGTTTTTACTTCATAGCCATTAGGAAGACGAAATTCTATTACCCTCCGCAAGCAAACAAATGAAAACGATATGAACACACAAAAGACAAATTTAATGGAATGATCGGAAAGTTTATGTGGAATTGCCTTCTTCCTCCTCTCCTAAAAAATAACATTTGTGATCAAACTAAGGTCTTGAATTTGTGTCACTCCTTTCTCTATAGAAGCTCTAGTATTTCATAGTAACTGACTCCATAGAAGCATTAAAAAAAAAAAAAGCAAAAAACCCCAAAAAACAAAAAACAAAGCAACAACAAAAAAAGGGGCACCTGGGTGGCTGAGTCAGTTAAGCATCTGACTCGATTTGTGATTTTGGCTCAGATTGGGATCTCAGAGTGCTGAGATTGAACCTCATGGAGCCTGCTTAAGATTCTCTATCTCCTTCTCCCTTTGTCCCTTCCTACCCACCCCCCTGCTCTGTCTCTCCACCCCCACTCCACCCCCCCCCCCTCAAGAAAAAGAAAGAAAGTAAGCAAAAACCATCCTCAGTTCACAGATGGGTCAATTGAGGCTCAGGAAAGTTTAATTAGCACAATAAAAAGCTTTCTGTGGAAAGCTAATATCCTCTTGGAATCACATCCCTGGCTGATATTTAAAAACCCTGGTATAGAGAGTGCCTCTGAAAAGAGTAAATATTCAAAAAAAGATTTATTCCCAGGACCATATCACTCAGCAGTCAGTAAATAATTTAAACCTATGGCACCCTGTCCCCAGTCTCATCCCAACCAGGGAGCCTCATCAGGGCGTGGGTGAATGAGGTCCTCCAACAGAGAGGCCTGCGGTTTGTGACCGACAACCATTTCTTCACCCTTCATCGGGGGTGGGGTGAGTCTCCCCTTTTAGTCTTTCTTCTCTTTCCCTCAGAGGTTGTAAGCTTCCTGTCTTTCTCGCCAGAAAGCGCCTCCTTCATGAGACCACAGCAGTCACACACTGCCCATTCTCGTCCTTAGCGCATCCAAAGCTAATGTTAACAGCAGCGGTAGGAGAAGCAGCTCTGAATAATGAATTGTTGGAAAACTGGTTTTCTAAAGATAAATTATCATGAGTATTTAGCAGGGGCAAATAGCTCTCATTCTACCCAGCAGAAAAGAATACACTTTTTAAAGTTAGCTCAAGATCGCTGGGTCTGGAGTCAGGCCTACTTGGGCTTGCATTCGCGGCCCGTACGCTTTCCTGCCTCTTGGCTGACAGGCCTTGGGCAACTGACTTAACTTCTCTGGGGCTGGAGTTTGTATTTGTGTATTGAGTTTATAATTGTGTATCATCACGATAATACTCAAAATTCTGCTATGAAAATTAAAATGAAATAAGGATGTGTAAAGAGCTTTCCAAACTGGGAAGTGTGATAGAAACATTAAAAGGGTGGGCAACACGCACGGTCTTATTTTAGCGAGGCTGAATTAGAATATTCTACTGAAAGTTATGTCATAGTTACTTACTCCTGATGTCCCTGGGTTTCACTCTGACATAGGGCCTAAGGACTCTGGTTTTCGGACCAAGTGCTCCGACTTGAAAATGTCTAGTTGTTGGAGGAGAGAATGAGACAGAAAACCATGTTCCTAAAAGTAAGCGTGTGCTGTTCTAGACCCTGAACTCCACTGGAGTCTTTACTCTCTGAAATCCAGGGAAGACACTTGTTCATTGGCAAGTGTGCTAACTAGACTGCTGTTTAGCACAGGCAAGGGACTTTGATCACCACCACCAAAGGGTGTCAAACTGAGTCCAGCTGTTGTGAAGGTTTTGATTCACTGCCAAGTGACTGGGAAGAACACCAAGATCCTTCCACTGAGATTTGCAAACAGGCCACCGAGCAGAGTAATGCTCTCTGCAGAGCCTGTGATGGCAGGGAGCTGTGGGAGAGCGCTGGGGGTGGGGGTGGGGGTGGGGGGCGCCAGGGCGCTCAGTGACCTGAGCCAAGAGGGAACTCACTGGTTGGTTTGGGCAAATCACTGAACCTTTTTGGGCCTTAGTTTTCTCATCTGTAGAATGAGATGGCTGAACTGCATGATTTCTTAATTTCCCTTCTAGTTCATTGATCAAGTGCTCCTTGCCCTGCTTTCTAGCTATCAGACCAAACCTCCTCTTTTTAAGCAACAGGCTGCCAGATCTATTCTCACTATACAGAATCTAATGTAGCTCACAATCAAAGGTAACCCCCTGAAACTTTTTTCTTTTTGCCTTTAAAAACCAAAGAAGAAAGAAGGCAGTACCCACAAAAGGTTATATAAGTAAAAGCTACACTTCTTTTGGGTGATATTTTAAAATTATCTGGGCTAGAGAAAAATGGTACCTTTTGATAAAGTTGCAAGACTCCTTATATTTCACCCAGATCATATATATAGAGAAAGAGAAAGAGAGAGAGAGGAGAAAAGAGAAGAGAAACATTTCCAAGTGATACTTTAATTTCTAATTTAATAACAGAACATCAGTTTTAAATTGTCAATTAACACCCTTGAAATTAAGAGGAAAAATCCCCACAAATACTGTACTCAAAGTAGGGCTTCTAATACAGCAAGACTGCCTGACTCTATTTAGCCAACCATGCTTCAAAGTAAAGCAAAGGAAATGTCATGAAAATACCACAAATTTATCACTGTCACGGTTATCAGTAGTTTGAGAGTTAGAGCTATCACAGAGCAGAGCACTTTAGGAATGTAATCTGATATTTCCAATCAGTGCCAAATCTGGGACCAATTAACTTCCTTGATGGACTTCTTATTGTCTCTTGGTTTCTAGGCAATTGTCTGGGTACCAAGTTTATTTTAAATTTTTTGGGAGGTGGGGTAAGAAATGGCATTTTTCCTCTTCTTCAGACATGCCAATTACTAAACTAGCATTTCCAGAGGCCCTGCATTCTCGACAAGACCCTAACTACAGAGATGTCCTTTGCCACTCTGCCATTATTCAGTCTGTGTGCCTTCTCTTATTCTCTTTCCTAATGAGATAACAGTTGTTGAGACCTAGATATTTTCCACATGGGTAAGCTCTGTGTTAGAATAAAAAACAAAAAGAAAAACAAACGCAACAAAGAATACTTAAAATGAGATGCAATGAAGTTTTCTTTTTTCTTCCTTTTGTTTTTAAATATGTCAATGTTTCTTGGGGCACCTGGGTGGCTCAGTCAGTTAAGCACCTGCTTTTGGCTCAGGTCATGATCCTAGGGTCGTGGGATAGAGCCCCACATTGGGCTCCCTGCTCAGCAGGAAGTCTGCTTCTCCCTCTCCCCCTCTCCTCCCTCTCCCCCTCTCATGCTCTCTCTCTCTCTCTCAAATAAATAATTAAATCTTAAAAGAAATAAACACGTCAATGTTTCCCTATTTCAAATGACTCTGTGTGGCAGGGAGGAGGAGATGTGTTAAATGATAATTAACAAAATCTTTAATTGGCCAACTCATGAGTCTATACTAGACCCACACCTTAATGCTGAGTTTGATTTCTAGAAAAGGAGACTCCTAATCTGAAGGATTTCACAGGATTTATTCTCCCTCTTCACAAGGTTAACGAGTTAAATAAGGTGCCCATTATTCAAGCCGTGAGGTCTTGGGCCAATGGCCTAACTTCTAAGTCTCCACTTTCCTACCCATGAGTTGGGGGCAAAATTTTCAGTGCTGGGTTTATAATAAGGTTTCAGTAAGAGAATTCACCTGGGACATGTAGCAGAGTGTCTCTTTCCTACTCAAGACAATTCTATGCACAGACACTTTGCACTGGACCAACAGAGAGCTATCCTCTGGGTGGACACAGGCATACTCAACAGGGCAATGGGGTCATTAAGACATCGAATCTGGCGAACGAGTGTTTGAGAGCTCAGGCAGAAATTTCAAAATAAAATCTGGAATGTGTTAACCTCCTTCTTGCCATATTATCAGCGAGCATAGTGCAAAGTGTACAAAGCTGCTGGGTCGGCTTGCTCCCTCCTATACTTCTCTTTGACTTCCTCCTTGGAAGGAGCTTGTAGTTAAAAGAGCAATTTATATGCAGTGAATGAACACGAGCTAAGAAACCAAGCCCAGAGTTTAGGGTTTTGTTTTTGTTTCCAAAGGGCTAACAACAGTTTCATAAAGACAAAAACTCTCACGTTGTGCTGGTCCTGTGCCCTCCCTCCCCCAACCCAGAGCTGTCCTACGCACTCGCTCCATTCCCTAGGCAGTCAAGGAGAGCATTCGTGCAGAAGGCAAGAGCGGGAATGCAGCCCGAGCACGGCCTCACCAAACAGAGGGATGTTACAAAACAATGTCCTTGTCTAGGACAAAAGAGCTATTAATGATAATCAGTACATATTACTGAAAGTGCTCCAAGTAATCTCTGGACTTTGTTTCAAAAATTCTTAATGGACACTAATGCTTAGAGTTCACTCAAAAGAGAAATAAATTATGTGCCAGGGTTGCAGGGACCAAGGACAACACTCGGAAGGCATCAAAGCATTAGCAATGTTACGACAATCAAACATTTTGTAATTGCATTAAAAAGCCTTTAAAAATCATTTAGAAATACTAATTATGAAGATAAATAATACTCTAATGTGAGTGTTCTTTTGTGTTGATTTGAGCCTAGGTTGAGCTCCTTCGGTAATAATATTTCACCTCTTTTACCAATCAAGGTGCTTTATGCAACATGAAAAGAATCTCCATTTTAGTGTGAAAAATAGAGTGGGCATTGATAAGAGGATTTTTCCCCCTGTTTTTTGAACTAAAACAATTGTGTATGTGTGATTGCCTTCCATCTCTAGGTCATATTTCCTGACATTTGTGCCCAGAAATATCTTTTAATTTTAGGCAGGCAGGCCAGAGCTATACCCTCTCTCTAGCTCTCCCTTTATCTTTGACAAAACAGTTCCAAGAACAAAACCTCATTCCCAGTCCTGCAGCAAAAGCACCAGAAAGACACCATCAGTCTATCCTAGAAAGAAATTTCAAGACGAAACTTATTCGGGAAACATCCATCTTGTCCCTTAGAGATTACTATCTAATGCATTATGAAAAGTCCATACCTAAGGAGGGTAATTTCTCCTCTTATGGCTTGTTAGTGCCAAATGCATGATTAGCACTAAAGGACAGTAAGAATAATAAGAATCCTGTTCTTTCAAATTGATTTCCTTTTATAAGTCTCTATATTGAAAATGGAGCTATCCATTAAATATTACTCATTGACTTAAATTTGCTCTTGGAGCTCTGAGCAGAGATGTGAACTGACAACCATCAACACTTCCAGCTTAGCCTTCTGGAATTGAGTAGTGTCATAAGTAAATAATTCAGGTAAAAGTCACAAGGTCTTATCATGCTTTTCCAGGAAACGCTTTACTTTGTGTAGCTCTGAAATCTGTTGAAATTGTTTATCTTTGCCACGAATATGGGCAGGTACTGACTTGAACTGTCTGTAGGTGACTTGCCTGAATGCTGTCAAACACGTGCCTAGAGTTGCAATCCCCAAACTCGAAGCCACCAGAACTGGTTGGATGAGGATGACTGGAAGATTAGAGTTGTGGCCCCAAAGCAAGTTAGGCACTATGGATAATTTTCACATATTTTCGCCCTGTGTAGTCAACCTAAATCATACCTCATGGGGCATATCAGGTCAAGGCAAGTGATGACTAAAGAAATCTCATCTAGTCGGCAGCCACCCCAAGAGCAAAGTCTTGTCCCAATGGCACAAGCATGGATAGATCAAGGGTATATGAGTTATGGCAAAATAGGAGAGAGTTCCATGGGTTCACTCATGTCTCAAATCACCTAGAAAGGAGAGGGAATCTGAAGTGGAAGCAATGGGAATTTGGTTCTAAATTTTGAGGATATGAGCTCTACTGTCAGAACCAGGATGAACACTAAAAGCCACAGGATTGGGGCACCTGGGTGGCTCAGACCTGCCTTCCGCTCAGGTCATGATCCCAGGGTCCTGGGATTGAACTCTGTGCTTCTCTGTCTCCCACTCCTCCTGCTTGTGTTCCCTCTCTCGCTGGGTTTCTCTCTGTCAATATGATCTTTAAAAAAAAAAAAAAAAAAAGTCACAGGATCCAGGTGCTGGTGCGCCTACATGGCTCAGTTGGTTAAGCATCTAACTCTTGGTTTTGGCTCAGGTCGTGATCTCAGGATCATGACATTGAGCCCCAAAGCCCCATGTCAGGCTCCCCACTCAATAGGAAGTCTGCTTCCCCTCTCCCACTGCCCCTCCCCCAGCACACTCTCACTCTCCAAAATAAATAAATAAATCTTAAAAAAAAAAAAGCCACAGGATCCAAAGGGATATCAAATAAATATTGATATTTATTTTTGTGGGGAGGTGTCTTCAACTATTGCTGAACATATAGGATACTATTTAAAGGTCTGTAAAAGACTTCTAAAAATGCCAACATTAATCATCTTGAAAGAAAAAAGATGAAAACTCCAATTAAATATGTATTTTGTAGCCTCTCCTCTGATGACAGAATTTTAAGCAGTTTTGTCTGGATTGGCTATTGCTGGGTGATAATTCAAGAAAAGAAAGTAGTCACCAAGGTATTTCCTTTGCATTCACAGAATTTATCGAGTATGATAATTACTGGGTGAGATGAATAAACTATTTTCCCATATGAGATTTAGAGTCTGGAAGCTTCAATTTCAGTCTTAGCTCAGTCACTTGGCAGCTGTATGAATGTGGCCAGGACACTTAATGTCTCTGAATCTTAGTTTCCTCATCTCTTAAAGAAGAGGGAAAAGGTCTTTTCTTCTTCGACCTGGTAATCTGACCACCAGAAATGTAGCTTTCAGAAGTAATTATGGATGTACGCAGGATTTTCACGGTAGCATTGTTGCCAACAGCAAAAAGTTAGGGAGGAACAACCCAAATGCCAACAGGATGAGAGTATGAGATAAATAAACCATGGTCTATCTATGTAATGAAATACACCGCCATCAGTAACTAATGAAAGGTTAATTGCATAGAAAGACGTTCTAGCTGTCTTCAGAGAAACAACAACAACTCTCAAACTCCCCAAGCACAGCATGACTCCATTTCTGTGAAAAGAAGAAAAAAGAAAACAAACCATTTAGAAAAAAGACTAAAAAACATGCACCAAATTAATGAGAGTGGAGGAATTATGGATACTTTTTCATTTGTTTTCTTTGTCTCCACTTTGAAATTTTCTATAATAAATCTGTGTAAATAACATTTTAAGACTAAGAAAGGAAAGCTAAAATATGCACCTCCAGGGTTGCTGTGAGGATAAAATGAAATAATGAATGGAAATGTTGATTTCATTTTTTTTGTTTATTTTCCCAAACATCATCTCTCTGTGACCACTAGGAGACCTGGTTTCCTATGGCAACAACTAATTGCATTACACTTTCCAGGGAACTCTATCTGAGTCTGAAGTATAAGCATGAAGACATGGTCGGTATCTTTCAGGAAGGCCCCATGGTGGTGGACAGTCTGATGGTACAGTTTGAAGTAGTAATCAAACCACTAATCCACGTGCTGAAGAAGGGTCTGAAAAATAAGCTTTGCTTAGTTCAGTGTGTTTTACATAATGTTCCAGAATGCAGTGAGAAACCTAGACTCTGGTGCTGGGTGACTCTTGACTCCTAGGAAAACAACAATCCTTTAGCTACCAAATAGAAGTTCAGTTTATGCTGATGACTACAGGGTATCTGCACTTGGGTTTGTGGAGATCTCCACAGAGCAGGTATTGCCTCAAAGGCTGATCACTAATCCCTCCAGGCAAGAGTGAGCTCTTTGTCATTGTCCCCTGAGAAGTCTCCGGGACGTACTGCCGTGAAATGTGAAGTGCGGGATTTTGGAGACAGGGAGACCCAGGCTGCATGCCTGACCTCATCACCATCACTAAGTGACCATCACTGCAATCATTTCTCTCTAGGCAAGCTACTTCACCTGAGTTGCAGTTTCAATTGCTGTAGGATAGAGGTAAGAATACTGCTGTCTCTATAAGAGAAAGGAGGAGATTGGGATACAGAGACAAAGAAGATACACAGAGAAGGTCATGTCAAGATGGAGACAGAAATTGGAGTCATGAGGTGATACGCCAAGGAATGCCAAGGATGGCCGAAAACTACTGGAAGGTAGGAGAGAGGCTTCCAGAAATTCTTCTCTAGAGCCTTCAGAGGGAGCATGGCCCTGCTGACACCTTAGTTTTAGACTTCGAGCATCCAGAACTGTGAGAGAATGCATTTCTGTTGTCTTAAGCCACTCATTTGCGGCAATTTGTTACAGCAGTCCTAGGAAATTGATTATAAAAGTCCAGGAAATTTTATGAGTTTATGGTATCTTGACAAAACTCTGGGATCTTTCAGAAGTAATGGTGTGGCCGTTTTCTTGCTGCCCCTCCAAATTCATTCTCCCATTCTTCCACAGCAGGTACCTTTTTGGTGGGCACACAATAGCCCAGTTAGAGACTACATTTCCCAGGGTCCCTTGGGGCTGGGTATAGCCATAAGACTAGGTTCTCACTAAGAAACGTGAGCAGAAAGTGTGTGTGGAAGTTCCATGTCACTTAAGAGGAAATCGCTTGCCTGGGATATCCTGTGTCTTTCTTCTCATGGACTGGAATGTGGATGAAGTCATGGCCCAGCTCCGACAGTGAGGACTGCCCCTTTGGAGAGAGGACCTTAGAACTTATAAGCCTGGTTGCTTCCCTGGCAGTTTCTATGGGGTCAAACACCACAGGAAAAAGAAGCAAACTTCTACCTCATATGAACCACTGTGTTCTTGGGTCTCTGTTATTACCCTAACAAATACATAAGGTTAAGAAACAACTCTAGATTATAGCTTAGAATGACCAAATATTAGATGTAGAAGAGACAAGAAATTGTATCACTCCCTGGGAAAGGACAGAAAACTGGTTCTGAGAGGGACTAAGTGACTGGTTCCAAGTCAGCCAGACAATCAGAGGCAGAGACGAGAGCAGCACTCCACTCTGCTCTGTGGCCTGGTAGGTTCAAGTACAAGACATCTCAGTTGGACCCAGCTGGAGGTTTCACCAGCATCATTTACAAGCGTTCTCTGGGCCAGGCAAGTTTTTGAACTGTTAATCAGTTAGTGCCAGTCTCATGCTCAAGTTCCTTCCATGGCTCATGAGGTCCTCCAGAAGCCTCCCTGGTTCTCTGCCTCACGTCCTCTTCTTCCTGCCTCATCTCTCTTGCTCTTCTACATGGACTTTCTTGAATTTTCTCTAAAGCTCTAAGCTTGCTCGGGCCTGGAGTCCTTTCTGCTTGGAATTCCCTCTACCTGGTTCAATTCTCCTCTACATCTCCCCAGGCCTTCCTCACAGCCATTCAGATCTCGAAGGTGGAATGCTCTCCCCTGGCTTATCTAGACCTGTGTTCCCGAACCTCATTCCCTACTTTGCTTTACTCTTCATAAAAGTGTTTCTCTCCCTCTGACGTTCTATTAAATAGCTGTTGTATGCCTTTCCAACAATGTCAACTCTTAAAGGCAGGGACTTCATGTTCCTAGATTATCACTGTAATTTTGAATGCCGACAGCAGTGCCTGGCTCATAGTAGGAGCTCAAGAAACTCTGTCAAATGAATGAATAAAGATGGCTCCCCGAAGCCATGTGTCTACATTACCAATTGTGCCCTCAAAGCCTAGTCCTCTGGAAATGTATGGACAACACAGGAGAATGGAAATGGTGAGGCAGAGGCTAAATGAGATGGTCTGGGGGCACAGAAGGAAAGGTTTGCATGGGTGAAGAGAAACTGGAAAGCTACATACAAAGAGAGAGGCGGAGAGAACACATACCAACCCCAGGGCCCAAAGCTGAGGTCAGGCAATCAATAGAAAAGTTAAAATGGCGCTCTTAAACACTTCTGATAAAATCAATTTGGTCATTACCACAGCTGAACACAGGGCACGAAGGCCTCATCTGTTAGAAAGATCTTTATGATCTTGTTAACGGATCCCCGACACAGAAGCTGTAAAGGTTATAACCCAACTTGTAAAGCTAATCTCATATTGGCTCCGGGATAATAAAGAACCGACAGAAAAATTCCCACTTAACCATATGTTAGAGCAAGAAGAAGAGCTTGCGTGACTTCTCCTATGGCAATTCAGAATAGTTTAACTTTCCCATTTCTGAGACTGAGAAAGCAGTTCTGGAAATAATGATTTTGGTATTCAGGGTTCTTAGATATAACAGCTTAGAAGTTAACTTGGGGTTAGCAATCTCCCTCCTAGTGAAAGTGATTTAAAAATAAAAGTCAGCACTTTCATTTTTATTTTTTAAAGACATATATATATATATAGATAGATGTAGATATCTATCTATATCTACATCTATCTATATATATGTGAAATCCCTCGATGATGATGACGATGATGATGATTATTTAATACATGAGTTTGGGTTACTCTTCTTCAACAGAGCAATGTTGCATTATTTCTCCATCGTACTCCTCGGGACCACGTGGTCTCTGTTAGTGCAGAAAGGAAAAACCACTTTATGCTGCAAAGCAGGTCCAGAAGACAAAACAAAATAACCATCTCAAAACCTTTCTGAGCGGCCTTGAAAAGAACACAGGGCAGAATGTGAGTGTACCAGGCATTTAGCTGCAGACTGAAATCTGAAACATGCAGGGATAAAATGATACAATGTCTACGATCTGCTTTAAAATGCTTCAGCAAAGCAGAAAGGGATAGATGAAGCCCCAGGGGAAAAATCTTGATAAGTGTGTGATCTGGGTGTTTGGCATACAAGAGCTCACTGCACTGTTGCCTCTCTTTGCGTGTATGTTTGAAATTTTCATAACAAAAGGCCCTTACTGGCTGGAAAACTTTAAAACGAGGCCCAGTCTCCCTCACATAAAGCGTGTGAGAGATTCTGCCCAAACTTGTGAATAGGCCGCAGTCACAGCTCCCCAACTGCCAAAGAAAGTGTTTCTCCCTGGAGCAGGTTTGAATGCTTTGGAGAGTAGATACCTTCAGAATACGTACTTACTTACTTAGCCATTGATTTTATTTATAAAAAGAAACATTCAATATCTTTTATCCCTCCTCCTTAAATTCTTGTTTTCAGTGGGGTCTTACTTTTGTCAATGGTGGTTTTGTCAACTATGATACATGTTAGGAGTATAACCTCATCGGTTGATGAGAAAGTACTGGAATTTGTTATGGCCATGTGAAGGGAATCTGCGTAGAAAACCCATAGAAAATAAATCAGAAGACCTGACTTGGAATTCTACCTTCCCCTCCTCTGGCTCTCTGCCATGTTTTGACGATACTTCGATGAGTCTACCCTCTTGACAATCTTGCGCATGGTTCCCTTTGTTCTCAGCAGCCCATGTTTCGTGGGTCGGATGAAAGTCCCATCAGTGGCGTATGACACCAGCCCTTCTGAGAAGCGGGCCCCTACGACTACATAGAAACCTAAATAAATCAGAAATTCCTTGGTTAATGATTCCAAACAAGAACCCGAGAAATCCTGGGTGCTTTCTTCAGTGGTTACTTGAAGGCGGATGATTGTTTGTAACTTAACAGTTCAGTCCCTTTGCTGGTACTTTCAATTCATCATTCAGACTAACGATCTGATTTTCATTCAAACAAGATGTAGCATTTCCCCTATCAGGGTGGTGGTGGTGGTGGTATTGTCATTGTTTTTGAGTCTGACGTCTTCAAACTCCCTTGAAGATTATCCAAGGTCAACTTGCAGTTTGCCATTCTAAGAACATATTCAATGTCATACAGTTGCATATTTTCAACCCATCTTTCTGATTTCCTCATCTCTCTCTGGGAGGTAAGTAGTGAAGATACTGCTGAGTCACTTCTCAGTGAGAATATGGGGTGTCAGAAGGCTGCATGGGGCATGCTCAAGGTCAAGAGGCTCTTGTATGACAGAACTGGGAGCCAAAGCTCAGTCATGGGGCATTTTCAGTGGTCACTGTACTTATTTCTTTCTCTGGTCAAATCCTTTAAGTGCTCCTCCTTTGTCTGCACCAAGAGCCAAAGGTATCCAGCAAAAACATCAGAGACAAGTACGTGTATCCTGGGTCAAAGCGTTCCCTGTAGTCTCCCCTCCTTTCCACCAGCAATAACTTTTTTTTCTTCCCCCTAACAGGCTCTTCTAGTTTTACATTCGGGTTGTCCTTTCTCATTTTGCACAGTCTGGCTTTGGTAAACCAGTGTTTAGATGGTGTACAGCTGTACAAGTGTCCCTCAGGTCTACCTCCTGTATTTGTGAACAAGAGACTAGAGGAGCCTTGCCCAAGCCTCGAGGATGCTCCTAGCTGCCACAGCGAGAGACTGGCCTCCCTAGGATTGTATATTATCAAACTCGGTCATACACAGCTATGTCTACCACCCTCTGGCTCGCACTCACATAACAGTAAAAACACTGCTGGCAATGCCTTTATGAATTTGGAAATCAACCCATATCCAGTTGAGGTAGCTTTAGTTACCTCTGATTTCAAAGCTGTCACTAATTTAGTCCCAGAGTCAAAGGACAGCTTGAAACTCTTTGAACATCTCACTAACGAACAATGTATGAATAATCTAATTTTTCAGCTCAAAGTGGGATTTGTTCAAGTATGAAAACCCAGACTTGCCATCTATGCTGCCCCTGATTGGCTGTGTGATTGTACTCTCCTTACCTCATGTTGTCAAGCACTATGTTAGGTGATAGGAATGGCCAACGAGATAGCATTTGTCCTGGTACTCATAGTGAATATTATCAGCCAAAGCCTCAGCTGGGGACCCAAATTCCATCCGGCCATCCATTTTGCATGAGCCCTATCCTTGTTCCTAACAGTCATCTCTGCTCCCTCACAAAGCCCAAATACTGTTCATCACATCCATGAGCTTCAAGAGCAAGAAGTGTTGTGGGAACACTGAAAAAAATGCAGGCTTATGTTCATTCAGCCCAACTCTGAGCACATTCTCTTTCCATCCTTCGTCTCTTGAGGCCCTGTTGACTTTTTTCAGGTGCCAATGTCCATGAAGAAATGCACGTGACAGGGACTTCTTCCCCTCTTCCTGCTTATATATTTTCCCCTATAGATGTCTTTTTTTTTCTGCCTATGGGTATCTTGAGATATATATATATATATATTTTTTATTTTATTTTAAATTATCCTTATAAATGATTTACATATTTACATATTCCAGATAGTTCCTACAACTACTATATGATGAAGAGAACATCTGTTACTCTGAAACCTGTGCCTCAGTTTCCAAGGTAATAGAACAAATAAAACAAGTTATCCCCCTGATGCTAATATGGGAAATGTTGGAGAGCTCTGAGCTCAGACATCAGGAACCTTTCAGCCAACTCAACATCCTCCTAATTTTTAACATCCTCCCCCCTCCCTCAGTAGTCATACTTGGTGTCACCTACTGAAGAGTGCCTTAAATATCGCTACAAAAAATACCCAGATGAAACAAGTAAACTTTCAGGATTCTAGTTTCAGCAAATGTAGGAAGAAGTGACTAATCCAAGTGAACGAGACTGCGTCAGGACCACCAACACCAGAGCGAATTAGCCTCAGCTGGCAAGTCCGGCACCACGTATGGCTCCCATGACCACAATGCCTCAGATAAACCCTTGAGCAGAGAATTCTGACATCACTTCTAAGCTGACAGAAGTTTTATTATTATTATATATTATGCTGAAACTTGGAGCCTTACTGTAAGTCATCATTTTATCTACTTTTAACAATGACAGTAAAATACTGCCACAAGTGCTACTGTCAACTTTTCTATGAGGGCTACCTTTTCCTCACGGTGACATTCAAAGTACAGAGTCTCCTTCATCTAAAGGAGCTGTCCTATCAGCCCGCTAATGGGAACAATTCATTTAACCTGCACTCGAAGTACAGCCAAGCAGTGGAGTAATGTGTACAAGATCCAGGGGGAATCAGTCCTCCCAGCCGGCCCCTCCCGCCATTTGATTCATTGACGAGAGTTCCACTTTCTTTCCACTCAGGCTGACTTACAGAAAAAAAAAAAAAAAAAAAAAAAGAAGAAGAAGAAGAAGGACATTGCAGAAAAATTAAGTGAACTATTAGCCAAACCCCCTCAAGCTGCTGGCAAGGATTGCATAACAACTCCTTAACTCCAGAGGCCACGGAACAGGAGGCCCGCAAGTCTCTGACTTCCTATCTTCCTAACACCCCTTTTATTCCCCCCTCCCCTTTGCCCAGCCCACCACCCACCACCCACCACACGTGCCTTTCACAGTCTACGTCGCACATATTCCCCGACTATTTTATTATGTGGGGCTGCTTCTGCTTACACCGCAGCGTATCCTGGCTTCATAAAATCCTCACTTTACGCGACCCTCGCCCGCTGCCTCCGACCCACTCACCGCATCACATTTGCAGAGCTAAAATTCTAGGAACGGCACCTGCGATCATTAATGTATTAAACCGTTGTTCCAAAATGACTAAACGCATTATTTCTGCCGGGGAAGAAAATGCTGAGGTGAAGCGAGAGCAAAGGTAAAAGACCTGGTTTTCCTAAAATGGATCTAGCCTTGGAGGCATTTATAGTCTCCAAGGACACAGTCTCTGATTCTTCTGATCGTTTTTCAAATCAACTTAATGAGCATGAGATAGTCCTCTCATTAAACTGATATAATAGATAAATAGTACCTGCATTTAGGGTGGGCAATTGAAAGAGAGAACCCATTTCCTGAGATTCTAAAGGGTTTTTAACCAGAGCAAGAATGAGGGCCTGACTTTTGACGGAGGCTTTACTTCTTGCCATCACTCTTCACTATCTAGCACAATAAACGTGGAGAGATTTTTCAGCTCTCTTGAACTAAAAACAACTCCAATTGGTATGGGTGGTTTTTCGTAGGATTTTGAGTAATTTCCATATTACAAATTTTAGCTCTACTCATGACTTCCTTAAAAGATAACTAAATGCCAAGCTAGTGGGGACAAAAAATATTTAAAGAGCTACATAAACCCCAATATGTTGGTTTTTTCCTAAATCCACAAGCCCAAGTTAGATTCTATATGCCCCACACAGCTGTCTGAATGGGGCCTCCCCTCACCCCAATCTTCCAAGGATAGCCAAACCCCAAATCTTGTCTTTCTAAAGATCTTTTACAAAATGGAGGCTAAAAGCAAACAAAGCATCATCTAACCGCTGTTCTTACTGCCTCAACCTACAGAGCTGTCCACCTTTGCTATTTCCTTCTAGAAAAGTGGGTTGACTTATATCTACTCTCTGTCCCCAAACACTGGAAACTTCAGAGCCCCGCACTGCAGTATTTCTGCCTGCTCAGGATAAAATAAGGCCTGCTCTTGTGTTAATGAAATCAGGCCTGTTAGTAGAATCTGTGGTCTAGTGTGACCCTGAAGAGACATAAATTTCTCATTTTTAGACTTTCCTCAAATTTCGTAAGTTATTTTTTGTTATTGCAAAATCCAGTGCTTTATAATAAATTTATAGGGTGCCTAGGGGGATATCCATTCATATTATATGGTATCTCATTCACGGTTCCTCCGGGATAGAACACAGAGTTTTGCCACTCAGTCAGCCAGCGACTCTCACGTGTGAAGATCCTGTGTGAGAGGACAAACGAGGCTCCTGTGGGATTCCACACACGCGCAGAATATAAAAGCCTGCAAAGTGAAAATGATGCCACTCCACTCCTGAAGTAGGATCACCTAGGTAAGCTGGAAAAACACTTCAGGGTTTGTAGTCGTGAAGTGATTATGTATTTTATTGTAGAAACTGGTGTAAGTACCAACTGCAAGCGATTTCTACATACTAGATGCTGAAGTTAAGGTGTCTCTCCTTCCTCTTTCTTTCCAGAAGCGTCAACAGCCACAGTCATGAGTCAAGAAAGGGAGAATGATGGGGGAGCAGTTGCCCAGTGTGCAGGCAATGATTTAAAAACAATGGAAAGCCTAATAAAAGCTAGTTTGCTTCTGATTATTACCACAGGCTGACAACCCTAAGCAATGTTAGTGATAAAATATTCCTTCCCCCAGGGCCAACCATTCCCACTGCCAGCTCCCTATTTGATAGGCCACTGTGAAAAACGTTCCAGTATCTTCCTCCTCCTTTCCTCCTTTCTTTCCTTCCTTCCTTCCTCCCTCCCCTTCTCCCTCCCTCCCTCCCTTCCTTCCCACCTTTCTTCCTTCCTAAAGCAGGGAAGGGGCAGATGGAGAGGGATAAAGAGAATCTTAAGCAGGCTCTCTATGTGCACTGCGGAGCTGACTGGGGGCTTCACCTCAGGATCCTGAGATCATGACGAGCCGAAATTAAGAGTCCAACACTTAACTGACTAAGCCACACTGTCCCCCCCTCAAATCTTTCTTGAGAAAGATACATCACCATTTAAAAAAAAAGGAAACTAATACATTTTACTATAGAACATTGAGATGAATTTTGAGAGTTAAAATTGCCGTGAATTCTACCACATACTAATAATTATAGGCCTTTTAGCATTTCTTTACTTTTTTTAGTTATAAAAATAATTCAACCGTAAATATCCTTGTTACATATATCTTTATTGACAGTCTTAATTTTCTAAGTACAGTCCTCAAAGTTTAACTTTTAAAAAGAATTTAATATGTATCATTAACAGGGACCTGTAGAGTTTATCAATTTATAATTCCTGTCATAGTGTATATCCTCACCAAAATGAACATTATCCTGAAAAATAAACTTTGATACTTAGTTGACTCAAAGGTATCTTCTTCTAATTTATGTGTCTTTGTTTATGAGATTGTTTTATCTAAGTTTGCTAACTTTTGTATTTCTTCTTCTGTTAACTGCCTGTTCATGTCTCTGCTCATTTTTGTATGTGGTGTTAGTCTTTCACTTACCAATTTCTACTAATTCTGTAAAGTTAATCATATGCTAATGTTTTCTTTCTAAATTTTTCATAGGTTTTATCCATATGTGGAAATTTAAAAAATGTTTTGTTTTATTGAAAGGGGTGGGATCTAACCTTTCATTTATGGTTTCTGTAAGAATGATTTGCAATGGTCAAGATATGAAGGTAACCAGAGTCGTCCACAGATGTTTGGCTAGATAAGGAGATAAGGTACACACACACATACACACACAGGAATATTATGCAGCCACAAAAGAGATGAGATCTTGCCATTTGCAACAACATGGATGGAACAAGAGGGTATTATGTCAAGTGATGTAAGTCTAAGACAAATGCCATAGGATTTCATTTATATGGGGAATCTAAAAAACAAAACAAGTAAAAAGACAAAAAGAATCAGACCTATAATGTACAGAGTTGCTGAATCACTTTTATACACCTGAAACTAATGTAACATTGTGTGTCAACTATATACAAATAAAAAAATTGAAAAATATTTTTATATTATTCTTCATATTTGATTTAAAAATTCAAATGAAACTATCTAGATATATTTCCTTTATCTCTCTTTAGCTTAGTTAATAGATAAATTATTCCAATTCCCCTTCTTGTGATTTGAGTCCAAACAATATATAAACTGTCTCATGTCTTTGTTCTTTTTCCAAGTGAGGTATGTCCCTGTGTCTGTCATGTAAGGAAAAAAAAAATCAGGAATAACAAAAGGTTTGAGCCAAATTCTAGCCCCCAAATTTTATGAATAGAATTTGAATTGACTTGCTCCTTCTTGAGAAAATGAGGGTAACATTAAGATTTGGCGGATCCATTTCTTAAATTTGTTTTTACTGAAACCTGGGCACGTTTCCTGATTTCTATATAAAATGAGGATTATATAGTGAAGCATAATGCTTAACACTTTCGATAAGAGATCACTGGCATTATTGAAAGTTTCACATTTTTATCTTTAGTATATTTAATATTGACTCACAATGAAAATTGCTGCTGACATTTTAATGCTAACAATTAGTTTTCCAAATAAGGCTGTTCCTATAAATAAAGCTCTGTGTGCTATTTACCCAAGTGTGTTTAGATTAGAATTATATTCCAGAAGCTAAGAGGGCTCCATTCACTGACTTCACACAAAGTACACACATAGGACATGATGTGATATTCCTGGTGCAATTCTGCTAGCTGATTTGCTTTTTGTCCAGGAGGAAAGCCAGGGAGGTCAAAGAGACAGGAAGGACCTTGCAGAGAGGTTGACCTACCCAGATATGGGAATTGTGCTCATTAGGAGAAACAGGGGTTCGAGGTGGGAGGAGGTGGATGGGCAGGGGAAGCACGTATTTTATGAAAACAAAAAAACAAACCAAAAACAAAAACAAAAAACCTAGAGCATGGAAAGAATAATGTGCACACTGGCCATCATGTGGGATTTGAATAACAATTTACCACTCTATTCAAAAGCATCTAAAATATAACAACCCTTCCTCATTACTCTCTTCTGCCAGGGCAAGTGCCAGCAAAGACATACTGCAGAACACGATTTTTAGCAGCTATGCATTCCTTAAGGGAAGGTAAAGCCCACAGTAAGAGAAGGAGAGAGGGGTGGGTGACCTTGGTCCTGTCTGACCATAGCCCCAATCCCAGAGTTCTTTAGCTTCAGAGAAATTGGAGGAAGCAGAATCAATGTTGTGATGCTTAAGGGAAATCTTTCCTTCCACTCACAGAGAACAGGAATCCAAGGGATACCTCCAACTCACCCCTTAAAGATGTGGGAACTGAGTATATTCTAGTCATCTTCTACTTCATCTGGGGAAAAGAACAGCAGGAAAACAAGGCAAGGAAAAAAGTCAGGAATCTTTTCAATGTATTTCATTTGCCCTGTTTTTCCAATGCAGTGCTGTATTTGAGGTATCAAGGAAGTTCTTTAATGAAGAACGGCCCTTGGTTTCTCAGCCTTCACAGCTCCCCAGGTGCTCCATGTTCTCAAAGACCTCTGAGCTTTTTGGCTATGTTTTCTCTACCAGGAATGCTATCCTTTTTTGCTTTCCTGGGCTAATTCCCATTAAACGTTCCAGACTCAGAGCCGTGGCCACTTCACCATCACACCCTGGCGATGTCGGCTGTCTCTCCCCAGCACACCCTCAGTGCCGCCTGTGGTCTGTTGCTCAGCGTGGTCGCAGCTCAAGGCAAGTAGCGAAGGGATGGGCGGGGACGTATATTCTGTCACCACTTGCTGAGTCCAGGTGTGGTCTGCATTCACCTCCAGGGAGGAGCACCTTTTCTGAATTCCCCCCAGAGCTGCCTTCTGTTCTCTGCGCTTACCATTTTCATAGCTATCGTGCTTCGTTATTTTTCTTGGTTATTTTGTTGGCTTATCTGTCTATACCCAAGTCCCATGCACACTCTGTTGCCACTAACCTCCCTCCCACAGATAGAAAACATCCCTCTTTCCAATTAAGTACAGGGACAATAGCTTTTATTTCTGAATCCTAAGCTCCACCTAGCACATAGTAGCTCTTTAGAATGTATCTTCTGAATACTTAAAGACTCAAAAGTGAATGCCTTATGTCAATTACACCTCAATAAAAAAATAACAAAAGGAAAAAATTAGTGAATGCCTTCAAGGAACATGCCTCAATATAAGTGCCTTGTCTTCCCATACACCTCATATCACATAATACAAGGCTTCACCCGTTAAGTTTCGGAAGAGGGGCTGAGACAGGAGCCACCAAGGATCTGAGGGGTCTGAACAAGTTAGTGGAACTTCCACAGAGAAGGTGAGCAGATATTGACTCACAGGGTCTCGCACAAAAACTTCTAATCCGAGATCCAGTTTCTCTGCATTTGGTAAAGTGGGCAAAATTTGTAGAACTCACCAATGTACTGCTTCTCCCCTGTCCTTACAAGTGTGAGAATTCCTTCATTCACTCACTCAACAATATTTCTCTATTACTTACTACACGCAAAGCTCTGGCAGAGCCCAGACAGACCCTCCACTGTCGCACATGACCCTGACATGGGGGCTCTGATTTTTCCTCATCTTGTCCTTATGTACCCACTTCCGTATGCCAGAGGGTGGTGCCCTGGTCGATCTGTGACACTAACGTGCTCACCACTGACCTCCGAAACCCGGCGAGTCGCCTGAAGGGCTGAGAGGTTAGCAGGGACCACTTCTTCACTCTCGGACTGTTCACGGCCCCGGAATAATCATAACCTCTCGTCAAGTTCTCACTTGCGTCATTTCCTCTGAGTCCCTTCTCTACCAGCTGACATGCAGGACATCCCTGAAAGCCTGTCTTCCCACGTCAGTGAAGGGTAAAGATGAGGGCTATGTGAGGGAGGGAGTCTAGGATTATAGCTGAGAGCACAGACAGATGATTGAATCTGAGGCTGGGACCAGCACTTAGCAGTGATAGAACCCCGGGCGAGCCATCTCCCCTTCTCAAAGCCTCAGTTTGCTCATCTGTAACACGGTCATAATGGATTCAATGATCTCATGTTTGTAAACCAGTCAGCAGTGACGATGCAGGATGAATGTTAGGGAATTAATTGTGTTACATTATTTGTGTCATCTTAAGAAATTACATCATTTATAAGACAGGATGAATATGATTTTTATAAGGATTAACTCAAACAATGCACGTGCAAGTGGCTGCCTACAGTAGGTCATTAAAAAATGTTAGTTTGTGGGGCGCCTGGGTGGCTCAGCTGGTTAAGCAACTGCCTTCGGCTCAGGTCATGATCCTGGAGTCCTGGGATCGAGTCCCACATCGGGCTCCCAGCTCCATGGGGAGTCTGCTTCTCCCTCTGACCTCCCTTCTCATGCTCTCTCACTCTGTCTCTCTCTCTCTCAAGTAAATAAAATCTTAAAAAAAAAGTTAGTTCGTGCACACTACTGGAATGAGATTTTTCTATGGTGCTATGTTTGAAATTCTTAGCTCTGTTTGGGAGGAAGCCCTCACCTCCTGTGGCAACTTTGTTTGGAATGAGCCTTTTCTCTCTTGCCATTTTCATTCAAAATATCTGTGGCAGTGCTTCGGAATATTCCAATTCGTCCTCTTGACCTCTATCCATAAACAGCCTTTCTCACAATGAGATGTTCCGAGTTTAGGAGCCTTGCTATTTTCAACAAAGAATTAATTGCAAAGTAATTAAGTTTAGAGCAGGGGAATAGATGAACCCTGTCTATCATAAAGGAACAGTGTGGATGGTGACATAATGAAGCAAAGAGACGATACTTTAGATTAACACACACACACACACACACACACACACAATCTCTTTTCTAAAGCACACAAAGAAACCTCCCATCACTTATATTGACAAGATAAATCTAAGCTGCTTAAAGAAGCACTTAATTTTGTTCTCATTAAGTCGCAGGGTTAAGGGCTTTACCCTCAATGTCCATGGAAGCAATGTTAGGTTTTCACCTTGGAAAGTTCTCTGAGGCCCTAAGTCCATTGACAAATACAGCACTAAGATGTGTTACAGAAACATGCATCTGAAAGCCAGTTGCATTGCTGGCCACATTCCCACTTGGCTCCATTTTCCTCAATGAACAGAGAATGCACAGAGAACGCTAGAGAGGCCTAAGTGTTCACCTCTCTGTCTTGAAGCATGCAAATTTGCAATTAATCAACAGTGGCTATTGGGGGGTGGGGGCAAGATAAGGACAGTCACCAGCAGGTCTTACCATGAGAACTAGGAGGCTTAATCTGCTTAAGGGCAATTAGGTTGATGCCATCCTAACATTTTTTCCAGTTGCTTTAGGGATGGAGAGGATGCCAGCTCACATCACACATCCTCTCTGGCCAGTGTGAATGGAGGAGGTGCTAGAGGAGTTCTAAGGGGTCATTTAATTTCATCCTTACACAGCCCTGTGTTTTGATTAAAGCAGGATATTTCCAAATACCACATATGTGAGCCTGGAAACACAGCATTGGGGATGTCAGAAAAATTTGAGCAAAAGAAAGAAAGACGGGAAGGAAGGAAGGAAGGAAGGAAAAGAGAAGAGACGAGAAAAAAAAAAAACCAGGATGGAAGAAAGGAAAAAAGGAAGAAAGTCTACAGGGAAATATATCAAAATTTTAACTGTGATTGCATCTAGTATTTTCCTTTCTTTCTGCTTTGCATCTTTTCTGAAATTTTTATGACTACTGTTTTACTTTTTTAGAGGGAAAAGTACAATAGACTTGGTTTTGCTAATTTATTAAAAGCTCTTAAGAAGGGGCACCTGGGTGGCTCAGTCATTAAGCTGCAGCCTTCGGCGTGGGTCACAATCTCAGGGTCCTGGGATTGAGCCCAGGATCCGGATTGGGCTCCCTGCTCAGCGGGAAGCCTGCTTCTCCCTCTCCCACTTCCTCTGTTTGTGTTCCCTCTCTCGCCGTGTCTCTCTCTGTTAAATAAATAAATAAAATCTTTTTTTTTTTTTTAAAGGTCTTAAGAAAACACAGGTCAATTTCAATGAAATGAGAGGCCTCATTTCCCTCAAGGAATTTTTACCTCTAACTTTAGGCAACACAGCTGTGACAAAGATGTGGGACTCCAAACTTGAACCGACAAGATACAAAACTAAGTTGTTGTTGTTGTTGTTGTTTGTAAAGTGCTTGCACGTTGGCTCCTTTCTGGAGCTTCTTCCTGGTTTCGGGCTGGAGATGCGTGGTGGGAGGGGCCACTATCAGCGTGTGGTTACGAGGGAAGCCTGGTGTTGCCACCATGCTTTCATCACACCCATCCTGGAAGCAAACACAGCCCACAAACCCTGTTGTCATCCTGCCTGGGTGGCTCCCCGAAGTCGCTGGAGGCACACTCTCAGAGGGCGGGGCGGAGGAGCCCCAGATGCGAAGAATAAAAACAACCAGCAGGGCTCTCTCCAGCCAAGTGTCCCGTCCCTGGCTCTCTCCCTGCCCCCGTGGGCCCCGGAAGTCGACCGGTTTTGGTCGCAGTCTCTCAGAGGAGCAGAACCCTTCTCACAACATGAAACAAATAAAATGGCAAAGACGAAAGCTCGAAAAGGATGACCAAGAATGCAGGGGAGAGAACGGGGAGCTAGCACCCCAGCGGCGGGCCCCTCAAATGTATTATCTAGGTCGGACGAGCGCCCTCCCACAGAGGACGGCAGCAGCCACGCTGACGTCGGGCCTCGTGGGCCATCGGTTCGGTTCCCACCGCGGTGGACTTCTGGTATTCTACAACCGGGGCTTCCAGCCTTCCCCCTCCAACACCCCCGACCCCTGTTTCTCAGGATGGTGAATGAGCGTGCACCTGACACCGCCTCGCTCTCCCCTCTGACCCACATTGCATTTTCCTGTGAATGAGCTTTCTGGATGAAGATCGGATTCGCGTGAGCTTCCGCACGTGAGGGCTGGGGGCCGGCCACACTCCCCGCGTGCCTGCACAGGCACGAGAGACATTAGCTCTGGGTTTTCTCCTCTAAAATCCACTCAAAACTCACGTCAGGGGCCCGAGGTTTCAATTTGTGCTTTGTGTTTTGTTTGGCTTTCCCCCCAGCAAGAGGATCATTCTCCACATGGCATTTTTGTGCCAGCAAAAAAAAAAAAAGAAAAAGAAAAAGAAAAGAAAAACAGAAAGTGAGAGGTACTCTACCGACACAGTGAGGCAACTCAGCCAGTGTGGGTTTCATTGTAGTGAACAATGTACCCAAAATGCAGGGCACGCGGAACTGGTTTCATCATAAGACCGGGCTTCTATTAAATGCCAAATGAGGAATTTTGACACAATCTGGAAAATGGGGTGAAAATAAGATAAATACTGGTTTGAGTTTTCCCTGAAATTTATGTGGACCGGAGTTTATATTTAAAATTTTCCACTCATAACTTTCATTATCCATTCGTAAACTATTACAAGTATGTGTGCCGTGACAACCCTGTGATTCCTGAACAGCTACTTAACTGTAATGCGATTTAATCAAAGGATTCAACAATCGGAGGCTCATAAGGCCATAAGATGAACGAACTTAGAGATACAGAGTCATCATTTATTATATAATTGTTATAAAGCAAAAAGGGCCATTTTATAAAATCAGAGGGAAGGTGATATGTACTGTCTATTTTCTTTGGTGACGAAGTCCTTAAAAATGACGTCTAGAGTTATGGTTAGAAATCTACCCCATTCTCTTCTACCAACCAACCTGCCCCACCCCCCCCTTTGCCCTTTTAGAGTGTGTATTCAGCTCTATAGACTGTAAGATGTAAGAATAGGAAACTGAGAGATAATTTCTCTAAAGGGAAGCATAATCTATTTGCTTAATGATCCAACAAGGAGCTAATAACTATCATCCCTCTTAGAAATAATAATACTTTGCTTTTATGTAGAATCTTTCTCCAAGGAGTGCCAAGTATATTATAGATGCTATCTAATTAATCCTCCTAGGGTCCCCAGGTGGAAGGGAGATGGCAGGTATTACGAAGGTTCATGGGCACCATCAACATGTCCCAGGTGAGGAAATATGTAAAGAGTGGTAAAAGGGTGCATGCCTTGTAATTTAAGCCAGGTGTGCAGGACCTCAAAGCACTTAAGCAACTCATGGAATGGAAGAATCAGTCAAGTTTGATACTGGTTGACAAAAGAATAATAGGACAAGATGGTTTGCATGCTTTGCCCATCCCCCCCAGTTGTGTCCATGGGGCATGAACTTCAGTGCAAGTGCCCATGAAAGAACCTGTACTTCCTGACTTTTAGCCTGGTGGTCTCTTCAAGTTTGCCTTTCAGAAGGCAAACTTGGGGGATGCTGATGGTGTGAACTACTTGAACTGCTTGACACCCTGCCCTTAAGCAGCACCTTCGCCAAGTGGCTATGCTTGTGTTTCTCACTCCACTGTCCTCTGCAAAGTGGGTGTGTAGATGGTATTTTGGGGGTGGGTGGTGGTGGTGTGGTCAGAGGGGGTCAGAGGACTTGACTGATCTTTTTGGGGGTCTCTGTGTACTCAGTGGTTGGGGGGAGACATGCCACAAGTCTCCATCTCTCCTATTGAGAGAGTTGTGAGCCTGGGAGTCTGGAGAGAGGGAAGGGTTTGCCCTGTTGCATTTCATTTTGAAGTAGTCCGTGTGCAGACTTCAGCTTCCCGCTCTTGCACACCCTCTCTGGAGACAGAAGCCTCTGTCAGGGTCTTGATCAATAACTGATGAACTGGAGAGGGTGCTTCTTCGAAGAGTGAGGCAGCCTGAAAATAACAAACCAAGTAGCACTTCCGAAACTTCAAGCTCTTTTAATGCCAGGCTCTCTGGGGAATTAGGGCTCAGCTCAAATCACTTCCCAAAAAGGAAAAAGCCCCAGGAGAAAATTCAGTCAAATTAATAAACTGATGTGCCTCTGATGTGAACTACATTTTTTTTTGACATGTTGTGATAATAAATGGTTTCTGATTCTTACTTAGCTCAGGAGAAGCTGTTACTTGTTGTTATTGTTGTTGTTTTTTAATTTCCTTTTTTTTAAATTTGACAGAGAGAGATCACAAGTAGGCAGAGAGGCAGGCAGAGAGAGAGAGAGAGAGAGAGAGAGGAGGAAGCAGGCTCCCCGCTGAGCAGAGAGCCCGATGCAGGACTCGATCCCAGGACCCCGAGATCATGACCTGAGCCGAAGGCAGAGGCTTAACCCACTGAGCCACCCAGGCACCCTTGTTGTTGTTGTTTTTAAAGACACTAATAATGTCATTTGTTTAGCAAACAGAGGTATATGGCGTGTTCTGAGGGAAGATACCACTTTGCTCAACCCCAAAATTTGAGGTGTCAATCGAGTGGACTTCCTTTGGTCTCTGGAAGCCATGAAAGGTGGATGTCTGCTCAAACTCCCCAGAATGGCAGGCGAGTGTGCTGCAGGCTATTGCCAAGGGAAGACCTCTCCCCCAATCCCTGAATTAACTGACTCTAAGTGTCCTGCCTACAAGCAAGCATCACGATCCTCTTGAAGCACCACGATCCTCTTGAAGCATCATGATCCTCTCTTTCTTGAAATCACTCAATTAGTCCCAAAGATCCCCTCCTTTCCTTGCTCCCACAGAAATTCTCCTTGAAGTTTCTCCTTGGGTCCTTCCCTGACCACCATTTTTCTCTCATTAAGTTTCTGCCTAGGCCCAGCTGTGAGCTGGTATGCTGGAGCCCACGATACCACTCCACTGGCTCAAGGTGAGCCTTTCCCTTTGCATGCACTGGGAGCCCACACTACTTTCCCCCAGACGTGCTCCTCATCCTCATTACCTCCACAGCCCTGGAGGATTTACATAAAACCAGTTGCATCCCTACTTGATGTCATGTTTGTCACCCATTCGCATACATTTTTTTTAACGGATGTTGGCTCAGCCTACTCCTTCTGAACAAACTCTTGAGTCCTTAGACTGAGGCTTAAACTTGAGGCTTCTTAAGGGTAGAGAGACTGTCCCTTGAACCTCCCAGACAGCATTCTGGCCACAGAAGATGCACGCGTATTATGTGTGTGTATAGCCCAACCAGGACTTTCCTGGGCCCCTACGTTCTTTTCAGAACCAAAATGTCACTAACTTCTCATCCAAGCGGCATTCAACTGTGGCTTAGCATCAGAAGTTGAGCTTCTTTGTCATTTTATGCCTGTGTGTGTCCCAAGGTGGGTGGGAGAAATACTTAGAAATAGCTTCCATTATGTAAAGGGCCATGAAGGAATTTTCCATACTATTTGCACAGAAATTCTTTCATTTAACTCCCCAGACTCTCCATAGAAATGCTGGCATCCTCCCCTCCCTCTCAGGCCCTTTCAATTCTCCACACTTTCGCCCTCCCTGCTCCCAGGGCATAGCAGCAATACTGCGGCTAAGTCTGTTTGGTATCAGAGTTAGAATTATTTATATCTTAGAGCTTAGGCTTGTTTATGCAGTAGAATTCTGAGAAGGAAGTGAATCAGGAGATCTATCCCCTAACAGGGGCATCCAGGGGTCAGGCTGAAAACAAGTACTGATGATAAGGTAAAACCCCGTGCTGTACGGTAGGCCTCACGACAGACCTCAAACAGCACAGGGCATGCAAGAAAAGGCCTTGATGTAGCGCCAGGGCAGCCAGCAAAGGGTATGTGAGCGGGGAGACATGATTAGCTCGGCGCCATTTCTGACAGCCCATGGGGATGGGAGAATCAGAGGCCTTCCAGAAACCACTGAGCTTCAGCCCCTCCCAAACTTACTTCAGGAAGATCAGTGGTGGGATTTTACGAGATAACATACCTTAATATTTCCTCCCCTAGCTTGATGAACTTCGTGTAAACTCTTCAACTAATTATATGTAAGCTTCTTAAGTAGCAGTAATTAATAGCTACTACCGTTCACTGACTTTCTACTGTGCATGAGGTATTTTGCATACAGATCTCATTTAATTCTACAACACTGAGAAATGATTATTATTACCCTTGTAACAGACTGGGGATTCAGATTCAGGCCCATTGGTTCCAAAACCCATCAGGTTTCTTTAGACCACCCTGCTTCTGTATGCTGCAGATGAGGCCGTGGTCTCTTCCAGGGGATAGGGTCTGAGGGTTCTCGTGTGGAGAGAAGTAACTTAGAGATCAAGTGTCTGTTTGATCAGAGTTTTTACCTTGATTTTACTGTCTCAGGAATATTTGGCATTGGAAGCTGAGTAGTGTGGAGATGGGATTCAGACCCAGGTTCTGCCATTTTGGACAAAGCCCTATGTTGCCTTGCACTTGAACTTGGGGAGATGGATTCCTCCTGACCTTAAGAACTACCCATTGAAAGATATAACAGATAAGCCTTCCACTGGGAATGTTCAAGTCGATCAGAGATAGAATCTATCTAGGATGTGTGTAGGCGGTATTTAGTAAAGGCAAGAACCATGAGATGAAGAGTTGGCTATTAATGGCTGGTTGGCCTTCACTTAGTGCCTCATGTTCTCATTGCTGAAGCCCAATTTCCCCCTGAGCAGTGGGAAGACCACAGTGGCCCTTCTGGATGACTCCATGGTGCTTCTGCAAAGCAGGGCTCTTCTCACTGCACTGGTCCCGGGTCAGAGAAGAGAGAAGGCATGCTGTGCATGAAGTATCCCAGCAAACCCTTGACCCTCTATGCTCCAGAACACCTATACAGGTAAGACCTGTAGCCCTTTCAGCAGAAAGAGGCCTCCAGGATGATTCCCCCAACTCCATCACTTAACACGTGGGAGACCAAGGCAATGCAGAAGCAAGCTGAGCTGGTTACACTGCTAGAAAGTGGTATGCTGAGCCTAGGATTTCAGAGCTCTTTTTATCCCCCAGTGCCAGGCCTTCTCCAGCCTCATGCTTCCCCTGCCTCCCCATTTACCCCCAGAGTAGGTTTTGCCTCTATAAGATCTCATAAGGATGCGTCACTTCTGCCCTTCCCATGTGCTGCCAAACAGCCTCTGGGCCTTCAAGGCCATGTTCTTCTCTTACTTTACTTGGAGTTAGTCACGAACGTACATTTCTCACTCCTATTTGTAAACACACACTTCTGTAGGCCTGGGACTACACATATTTCTTCACTGACAGCTTCTTTTTGCCCAGATAGTACCAGCATAGAGCAGGTAATCAATATATGTTTATTAAATAAATGAATGTGTAATGAATAAATGTCAAAAGCTGCATACTATACTCAAGAGGATGGACAGCTTGAGGCAGTGGTTAATTTGAGGTCAAGTACTTAAATAAGGGGTGACATGAGGTGACTCTCTTCCCCATTATTGTGCCCTGCCTTCCATGAACACACAATGCCATGAACCAGAAGGGTTTATTTTTAGGGAGCTATTCTGTGGTTGAAGAAAAAGCTAGACTAAAGGTTGCCTATCGTGTGAGAAGCACCCCCATGATGGATTTCATCCTGCTCCCATTCATTGCTTGTTCTTTCCCACTGTTTTCAGGCCCTGCTGTCTGTCTCCTCTGGTCCTTATATGCTCTAGCTCAAGGGCTGTGGAGGGAGGACACTTTAGGACAGATGGCTTAACCTCAGCTTGGTCTTCTAGGTTTTTCGAAAACTTCTAGCAACACACCTTTGTATACATGACTTACTAGAAAAATCCAAAATTTAAAACAACTTTATTGAAATAAATTATATGATAACAAAATGCCAAATTCCTTAGCCTTCCCACACTTACTCTCAAGATGCTATAAATTATAATAGCAGTGGTTTCAATTTTCTTTTTTCTTGCTACAGTGCAATAAAACTATTTTGTGCTATGTAATCTAATAATACATAGAATTTTCTTTTAGAAATGAATCTGAAATGTCAATGACAGTGTATTTTTCTTCTATGAATATTAGAAGTGAAGTTTCTTATCTTAGGAAGAGTGGCTGATATTTTCAGATGGAACTAATACCCAAATACAACAGGTTGAAAATATCATTGTGTTGATTTAGAGATGAAGATTTCTTCTAGAGGTGACATACTGGTGGTTCCCTACACGTTCTATCTGGATTACACATGGTTGTCTAGCACTTTAAAAAAATATTGAATTATAGTCTAATATTTAAATATCCAGATGTTCCCTTTAAGACATATACATATTTCTGTCTTTTCTTGAAAACAGAAAATGTGGTGACACAAAACCTTTTTTCTAGCATCAAATAGTTACACTGGATCTCAATGAGTGGCCGCCACCTTTGGCACAAGTTCTCTAGTTGACACAATCCATACCATTTCATACTGCTGGTGGAAGTGAGGTCATGGTCAGTTACCATTTATGATCAGGTGTGCACCATGGTTTAGATTCACTTTGGTTTATCTTTTCAGTATGCACCCAGCTGGCTTATGGTATCCTCCTAGCCTCAGTGCTCGTTTGTATTTAGGACCCTAGTCTGTTGCAAGGCACTGTGTGACGGATGGGGCCTAATTTAAGCTCTGGCAATTCCAGAGGCTCGAAGGCTAGCCTCAATTCCTAGTGCTTCTATGATGCCCCTTGTGACTACTGGCACCCAGCTTCTTTCCCTGATTAGGGATATCCCACCATTAGAGTTAATAACCCCCCATCTAGGATTAGAATTCTGTCTTCAGGTTGCTTTACTGAGGGCAGACTGCTTTCCTCTGAGGGAGAAAAGTCTTGATGATGGAAATCCTATCCCTCAGACTAGAAAGCCTGAAAAGTCTCTGCTCCTGGCTACTGGCCTTACACCCTCTTCAACAGTCAGAGTGGATACTTTGAACTTGGGTTAAGCTGGGAAACACACACACACACACACACACACACACACACACACACAGAACTGTTTAGGTTACATTCATCAGCAAAGCAAACAGATTCTCATTTCTTCTACTTTTTTCACACTGTGGTCAGGGCTTCACTGGCAATAAAAGATTGCACTAAATTGTGCTAAATTATGTAGGAAGATTATAGTCATTAATACAATCATCTTCCATAAGAAAACAAATGTCCTAGTGCCAGAAATCCATGCCAGAATTAACTAGCAACAGCACCTTTTTGGGGGGGGGGGGTGTCCAGCCACCCTGGGAGCATGTGAGTCATTACTTGGGCCACTGCAATGAGGCTGAAGAGGGAGTTCATTTGGTTCCAGGAAATGGCTTCTTGTTTCTTCCTAACTCCCTTCACCCACTAAGAAAACCAGTGGTGCCTTCTATCGGTTTGACAAAAAGACAAAGGGAATGCTTAATTTTGTCCTTAGAATCCTTGGTTCCTACTGTCAGCGTTCCTAGTTCTCAGACAACACCGCATGGATATTTGTAGGGTTTTGTGAAACTGAAACTGAGCAGCAGCAATGAAGAGAGGATCCCAAACCAAAAGAATGGTTTCAAATATACCCCCATGAACATTCCACCTTCTCCACTTTTCTCTTCTGCTCAACCAGGTCATATTTAGCCCTCAGCAATATTCCCATAGGAGGGGAGTGATGAATGTCCCCTCATGGTCTGTGTCCTACCTAGCTGTGGGGCCTGAGGTTAGTAACAGAACATCTCTGTGCTACAACTTCCACATCAGTAAAGTAAAGTAGATGTCAGTTCCTAGTTCTAGCACCTGTCACACAGAAAGGGCTCAATATATATATCAGTTACCATTATCAGTTTAATTTCCTAGGGAAAGCACTCCAGTTTGAAGGCACACACCTTACAACAGGATTTACAAAGTGGACTAACAGATGCCGGCTGACAAACCACTGACCCCAAGGGTCTCAAGCTAAGATTTCACAGAGCAATGAAGTAAAACTCCACAACCACCTCAAATGGGCGAGATGCTTTCACTTGGCAAAACTGGGCCCTACAGAAACCCAAGAGCCACTTGTAAAACGTTTAAAAAATCAGCACCTTTTCAATTCACTTTCTTGTTGAAAGAAGGATTTTTCTTCCTAGATAGGAAATTTGTGTTTATGGGGATATCAAAATGGGGTTCTGCCGTCCCAGTGTGATGTGCTGATGTGAACTGTGACCAGAGAGAAAAGGAGAACATCTCATGAGCCCAGCACTGCCCTCAAAATGTGGGCTCATTATCTGGCAGACTGAATAATGGGATCCTTAATTCGAAAGCCCGAAGGGGCCACCTGTGACCCTCATCCTGTAGACGAGCCATCCAACCCTCAACAGTTGAGGAGCTAAGACCAAACTTAACCAGTTAGCGGCAAGGGTGGGACTAGAACCCTTGTGACTTCCTGTCAGACTGCCTCCGGTAACTGGGTGGCTAGTGGTATTGGAGAGTGTGAGGCCTTGCACGACTCTCCAGTTCTACCTCTTTCTTGTGAGAGAGGGTGAACCTTAACAACTATGTAAAATACCCCATTCCTTCCCTAGCAGGCTCTGTGATGCAGGGTCTTAGCCCTGCCTCCCAGTAGATACAGCTCCTGAATTTCCAGAGGAAGACCTATGAGGAGCAGGAATCCAACAGACAAGGACACAGTGAAAAGGAAAGGAGCAAATAAGGGCAAGAAGCATGTCAGTGTGGTGGAAGTTTGAAATCACGGAGAACCTCCCGTCCTCAGAGTGATGCGGCAGTCAGCTTGAAAACACCTTCCTCTTTTGCTAACTTGCTTGAAAAGCTTCCTGGCAACAGGTAGGTGGTAAACTCTCACGTTGTTTTTCCAAAGACCTTCACATGGTGTCTGACGGCTGACTGCAAGAGTTTCCCTGGAGCTTGTCTGAGGAGACTAGAAGAAGCCTGGATGAACAAAGCTGTGAAAACCACAACTTTATTCATCCCTTAAGGTTTGCATTTGCATACATTGGGTGAATTTTTCTGCATGTTGAAAAACAACCAAAACCAAAATAATATTTTTAGAAGAAGAATAAAATGGGTTTCCATTAAACTTCCACACAGTGCTCAACAATGGTTTCTAATAAATTCACAGGCTAGCTTTTTTTTCTAATTGTGTGTGTGTGTGTGTGTGTGTGCGCGCACACTCCCGGCTTACTACTGAAAAAACAGTGTAAAATGTCGGAGGAGGGAAAGATCCATTTCCTGGTTGAAACCACCATCTTGAGTTTCACAGCTGGAAGAAATTCTGTTATCTTTTTTTTTAATTAAAAAAAAATATGATTCTTCCTCTCAGCCTAATGGCGGAGAATTGCCTATACCCAGAAATGATCTTGCACTACACTAGAACTCCTCAGTCAGCATCTTTAATTATCATTTCCCACAAGCCTCTAGGCCAGTGCTTCTCAAAGTGTAATGTGCACATGAATCGCCTGGAGATCTTGTTAAAAATGCTGATTCTGATTCAGTAGGTCTGACCTGGGCCCGGAGATTCTATAGTTCTTATAAGTTCCCAGGCGATGCCAAAACTTCCAGCCCATGGACTAAACTCTGAGCAGCAAAATTCTAGACCAAGCCCTCTGCAAGCTGTTCTCGCCAGGTCGAGAAATGGGCTGCAGACAATGACAGTTTAAACAGGCTTCTCTGAGCTACTACGTTGCTTGTGAATCTTCCCTCATTCAGATACCTCCCTCGGGCCTACCTTCCTTCCTTCTTTTCTGAATACACTCTCAGTCGCTCACCTAAAGGAGGCAGTCTATGGCACTGGCACAGAGAGAAGAGCATGCAATCTTGTGTTTCCCTTTCAGCAACACCCCCTGCTAGCCAGGCAATTCCCATCTCTGAGCCACATCTATAATATGAGGCTAAGATACCACCCCCGCCACATCCACCATGTGCTTGTGTCTGTGGATAAACGAGAGAAGGTATATAGAACCCAACACAGTGTCCTGCATGCAGGAAAAGTGCAGCAAGTATCAGGCCTTTTTCTTCTTTTCTTTAAAGTATTATGCCCCGAATCAGGGCATCATGGATAGCCTGATCAGCACAGACTTAAGGGGCAAATGGGGTCTATAATACCTAAAGCAGGTTAATAACGTCTGCCCATGATGTTGGAAGCTAGAAGGCAAGGCGGGTGGGAGTATAGGTATAATCTTCCACTCTTGGTAGTAACTTATGAAACCCTTGTCTGGCTTTGTTACCGTCTATCAGCACTTTTAAATGGGCATCCTTGGGCCTCATCAATTACTCAGGTAACATATTTTTATGAGGCTGCCATTAAATGCCTGACACTAATCACACCCAGATGAAGCCCCCAAATATAACCAGCTTCCAGATTCGTTGCATTTTATGCAGAAAAACTCTGAGTAGTCGATCAGAATGCCGCATTCCCATTCCAGCATTTGGTGTTCTATCGATGGGGCCTTCATATCAATGAAGATGTGTCAACAAGGTCAGGTTGCCATAATGAAAATAGTGTGACATACACACAAAAAGAAATGGTGGTCAGAGTATCACTCAGCAGGGATTTATTCTTCCGTCCATCCGTCAGTCACTGAGGGGAGAACCTTCCTAGAATGCTCCAGTGTTTCACTTCATCCCTGATGCTACATTCAGATGAAGCCACCGTAACTGCCAGCTTCCTAAAGATTCTTCTCTTGTTGTGGAATTCAAGGTGAATGTGACAGCAGGCAAGTGAAGACATTCACCTCGACAAAGGTGATCCCACTTTCATAAACGAGTCCAATAAATGAAAAAAAGCTAGATCTACAAACTGAATCGGAAAAACCGCTTTAGAAGAAGGGTTTCTGGCTAGATATGAATGAAAGTCTTTGGTTTAATCACATTCAAATACATACTCATTTGCTAAGTTTGACTTTCCTGTCAAAATTGTCCCCATGTCACAAATACGCTTTAACTAGGTAACCGGAGCCAGAGAGGAGTACTGAGAGCTTCAGACGAAAAGCTGGGGCAGCTGGACATTCATTTAAACATCCACATCTTGACCTCCTTCTAATCCAAAGTACAGAACTTGGCAGAAAGCAGGCGAGGAAGTCATTAATATGTGGAAAGGGGCTCTCTCAAAGGCACACCAACACCGAGTGCCTTTCACTGATGAAAATCAAGAGGAATTGTATAAATATTTACCCCAAGAAAATAGTAAGTCACAAAGCTGAGGTATTTCCGCAATGGACAGCAGGCACTCTATCATTACCAAGGCAAACTTTCTGATTAGGACAGCCTCCAGATCCATTCTGAGAGCAAAACGTAGAGATCAGAGTTCAAGGACTGACCTTCCTTAGGCTCAAAAAACCAAAAGGCAAAAATAAAAAACAAAAAACAAAAAACAGCAGTATGTGAGTGTGTGTATGTGTATGTGGCATTACCAGATGATGGTGAACAACCCAGTGAAAGCTGCTAAAAGACCTTATGCAATCTCTTCTGTTACAATTTCATGCTTTTTTTTGTTTGGATCTTTATTTGATCAAATCAAGCTTAAATTTGAAAATGGACTCAATAGTATATGACATTAAGGAATTATTAATTTTCTTTGGTTTTGATAATGGCATTATGGTTAGGTAAAAATATTTCCAAAATGTGGACCTTAAAATATTTAGTGGTGAAATGACCTGATGTCTGAGGTCTTCATCAAAATATTCCAGCAAAATTAAAAAGTGTGTGGGGGAGGAGGAGTAGGAAAAACAGTGATGGTAAGATGTTGATGGTTGTTGAAGCTGAATGATAGTTCCATCAAGGATTGTGGGTTTTGTTTTGTTTTTTCCAAACTCTTGTTTATGTTTGGAAATTTTACAGTAAAATGAAAAAAACGTCTAGCCCCAAATAAAGAGGGTTACTTTAAAAAGCACTAAAGACGGTTTACACAACAATACTGACTTTTGTGGTGAAATTCAGGGATTATGTGTGCAAAAACCCAAGAGCGATAATTAATGGCCAATCCTATGTGCATTCCATTAAGCCCAAGCAGCTGTCATAAACATCTTAATTTAAAGAGTTGGGGTTTGGGGAATCACGGCACTGCAAAAAGCGACATCCTGCTGCTGCTCCACAGAACTGGTACATATCAGACCCTTAAATTTTTAAACATGGCTTTCATGTGTTTGAGAGCTGAAAAACCTTTGAAAAGTCAGCTTGTTAGGAAATCCACCTTGCAGACTCTGGCTTCAAGGATTGGTGGAGGTGCTTCGTTGAGGCAGAATTGACTTGGGGGTTGGGGTGGGTGCTCACAGGTAAAATAGATGTGTTGTGTGTTTAAGAAGGAGTAGTGAGAAGGCTTGGAACGCACAGGCATGGCCATGCTACCAGAGCTACCTTCTAGGAACGCAAGAGAGAACACCTTGCAAGAGAGGCATTTAGAGTCTACAAAGCCTCCCCCTATCCTTTGTTGTTCCTCTTTCAGTGACTGTTGGGGAGAAAATTAAAAAAAAAAAGGAGAGAGCCAGCATTTTGAGGGTGGAGGGAATGCTAAGGCGGAGGCAGGAGCCTAGCCTTTAGTCCCCCTATTGCTAGCCCAAACCTTAGGGGATGACCCTGCTGTGGTACCTCTTATGGCACACTGGAACGACATGTCAACACACAAACGTCTCTCGGGTCCCTTCTGGCCCTAAGACACCTGAGTGCCTCGGCTGTGATTTGTAGGAGAGCTAATCTGATGACCGCCCCTACCCCAACCACCCTCCCCTAGGTATCCCGTAAAGCTAGATGGCAAACAAGAGTCCTATTTGAGTTGGAAAGTTTAACGTGAACAGAAAGGTACAGAAGATAACCAACAAAATCTAAGTTAACAATTTAAAAATCCGGACTGTCCAGTTGAAAGTATCTGAATGGACCCAATCAACTTTTATCAGTAGTAAATTTAACAATCCCCCTCTGCGGTTGACTCCATTCACCTCATGTTTACTTTCCTCCCCCTTCCCTCAAGAACTACATTTTCGCCCAAATCAGTGGCTTGGGATTCTATATATTAATGACTCCCCGCGAACTTAAAGACACCTGTGTACAGGCTGAACTTGACAAGAAACAAAGTTTGCTGGCTGGCAGCACCGAGCAAGGCGTCCTATTAATTTCTTGACTCGATCTTGGCAATATTATTATCCGGTCCAGGAAAGAACACCTCTTTACTCATAGCATCAGATTTGAATTTTTTTTTTTTTTTAAAACACTCTCTATTGCCCGTAAGAATGACTAATAACTGTCGGCTGTAATTTCCCAAAGTTTGCGGGTATGACTTCTACAGCGTTCCTTGCGTCTGAGTTTGCCATACGTCGTCGTCTGGGGGCTTGCAAGGGCTTTCAAACACAATTTAACCAAAACCCCCAGCGGGCTCTCGGTTTAGCCAGCAGACCTTTGTGGCACTCTTGAACTTACTCCCTCCGCCCCCACACCTGAGAGTCTCCCTGAACGCTGCTTTCCCTGCATCACACATCATCAATCAAACAACGAGAGAAACACAGAAACCTCAGTTCTCAACTGCAATCAATACAACCGCCTTTCCTGGGGTAGCGCTGTCTTCATTTTGAAGGTCACAGAATGAGTCAGGGGCAGAAGAGAGCAAAAGAGGCCACGGGTTCTCTGTCTCTGGGTCTCAGAGAGATCAGCTTTCACGGAAGGATCACCTCATGAAGCTGGACTGACTGTCGGGGAGGGGATGGGCCAAATTAATAAAAACTTTGAATGATCCAAATACTGTTTTTTGTATCAATGATACAATCATATCATTGTATATACATGGTCTCAAGAGCAAGTAAATTGGCCTGCCGTAGGTTCTGATTCACAAACAGATAAGAGAAAATCGAAACCACAATAGCCAACTACCTCTCTGAGGAGAGTGAGGCTGTGCTTCCATTGCAAAAGTACTCTTATTTATGTATTCTTATGTACATTATTTAAATGTACATCAATTATTTATTATATAAATAAGTATGTTTACTCATACAAGCCAGGTTTGTTGAGCACCACTCTGTGGAGCTCGTCGGAAGAAGGGCCACGGGGAAGGCAGATGTGGGCATTCTTGGAGAGCTTGGTAATAGCTGTTTCTTAAGTGATGACAAAACTGTTGCTCTTCTAGTAGGGAGAAACAATTGCTAGAAACCTTATTTACACCGTCTATATATATACCAGGGTATTTAAACAGACCAGATACATGAAACATGATGAGTCGGGAATCAGCCTTCTTTATTAAAACAAAAGGCAAAAAACCTTTTGCAGTTTGAGCGAAGATGGTTTCTGCAAAGGGACATCTCTGTCAAGATGCACCCGAACCCTCAAAAAAGCCTCAGTCTTCGGGGGCCATACAGGCTGGTGATTTATTTTCCTGAAGGATTCTTCACAGAAGGGGTAAAAATGGCTCTTCAAAAATGCACCGTTGTTTAAACAAACGATACCTCTATTTATTCGCTTAGCAAATTGTTTCGTTACGGATTTGTCCAGCCAGAGTCTGAACAATCACCGTGGGTGACATTATACCAGCACCTTTTCTATAGAGGCCCTATCAAAGATATAAAATTAGCTCATGTTATCACTATCTCTTCTTGACCTTTTTTGTTTGTTTGTTTGCTTGATGCCATTCTCTTCCCTCTCAGTTTTCCAAATACTACTTATTTTCTGAAGTTCTGAATTCATGTGTGGTCAACATAAAATATATCATTAAGGTAAGTGCAGGAAATTATCTACATATCATTAAAGAACTGAGCTTCTGTTGCCGTTAGCAAACTGAAGAGGAAACAAAATCACAAAGATAACCTAGCAAACCAAGGTGCACTTAAATAGTTGCTCCCTCTCCTCACCGACCACCCGCTAACCACACTATTTCGTACAGCTTTTATCTTTATGTACGTATAAATAAACAGAGTGTTTCTGCCCTGACTTATTCACGTAGAGGGCTTACCTGCAGTTTTCTGGACTTCTTCTAGGTCTGATTAACCCCTAGGGGACCTGGGTCCTCACAGGCAATAGGTTGATGACACAAGCAGAAAGCAGCCTTTCTGAAGAATGAGAGTTCTTGGCTCACTCCTGCTACTCTTGTCACCTGTCTGACCTCCTGGACTCTAGGCCCTGCCTACCTAGGGCATCACCACCACTTGCCTCTTCCTGTTTCGGCTGACTTCCCTGGACTAATCTCCTTTTGGCTTGGACCTGTGCTATATGCCGGATCCCTGCAAGAGGTGGACTCTGGTCATTCCTGTGCAGCCCCATCCCGGGGTCATGCAGGAAGAATGCAGGAAAGGAGGACCACCTTCTCGGTGGATGCAGACCTTCTGGTTCTGATGAATATTTCCAACACCAGACACGAGGCACCTCCTTGCCACTCCTCGTCCCTCTCTGCGTCTGACAAGCAGTGTGAACACTTCCAGGGAAGTGGTCTAAGCACCGTGAAATGAGCGCCAGAGGAATTCTGCCTGTAAACATGACACCCCTGACAACCGAGTTTAACATCTCACCAGATCTTTGCAAAGATTGAATACGATTGGTATGCAAGAAGCCCTGAGTTCTCCAAATTATCTGTCCTTAGGTCACTGAGGTTTTTTGGGTGTAGAAATAATGGAATTTCACTTTTTTCTATAATCTCATTATGATAAAACATAGATATTTTCTTAGGGTACAGAACTCCTTACTCAAGGAAGGACACCAAGGAAGGTATTGCCAAGACTAGATTTTATAAAAATCCTTGGACAGGCACGCATAGATTAATATGTGACATTTTACTTGAGTAATAACAGCTAACCTTGGTTTAGATGAACATGGAGGTTGAAAGGTTTGTTGAAAAGAGAGAAAAATAAAGACCATTGTTACCTCAAACCTGGTTGAATTTGACAAATGTGACCCTATCAAACTATTTATACCCACGCACGACCATTCTCTTTGAACATTTTTGGAAAGACACCCTCCTCAGGTCAGGAGAAGAAAAAAAGCAAAGGAGTAGAAGTAAGTTGGACTAGTTGAGCACTTTCTCAGGGAAATGATTTGAAAAATGATTTGAATAAAGTCAATTAAATGACAGATTCTAAACACAGAATTTTTTTCTGGAGGTTTGCCCATCTAAAACAAATAGGATATGAACTCCTGAGAGGTTAGCAGGGTCAGAGTTAAAACCCTAGGCAGGACAATATCTAACTCCATCCATCCATCCCTGCACCCATGCATCCAAGCACCCATTCACCCAACAAATCAAGAAGTATTTATTAAGTGCTTATTATACAAGAAGTTTAGTTCTTGGGGTTGGAGGCTACAAGAAAGGCCAAGACAAGCTCTCCATCCTCAAGGAGGGTGAGAGGAAGGCCACAGAGTCTGTGCACATGAGCAGGGCTCCCCTCAGCCACACCAGAGACCAGCTAGGTCTATCCATGCAGTACAACTAACTCAGGGGCCTTAACTTTGTTTAGAGAGAACATGTACTTAGGTGAGAGTGTTAATTCTCTCATTTTAATTTTTTTAAAAGAGGACAGTTGACAAAAAGCGTTAATTCTCTCTCTCTTTTTAGAGAGGAAGAGTGGGGTCAGGGCAGAGGAAGCGGGAGAGAGAATCTTAAGCAGACTCCCTGCCCAGCGGAGAGTCTAACTCACACCCTGAGATCATGACCTGAGCCGAAATCAAGAGTCTGATGCTCAACCAACTGAGCCACCCTGGTGCTCCCTGAGGTGTTAATTCTCTTAAGGCTTAGCAGATATACCAAATCTGACAACATGCAGCATATATACTTACTTTACCCCTGGCTTCATTTAATTATCCCTAGCTGAGTTTTCTTTCCACCACAATTTAGTCCCTGAATTTTTACCTTGCATAGGCCACCTCAAATCCTCTTGGGAAATAAATACAATTACCCTACTACATCCCATAATAACAATAACAAAGATAGTCATTTTTGTCATTGTAAGTGACTTTCACTGAGAACTCCTGTGGTGGTGTCAGGAACCATGTGCATGTTCCATGTGCACACCAAGCATGTGGTGTCAGGAACCATGCTAAGCACGTTACAACCATTTCCTCCATCTTGACAATAACCTTCTGTGACTATTAATGATCCTATTTCATAGAAGAGGAAAGCAAGCTAGAGGGCCATGTAACTGCGAGTAAGTAGTACACCTAGAACTTGAACCCATATACTCTGCTCTAGAAGAACTCCTGGTGGTTTGTCTGCATACTGGAGCTCTCCAGGCCTCTTCATGGGACAGAAGCCCTTTTGCCTACTGGTCTGACTCACCAGGTTTCCCCTGCTGTTTGACTTCTGGACCTTATATTGTGCCCCACCTCATCTTGGGGGCCTTCTCGAATATTGGACCCATCTTCTCTGTGATGCCTCCCTGACCCATCATGGCTGGGTTAGTAGGCGCTCCCACATCTGAGCACCTGTGTCTCTGGAGGATGAGCTTCTTCAGAACAGTGGCTAAAGCTCCCTCACGTTCAAGCTGTCAGTGCTGGTAGCCTATATGAGCCACAGCAGATATTTACTAAAAGTTGGTGTGGGTTGACTGAATGAATGAAGGCTCCACCACTTTCCCACGAACACCTTGGGCCCCTCATGATGGCTCTGAAGTTTCACCTACTTGTACCTGGAGAGTTCTACGTGGCTAGGAGATGCTTCTAAAATGAAACAACCATCAATATGTGAGTTGTAAAGCATATGCGTCAGGTTTTATCACACAGAGAGAACACATTTCATAAGAAAAAAGGTCTTCTTGATTAGTGATTATAAAATGGACTCGATTTCAATCTAGTATATTCATAAGTGCCATATTCAAAATTGGAATGGGCACTTTTTAATTATCTTATGAATTTGGGCATTTCAGTGTTTTCTTTTTTCCCTAATTTGCCTTCGAGCAATGCCACCAGCACCAAAGCCTTCCCTCTCTTTCCTACTTTGACATGGTCTTTCCTCTTATCTTCTTTGCTTTTATTACCTGGGCTATTTACTTAACAATCATGTTTTGCTTAGAGACATGTATTATTATGTCCAATTATTATTCGACTCTTGCGTTTTTTAAAAAAAGATTTTATTTATTTATTTTAGAAAGAGAGAGTGCAAGTTGGGGGAGGAGGGGAGGGAAAAGCAGGCTCTCTACTGAATGCGGAGCCCAACCCTATGACCTTGAGCCCATGACCTGAGCTGAAAATAAGAGCTGGTCATTCAACAGACTGAGCCACCCAGGTGCCCCGAAGCCTTGCATTATTAATTCAAAGTCCCCATGTTCAAGAGACCATTGTGACTTGTGCTTCTTGGAATCCTTCCTGGAATCTAGTGACTCAAGTTATTGGTTCCATGTGCTTTGGGAAAGGCCATGCAATATTATAAAATGTTATGTCCCTCAAATAAAGTGAATATAAATGTCCTCTGGTACTGGGCCAGTCAATGTAAAGTGAGGCAGGTTCTGGGGCACCTGGGTGGCTCAGTGGGTTAAACCTCTGCCTTTGGCTCAGGTCATGATCTCAAGGTCCTGGGATCGAGCCCTGCATTGGGCTCTCTGCTCAGCAGGGAGCCTACTCCTCCCTCTCTCTGCCTGCCTCTCTGCCTACTTGTGATCTCTCTCTCTCTGTGTCAAATTAAAAAAAAAAATCTTAAAGTGAGGCAGGTTTTATAGAGCAGTCTCCAGGCAAAACTATAGAAGATCTGGTCAAATGCAAATGAAAAGAAAGGTGGGTGGGGGTGATGGTGGTAGTGGGTCTGGGTAAATAGTGGTAGGGGTTGGGGGTACACAACATTTCCTGAACAGACCCATATGCTAGGCACCTAGGTTAAATGTTTCACACACTTGAATTCATCTAATTATCACAACAGACCTTAGATGTTAATAGAATGCCCCCTTCCCCTTCTACCCATGATTAACATGAAGCTCAGAGAATTTAAGTGACTCAGCCAAGGTCACACAGCTACTAGATGGTAGGGCTGGAGGAGGGCTCCAGGCTTATCTGACTCCAAAATTATACTCTTTCCTTTATACTGCTTCCCAGAATCACCTTCACTCTTTAAATGCATACACTGACAAGAACCCACCTTTAGGCTCAGAATGGAGGAAATAAAAGTAAGACACCTCGCTGGCAAGCCTAACAAATGAATGGGTATAGGACTGACAGGGAGGGGAAGCTGAAATGTTCAAGTTCTTGGTTATTACATCCCAGTTGCAAAAACAACGATGGCAAATGGTTCTAAGCAGGTCATTAACGGACAGTTTTGAGCACCTACTGTGTGAAAGATAATCCAGCCAGGGCACAGACAGAAAAGAGTGGAAAAGAGTCGGGACGAGGTCTTAGCATCTAGCCAGCGACGTACAGGAAAGCCAGCCCAGCCGCGAGGGCTCCTTTTGCCTTCCATTCCTGCTTGAAAGCCAGCATCCAATCATGTCTTCGATAACCCAGTAGTGGCATTCCCCAGCCCTGGCGCGGCCCGCATAGACGCTCCTCCGCCCGCGCCTCCCGCACGGGTCGGGGCTGCAGACGCGCCTGGGCGACTGGGGGCAGCGGCTGCCGGGGAGACGGAACCAGGCTGCAGGCAAGCAGGGGGTTAATAGCTCATAAAATAAAACCCTCTAACACAAAAATGTTATTTTAATTGTATTACATTGAGGAGCCCTGAGGGTCGTGGGGTAGATAATCAAAAAGGACAAGGAGGAAATTAAAAAAGGGAAGAAGGCAATCAAAAAGGCCATTTAGGAGAGCCCCTTAATCCTCCATAGAAAGAACACTAATTATACTCCAGAATCTCCTTATAATTAACCCTGATATAAAGTGTTTTTTGAGCAGTAATAACTTTCACATTCACAATCGTTTTGATCGCAAACTCCCGTGAACGCCTCACAAACAGGAGCCCGCACCGGTTGGCCGGTTTTCTTCCCCAGCGAGCCCTGCGATTACACGGCCGGCCACAACGAAAAAAGACAAATATTTCTGCCTCAGCTCACTCCACGGCTCTGTTGAACTCAGCCCATTGCTTTTTTTATTCTTTAATTTGGGGGGGGGGCAGGAATAGGCTGAAACACAACCATACTTGTGCCTCCTTTCTCTTCTTTGTAATTGCTTCCCTATGCTCCCTGTTAGCCTTTAATACGCCTTGGACTTGCCATGGGTTGCAAACCCACTAGATTCCCAGCATACCTTCCTTCACTCCCAGGCCCCCGTTCGGATTTACCTGCACTCCTAGGCCACTGGGCACACATCGCTATTATCGTTCTCAATGTTTCCAGACAAAAGCAAGGATTCAGACTGCCCAGATCCCGTCCAAAACAAGAGCCTCACATTCCCCGCCCTGACAGCTGATCCCTTATGAACCAAAGCTTCTAATTGTCTACCAGAGAAGTTCAGGAGCAAAACAGCAGGAAAAGAATGCAGACAGTTCTACACTTCAGGCGTCGGGGCACTGCTGGGAATAGAGATATGCAAAGAAAAGGCACCTGGGACCAGCTCTGTGAAGGGAGAAGGGCCTGGAATAGGTGGTGGTTGTTGTTGTTGTTGTTGTTGTTTTAAATGACATTAAAATGAAAAGAATCTGTCCCTGTCCTCACATGAACTGGCCATTGCTCTCATCCCACCCAGTAAGAGAAGGAGCAGGATCTCAGATCCCATGAGATCCCTGGGGAGATAGTTTCAATGGAACACCTGCCTGCCAAGTGAAACCTTAGGAGAGGTTCGCAGGGCTTCTGACATTCACATGCCTCAGGAAGATATTCCTCCCTCTTTGAATGGACTCCTGGACCTGGCTTCATTTCTTCTCTGCAAAGACCCAGCAAATGCATTTGAAAGGTTTGCCTGCTCACAACCGGAGATGGGAGATGGGGAAACCAAGGTCTGTGAGACACTGAGCCCAGTGTTTTTCCTCTCTATCAAGAGAATGCATGCCAAAGGAATTTTTCCATTTTTTCCTTGCATGCTACTGGAACTCAAACTTTCCTTCTACTTCCCATCTGGATGATTACTCTTCGGGTAGAATTTAACAAGATAAGAAAATGCTTCCTCTTTTGTTTTTTTAAATCAGAATTCCACACTGTATGTTAACTATACTGGAATTAGAATAAAAAACTTCATAAAAAAATAAACCAGAACCATAACTGAGAGAAAAGTGTTCTTTTACCATTCAACACTATTGATGAACGATCTCCAGTATGCTCACCCCCCTGGCCATAGGCAATATGCAATAGATTATATTGTCCCTACTTTTGTAGGGACTAGGTTGTACCTATTCAATTTTATATTTAGTTGAACAGCGAAATAGAGTTCATTAACACAGACAAACCTGGGATGTTAGCACATTTGAACTTTAAAATATCAGTGCTATCATTCTTTTCATCCAAAAACACCTATAAAGACACACCATTCATTTATAAAATTGAAAGAGATTAAAAATGAAGAATAGACTATGAGTCTCTAACTTTTAAATTTTACAAGTATAATGCATTTATAAGTATAATACACTAAAGAGAATTAAAAAGATCTGTGCTAACATCCCTGGTCCATGCATTAATGCAAGAACATGTTGAGTGCTATTCATTTCTCCACACCTAAAGATGAAGCAGATACAGATCCCACCCTCAAAAAGGTTAAAGTATAAAAAGTGCCACTAAGAGAGGTACAGATTCAAAAAAAACTTTAGAAAATGATAAAGTTTCACTGTATTAATGTTAAGATGTTATTCATTTCATCTGGTAGGGGTCTCTCCTTAATTTAACCCATGTGAGCACAAAGTGACATTTTAGTATTTTCATAGATGGGTATTTATAACTTCCTTTGATGGGATATTTATTTTAGGTTTAATTAATATTAGTAGATAGGAACTGGAAGCCAATAAGAGGAGGTGAAGCTGATGCTTATCTTCATCTTCTATGTTTTAGTATCTCCGCTTTGGGATGCAGGTCTCTACACTAGGCTCTCACCCAGATCTCTTCACCCCACCCCACATTCTGGAAGCCTCCACCTCTATTCTCTCTCAAAATTTCATCGCCAAAGAGCTCCCAGTGTTGCCACTGAAGAGGGCAACACATTAACTAGAAAGGTTCTGTCTCTTGGCTACTTTCCTCATTCCAAACTCCAACAATACATATTTTAACAAGGTCTTCTGGGGATGAGTCCTGAGCCAAGAGAAATACCATATTAGCAGAGTGAAGAGAAGAGAGTCAGGATTCTGGCATTCTAGTCCCAGATTAGTCACTCCCAGTTGTGACTTGGACAAACCCATTAACTTATTTGAGACACCACTTTCTTTATTGTTAAAATTCAACAATTACAGACACTCTTAAGGTTGTATATAGTATGGAATACAAAACTCCCATGAATTATATAAATACATGTTAATATAATGGTAGATGGGAATTTCAGCCAGGTGCCAGGAATCTTTCTGACAAGAGCCTTGTCTATAGTGACTTGGTTTGTCCCAGTGCCCCAACAAATGGCACAGAATTCATCCCAACTGGATTGTAATAGGTTAATGCAGTCCCTTGTTCACTTGTTCCTCTGCATTAAATCTAAAATATAAAGTCCAATCCAACTTGCACTTTATACAGTCAAGGGGTAGGACCGGAAATACAGCATTTTCTATCTAACATCTTACCTCTGCTTTAAGGCTAGTTCTGGACAGTAGACTTAGTTTCAACACTAAAAAAATTGTTAGATTCCCCCTTGTCCAGTTCCATCTCTTTAAGTAGCAACACTAAGTAGCATTGAATTGAAGTCGCCCTTGTTGTGATCTGTCACTCTACATTTTTCTCTTGTCATACTAACATTAACAAAGCCATAAACAAGAATAACCAGATAACATCTAGGAAGCAATTTTTAAAAAGCAGGCTTTGGGATCACATTTAAATAGTCAACAGTTGCACCCGAGGCTCCCAGCAGCATATCTTCGTTTAGGTGACCACAGGAGAGGGCCTGAAGTGAAGGTGCTGGAAGACCTTCCTCACTAGAAGTGCTGGAAGGTGCTGGAAGGTGCTGGAAGACTTCCTCATGTGTGCACAGGATGCTTGGAGATGATTGTTAGCAGCTGGAAACCCTGGGGTTATCAAGGACAGTAGGAAATGCCATTCTTCTCACTCTGAATAATTGTATTTGGTCCAGTGGCCTTAACCTTTTATTGCCTGATGGCTTTTGCTATTGTCTTCCAAATAAATTAAACTTTTCTCTCTTTAAATGATAGAAGTAATATATGCTGGCTATAAAGAGCTAAAAATTGCAGTTTAATGTGGAATAAAAAATCAAAAGACCCCATTCACTCCCCGCCCCACTACCCCCACATTCCCTCATCCCTCTCCTTTCTTCTGAGGTAAAACTTTTTAATATAACTTCTTCTAGGCTACTGTATATGCTTTAAGTATAGGCTTAAAATATGTATATGTGTGTGTATGTGTTCACTTATATTTTTCTTGGTATATTATTCTATGATTATTTTATTTTGCTTTTATTATTATTATTATATGATTATTTTATTTTGCTTAATACACCATGGATTGTTTTCCAAGTCACCGTATCTTTATTTGCATCCTTCGTTCTAACTGCTGGGTAGTCTCATATGGAATAAATAAAAAGGTATATTATAGTTTGAATTTTTATGTCTCAAAAGTTAGCTACTTTTATGTGGAAAATGGATGCTTCTTTTGACAGAAAAAAAACAGAGAAAGAAGAGTATTTACATTGCCTTTTTCCCCCCTCAGGGCTTGAACTCACAACCCTGGGATCAAGACCTGAGCCAAGAGTCGGACAACCCACTGAACCACCCAGGTGCCCCTACATTGCTTTTTGATAATAATCTGGCATAGACTGAGGCTAACCCAGTAAACAGTGAAGCAGGCCCTCATTTTTACCTCAAGAGACTTGAGATCTCTGATGAGCCATATGCGGTGAACAACCATCAGCAGTGGTGAATATGGTCATTTAAGTAATGTCAAGAAAACGGCTGTCTCAAACCTCCAAATAGTATACCTGAATTTCACCATTAGAAATTCATTCCTTTGGTTTAAACATGGCCAGCTCTAATCATTCCCTATAAACATTCCCTATAAACAACAACTTAGTTTGTTGGGTACTTTCTTTCTCAGAAAGCATGATTCGGTCAGAAAATGTTCAGTGTTCCTGGTGGTCAATGATTCTAAAGCTGGGGAGGGGGAGACATAAGACAGAGAGACAGGCTAGGAAAAGAAAACAGGGGAAAAAAATAATTAAGAGCTCCAAAATTGCTGAAATATCAGTCACCTGTCTAGAGATGGTCTCAACTTGTAAGAGCAAAAGTTAACTTTATCGAGCAAATAAAAACAGGTTTTTATAAAGATGGCATCTTTCTTTGTTAACCAGGAGAGAGGGGGCAAGTACACCCAGCACGCTAACACCCCCACTCCTGTTTCTGAAAGACATCACTTATCTATTGTGGTACTCTTTCCTGCTGAACCAGGACTCGGCCTCAGGTTTCTTCTGTACTCAGCACTCCAAGCAGCCACTACCAACTGACTATAGTTGGCACCTAAAATGAAACCAGTATGGCAAACCAGTTTGTCACGGGAGCCATCATCTCCATTGTGACCAACCCCAGGTTTTCATTCACAAGCATGAATTGTATAAGCTTAAATTTGCTGGTGGAATTCTTCTTCAGCCAACTGTCTACAGAGGACGTATCTTAGCGAAAACAGGAGGTCTCTCTTAACTAATAAATTAGGATCCTTCCATACCAGACTAGAAGTCCCACGTGGGCTAAGGCTTTGCTCCCCATTTAGCTCAAGAGAACGTATGACTCAGAGCAAGTGCCAACTTGAATGACCATCTAAACTGTACAATGGAACAGAACGCATCCCTAGCAGACATTCAGTATACAGAGTTCTTGAGAATTAAAAAAACAAAAGTTTGCCTTAAAACATCTTGTTTGGACAGTGCAGCCTTTGCATAGGCACCCAAATTAGATATCTTTAAAGAACTTATTATGTAAAAACATGAAATCTAGTAACATCAAGGAAAACAGGAATGAATCCACCAGGAAGAGGATGTAATTGTCAAATCGTCGGGTTATATAAGACGGAAAGGTTAGGTGATGGCGAAATTCCTGCAAGGTGGCAAAGGCAGGCCCCTTGCACTGAAGTCAGGCCAAAGATTTTTCACCCTGTGGTGAACCTTCAGGAAGCAGACAGCTTCCTGCACCCAGGGCACACTGAAGAATTTACCACCACATTTCAGGAAGCTTTCCTGGAGAAACTGTCCTGGTCAAAAAAAAATTAAGCAAATAATATAAGCCTTTCCTTCATTTGGCCAGCTTTGTTCAGCTGCAGTCAGAGAGAGGTCAAGCAAGCCCATCCAGCTTATCTGAGATGGGATAATCACTCACTCACTCACACACACACCCATCCACATACTCTCACACACACGCAGGAAAATGTACACACACACTTATTCACTCACATAGACTCACACGCACTCACACACACACATACTCGCACGTCCGCACCCCCAAAGACACACATTAACAGATACCTGTTCACACTGTCCTGTTATCAATCCCCCCTCCTCTTCATACCATTTTCCTTCTAGACAAAACAACTCTCTTTGGATAGAAATCTTCTCATAAAGGGACACTCTCATAAACACCAAGCCCCAGGGACTGGGCAGAATAGACACACACACCTTCTCTGCTTCTGGCCCCTTTATTGCCGAGATGGTATTAGCTTGTTCCTCTGGAGGAATTCTGGCTCAGAACTTTTATAAGTAGGAGACTCAATTATGCTTCTTATGAGTTCCCTAAATTTGGAAAGGGAGCTAAATAAGGAAATACATTAGTCAATGTCCTTCTCAACCTCCTCCCCTATTCATTTCTCAATCTTTTTTTTTTTCCCTTCTGCTTTCTTGGGGTGATTTCTTTGAATTAGTAAAACTACCAACAGTAGCAACCATAAACAAGGTGCCACAAAGAGATGAAAAGGAGGACAAGGGAAGAAACAAATGCTGAACTTATATAGTACGAGTATGATCAGTACATGGCTGCGGGCTGGAGGGATCCGTGGGAAGTGGGGTCCTTGGGTGGGCCACGTGGAGTCACTTGGGTGCTGAATTTTACTGAAGAGTGAACAGTGTTAGAAACTGTGAGAAACTGTGAGAAAAGAACACATTTCACATAGAAGATCTTTATGCTTTAACTAAAATGCAAATATTAATGGTGTCAGTATTTGGGGATTACAGAGGTGACCCCCCAAGAATGAGTTCGAGGGAGGAAAAAAGACCATGGCCAGAAAGTTGAATTGTATGACCCCAAAGAAAGGGTCATGGAAGAGATATACAGTTCCCTCACGGAGCTTTCTGGAAGACAAATTTTGGAGCCTGTTTGAACTTACAAATATATCAAAAGAACGTATGATAATCAGGTCTGGCCAAGGAAGCCGGAAAAAAGGAAGATCACAGTAATGCCCTGGGAATCCATTGTTCCCAGTGGTAGGAAAGTTGAGTTGCCTAACTGATGTGTATCCAGCTATCCGCACAGGTGAGGTGCTGGAGTAGGGAGCGGGGAAGGGAGAAGGGGAGGGAAGGCGGGAGGGAGAGGTAGAGAGAGAGAATTAATAGGAGAATGAGGAGGAAAAAAACAGGAAAGAAGACGGGGAAGAGGAGAGAGATGAATAAAGGAAATGTAATTCTGTACATCCTCCAGTCAGCTCTAGTTCTTAAACCTGTGAGCAACTCTGTGCTTGAGATGACTTCTAGTGTTTAATTATAGCAATTTCTTCCCCATGTGTTTTCCAAGTGTGGTCCTTGGGCCAACAGCATCAGCATCACCTGGGAATCCCTTAGAAATGCAAACTTGGGTCCCACCCAAGTTGTAGGAAATCAGAAATTTTGGGGGTGGGCCCAGGAATTCGTATTTTAAAAAGTTCTCTCAGTGATTCTGATGCATGAAAAAGTTTGAGAACCACTGCCCTAAACACAAGCCACTTACTGTTTCTGGAGCTCCACTGAAGAAACAGCTGAAGAAATCTTTCATTTAAATAAACAAAGGAATATACTGGTTTTATACATCAGTTGTGGGAGCTTGTCTGTCATCTTTGAATCTGTCCTCACACTTCTGAACATTAAAAAGACAAATCTTTGAACCTGTGGGACTGAAAGCTGGTTTCTGAAAACAGGAGAGAATCAGAGGTAATAGCCCACTATCAGGCTTCTTGGGACACCTGACCTCGCCGTATTCTGGGCGGGTCCTTCTCCATTTTCAAATACTGACAGAAAAGTAGGTTTCCGTGATTGGAAAGAGACCCTCACCTTGGTACCATGCTTCAGAAAGGGCCAGTGCATTCTCTTCCAAAAGGCCATCCAGCTCTGTGTGTCATGTCATGGTAATTATGTAGCTGCTCTGAGTTGATAGATGGGGCTAGAAATTTCTGTAATACTTTTGGCAACGGCTAACAAAACTGTTTTCCTGCACTCCAATACCTCAACCCAGTGTTTGTTTCTATACTGTTTTTATTGTTTCCTTTTCTCTGCTGTGTGCACTCAGACTTGACTTGTAGACAACTGTGGGCAGCTCAGTTGGGTATAAAAGAGAGTTATTTAATGGTGTTATTTAAGGTGTGCACCTTAGCCATGCAGTTTACAAAAGCAAATCCCTGTGAGGGATAAAGCATCAGAGAGCAAAACAACAGTCACTGACATCTCTTTGGAGGAGAGAAAGAAGCTGAGTCACCGAGCCTGCAATTCAAGAGAAGGCAAATATATCACAGAACAAAGGATAAACCTCCACCCTGGGTCACAGGACATCTGCTTCAGAGATGTTCACCAACACAGAAAGATTTGTTGCTTATGATAAAAGACATCGGTGACAAGACATACTGAACAAAGCATCATCTGACCCCTAACTAAACATAGCTTGCTTTATAAAAGGTTGTTTTTTATATAATATTGCCAAACACTATTTCTGTAGCTCTTTTAAGAAGAGAGAGACCAGTTAGTGATATGGAATCTGTGGCAGACATCATTCTAATCTGTGTCTGGGAAAGCATATCACACCTATGCCTTACCTGCCTAATTTGCTGTTTAGGGAGAGAAATGAATGCTATTTAATTAAGCAAAACAAGAACGGTTATACGACTGAGGGCCTACCATCTTTAGAACAATGCTAGGCATCCTAAGGAAAGGAGAAAAAGAAAAAGACAGGTACAACTTTGGACTCCAGAAGAGATAAGATAAACAGAAGTTCAGCACTGAAATGTTTGTGTTTAGAGAAGTCCATGTGAATTGGAACGTGGCAGGAGAAATGTCTGTGGACGAGATGAGCTTTGCTTAGTGGGTACAATTTCCCAAGGACATTTGGCAGGAAGTTTAGCAACGCAGAACAACAAAGTCAAGGTTCGGTGCTTTTAAGATAAAATGCGATTCCGCACTTCATTTGGGATGAAATATCAGGGAAGCAGCAAAGTCACCAATGGGAAACGGTGATTCACCATCAGAGAAAGATATATTGACCTGCCAAGCCAAGCCCACTTTAATCCCCCATTCCCGATTCCAAACACATAGTAGATTAGGTGTATCCATGCCCTTCACCATAGGGTATTATCTAGCACATTTCAGCTGTCACCTCTCCTAATTATCTTCCTTGCCAGTCACCTCTAAGAAGTCACTGAGGGCTCCAGCAGATGCTATCTGAAGCAGGGGTGAGTCTGGGGGAGGCCTTGTGCAGGCTGGGGTGGGCGTGGGTGAGCATGAATAGGGATGTCAGCTTGCTGCTCGCTAAGTGTTGCCACATTCGATCTTCTGCTTTTCCCCTGGTCCCAAAGAATGCTGGAATGGTAGTTTTCAGTTGGTGGCAATCTCAGCTGGTCCAAGTTCTTAGGGCAGAGGACAGGTAGAAGCATGGCAGGAGGTCAGAATCATTACAGAAAACATCTCCAAAAACATACCATTTTGTCTCCCTCTCCGAACAGCTCTGATAAGCAAGGACCCTTGGCATTTAAGGACTCCTGCACCCAGAGGAAGACCTTTGCACACGCCCGCATTTGGTTTAAGACTTTGGTGTCTCTGTCCATGAGCTTTGATTTGGTATCATCTGATTTGAACGCACTCCGATCTGATACTTTTTTTTCCCTCCTGAAAGGTAACTGCATCTCAGGTATGATGATTGTTGGAGCATCTTGGGCCCTTGTGAGTTTGGTTTTGTGACATTGTCTCACCATGTATAATATCTGTGCACTAGCCTCACTCTCTCTACTAGACCATTAGTTCCCCCTGGGTGAATCCCCTTGGCACTCTTCACCAATAAATACATCTTGACTGAAGGAACACAGCAGAGAGAAGTCGGGTTCTTCCCAACTTTCTACTTCTCGAAAGACTAAGGTCTTGCTAATAAGCTTTTACTAATGCTCCTTCCCCACTCTCTGCACCCTTGCTTGGACAACCCTTTGTGCAGCTTTTCCGAGATGCCTCGGCACCCAGGTGTACTTTCATTCCTCTACCCCTGCCATTCCTTTTTCCTGTTAGCACCATTGAATATCTATCTACACATCATGAGAGGGGATGCTGGGGCGGTCACTAGGGAGGGGAGCAAGTCACAGAGTACAGGAGCAGAATACAATCACGCTGATCATATTATTCCTGTTGCATGGGTTTGTAGCCAAACCACACAAAACCCTTTTGGAAAGGGATAGTGTCTACTCCTACCTATTTTCAGCAAAGAAGATTCTATAACTTTAGGCAGCTTGTTCCTCTGTTAAAAATTCATTATGTCCCCTAGCAACTGCAGGATGGTGTCCTTTTCCACCCATTAGGGATAAAGACCCATTGAAGGCTATTGTCTAAATTTGTGGTTCTCAAAGTGTGGCCCTGGACCACCAGCATTGGTATCACCTGGGAACTAGGTAAAACATGTTCTTGGGCTCAATACCAGAATCACTGAATCAAAAATTACAGGGTTGGGGGGCCCAGCAGTGTGTACTCTTAACAAGCCCTCCAGGTGACTCTGATATTCACTACAGTTTGACAACCATGGGGCTGCTGACGGGGGGATGGGAGGGTCAAGGGTACATATCACTTGTCAATGTAGAATCACCTGCTTGTTTGACATACGTTTCCTCTGTTTATGGCTGCTTGTCAGGAAAAGATATTCCCTTTCATTCCACAGTCTGTGTGAACTGTCAGCTGGAGAGGACGAGAAACAATCTTCACAGGCCACTGGGCTCCTGGAAACTCAGACTATTTGACTTCGAAGAACGACATACCAGATCCTAATTAATGAATTTGTCAAGAGCTGCTCCCCTTTGTGAGGATTTTAGCAGAGACTTCGGTGACAGCCGTCCACTTTTATGGATTTTAACTGAGTAATTAATAGGATAACAGTTACAAGTGCAAGTTAAGTGCATATTATTTCTACTGGATTGGGTCATAAATAAGTAATAGAGCTTTTGAAAGTGAATGGGAAGAGACGGTGGAAAAGAAAGACCTATTGGGAGCTGAATGAGGGAGGCCAGACTTAATTTGAAGCGCTACCTTCTCATTTTAGTGAAGCAAGCTGTTCCACTGGGGACGCGCAGAGACGGTGGTGGATTCTGTTCCACTTTGTGCTTCAGAAAGAGTGGCCTGAAGATCACCTACCAAATGGAGACGTTCTGGACACTCTCCTTCCACAGAAATCAGATGTGAAAACAACTCAATCTTGCAGAGGTAAAGAAGCAGGTTGAGCAGCAGAGCTTGAGGAATATTTTGTTACACAGTTATACAAAGTATTGGGAGGTTTATTATTTTTTGTGGGGGTGGAAGGGGGGGTACTGGGCTACCCAGTCACAAATTCCAGGATTCTCTAGCAACCTGCAGAGGCCTCTCACCTGTTTCAAATCAACTTCAGGTCTCAGGGCTGGACCATTACCTTTGTGGGCACTTTTGCCTTCACAGACCCCTTCCTTGATTAAAAAAAAATTTTTTTTTAAATTTTATTTTATGACTGCATTGATATAAAGATAAATATAGGGTAGGCTGGACTTGTTTATTATATAATTTATAACACATAATTTATATAATTTATAATTTATCATTATTTATCATTATCATTGTATTAACTTTTCCCTCTGATTTTAAAAGGAATTAAAATGGAAACATTTTGGTGGGTACCTAAAAGTACCAGGCCTGTAGTAGCTTCCTAGGGCTGCTGAAACGAAGAACCCTAAACTGAATGGCTTAAAAGCAGAAATATATTGTCTCAGATCTGGAGGCCGGAAGCCTGAGACCAAGGCTTTGGCAGGACCTGCTCTTTTTCCTTCAGCTGGTCTCTCCCCAACAGCTTTTGCTAGTTCTTTGGCTCGTAGGGACAGAACTCCAGTCCTCACTTGGTGTTGTCCCTGTGTGCATGTCTGTCTCCAGATTTCCTCTTTTTTATAAGGACACCAGTCCTGACTGAGGCTTTAGGGGCCCACCCACTCTGGTATGACCTCATCTTAATGAATTACCTTGAATGACCCTATTTCCAAATAAGGTCCCAGTCCAAGGTACTGGGGATTCAGAATTTCAGCATATGAATTTTGAGGGGACACACATCAACCCATAATAGGAGCCTAGGCCCTGTGTCTAATGGAGAGATTCTCCCGGCAAAGCCTTCTCTGGGATTCTGAAAGTCAGCTGCAAGATTACAGCTCCAAAGTATCAGAAATGAGATAAGTACCCATGGCGGGGGGGGGGGGGGGGGGGGCTGGGCGGGGGAGGTAGGTAGGGGTGTGCGGGTGAAGGACATGTTTTATGTTTTACTTGGTTTTTAAAAGAAATAACTTCAAGATTCAAAATGTCTTCAAGGACAAGTTTCTATGGATCTACTCAATGCGGAGGAAAGTTAACTTCTTTTAACGCCCCATTTCTAAGCACAGGGCTCAGAGCCCTCCCTCAGCTCCAGGAGTAAGCAGCCAGCCTCTGCAACAGGAGAAACCCTTCCCCCATCCGGGAGGTTTCAATCCTGTGTGTTTCCTGCTCCTCTCTTGGAGCTGAGCCCTCTGAGGAATTGGGGAAGGATACAATTTCATTTTTCTAAAAATCTGATTTTCACTGAGGCAATGTACTTCTCTTGATCTCTTCCCCATATTAGTCTTCTCTCTTCCTCTGCAAGAGACATTCAACTTGCCCCAGGTCTTTTTTTTTTTTCCCATATTTTCTAATTTTTTAAAAAAGATTTTCTTTATTTATTTGAGAGAATGCACACGGGAGAGAGCACGAGCTAGGTGGAGGAACAGAGGGAGAGGGAGAAGCAGATTCTCTGCTGAGCAGGGAGCCCGAGGTGGGGCTGGATGCCAGGATCATGACCCAAGCCCAAGACAGACACTTAACCGACAGAGCCACCCAGACATCCCTAATTTGCTCCCTAGGTCTTTATTGATGACCTAGAACAGAAGCGGAAAAAAGAGGGGCTTATTCTGAAGAGATTTTCCCATTGCCCCCAGACACCAACATTTTCCCCTCTTCTCTACTGAAAAAGAGAGATAAAGAGTGAGGGAGACTGGGAAGGATACCTGAGATTATCACTCCCTTGTTTTGCTTCAATTTTTGTGGCTCATTGCAACAAAGGGCTCCACATTCTTTCTCAGTGGTTCAATGGTTCAATTCCCAAAGGAGTCTATAAACCCAAACAAAGTGTGGTACCCTCCTCGAGCCCCCTGCCCTGGCCCCCACTCCCCTGACACGCATTCAGAAGAAAAAGCACCTCACACAGAAACAGCCAAATAAAGCAGGACAGCCCAAGGGGCCCATAAAGTAAGAACTGAAACAGTACGTGAACTTTGCCTGTCCCTTTAAATTGCAAAATCTCCAGCTCATTCGCAGACACACAATTGGGTCTGGCAATACCTTTCACAGCTCTGGATGGGAACTGGAGCCCCAGACATGGTTAAAGGCCCGAATGACAATGCCAGTTAGGCTGTGTTGAAAGCTGAACTGTCCCTGTGAGATAGTTCTCTTCGAGAGGGCTGGGGTAAGTAACAGTGATGGCTTGGAGGGTGTGTTGCTGAAAACGAAGTACTTGATGTTTATGTGGAAGACCAGTGGAAATCACCCCAAGAAGGGCTTTCTCTCTTGGCACACATTATGGTGAGATAATGGCAGTGGTTACTCTGAACAGTAAGTCTCTCAGATCCTCATTAACTTAAAAAAAGGAGTGATTTTGCTCTGTACATATCCAAGACCAAACGACTTGTGTGTGTTTGTGACCGATGACTAGCATCACCCTCCCTCCTCTTCAGACGAAGATCTTGCAGTTGGTTTACCTACCAGATGGAGCCCAACGTTTGACCAAGCCCTGCTGGGTGAGAAAGAAACTGTGGTACTTTTTGAGGTCATACACTCAGAACATCTATATTTCCTGCATGGTGTTCAGCAACTGCAAAACAGAAGCCCCAGGCATTCTGCTTAGGTAGAGGAACTGGTGTGCTTGAGAATGAATGGACATTCTAGGCTCTGGGTCTGTATATGATAAACCACTACACGTATCCCAGAGTCCTCTCCAAATGCCTCAGCTGACTAATCATATATAGCACTGACCATTAGCAAATCACGCAGGACAGGAAGAGCAAGTTCAGTGAGCAAATGACTCAAATTCAGTTTTCAGCCAGAAACTTCATGCAGCACAGAATGGACTTTGGAGGACAGTGTCCTGAGGAACAGTGGTTTCTCCTTAATACAACACCGAGCTTTTCTTGACCTTGGAGGACGTGCATCCATTTCCATGCTTCTCCCTCCCTGAAAGGAATAAGATGGTTTACTCTCTGTCCGCATGACCTCTGATAATATGGCTTCCAACAGGCCACAGGCTTCAGGCATTCTCTCTGGAGGCTATAATAACCGGGAACAGAGCAGAGTGAGATGGGAAAATGTCTCCGTGGGGCGACAGCTCCCAGTAACAGGACTAGAGGGTAGAGTCAGAGCAGCTGTGAAAATGCTCACTGACACTACTCAGAGGGCAGTGTTCCAGGGCCGAGACTGGGGCTGCTTCTTTCCTGTCTGGCCCTGGAAAAATCAAAATTTACACCTAGGGCATTGAGCAAATGCCCATCATTCACTATAGCAGGTGCTGGTACAGAGTACAGAGACAGGGGTGGGGGAGGGGCACAGCCTCCCTGATCTAGGATGCCAGGGACTTGGCTATGGGGGTCTAGTCCTCTCCTTTGAATCTCATCTTTAGAGCCTCAGGGTACTTCTTGCTCTCTTCACCTCTTCCTTATTCACGTGGGAGGCCCCGTCAATCTTGCTTTCCTTGTTTTCTTTTCCCACTTCCTCCATGGCCACAGCTGACCCCCATCCCCCACATGCCTCAGACCAACCGCACACATCTCCTTGGGAACCAGTATGCCACCCCTTGCCAAGCTTCCTCAGAATGCTGCCTTCCAGCTCCTTCCCTCCCAGCTAAACAAAAGTTTCTCTCACAGCATTTATGTAACTTCTGAAATCTGACCTCCTCCAGGAAGCCATTCTAGATTGATTAGAGAGAAATGGAAACGATTCTCATGGCCCCAACTGAATCTCTCTCTATAGATACAGATCTAGATAGCTATCCATCTAGATGTATCTACTGTGAAGTGGAAGATGAGGAAGATGAAATTCAAAGCTATTGTCACTTTGCCACAGACATCGATGACTCTAAGAAAGGTGGGAAACATGAGTTTGAGGAGAAGAATGATTGCAGTTGACAAAAGAAGTGTAAACAAGGCATGGTTGGTGAGTCTGCCAATCTTATTGTCCGCCATCAGACAGCATGAATCTGATTCTAAGCCCACATTCACCGCGAGGCTCTGCTAATGACTTATGCACTGCCTGCCTTGGTTTGAAGGTTGGAGGCCATGTTTGCTAGGTCACAGACATGTCACATACATGTATAACCGGAAAAATAAAAGACTCAGAGCTTCCCCCTCCCTCCCACCCTCCGGAGAGAAGACAGCCTCATTCCAGTTTGATTCTGGGTCTTGTCATTCCAATAACAGGAATGGATTAAGGATGAAGGAGAAGAATAAACCAAGACTGACTGGTTTACATTGGAGAAACCAGACTCAAAGAAGAGGAAATAACAGATTTGGAAGGTAAGAGGTAGGTGTGAAAAAGTGAGAATTAGAAGGCACTAGGTTTGAGGAAAAGTGTGAGGGAGCGAGGGAACTTTCTTTTTCTGGTGGGGGGAGGGGGAGTGATTAAGGCAGCTGTCATATTGTGATGGGTGGGGTTTTGGGGGAGATACATGGATAAAGAGATATGTCGGAAAATCTGCTATACGTTATATATGGAAACCTTCCTGTAGCATTTTCTGAGAAAATGTAATGAAGACACAATTGCTTTTAAATTCCTTTTAGAAGTCAATGTGTGTTTCTTTGGAAGTGACACTGGGCTGACACCGGGGACATGAGACAGTAGGGACCCATAGCCATGTAGCTGATTGGGGAATCTCCCGCGGGCATCTCATTCTAATTTTAAAAGGTCTGAGTCTGACTTCTGGTTCACCCTCTTATTAGCTGTGTGGCCCAGGACATATCACTTAACCTCTCTGAGCTCAGTGTCCTCACAAGAATGTGAGGAGCAGTGATGGTGGCATCCTGGGCTCCTGCGAGGGCCAGACAAGACCGGTGTGTACGAGCGTGCTTTGTGAACCACGAGGGGCTACTCAAATCCTCTCTCAGTTTGGCCTCCCACGCAGTATGACAGTCAGTGACTTCAGTGACTGATGATAACAACGGTGCTGCACAAGGCCCCAGAACGGATTCTGCCCAGGGGATCCGCGAGTCTTCTCTGCCCCTTCCTGGTATCTCCTCCATGTTGGGAGCCAGGGAGGAATAAACTCAGTCCTAGGAAACCTACTGGGAACCACACGACTTCCCTACCTCATTTCACCCGGGGCCTCCGCCACTGATTAAATGGAAATGCTGGAGGGTGTGATGGGCGCAGGCCAGGGTTCTGCTGAATCCAGCCTATGCCTGGCCACCGCGCCCTGTGCTGGTGGTGACTTCACCGGCTGGCTCCTGTCTCAATGGATGGCTCTTTCTGAAAGGCCATTTTATGACTTGTCCTGGGACCACTTCATTCATGCTGGCTGAAATTCTCTTCCCTTTTTGCTCAAGGTTAACCCTACTCAGCCCAAAGCATCCAAAAAGAATCCGAATGAAACGGCAGCAAGCGAGGGCCTTGCACACTCCGAGTTTGTTTCCCGAGGAGTTTTCGCTGCTTTCCAGGGTTCTCACAGAATCCCGTTGAACCGCGGAGCCCATGGCTTGGCCGGAGCCAAGCGCTCGCCTTCCTCGGAGGTCTCTCCCACTATGTTCCGGGGCCTCTGAAGGTCTGCCCCTCCCCATGGAAAGGAAGCCAGACATGTGCCTACCTGCTGCCTCAGATTCAGATCCTGCCTTTTTGTTTTCAGCAGGCGAGCCCAAAAGGCCGGCCTGTTTTCTCTTCGGTTGGAGGTGAGTGTCTCTGCAACTGACTTTCCTGAGCGGCAGCCTAGAGGCTAGTGCAACAAGGACCTGACCTGCTTTCCTTGGCCTCCGCGGGGCCGCTTCTGCCCTCGCCCTGAGCCAGGCCAGCAGAAGTCCGGGCCCAAGGCAGCGAGAAGACCTTGAATTAAGACACAGGCAACTCATTCCACTTTCCTGGCCGCCTCGACGCATCTGTCTTGTCGGCCTATGTCTAAACCTCTTGAGCGATTCCAGCTGCTGTGTCGGGCCTGCGGACACCGTGACATTTGGTTTCTGTTAGAACACAACAGATCAGTGTGTTCACCTGCTTCATTTTTTCCCTCATGCACAAGGAGGGGGACGAAGGCAGCCAAGACCTGATGCTGCTGATCCGGAGATTTCCCATTTTGTCGCAGTGACTTCATGCCTTGGCCTGGCCTCTGCTGGATCTTCCAAAACCGCTTGATTTCCTGTGTATTTCCAGCGCTTGGCCAAAAAGAATGTACAGTATGAAAAAAATGTCTGCTACCCTCAATTGCAGAGACCCTCTGGAAAAAAATATCTGGAGAGCTTTTAAATAAAAGAAATAATTACAACCTGCTGAGTGCCTTACAGAATCTATGAAACTCGACCTTTTCCAAAATATCATAGTATTTCCTGTGGCTTCTGTAGGCTAAGCCTTCATGGATTTATAAATATGTGTCCAACACTGTCTCTGGGCTCCATTTTTTTAATCCAAATGTCAGATTTGAAAAGCACAAATACATCCTCTTGGAAGACAACATCCCAAAAGGTGTTAAGCTAAAACCCAGCTGGAAAAATGTAGGCTGCCAGCTGTCAGGGGTGGTGGGCCATGTGCTTTTATTTTATTTTATTTTATTTTATTTTTATTTTTATTTTAATGAATGGAGGTTTGATTTTTCCAGCTTGCTGCCCAGTTGTAGCTTTTCAGATGCTGAACATACCAGGTATGCCTTGCAGATGTGTGCAGCCAAAGCTTACGACTATATGGTGGGTGGAGAGTGGTTTATGAGTCTTGAGATTCATAAATTCTAGTCTTTAGAACTCTCTGTATAAACATGGTTAAAGCTTGGAAAGGGAGAGAGAGAAAACATTCTGACCTTAAACTACCTGTGATCAATGAACCAGACTCCCGCTAGCCTTTCCCAAGAGAAAACTGAAACCTTTTGAAAGTGAAACTCAAGAAACTCAAGGAGACAGAAGCCTCTACTGACTTTCCGGAAGAGGTAAAAGATTCCAGGCCTGGGTTCAACGTGTGGGGTTAGTTCTTGCTAAGTCTATGTGTGGACAGACAGGAGGAAGCGGAGGGCAGTACAATTAACTGGACACTTAAATCTGCACTGACCATTTCAAAAGTGTGGCCATGGAAAATAGTTTTCCCTTGGTGGCTTAGAGAAAAATAATTCAGATTCTTATTCTAACTTTACCATCTGGCAGGTTTCCCACTTCAGTCAAACCTGTGGAATTAGGGACTTCCTTCCCAGTAAGGAAGAGCTGAATTCCATACCAAATAATGTTGAATAAAATAGTGAACACACACTCACTGATCGACTCTGGGTAGCGTCAGCCTCGGGCTGAATTGTGAACTGGTGACTACTTGTTTTCACAACCCATGGCCCTTCCTGCTTGCACTCATTGTACCCCAACGGTAAGGACCCTTCATTAAAGCCGGGCAGCATCCCAGGCTGGGAATAGACCTTTGGTCAGATTACAACCTATCCAGGAGTTCCCTTCTTCTCTAAGATACTAACCAAGAAATTTCTCTTGAGGTGAGAACAGCTGAGTATGGCTCCTAAGGCAGATTCCAAAGAAAGTCAGAATCCTTGGAACCAAAGCAAGCTGGTGAGAGATATTTTTAATTGAGAGATGGCCACGTTCAGCCCTTCTCATCCATCAGCTTCAGCGGAGTAGTAGAACATTCCCTGAGAGACAGAAGCATAAGGTTGAACTTGCTTTTACTCTGTGGGGTAGAGTCCTGGTGTCTGGAAGAAGAGGGAATGTAAAGGAACAGGCTTGAAATAATTGACATCTATTTCTTTAACCCTGGCCTGTTAGAGAAATAGAGGACTATTTTATAGCAAGAGAAAAAAGGCGGATATGCCCCCAGTCACCTTCCAGAGACACGGTAGAAGCATCCTAGAGCTCAGGCTTGCTTCCACCATGTCAGGACTCTAGAATCAGTGAGGCTTTGCCAAATGGACCATGAGAATGAGCACTGTGCATGAGAAGAGGTGTTCTTCAGACACACGGCGTATGATGGCTGCAGGACAAGCAAGGCACAGAGTAGAAAGTCAACAGACCATGGGGAGCTCCTGGATGAGTTGTCCCAGGTAAGCTACAGATCAAGTATTGGTAAGTACCTAGAGCCTTTCTTGTTTCTATGCCTTGACTTTAGAGATCTCATTCTTAGCAAAGCAACTCAGGAAGAAAAACTAATACTTCTTTGTTTCTAGGACTTGGCTCTTTGTTTTATAATTAATATGGATTCCCACCCAATGCATAAATGTTTAAACCATCATTTATATTGCATCACCCACTTGTTAAAGTTTAAAATGCTGCAAATAGCCAAGAGTCTGTGCTTTAGTTACAAGCAAACTTGCTCACCCCATGGTTTTAATCCTTGGCAAACAGTGGCATAGACTGACCTCTAGGTCAATTTTGTGTGTGCTGCACATTCTTTGCCATTATAAAATAAGATATAAAGATCTGGTTTTGAGTCAAAGCCTAGTTTAAAATATTCTAAATATATACATACACATGCTGGTCTAAATGTGTGTGTGTGTGTGTGTGAGCACATGTGCACATCTATATGATACACTGTACACAGAAATGGTGGAAAAAATGGCCCTAACCCCATATTGGCACAGTGAACAAACATCTAAAGCAATATGAACCAGCCCCTTCAGACACAGGGATTATTTTATTAACAAGGGAAAGGGTACAGTACTGAACAAGCCATCCACCTGTGGAAAGTCAAAATCGGAGTAAAGAGATTCTTCCTCATATTGTTCTCAAATGTGTTAGGGTTTCATGTCACTTTGGCTTATGTGACAACTAAGGGGTGGCTTGTGCCTGCAGAGGCTCTAAATCAAGTGACTCTTTGCCAACCTGTCCTTAACTCTGTTCCTATAACTGGACTCCAGACCCGTTCCTTATGACCAAGCCTCTCCTTGTTGGGTAACCAAATCCCTATCATGTTCGATCCTTGTTCTCTTTCCAGGCCTCCCAGAGTCCCAGCCTGGTTCCTTTCCTTTCCTCATAATCTTCTTGAATCCCAATCTTACCATCAAAATTTTTCGGCTATAAGGTTTTTTGACTGCTAGAGGGATATGATGTAGGCAGTTTGGCAGTGATCACGGGAAGCTGGAGTACATTTCAGTGACAGATCTCCATTATGGGGGAAGATCAGTCTGCACTAGTAGAAGAGTTTGAATTCTGGAATATTTTAAAGAGAAGAGGACCCGGTGTTTTCCGGTCTGGACAATTGCTGAGGAGACTTTCCCGGGTTACTTCAGTCAAGGCATATGTGATTGCATATATATATATATATATATATATATATATATATTCAGTCAAGGCATATGTGATTGCATATATATATATATATATATATATATATATATATATATATATATGTACACACAAAATTTTGGCCAATAGTGTGTGTAATAGCTATTCTTAAACTTTAGTAAACTCCTGAATCACCCAGGGATCTTGCTGAAATACACATTCCTAGGCTCCACCCCTAAGGATCATGACTCAGAAGTTTTGGGGTATAGTTCAGGAATCTTCGACTCTCTCTCCCCATGATTCTCTCTGATGGAATTTTGAGAAATGTTGCTATATGCATTCACTGAACAACACCCATTTATGAATTATATTTTCATACAGAGCATTACTGTTTTAGAAATACTTGCTGCCTTAAAAAAAGTTTAGTATATCCCCTATCACCTCATTTATACCATTAATTCTTCTGGTAAATTATTTCTGTAAAACATAGATGTAAAAGTTAATGTAGCCTGATCCAGACTGAATTACTGCAAATTGCTCTAAGAATGGATGAAATGCAAATTAATGGGATTTCTGTAAATGCTTGTTTTTTTTTTCCCTAACTAATATCCTATGGTAGTCAGTTATGATATATAGTTAAGTATTTAACTGGTTTAGTTATTTTAGGATATTAATTGAAAGGCTAAGTAGCTAAGAGAGGGAGAATAGTTGATAATCACTTTAGTAACCCTTGCCTTAATGGACCAAGTTTTGCAGGACAGAGCGGATATGAACCAGAACTGCCCAATGACTGCCCAGATGACTGTTTCAGGGTGCCTGTTAGCACGTCCAGACAGCACCTCTTTTCCCAGGAGTATGACAGAGACAACATCTGCTTTGTGATGTCAGGCATCCGAACATCCACATCTAAACAGCAACAATAATGCTAATAGCTAATACTCATCAAGGCCTTTCTATGGGCCAAGTACTTTGCGTACCTTATTTCATACTGTCTTTACACTATTCCTGTTGCTGGATACTGTATCAACCAGTTTACAGATGGAGAAATTGCGATTCAGAGAGGTTAAATAACTTGCCCAAAGTCCCCCAGCTAGAAAGTGGCGCAGTTAGAGTGTGACTCTGAAGCCCACCAGACCACCGCTGTGTCTGTACCCAAGAAAGAATTCACTCCCCTCCTACTGGTCCCCTCCACCGGTTACCATTGCTAGAGGCACCAACCAGCTCTCTAAAATGTGTAGCTTGCCAAGTTCACAGAGAATGAAGTAGTGTGCAGAAAGTAACTGTCCAGATCATCTTCTCTAGGAAAAAGGAAAAACAAAATCCCTTTAAAGTTTTACTTTCAATATATTTTTGCAAACCTAGTTGGGCCTGGTTACCACAGAGCCCCACTTTGTCTGGAGCTGGTGACCAAACCTCAGTTAGCATTCCTTCCAGCTACGATAGCTGCTTGGGGCAGGCTGCTCGTTAGACTCTCCACAGAAAATCTTCAGCTGGGGAGGACACCAAACTAAGATTAGATTAGAGGAAAAAGAGTGAAAGATGACTATGGCAAAGTGATCTATTCCCTTCTGTGATCGGGGTGTAGAGAATAGTCTTAGAGATGAATTTTTATGTATTTAAAAAACACTTCCATTCAAGGAAAGTGAGGAACAGCGGCACTCTGGGTCCTAGTAGATGGTTCAGAAATGGGGGACTGGCTGGTACTCCAGCTGGCATGTGTCATACCCTGCCGTCCGTGTCTGCAGACAAAACCGTAAGACCCATGGACAAAAGTCTCCCAAGAGGTGAGGGGCAGGAAAGGAGTCAAGCCTCCTAATTCCCCCCTGGGTACCCCTCATTACACCAGGAAAAGGGATTAGTTCGTTCTGATGGGACGACTTTGTTGGTGGAAGGCATTTCAAAGCCGACGGTGATCAGAGCAGAGAAGAAAGGCAGGAGGAGACCAGATATGGAACATGGCAGAGGAATGTGGAGACCAGGGGAGCAGGAAGAGGCCTCCGTCAGAGGCTCCAAGGAGAGAGTCTCCTAAGATCCTTCAGCAGAGTGTCCTTTCTCTCCCATGGCGGGCATCCCTCCTTACCCCGTCTGTCCATGTTTTAAATCATTCTGCCTCCTTCGATCCTATGTCATGTCCTGATTATTTATGGCCAATAACACCAGGGGCGATTAGCAGCTGTGTGGGGACAAGTGGTGGGAATAAGAGGTGGGGAGAGTTAGAAATGGATCATCATTATGATTATTATTTTTGTTTACTTAGATTTTGCTATTATGACAATAAATAATAATAATGAGAATGATAATAATGCCAAGAAGCTAACATTTGGTAAGCCAGGCACTATGCTAAACGTTTAAAATATGCAATTTTATCTCACTCTCTGCTCTTCTGATCAGTATTAGCATGATCCTGCTTCACAGAGGAGGACACTGGGGTATGAAGAGGTCAGCACCTCGAACAGCGTCACAGAGCAGGCCGTGTAAGTAGTAGCACAGGGACCCAAACCCCAAAGTCTGGCTGCAGATCCCAACCCCGGAGCCCATATTCTTGCCCACCACATGCTGGGCTTTCCTAGGGGTTCCCACCTGAATCCTCACGGCAACAGGCTGAGCCAGGCTCCGCTGTCCCCTCTTACAGATGAGGGAAGTGATGCTCAGAAAAGATAATCTGTCCAGGACAAGGAGTGGAGCTGAGCTTCCAAACCAGACTCTGAGCCACTCATCCACTGTCCCATGGAGCACTGGGTGCAGTCCAATGTCAGGTCGGGATAGGACTCTATTTCTCACGTCTGGGACTCTCTGAGCAGGAAGGAAAGCATAAGAGCTTGGGCAGAAGAAAGAGAACCAGATAGAATGTGGGAGAAGACGGGGCAGCTGTAACCATTTCACATCTGTCCCTGACCCATCTGCTGGGGGAGGGGACAGCAACAAGAATCTGCCAAGGGCCACCTGAGTTCGCTGGAGGCTTCTCTGACTTGATAGAAAAACACGGGGAGGGAGAAGGCAACGGGGCAGGTTGGGGGAGAACAGGGAAGAGAGGGAAGCAGGCATAAGGAAAGAACATCAGGCAAAGAGAGGAGCCTCTTACACCAGTAGGAACATCACCAAAATGCCAGGCATCGACCAAAACCCACTGACGCTCATGGTCCTCTGACTCCCTGCTTTCCTTCCCGGATGGTGCCCCTGGAAGCTCTGAATCTGTATCTCCTTTTCCTTCTGGATGATGCACACGGACAAATACAGTATGTAAAACGCAGGGACGTGTGAAAGGGGAGTGTGGCGGGGGCTGTTTTCCATATCCCAATAATAGCGTCTCAATTTGGTACCTAAATAAACAATCTATTTTAGTGGCTCCCCTTTGATACCGCGAATGTTCCCTTCTGTTATTTCTGGCAGTTCCCAATCCTGTGATGTGATTAGAGAGGATGATTACACTTACATAACAGCATCAAATTAATTTGCCGCCGAGAACAACAGCGGCAGAAAATCATTGGAGTCCTCAAACTGCTCCCCTCCCCCACCCGCCTCGAGTTTATTTAAGTGACATCAAGGGATTAGAGCGAAGTCGGTCAGTAGAGCACTGCTGGAAAACAACCAAAACATCGACTCTGACCTTGTAAACCAAAGAGGGAACAGAGCAAATAATGAAAAGTGCTGGTCCCAGGCCTGGTGCAAGGGCCATGGGATGAATCAACCTCCTGAACACCCATTTCCGTCTGCAGGAGAAGGAAACAAACTGTACCTTTCAGTGAAGAGTATTTTCTTGAGCGAGGCCAGCCAACGGAGGACTGTAAAAACCCAAGACATTTGAGATTCTGCTTATGGGGTTTTTTTTTTCCCTTTTTCTTTTCCTTTTGGCCCTTTTTCAAAAAAAACAATTTAGAAGTTGACTTGAGTTTTTTACTCTCTGAGCCCTGATCAAAAAAAAAAAAAAAAAAAAAAGAAAAGAAAAAAGAAAGAAAAGGAGGAGGGGAAGCAGAGCAGAAGCAAATAGTAAAGACAGGACAATAACAGCTCAGAAAACTGGAGCCTGGGAGCTCGCTAAAGGCCAGAGATTTACAACAGAGGGCAGCACATGGATGCTTGGGGAAGGGGCTCATGACTGAATCCAGCCTGCCGTTTTCAGCTCTGACACTGAACCTTAGGCAGACATTTAATCTCTCTGAGCCTTGGTTTTCTTACCCAGGAAAGCAGATATTACCTTCTTTCATCTCTATGACAGAGCTGGTGTTCACCCATCCAGTCAACAAATATTTACTGAACACCAGCTCCATCTCAGGAACTCTGCAGGCCCTGGGAGCTCCCATCCTAACACAGTGTGAGACAGAAGCCAGCCACTGTGCACGAAGGGGCTGTGTGGACAGGCGCTAAGCTCCGTCCACTATTGTACTGAAGTCTCACAACTGGCCCCCCAGGGAGGGAGCCTACGGTCTCCCTATGTTACAAATGAGGAAATTGAGCCTACGTCCTTTAAAGATCAGGATGCCAAACCATATTAGCAAGCGACAAGATTGCAATTCAAACCCAGGTTTTTTTCTGGAGTTAAAGCCACACCAAGTCCCTTTATCTTTTTTTGGAATCCGATAAACTCTAAAACATTCTGCAAATACAAGGAATTATTTTAAGTGTGTTTGCACAAGCTGTTCATATACCAGACAGACATCAAAAATGCACAAATTTCTGTTGCCTCATTCCAGCAATTATAGCACTTGATTCTTTTTAAAGCAAATTCATTCCCATTATCTCATTCGATCCTTGTGACAGTGTTGTGACGCACACGGAGAAGGGGTTATTATTATTCCCATTGCACAGATGCAGACACCGAGGTTAAGCAATCTGCTGGAACTGGACCTGGAACACCAGCACCCCTGTGCCAGCTTCCTCTCCATGGGTCTGCACAAGAGCAGGCTGATGTTTCCAGTTTGGGCTTCAGTAGAATTCTGGGGCTGCCTACCTCTGTCCATATTTTGGGTCTCACTGGCAGCCCTTGTTAGGTAGCAATTCACATTAGAGATAGAGCATGGGCTATTTTTACACTTGTCCACTTTGAGAATCATTCGCTCCTACTCTACCTGATGAGAGTTTGTAGCATTTTCCCATTACCTTTTATTACCATCACCATCATTCCCTAACATGCAGATTTCATGGTGTATTCTTTCATTTAGCTGTTTTGTAAGATTGCTCTTAACGTCGGTATATGGGGTTCCCAAAGCTGGTACTACTCCAATTACACTATTTTTAACCTTCCATTTTTTTAAAAAAAGATTTTATTTATTTATTTACTTGAGAGAGGGAGAGCATGGGGGTAGTGATGGGGAGGAGCAGAGGGAGAGGGACAAGCAGACTCTCTGCTGAGTGTGGAGCCTGATGTAAGGCTCGATCTTAGAACCTGAGGTCATGACCTAGTCGAAATCAAGAGTTGGAAGCTTAATTGACTGAGCCACCCAGGTGCCCTTCATCCTCTGTGTCTTGTATGTAAGTGATAAAACATCGCCTCAAAGGGAGTCATGCTAATTCCAATATGTTAGCATGCCATCCATCATATCACTCGACCTTGCTTGTTCATACTTCTCTTCTCTTACTTATAAAATGGGCACCAGCAAAAAAAAAAAATATTGTACAATTTTACCCTCATGACTCAGTTCATTGCTAGTCCCACCTGATATGCTCAGCCCCAACTTCGACAATCCTCCCCCATTCTCCAAGGCCAACTCAAGTTCCATGTCCTTGAGGATGCATTTCCACAACACTGCTGCCAACACCAAATCCCCCTCTGAGTTTCCCAAGCCCATGGGCGGCCAAAGTTTTACTGGGCAGACACCTTCGAGGAGATCCAGTCCTAATCCCTTTGAACATAGACTAGGGCACCAGAGTCCGGAGAGGTCAGATGCCTTTTTGGTTGATGGTGAAGCTGGAACAAGTATCCCACTCTCCTGATTCTTGAGGTCAACACTGCTTCCTTGAGACCCCTCTGCTTCTTCCCTAAGGTCTGTGGACAGTAGAGTGTGTGCATGGTCTAGAATGGGTATTTATCTCCTTGTCCCCGTAAACTTAGTGAGCTTCTCCTGAAGGCAAGGGTTGAGTCTTCTTCATCTCTGAATGTTACAGTATCTTTCACGAGTCCAAACACATAGTAATTGTTTAAACAATAGTTTGGGCATAAATAACGGTCCTTTACAAATACCATGTCCTCTGTGGAACCTGGCCTTTTCACCTAATGGTGTTTGCTAACCCAGCCCCTGCGACTTCCCTCTCTTGTTCCTCTCTTCTCAATCCCTCCTCCAAACCATTCTACACCTCCACAGAGGACTTGGGCTTCTGCTTCAACATGCATCCGTTCATCTGCTTACTCACTTCTTTAGCAAATACCTGTGCCAGGCACTGTGTTCGATCTGGAGATGCAGCGGTGAGCAAGATAAAGTCTCTGCCCTCCTGGTGTTTATCATCCCTCAATGTCTCTCCTGAGTAATGCTTCCCAACTTGGAGGAAATCAGAGCAGCATATATCTCAATCTCTACTTAAATTACTGGATAAAGATAATGATTACTTAAGTATGTTTTCCATTTAAGAGAGAAGAGCTTGGGACCAGGCACTGGTGTTCCTCACTGGGCCATTCTCCAGTACTGGGGGGTTGAGTTCACTATCACCAACTGCAGTGGCAACCTCACTGTCACACAATTTTAATGTTCATTTTTTGTTAGTTGCTTACTTGATTAAGCTGTCTAATTTTTGCACATAATGGGCCTTTGGGTAAAGGCAAATAGCAGAATTCTGCAGTAAAACGTTGAAAAGTTTATGAAGACTGTACACATGATAGTAATTCTGCAAGTCACTCTTCACTAGGTGTCAGAATTCCATATAACCGATGGGCCTCTCCTATAACCCACTGAGATCTCACCATCATTTCAAAAACCAATGTCAATAACAGAAAAGTTGGTGTTGCCAATATCCAATTTGGCTTTTAATTATCTGCATAGAAATATTTATAATTAGTGGACAGAAATATACTTAAAAATTTCAGATGTTTAGAAATAAAAGAAACAAAGGATAAAAATAGTTCCCTTTTTTTTTACACAAAATGTAAGGTTTCCTATCACTATTTATGAAAGCAGATTTGGTTCTGTTTTTGTCCATATTTGATGCTGTGATACACAGTTAAATGTCAAGCCTCAGCTTAATAATGTTTATTTGGTTTCCAAACTAAGCACACTATTAGATGTCATTTTAATGTATGTTTTACAAATTGTCGCTTCTTACATAATTAAAGTAAATTAAACCATGCGCATCACTTGTTAGATGGAACTCATTCAGAATTTATTATTATAATCCGTGAATATTAGTAAATATTGTATTCAATTAATTTTGTAATAAAATCTTTAATATACACTGTTCTAAAATGATACATACATTTTAAAACATTAAATCACTTCATTTTGCTTTGCATGCAAGATGATCAGATGATTAAATTTTTTTCCAAATAATATACATTACTAAGAAATGAGTCAACAGGTTTAAAAATGGCTGGAAAGTGTTGTTCTAGACTGTTTATCTATCCCTGCTCTTATCATCTATGCTTTTTTTCCAAGATGAATGTCCTTCTCAGCACCATCTGTCATCCTTTCTCTCTCCTGTAGTCTTTTTCCTTTTCCTCAGTGCACAAACATCATCAAGTTTCTCCGTTCTAAACAACCAGCCAACTGACTATAAGCATCAGGAAACCTCCTCAGCCCTGTCTTCCCCTTGCAATGCCACCTTACCCAGATGAGCTTCAGGGAAGTATACTTTTCTGCCATCTCCTCTGCCTCAGGGCCTTTGCACTAGCTGTTTCTTTTGCCAGGAATGCTCTTCACCTAGTTTGTTTTGTTTTGTCTTGTTTGTTTGTTTCATTCATTCATTCATTCATTCAACAATACCTTGTTGAGTTCTGCCAATTCAGGTCTCAGCTGCTACAACAGCTGGCCAATCTTGTTCCAGTGCCCATCCAACCCCTGTCCACATTTACCCTCTTCCGATTCTGAGCATTTATTACTATCTGATATTTTTGGAATAATTCCAAAAGAGGGAGCATTGCCTGCTTCCTGGACATGACTCCATTGTGTGGAAATAGTGCCTGGTACCTAGAAAGTGCCTGATATTTATTTGTTGAACAAATGAACTGGTGAATAAATGATGATCATTTTTGGCCTCCTTTGCTGGCTTCTTTTTCCTGTACTCACTCCTTAAATGCTTGCTTTGTCTAGGAGACTGTCTTTCAGTCTCTCCCTTTCTCCCTTCTTATATTTTCCCTGGGTTATCACAGACCCTCTCAGAATCGGAATACCCACCTATATGTGGAGATGGCAAACACAGAGCACAGTACTGCCCAGGGCAGACATTACCAGAGGAGTTCAGGTCTCTTCTCAAAACGGTCTAGTCCCGGTGGGCATGGTGCTCCAGGCAGGCTCTGCCAATCGAAAGACCTTTGCACTCCAGATGAAAGCTATTTCTCTGACCGACCTGCCAACATCTCCCCAAATCTGTATCTGGAGCACTGGAGTTCTCAGACCCCGTTTGCAAACTGCCTCCTAGACACTTGTATTTGTTGACATCTCCCACTTAGCCTCAGGCATGGCGAATGTGCTCAGTAAATGCTTCGGGTGTTGATAAGCGCGTATTGTGATACTGTCCACTCAGCTAGTCTCTAACTAGCTTGCCAGGTACACAAGTGAGACTCACTATTTGTCCTTCTCTTCTTTCAGTGTGGCCCTGGCAGTTTGCCACGTCTGGAACACAGTACCCATTTGTAACGAGTTACACATTTTGGCCAACAGTTCCACAATTTTACCCTTGAGTTCCTTCAAAACTCTTGGGTGGATGCCATGAGTTCCAGTGATTTATTTACACCTAGAGTGTCATTCTAGGACATCCTGTCCATTCACCATGACTTGTCCTGATGCTTTAGGCTTTCCTGTTTTCAAGTACAATTAGGGAGAGGGCATTTTCCTTTTGGTTTCTTTAGGAACAGCTAATGCAAAGAATTTGCCATGACTCTCGCAACTTTAAAGTAGTGATGACCAAGTGGGTCCAAATGACCCAAATGACTCCCTTGTTTTCTTACTCCCTTCCCAAAAGAGTGTTTTCTGAGTGGCACAGAAGTCTCCAGCAAAGCCATGCTCAGGTTATCTCCCGCAGCACTATGCCAACTAAATCTATCAAATTCAGGCTGATAACTCAAATGGAATAAGAGCTTTCACGCCCACCAACTCATGTGATCTTCCTAAAACCCAGAAAAGATTGATAAGAAAGGCTAGACAGATTATCCTGTTATAGACGAAGAAACTGAGGTTCAGAGAAGTCAAGAGATTTGAATGTCACATAGCAAGCTAGCAGCTGAGGGGAGTGCACCAACGTCCTTTGGATTTACAATCCAGGGCTTTTTCCCTCCCTCCTACACTTGGATTCGCTTGAACCGCATCAGCCTATCCTAATCCAATCAAATGTTCAATGAACGGTCATTAGACAACTGGAAAGAACCAAAACTGACGTCAAAATGGTTGATTCAGTGGCCACATGTAGCTATGACCTCACGTAACAAAAATGTGCTCTGCTAGGAAGTACTCTCCAATGAGTGCCTGAGAGAATATACTGAGAGTCCTGACCCACAGAGGCCGGCCCAGACGCCGTGTGAGAGTGAATATCCCAGCACACGTAAAGACAGCATTGTGCGTTTCAGGGCTTCAAAGTCCTTGTTGCTGGATTTTACCTAGAGATGAACTGAATTCTCATTATAGGACCCTCGACTGTAATCCAGGGGCCAGGGCCATCTCTAGCAACGCATACGTCACCCAACAGAGGGGAGGCGGAATGGCTTTGAGTCAGTAGCAACCATCATTCCCACAAGGGAATAATGAGGAAGCTGAGTAGCTGGAAGGATTAAATGCTGGCATTTCGTTTTTGGATCACAGTTTGCGTGTAACCGCAGCTCCAGACCTGAAAGAGTGGCCGTCTCGGATTTGTCCATACACATAGAGCAATCCGCCTCTGATGTAACCTGACATCATCCCTACTCTCTGATTAACCGCTTCGGGGTAGGCCTCAAAGAACTGAGTGCCCAACGGTGCCCTGCAGAGCCCGGGGGGCTGCTGGTTTCATTCTTCCTTCTCCCTAGTTTTTCCCCCAAACATTACCTTACTAGTTAAGCCAGTCTGGTTGGACAGAAAGGAGTATTTCACTATCTCTGGTACAAAAATTGGGGGAAATTACCATTTGATACCTTATCCGCTTCAGCCTCCCCCTCTCCTACCCCTGCCCATTTGAGGAAATACCAAATAATTTGTTATTTATGCTTTGATTTCTTTGGTACAAGGATCAGCCTGACCATATTTTGGACTTGTTAGTCACTCAATAACTCAGCTTAAAAAAATATATATATATATGTAATGTATAACCTGGGACTGTTTAACAGCTTTACATTTGAGCACAAAAAAATTTGTGAGTTTTAAAAAAATTGTTTCAATATGCTTCACTATAAGTTCTCCCTGAGCTTGCTTGCTGTCTCTCTTTCTTTCTCTCTTCCTTCCTCCCTTCCTTCCCCTTCCTTCCTTCCTTCCTCTTCCTCTCTCTCTCTCAAATTTTCCAATGTTCCCAGCCTTCCTTTGGAAGAATAAAACACTCTTCTAACAAATGTCAATTGAATATTGGCGCTAGAATAAAATTCAAAATTTGTTGGCATAGGGGAACGGTGGAGGGGCTGAATGTGGGCTGCAGATTCTCTGGGCACCCAGTTGATTTGTCTCCTACATTAAGAGTACTTGCTAATGAAGAGAGCATTGGTATGGGACTGAAAAAGGATTCCCTAGGTCTGTTAATTTACTTGGAATAATTCATTAGCTGACACTTTCAGCTGTGAATTTAGCTGGTAAATCCCAGGTCACCCCAACATTATGTGTAAAGAGGGTAGAGCAGTTTTTGTGCGAGAACTCCAGGACGATGGATTAAAGCCCTCTCTCCCATAGTTACCCTTACTTGAGGGAGCTTGTTAATAAAGTGCTCTTTGGAGCCTTTCAGTAACAGGCACTATATGAATATTTATAGAATATTCCATCTGTAAACAGCATTAAAATATAAACAGAGCGCACCAAGAAATAGGAAGGCCATTTTCACCTAACACATAGCAGTGCTGTGACACGCTGGGGTGCCATTCGTGGAATGGCTAAAGATCATCACAGAAGGAACAATCATTTGCTTAACAAACAAGGGGCAGCACATTGAGTGGTCGGAGGAGCTCTGGTGTTCTCGTTAATGGAGTCCTCTGAGTCATTCAATGATAGATGCCTATCTACATACATAGGAACACACACATGTACATGCACACACACACACACACACACAGGCACCCGATATCTGTAATCATTGCAACTGGTCATATGAAATTGCCACTTTTGTAGATACAAAGTGGTCAAATGAAAGAATTTTCATACAGGTCAACCTAATTAATGCCACCCCGAGTTTCTGGCTCTTCTTTCTTTGGGCACAGGGAAGGGGTGAGAATCTGGAATTCTGTTTACACGTGGGCTCCAGCTAGCCAGCCGAGCAGGAAAGGAAGGAGGAGAGGAGGTGAATGGAAACCCAAGCAGAGACCAGCTTTCACAGATTCCCTGGGCAGAGTCTCCTGCCCCGTCTGAGGCAGGCGGAGAGAGGCTGGGGAGGGGGCAACCAGCCTGTACACCAGAGAGACTTCCTGCTCACTGGCTGCGGCGATCTGCTCTTGACTGCAAACCTCTGCTCCCTGTCCTAGGCGTGTTACCAGTTTTCAAAGGGATTAGTATACAATAAAATACACTCAACAAGAAAACCACCCAGAACGCAATGAATCACTCTTTGATGATTCAAAAGGCACTTTGGGATCCTGTAATGCCTTAGGGTCAGCAATACAAACATCAATTATTTTATGGTAAACGTGAGGAAGAGCCAGTTCTCTAGAAGTACCAGTTAAGAAAGTGCTGGGCAGCCCTCTCTTACAATATTAAAAGAAAAAAAATACTGTTCTATCTCAGGCCTTCTCTGCTTTCAAGCTCTTGCCCAGATATTGTTTCTACTCTCTGAAAAACAACAACAACAACAACAACAACAACAAACAACCAAGCTCATTTATCAGTCTGGAGAAATACCTATTCCATAGTGTGCCTGTGTAGGTAAAACTGAAAACCCCTCGTTTTCCTCCGAACCATTTTTTTAGGGAGAACTTCTAACTTAACGACTTACAGATGCTTCAAATTAAATTCAGATCGCCGTATAAGAGATTGGCCTGACAGAGTTGACAAAATTATTCTTATTTTTTTTAAAAAAATCAGAGTCAGGTGGCACACTTATGCTTTGTTTAGTTTCAAATGCTCCGAAAACCCGGGAGGATGTGATTCCATTGTACAGAAGCCAACCACAAGTGGAGTTTCTCCCTCCCTGCAAACCACAGTGGTTGGTAATGAAGAAAAAACATCTAGTCCTTGGAAACCAAGTTATTGGGCACCTTTGAAAACAAATTAATCCAAAACATCTGCAAGAATTTTATCTTTAAAAACTCAGGTGTCTAAAAACCAAAGGGGAAAAATACAAAAACGAGGATTTACCCAACAAGTTTTTGAAAAACAGGTTTCTAGCAGCAACACAACACCACAAATAAAATGCAACTGGCTTTATGAATCTTTGTGTTCCACGACGATTCCTCCCTTTGGCCTTCCACCCAAGAATGGAATTCCTAGGTGAGTCTCTTCAGATTTTCCGAAGGGCTCGTGTAAAACGTAAAGATTCCAGGCCAAATAATGTCTCCTGGAGGTACTCTCTTCTGGATGTATTAAAAACAATTCTGGTTCTTCTTAATTTAAATGTGGATGCTGGTAACCCCAAAGCAGCCAGGCATCGAGGTTATGTTAACAGGCTTGAATAGCTGAAAATATGTGTGTTGTCTTCCTATCAAATGAGAAGCTTTGGTCTTACCCAGTCTGTGGAGAAAGATCACCAAGAAGCAGAGAAAGGAGGCCACGTTACCGCACTGGTGGGTGACCATGGGTCTTGAAGGAAATATGTGAAACACAAACGCGCGTGCGCGCACACACACACACAATGGAGAAGGATCTTCAGATCGCTTGCACACACATTTACTATAATTACTATGAATAGGGGAGCCTACACGTGATCTTCAGAAATATCATTTTGCTTGAAACAAGCGTGGCTTCGCAGCTACAACATTTTGTAACATCTACAAGTTCGGTACCACATTCACTGCTACCCTAAAATTATGTCTCCAAGAGGGACACTATTGGTATTTTGTAAACTGCTGTGGCTTCTCCTCTTTCTCGGTTAGACATGGTCTAATAGGTTTGGAAAATGACATTCAAGATGCTGCTTTGCCAATTAGAACTTCCGCTACCTGATTCTTGAAGGACATAAGCATGCCTAATTGTGTTCTCAGACCTTTTATTAAGTTGTTTTGAGTGCTGAAAGTCTCTTAACCTTCACAGAGGCCCATATTCATAAAAAATAAATGTTTCAGGGAAAAAACAACTGGAGAAAAAGGGCATTTAATTCCAAATGGAAGTTCTATTCATTTCCAAGACGCACAGAATTTTACCGACTTATAAAAGCAAAGGCAGGCTGCACACGTTGAAAACTGAGTTGGAACACTTGGACGGCTATTTCCCCCAATCTTTCTTGACGCTGTGGTAAATGCTGTTCTGGGCAGCTCAGGGGGAAAGCAGCAGCATCTTGCCAGGGGCAGGACTTTCAAACTGTTTTCGATAGCGATTACCCACCAGATGTGACTTCGATGCTTCCACTGTCCTCAGTTAACTGGTCCTTGGGCAAATTTAGGTCCAGGGTCTCCGACCAGGGAAATGATTCCACTCCCTCAGAACCAAACTCCTTTTCCTTGACTTTCTTTTGGAAAGTTTCCTTTTCAAAGTTTAGGAGGTTACACAGTATGTTAAACTCTTGACAAGTTCTAAGGCAGACAGACGAGATACGTGGCTGCCAACCCTCCAAGAGGGTCCAACTCGTTAACCAGCCCCGACTGTCACCAAGCATACGGGTCCCCACGTGGGACACACTTAGCATGATCACAACCTTGCCTCAGGAAGCGTGTGAGGTGAAGTATGCCAGACGATAGAGCTCCCCAATCTCTCGCTCCGTTTTCAGAGATGCTTCCCCAAAACCACACTGACGTGCCCATTCAGGAGGACCATAAGCTCCCACCGGACCTGCCCCTCCAATTCTAGATCAGCCACGTGTGTTCCCCACCTCTGGAGGCTTTCTTTTCTGCTGCCTACCTTCTTGCTACAGTGCCAATCACTGCCGTCCCCCTGCCACCCCCTCCCCAAAGGCTCTCTGAGGCTGTTCCCTTTGTGATTGGCATCTCATTAATGAGGAAGGGCTGGTGTCTCTCTCATTACAGTTACAGTGAGTGAGAGTACCTCAGAACTAATTTACTTGCTCTCACTAGGGAAGACACTTTCCTCCATCAAGAAGTTCACTTTCTTGCTGCCTGTGGCAATAAAAGAACCCATTTTGTTTTAACATTAATAAGGTGAGAGAATAGAGAATTTCCAAAAGAAATTAAGAAAGGCAAGAGGGTAGGTGTTGGCCCGTGGAAGTTTCCCCAAAGCAGGCCTGATCCTGGAGTTCAGTGAGGGACCCTTGATTCAGCAACATATGGACGACTCCAGAAAGCCTGGCAGACCAATGAGAAACCGGCCACACACGGAGCCTGGGGTGTGAAGCAGGAGACGTGGGTTCTAGTCCTGGGTCCTAAGTCCCTGAGTGACCTTGGGCCAGTCTTCGATTTTCTCTGGTCCTCAGTTTTATTATCAGGAAAATAAGGAGAGTGAATAAAATGGTCTCTTAGGGTTCTCCAAGCTCTAAAATTTTAATATTCTATAAATGGGACTCTGGACTATTTAAAACTTTTTCCCCCCTGTTTGGAGTGAGTTTTTATCTCTGGCAACAAATTAGAAATTCCTCCAGAATTAAAGAGCATGGAATGGAAATCATTTGGCTTCTCCAGCTGAAAAGGTCAACTAGATTCAGAAATGTACTCCAAGCCTGCACCGTCTGCGTGGAAACCTAATTAGAGATCATACTTCATTGGCTAAAAGGGATCAAACTTATCCAAGCTTTCATCTGGATATGTATTTTTAAAAAATTACTCTGAGTTACTAATTCATTTATCTTTCTACTTACAGGAAATTCCACTCATTGATAAAGCTCTGCTTTGACACTCTTGCTCACATAAAATACTTTCCTTTCCATCCGCATTACTTTATGATCGTGCCCCTTTATCAGTTGTGCTTAAAATGCCTTGTCATTTAAGGAACCATAAAAAGGACCTCTTAAAAAATGTGTTCATTAGGTAGCTGGAGATGGTGTCTGCACCTGGAACCAGAAGCTTGCCCTCTCAGGGGCCAGCCTCAAGGAGAGGAGGACAGCCAATAGGTTGTTACCACAAAAGCCAGTGTCCAGTTTTGCCCTGATCCTATTTGACTGGGAATGTTGAGGCCAGATTTCCAGAGAAGTGACCAAGCAGCAGGTATCAGATATGTCTACACGGGGGAGAGGAACGGCTTTACACTGGGAAGATCCTAGAATCCACAGCACATTTCTCATGCCTCTCCCTCTTGCTGACACAGGCTATTAGTGAAATGGGAGAACTCTGGCTCAGGTCAACAGTTTGGTTTCTTACCTTTCATGTCTATGGGCTGAGCTAGAACTCCTCACTCCCAAGACCTTCCCACCTTCCCACCACCAAACGAAAGGAAAATAAGCTCGGTGTGTGCCCACCGATTTTGGCCTGGGAGTGCCTGAGCCAACCCAGAGTCACCATCTTCCGGTCCCTTCCAGGACTATCCCACCACGTCAACCTGCTTCTCAGTATCGCCTTAGGTACTGACAACCTTTTCTCCTACTTAGAGCTTTTGGATGAAATTAAAACTAATCCTCTGTGGTTTGGTTAGCTCTTGTGTAAGACTCCCACACCCCACAATCAAGGCCTTGCAGTGTGGTGTCAGAAGAGATAGCCAAGCTACCACACCTCCGACACGATGCAGACGAGGATGATATTCTTTGCCTCCTATGTGGCAGCTTTGGAAACCTGAGTCACAGAACCTCCCTTATGCAAATCCATATGTTCTCCTTCTTTTAGCCAGGACACCGGCAACTCCTTTTAAAAATGGGGCGCCTGGGTGGCTCAGTCGGTTAAGCGTCTGCCTTCAGCTTGGGTCATGATCTTGGGGTCCTGGGATCAAGCCCCATGTCGGGCTGTCTGCTCAGTGGAGAGTCTGCTTCTCCCCCTCCCTCTGTGCTTTCTCTCCCTCTCTGGCTCTCTGTCAAATAAGTAAATAAGATCTTAGGGAAAAAAATGAGCAGAGAGATGGATGAGTAAGAATCTGTGTACCTGAGAATGAAATTTAAGATCTTCTGATTTTCATCCCTAATTTCATCAGGCCAGAGCAGCTCAGTTTCCTTTCTACATGCACCACGGTCCTATAGACCCTCTTAATGCTGGCGTTTTACTCACTTAGCTAGTAAGGAGGATAAGGAAAAAAGAATCAAAGGGAGGAAGGCTAGAGACAGGGGACCAATTTTCAGGTCATCCTTTCCTTCTTAAAAGAAGGAATTTGCCTGCAGTGTCTGTAATTTAGAAGGTTTTAATGAATGGCTTCTAAATTATTTATTACTCATAGAAAGCCATAAACATCCCTCCCTAAACCATTATGAAATTATCCGGGCAGGAGTCAAATGGTTCAAACATTTGGCACTTTTTACTAGACTGTTGTTGAAAATAGTTCTGATCTGTGAATAAAACTTCTTTCCTTCCTCATTACATGGGATCGCGTGTGAGCACGAGGAGTCTGTATCTGATTATTGACTCGAGATCGTCAAAGGCATCTTTGCTTCGGAACCTGCTCTTTTGCACACTCCTGACTTCATCAACGATTCCAAAATTAGGGGAAAAAAAACATAAAATAAAACAGAAATTTTTAAAAAGGCATCAGCAGAATATACAAACTGGATATTCAAGCAAAAGTGTTTGAAATGCCTCAGCCTCATTTCAAAGAGCTTCCTGCTGTCAAGCCCAAACACCCAGACAGGTAGACCTGCTGGGAGGTATGTAGGCGATGCCTGCTGCCTGATTTTCAGATGGCGAGCAGGCATTTGAAAGCATCAAAGTCCCCTGTATAGATGTGTGTACATGAATCCTAGCCTCTGTGATCTCTGCACTTGCCTATTGTAACTTGATGTTTAATAGACTGCCAAACTTTGCCCTTCACAGACTGCACATTTTTTTTTTTTTTTTTTTTTCCCAAGGATCTGCTCCTCCCCCAGGAGCTTCTTGCTGGGGCTGAGTTTTAAAAGTTTTCATTCCTGGGTTTGTGCTATGGCGCTGGGTCACTCTTTGAATTCTGCATTTTTGAACACCTCACTTGTTGGCTGGCTTTTCCTCACTCCTGGTGCTGATGTCTCTATGTGGCTAAAGTCAGTGCCCTCCAACCACGCAGCATCCGCCATGAGCCAGCCCTGATACGAATCATTAGCAACCACAGCCCTTGCCCCGTAAGAGCCTGTAATGTGGTGGAAGAGAGAAGATAGAGATCAAAGGCCCTAAACTGGCAGCCCACAGGTGGTGTATGGCCCAGAGACATGTGCCATTTTGCCTGCACTGTGTTTTAAGTTTGGATTCAGAGCTAACACAGAAATGTTGGGAAATTTTGCTTAGACATCACTCTTTCCAGCTTCTCCTAGAAAACTGGAAGATGTGACTGAGAAGGGGGCATTTCCTTCCTGGGTCTGTTTCAGATGGGACATACGTTCTTTCTCAATAGTGGCTGAATGACAGACGCCAGTAAGCTCTTTAGACTTGGCTCCCTTGACATCTTTAAGCTACCTGCTGGGCCACTGGCCCTTTGGGTTTAAGAGCCATGATAAGGATACACACAAAGACAGACAATAATAACTGGCATATTTTGGGTACATGGGCAGGTACTTGAGATATGTCATCTCATTTGATCATTTCTGTACATCGAGAGGGATTCTGATACCCCTTTTACAGATGAAGAAATCGAGGCTCTCTGATTCGACATACCTGGTGCTAAGGGCTGGGTGTTAGAACTAGAGCTCCTGGTTTGGAAGCATCCCTCTTTCCATTTCCAACTACTGGAAGGGTGCAGTATGTGCTGCTGGGCCCCACACTCTTTTGCTTTCATTCAGCTCTGCTCTAGTCTTGTCACACCAGTTAGTCTAGATCATTTTAGCACTTTTTGCCTTTGCATATTCTTTTCCCTCTACCTTGAATGCTCTTTCCTTCAGGACCACAACTTCTCTTCACCCTGCAAGACCCAGCCTGACTCCCAGCTCCTTCGTGAAGATTTTCATCAACACCCGAGTCAGTTATTCTGACCTCAGAGCTCCTGTCACCTTTGTTCTTACTCAAGTGTCCCTTGGCAGAAGGTCCACATACATGTCTCCTCTTGTGCGACTGTTGGTTCCTTAAGGTCACAGCCACACCTCCTTCATCACTGTATCTCCCATGCCCAGCCTTCAGGAGCCTCAACGCAGTAAGAATGCAACACAGGGTAGTCTGTGCCGTGGAGGGATCTAAACTGTGTTCCTTTCAAGGTGTCCTCGGGGAAGTGAAATTACATGGGAAGGGTCATCTCCATTTATCTTTTGGTCTGTTTCCTCATAAGCCATTACTGGACCCTCACATATCCTTCACACACTCCTGACTTCACAAGCCTTGGCCACTCACTCCTCTGTTGCCAGAGGTTTGAACACACTCACTACTTTGAATACCCAGATAAGTTCATCAAGTGGGTTCAAATTTGAAACACACCAGAAACTTGCTGGGCACTGCATGGGTGAGGAGGAACTGGCATGTGTGCACTGCAGAATTAAGACAAGGCTGTAAAGCCAACCGGGAAATGACCAATCCCAGAGAGGGCCTGCAAAAAATACCTGAAAAAATGGCGGATCTGCCCAGGTGCTAGCTGAGGGCTGGCTGAATGTCTGTTTCTCACGTGGAGTATGGGAAACTAAATATAAGACTGACTTCTCTCCAAATCGTTGGCTGGGCCTCAAATGAACTTCCCTTTTTTCATTCTCTACCCCCATAGTATTTTTGAAAGTGTAAAATAATTGCCACTACAACTAACCACCAAAGGCCTCATTAAAATAAAAAAAAAAAATGAATATGGAACAGAGTACACATGGAATAAACCAAACCAGAGGCCAAAGCTTAAACTCTATCCCACACCTGAATCACAAATAAGTGGTAAAATTAAGAGCAGGTGCACTGACAGGCTGGCTGGATAAAATGAATTTTTATTCTTTCTAATGAACTTGTCACACGTAGACAATGAGAAAGCACTGACCAGGTGGGAGGGAGGAGTTGACTTTGGCAATGAATTACTAAAGGTGAGAAATGTGTCTTCTCACGAAATGATTATTTCAGGAGAGACTAGGGAGGAGAGCTTGTAGTACATTTAGGGGTGTTTTAACTGGCATGTTTTTGTTTCTCATTCCAAACAAACCTTCACTGAATGTGTACTGCATATGTGGTTATTTCCAAAATGTGAACAGTGAGCGTAGCCTGTGAAACTTCGGGCAACCTCATAGTCAGGCAAGATGGGGGGATGGTAGAGATCACACGTTTTGAATTATTTGTCCTGGTGTTACAGGGGAGAAAAGGAAGGCTGCCTCTTTCTATGTATAACAAGTTCTTAACTGTTAGCACCAGGAAGCAAAGTACGAAGGGAAATGAACTTCCATAATCAATATTCGTTAAGAACATGACTCTTGAGTTAGAATGGAAGCGAATGTGCAAACTGTAATCGCAAATAGCGGTCTTGATAAGCCTCTTGCAAGTACAATGTTAAAACAGCAGACCTGTTAACTATTTTTGTCTCCATTCGCCAGGGTCAGGTGCTCGGATGGGGTCAGGGGTGGGAGATCTGGACTAGTAATATCCTGAAAGAGTTGCAAAAAGAAAAGAAAAAAAAATCCGTTTGGTTGAACATGGTAACCTGAGAGCTGAATCACTAAACCAAGATAATTACGGAGTGGCTCTGCAAATTTGGTTAGGGTTTAGGAGATAATCTCAGACTTAATAAAATAAACACCCCTTGAATATTCCAGTTGCCAGGTAAGAAAAGTGGATTCCTCCATTCTGCTCTTGTTGGGAGGCCTTTTAGAATCACCTTGAAAACCCAATATGAGCAATTTATACAAAACTCGACCAGTTTGATCTCTCTGTTTCTGGACCTTCTCTGACCAGGCGGGGCCTTTTTTCTCCTCAAATGATTAGCCACCCAGTGTCCTCCTCAATTTCTTTCAACCCTGTTTCCTACACCTTGTGTTTTTCTTGCTTTTTTCATTTTTCCTGTGTATGCTGACTCCCTCGTTCCCCCTCTACTAAATTATGCTCTATTATTTCCACAGCCTGAAGAACTCACAGCTGAAGCATTATTTCTAACCTTATTTTGTATTCCTAGCATGTGCTATAACCTGTTTTGAGTTTTATTTGCAGCCAAGATGCTGACACAGCTCCAATTTTGTTTTCATATTTTGATTGGGTAGGAGTGTTCATTACTGTGGGTACCAGGGTAGGGAAGAAAAGTCATTTTAAAAGGCACAATTTACACCTTCGTTAAAAGGCTTTTGTTTCTGAATACTGCCCGTTTAAATTCTAAAAACTACAAATGTTCAAAAAATGCATTACTTATTTTCTTGGAGAAAAAAGATTTTAATGAAAATGGTAGTGGTCCAATATGATTTTCCTATTACGCTTTTCATGTCATGCCTATTATGTTTGATCTCCCTTTGTGTTTCTTAACTGTCCTGTACATACAGGCAGGTGTAGAAAGCCCAGGAGTCAGAGGTTTGTAAGAAATGATGTTTTCAAAGCCCAATTCAGCTGTACACTAATCAGCCTTTCCTAGGGACAACTGTTTCACTGGTGACATTGTTGAATTCACAGCTCCTGTTAAGCTCATGTCTTAAAACAGGGTAATTCATGCATTTCAGCTACAGAGAGCCCCTTATGTGGGACATGAGATTTTCATCGAGCTTTCCCATAAAGAAAAGCACATGATGAGGAAAGTTTAACAGTTCTTAATATTCGATCCTCAGAATTCCTTTTGGAAGAGATTTATCTTCATGGGACTCTTCTATTCCAAAACCTTCCCAAGTTCCATAGTTAGGGCTGCTGGATAAAATATAGGATTCCCAGGTACATTTGAATTTCAGATAAACAGTCAATACCTTTTGGGTATAAGTATGTCCCATGCAATATCGGGGACGTCTATCAAAAATCATTTTGTTTACTGAAATTCAAATCTAACTGGGTGTTTGTTTTTCTGTGTATTTTCCCTAAATCTGGCAACCCCATCTGCACCATATAAACAGATAGGCCTTAACTCTCAAGCCCAGATTTCTGGGTTTCCCCATATACTGGCTCTGACCCTTTTCTTTCTGACATCTTTTCTAGGATATCTGACCTCCTCCTCTCCCCACTCCAATCCTGTGTGCCATTTACCAGCCTCTGAATTGGGCTTATTTTCCCATCTGGATGCCTCCTTTCCTTCTGGCTCCTTGGACTGCTCAAGTACGCCTCCTCAGGGGAGCCTTTCCCAAATGGCCAAAGTCATCTCTTTCTCCATTTAGATAACAGAGCTCTTTCTGTCTGATGCCTCTCTTAGTGTCTCGCAGCTTTGGTTATCACTTCATCTGTATAGTGTATTTTTTTCCTTGTGTGGCCGTGACTTTGCCACACACCTCTTTGCGTGCTTCACAGAGCCCTGTGCTAGGCCCATCACGTAGCTGGTGCTCCAAGATACCTACGGATTTCAAAGACAACTATGGAAGGACACTGAGCTGCCCTCCTCTGTAGCTGCAACTTGCTCTTACTACTCTCTTGCGTCAGGGGAAGGTCCAAACCCACGTGAGCCAGTGGGCATGTGGGGAAACTTACACACATGCACTCAATCATATATAAGATTCAAAGTTTCATGGCCAGATCCATTTCTCATGGGCACATGAGTAAATGATGCAAAACCTTTGTCTTATCTGGGAGAAGCTGCCTGGTACCCAGCTGCCTCCCAAGGTAACCAAGATCCATCTGAACTTGGGAAAAAAAGAAAAAAAGGAAGTAGCACAGTGGCTGGCATGCACGTGGTGATGAGGATGAGAACACGGATTAAACTTCTCTATGGTATACCATTGAAACTGGATGCTTGGGTTCTTCATGAGCGTTTCAGGGCAAATGCCAGCGTCAAGTCTTCAAATCATGGTTGGCAATGTGCGACTTCAGGGCACAGCTGGAGACAAACCAGCTGGAGAGCATGTGCACGAGTCTCTGCCTAACCTAGGGTACGAGGTCTGGTTCATGGGAATTCATACTTACAAACTGCATCCCGTGATCGTCGGGATTTAGAAATACACAGAAAAGGGAAATCTAGGGAGAGGAGAATGCAGGAGTGATACTGGCTTCAACTTTCTTTGAAAACGTAATTTTTCCCCCCTTTTTATATTTTGCTTTTGCTTATATTCGTGTAGGTTTGCACACCTTGCAGGAGTGTCACTGATAATCTCATAAGCCAGGGCTTTTCACAATAGGCTGGTGGGTCAGGAAGTGTCCCGTATGTCTTGTTAGGAACTTGCTTTGCCTTTTTGCCTTTTTGCTCATTTACCTGTGAGTCTTAACAGCAGGACAAGCCATGCGTGGTATCCGTGCTAGCCAAGACTGCCCAGCACCCTTGCAAAGCCTCATTTAGCTGCTGGATGTGTGGGCCATCTGCACGCTGTTCCTCCTCCTCCTCACACCCACATTCCAGGGTCAATTAGTGGAATCCCAGTCTTATACCCACACGGCAGCAGCACATTAAAATGTCTCCGATTAAGTCCTGGATTAGCATGTGCCCTGACTTTATCTTAATTGCCGATTAAGATTAATCCCTCTAGGGAGTTCTCCAGGGCTGCTTTATTACCATGGGGTGAATCATTACATATTTTGGGCTGCAAGTTCCATTTGGCTTCCTTTGACTAAAATGGGAGGCCCAGGCTCTCCTGGCCTCTAAGGAAGAGGCTCTTGATTGCTCTCGGAAAACCTCTCTCTGACAGCTCATTTGCACCTGAAGGCTCCAGGGTGGGCGATGAAACCTTGATCCATCTTGACAAGTCTATGAAAGCTGGAGCACAGGGAGCCACCCGCTTTTGGGCTTTCGGGTGGATTCTTTGCTTGAAATATCTGTGGTGAACTCTGACCTGAAGGGTGACAGTCTTGGTACACTCAGTGTTGGACTTAGTGCTTCATAAATGATTGACGTCAAATTTTCTTTTCTCTCTCTCCCTCTTTCTATGTTGATATATGTACTTCGTTTTCTGCACTATTTGAGGATGAGGCATATACAGCGTGATCAGTGAGCCCTGGAGACTTCCATATGTGTTTCCTAAGAATAGGAATATTCTCTTACGTAACCACGACTGAGTTACCAACTTCATCAATTTACAGTGCTACAATATCTGTGTCTACTCTACTGATACCGATTTACTCTGAAATGCACTTCATTAAATAACACCTAAAGATCGGGTTACAAAAGAGGGGCGGGAATCAAGAGGAAGAATGAAGCTTTTCGGGAAAGAAAAAGAGACAGAAAAATAAGACCCAGAAAATAAAATGAACTATACATTAAAAACTAATGATGGAATGTATGGCGACTAACATAACATAATCAACAACAACAACAAAAGACTATACATTGACAGCAGTGTCGAGACAAACTCAAGAACTCAGGTAGCCAGCTTTTCCATTCTGCTAGGGGTTCTCAGTGTTCCCCAGAACCCCAAGGTCACAGAGGCACCTCAGTGGTGGAAGGTGGAGGGTAGGGGTGGGCATGGTGGCTGCAGTCTTCTTCCACCCACTGCCTTTGTATTTTGAAGAAGAATATGCCATTGGCAACAGACATTTCAAAACAGGTCCTCAGGAACAAATATAGCTCAATAAAAGGCCAGGTCCTCAGGCATTCTGGTCATCGAATGGATAACCACACAAAAACTCAGGGAAGGCCAGGTCAGTCTTGACCCAAACATTGAGAGTTACCTGCCTAATTAGACTCGACACTACCCTCACCCAGCTATGGAATCTTCCCCTAGATCTCTTCTTCTTCTTCTCTCTCCCACCCCCAAGGGCCATGTTCAGCATTTATGTAATGTGTAATAAAGACATGCAATAAAGAGTTATTCATTGAGATACGTCTTTTCTCCCAGGTTTAAGATTCCAATTACTTACGAAATACTGGGTGGCTCTCTGAGCAGGCTTAAATCAGGATCACTCAACGTGAAGACCACTGAGACCTCGCAGCCGAAAGGCCCTTTGATGACAGCATGTGCCCTGGGCCTGACTCAGATTGAAAGATCTGACCGGCACCCATAGCTATGGATACTGGAGATTCTTAATAGGGCGCTTCCCTACTCTCTACCCCTGGGAACCTAATCCTGTTCATGCTCTGGAAGGATTAGATTTTATTGGAGCATCTGGGTCAGATAAGTCAGTGTAGTGCTTATCAATGCCAAGGCCGGGGGCCTGACTTCCTGTTCTTCAAATGTGCTGCCTGGTCTCATGACGTCCTTCATTTGAGACTCTGCCCCAATCCAGGAACCATCACTGGAAACTGCTTCCTCCTGAGGGGCTATCATCAGAGTTCATGGAAGGCTCACAGAGGCCCAATCTCCTTGGATCCTTCACCAGATATGCCTTTCCATATGCCTTTCACATACACCAGTTGTTACTACTGCATCTACTAAGAGAGTTTACTCCTCGAAAAGAGAAAAAGCCCCTCTCTTGTTTCCTTACCCCACTAACTGCCTGGAGTAGCCACTGGTCTTAGTAGCCCTTGACAGACTCAATGGATGTACCCCCACCTAGGTCAAGCAAGGGCCTCAGTCTTTGTCTTTCCTCACACTGAGGTCCTGAGATACACCACATTTGTCACTAGTGTTTCTGAATGGGCAGAAGTCATCTGCAGTCTCTTTCTAAATGCTCTAGCCTGCCTCCTCCCACAGTCATCTTATTTTCCTGAAACAAAGCAAAAGAATTGAGGATGAAAAGTTTCTCTTTGCTGAACCCACATTATTACCATGTTCCTCAGATTCTATTACAAAACAACCATTGGCTTTAACTGGAAACTTGAAAATTTAGGGTAATTGTAGTATCAATTCATGATTACTCAACACATTTCCTCAACTTCCTTTGTGACTGATATTTTGAGTCTATTACTGTAACATTGTCTAAATAAAGCATGTTGTCCTGAAACAAGCTATCAGTAAGGTCTCAGACACCCCCCACCTGTAGGGTTTTTCACCTGTGAATCACATGGCTGTCAGAATATCTTCACCCTCTTCTTTCTTTTTTCAACACTTCTCCCTTAAGCTCCCTACACTTGTACTGGACTTCCTGGATTTGCCTTCAGCATCACTAGTAACACAACTCTAAATGAATGGGATTTCCACATTATTCTGGTCCAAGCTGCAAATGATTAGATTCCCTACTGAGCCCCGATGGCAGTATTACTAGGCTTTAACTTGATGGGACTGACTTCGTTAATAGAATTCTCTCTTCAGTCGTTTGACTATGTTAATGTTGCTAGAAGGAAAAAAAACCTGACTTTCCTATATGTAAGCTGTTTTCAAATTTGCGTGGGGGGTTCTCCTGAACAGACCTGCCATTTCCTTCCTATGGAGACACTACAATTACACGTTCAGTTTTCTCCTTATAAAAACTAATATCTCACTAGGCACTCTGCCAGGAGTAGTTAGATTTGGATCTGATAAAAACTCTTCTTGGATATATCTGGTTTAAGCTCTAAGACCTTGTTTCTTTCTTTTCCACTTTGCTCTTTGTCCTTTCCTTATCATCTCTACTTAAGGTGCACGAGTGCACATGCACGCATGTGTACACACATGTGTACACACACACACACACACACACACACACACACACACTTCATTTATACCTACCTTGGAACAGATCTGAGCCAACATGTTCCCTGGGGGGAAACAATGGTCTCTTTTCCTATTAATGAACAGTATGTTGTTGCAGATTCATGGAGGGCTTAATTTAATAAACATGGAAAGATGAATATGCTTATGGGACGTCAAACCTCTTTAGGTTTAAAATTACTGACATAGAAAAATTATTTTGTGCAGCACCCCCTTGCTTTCATAGCTGGGTCATTATGGAATGCAGTATGGCAGGGGGAACATCCCCTACGTGGGGCTTCGACTCTAACCCTCTGACTTCATCTCCCTCCTCCCTGAGCACCCCCAGGGAAGTGTCAGATCTGCTGAGGTCAGCAAGCCTGCGTGTGAACAAGTTCAACCTCAAATTCTGTAGCTTGGGCCTTATGGGTAATTCTACGGGAACGTGAAACTTTGTTGAAGGGGAAGGTGTTTTGCTAGCTCAGTTAAAATTGAGTTTAGACAGCACCCAGGATATTATGATCATCAACCGGTTCGAGGTGACGGGACTTGTGGCTGGCTTGCAGGAGCGAGCCTCTCCCTTCCCTTACATTTTCCGTGGATGCGCTTCAGAGCCCATCTTTATACTTCCCACCCTTGTGGGATAAAAGAAAAAAAAAGTCCATGGTAAGAGAAGAAGAATCGGAGTCTACTGGTAGATTGGCAGTTGACTTTACAGTAGGATTGAATAGGGACCAGCCCCCAAATATCTCTCTCACTGGCCATGCCGCAGGCCTGACTCTCCACTACTCCTTCGGGTTACGACAAGTAAACTGTCCATTCTCCTGTCCTGAACCCATGGCCGACAGTGCTAATCGATCATGGAGTTCTTTCCCATTAATACTAAACACAATCCCAGATCTTTTTCGTGATGGTATTTTAAGCAGTCACTACCAGTCTGCTGGAGCTGACATGAGAGCTGGATCCAATTTATACTCCAGGGTTAAGGCACTGAATGAGCCTAGATTGCCAGGGTTTGCATCCCAGCCCCAGCACTTAAAAGCAGTATGACTCTGGGGAAGTTGCTCTTTGCCTCAGTTTCATTACCAGTGAAATGAGGATAATTACAGTATCTTATGGCTGTTGTATTAAATGAGTTAGTATTATCAAATGACAAGAACCGGTACCTGGCCTACATCAAAAGGCTATTGTTATTGTGTTTGTGTTATTTGTGTTTGCTATTGTTATTACAGATACATCACCACCCAGGAGGGATGTATTAGTCTACCAGATGGCTACTTAATCTCCTAGCAAAGTTTTCTGGGGAAGGAAATAGAATAGGGTAACTTTGTCCAGGTCTTTGGAGATACCAGAAGCTGCCTGGTAGGGAGTAAAGGGCTGGGGAGATTGGAGCCTGGAGCACCACCAAAGAGCTGAGTGCTGGGGGAAAAGAAAGAAGGGAGCCATCAAAGACTTCACAAGTGAACTCTATTGAAATACATGTGCCTTTTCTGCTGCTTTTAAAGTATGCAAATCGAACTGAGATGGCAGAGCGTAGCTCCCCAGCCAAAAGGGGTACAAATGAGTCATGGATGCAGAAGACAGAGATCAGGGATGGAGTCCCCAAAGTTTGGGGTCCAGATCTGACTGGGGGAGTGGAGTTCTTATAAAGCGTCTGAATCCTTATCTGCACCAACCAGTGCCTAAGACACCTTATCAGTGACAGTGTAATTACTGTCTCTGGAGGCAGTCCTATCCCGACCACCCTATTAAAATCTGCAGCCTGCCTCCCCTACCTGTTCTACTTTTTCCTTTTTAGCACTTATCACTTTCTAACACACTATATAATTTACTGATTTCTTATATTTATTGCTAATTGTCTGTCTTCTCCCTGCAGAAAAATAAACAACTCAAAGTCATGGATATTTGTTTATGATTGCTACTATGCTCTTAGTACTCAGAACCATGCCTGGTTAGCAGTAGGTGCTGCTGATTAGATATTTACCAAATGAACGAATCAATGTTAGTTATTAAAAGCAGTTCTCGGGGGGGTGTGGGTGGCTCAGTTGGTTGAGCATCTGACTCTTGGTTTCCTCTCAAGTTGTGATATCAGGGTAGTGAGATCGAGCCCTGCACTGGGCTCCATGCTCAGTGGGGAGTCTGCTTGAGATTCTCTCTCTCCCTCTCCCCTTCCATGCTCTCTGTCTCTAAAATAAATAAATTATATATATATATATAAACAGTTATACTCTTCAACACTGGGAACCCTTTAAGACTGTAGTGAAAATAAAACAACAAAAAAGGTATAAGCATCTACAGTTTGGTTCTCGCTAACAAAGTGTCCTCCAGTTCAGGCGGAGGTTAAGTGAATAGCTGAAAAACAAAACAAAACAGAGAAACAAACCTGGAACATTGGCTCAAAAGAAAACCCATGTCTGTTTCCCTCCTGAGCTAATAAATACCGATCCATCTCCTCTTCATAAGGAGAAGCCTCACGGTATCATGGAAAATTCACTGGCCTAGGTAAATATAAGAAGACCCTAGCTAAAGCCTCGGTTTTGCGCACTCAGTGGTGTGACGCTGGGGAGATCACCCTTCCCCTCTGGGCCTCAGCTTCTCCACCCAAGTTAAGCTTGATTAGATTCAAATATTTAATGAGCGCACACTGTGTCACTTCTAGCCCTGAGATAGCATAACCCACCCTAGTCCCACTCAATATTAAGATGCTAAATTTGATCATTCATGGGGAAAAAATTGAAGTTGCATCCCCTCCCCTTGTTGCTGTGGGCTGCCGCTCCCAAGTGGATTATACCTTCATTTAGACATCCTTACTCAGCAGAGCAGGCATTTACTCTGGAAGGTGAGGTGCTGAGAGTCCCTGGGGCAGCAGAGTCCGGGCACTCACCTCTTTGGAGAACCGAGAATCAAACAGCCATCTCACCAGCACAGCGAATGAGTAAAATGCCGATAGTCAAGTTGCGCATTGAACTGCTGAGCAAGGGGTGTGCAAATGCTATTTCTAATGGCTTAAAAAGCATCACAACAATGTGAGCGGGGTACAACGGCTGCACAAAAGCACATCTGGAAGATCTCTTTGCTCTCTTGCATCCTTGAATATTGAATCCAGAAAAATAAATTGACTTACTGTTTAATCCAATAGTCAATACGAGCTTCTGCTGGATAGACTCAATTGACTTAAAACTCAAGCCACAGCCTCCGGCAAGAAAAATCTAATGCAACCACGCAGGCCTGGTATTGATACACATCACAGGTTGTTGTTTCTTCAGTGAGAAACAATTAATCCAAACTCCATTCGGTGGGAATGGTCAGTGCTCAGAAATCAATGTGGCTAATAATTTTTGATCTGGCTTATTGAAGCCAGGCACAGGCTTGTTATCCTTACGGTTTACAAAGGTTCTGTAATGGGATTAGGTGATCACTATTTTGTTTTTCCTACACATGAAGACCCATATTTCTCTCCCTATTCACACAGAAGGGTTAAAGACCCTGGCTCCCAAGAGCCAGTGTTCATTAACGTGCTCTCTGCCGTGCGTTGCTTTGGCCCTGAACCTTGCCTCATCACACAGCCCAGTTACCTGGTTGCAGACAAGTGTCTGTACGTTGTGGTTTGCTGCTGAGTGACAAAAGGATAAATTAAGATGGTTATAAACTAAATTAGGTTGACTCTCCTTTAATGCCTTACGTGCAAACCCTTCTGCCCAGCAGACTATCTGGCTTCCTCAGGGACTTAACGAAGGTGGAGGGCCAAAAACTAATTTTTTTTCCAAATACTGATGGCTCCCTTTACCAAAGAACAAAGTCCTCCCCACCTTACCCCCTCTCAGTTCAAGGAACTGCTTCCTGTATTCTCGCTTGGAAGATGGCTACTCTTCTTTTCTTTCTGCTTCAGGATCCCTCTAGAGCACCACAGAGAACACACTATGTACCGGTTAAAGGGTAGCCATTTCCAGAGAATTTGCATTACTCTTACTGCATTTTATGTCCCCTCTGGGGGGGTGCCACAAACTGTGAAGTTTCCTTTGAATTTCAGGTTTAGACACACCCCAGAACTCAAAGTAAAAATGATACAGGCTTAATAACAACTTCTAGGGAATCCTTTTCAAGTTCAAAGCAGATTGTAAACGTTAATTAATCAATTCCCCCTCCCAACACTGTGTGAGGTATGAACTAGTCCCATTTTATAGATGAGAACATTTAGGTGGGAGCATGAGTGACTAGTTTCAAGCCGAGATGACCTTTAGCCAGTGAAAGAATGAACCATTTGGATTCCCATGTACAGGAAGGGCTCATGTGACTCTTTCCCTTCACAAAAACCGACGAAAACCCCGTCCCTGGATCAAGGACCTGAGCTCAGCCTATGCGTCTCTCTGCTTGGCACATCACCCCCACCCCCTACTCCCCTTTTCCACACTCAGTTTTGGGATTGCCTTCCTCCAACACAACTGAAAGGAGCTCAGATCAAAGGCTCACCTGCAGGTCATTTAAATGCCTGAGCCTGTCTAACACCTCCCTCTAATAAGACTCCGTGAACCACAGGCTTGAGTTTTACTAGGCTGGTTCTGCTACGAAGGTTGTCTTCCATCCAGACAGCTCACCGCCCCTTGCACCTGCAGCTGTGGGAGATGTAAGTGGCAGGACTGTGTAAAGAGAATGCTGCTTGGCACAAGCAGATAGATGAGAGAGAGAAAGATGAACAAACCAACCCACCTTGTAACCTTTCACTATATAAACCCATTGGCTAATCTTTGACAAAGACCAAACTGGTGGACACTTTGTAGGAAACTGTACAAGTTTTTTCCTCAAAACAGTTCTAGCAATGGCGTTTCTGACAATCGTGAAATGGCTCTTCATTTTCTCCACAACTTGCCTTGAATGGATGAACACTGATAATCTTTCTATTGTTGTGGCATAGTCAAGTGAGACCCAGACCCCATGGGGGGAGTCAGGAGGGGGAGATCATCTTTATGGTTAAATGCACTAAGGTAGTTTGCTTCTGACGAGAGGGTGGGCACACAGGTGTCAGCACTCCCTTATCAAAAACATGTGGATACATGTTTCCAAAGCACTTGGGGGTTTTCAGCAAAGTTTTAGACATCTAAGTGAAGTGCTTTTGGAAGCAACAGTAGTCATACATCACCGAACACACATTAAATGTGTCTGTTAGGTGAGGAGGCAGTAGGAGGAGGAGTTCCAGCTAAGCCGTAATGTATATGGGAATTTCAAGAAAAATAGAGGGAGAGAAATTTCTTTCTTTACTACCATGCTGGGTATGGAAAAGTTCAGCCTAGAGGATAGGATCTTAACCCTGGCTGCTAACCAGAACCATTTGGAGAACTTTTGAAAATTCTCATGTCTATTTCAGTCTTAAGATTACCTCCCCAGGAGTGATAAGACAGGGGTATTAAATGAACAAAAGCTCCATTTGTGATTCTGTTGTGTAGACAGGTCTGGGAAACACTGGGCTGGTCTCAGGAGCGCAGTCTAGACTGTGAACACCTACATGTGAGTTACATCACCTGTCATAGAACATACAAGAAAGATAAGTCTTTTCAAAAGAATAGGGCACAGGCCCTCAGGTAATTGCTTCCAAACAGCATCCCTGTTCAGTTAGTAATTTAGTTTTACTTGATATTTTATGTGAGCAACTATTGTATTTTTAAGGAATCTCTATGCCCACAACGTGGGGCTTGAACTCACGACCCCAAGGTCAAGAGTCACAGAGCAACTAATTCAAAACAAGAAATCCTTTATTCTTACTTTTATTTAAATGGACTCAAAAGAAGCCATTTATTTGATGGATGCGCAGGACTAGGGATTAGAGCACTGACCCCAAAATAACTTAGAAGGAAAAAAAAATATTTAAAAAAAATCAAAAGGAAACCAGCCCCATCCTGCTGCATCCACAATCCCAGGGTCTAAGTTTCCTAAGACAGCTCGTATCCACACAAATATGCTTGCACCAAACTTACTGAGGGTCCCCTATGTATCAGGAACTGTGCTTGATTTTATCAGTCTCAGGATGAAGCAGATACAGTCCCTACATGCTAGGATCATCCAGTCTAGCAAGGGAGGGGTAAAGAATAAAAAAGTGCTATGATTAAAAGTGATTTTTTTTATTTGCCTCTTTCCAGAGGTCATGCAATATTTCCAGAGCTTTCCATCCCAGACCTCATTTCATCCTTGCCACAGCTTCATCAGGTGGCTTGTGTATAAAATTATACCCATTTTACAGATGGGGAACCTGAGATTTAGATGGCTAACCAAACTTCTCAAAGGTCTCAAAACCTATAAGAGCTGGGCCTTTCTGATTCAGCAAGCCAAATTTACACACCCGTCTTATTCTGTTTCTTAAGTGTACAGGGGGCCGTATGTGGGGGCTTGGGCCTGGAGGGTGTTCGGTCTATCTGGCTGTGCTGGGGTGGAGTGGGGAGAGCTGAGTGCAGCCCTTCCTCTTGCTAGGTCAACACTGTACCGGGTAAGAGTAAACTCAGCATCACAGGGGCTGCGGCCTTCAAAACTGGTGTTAAGGAATCTCCCTCCCTTGAACTTGGATGCCCCAGTAGCCCAAAGAGTTAGTAGTGCCTCTGAGGCCACTCTCTTGAAGGGGAAAAAACGAACCAGCCCAGATTCCTCATGCTGGGGCTTAATTTGGTACCTGAGAGGCATTTATTTCTGGTCCCCAGGGCGGGTCTCTGCTTGGGCAGCATGGAGTGGCCCAGCCAGCCCACGGAGTCAGGGGCAGCTGAGCTGTAACCTGAAGTCATCTATTTATCCTCTAACTGTACTCCTCCCTGGCCAGTGCAGGGAGGAGAACGTAAGCCTCGCCACAGTTCAGTGAACTGAGCTCCCGTACCTTGGCTGTGGCGTCAAGTCACAGTTATATAACCACTGGGCTGAGTGCCTCCCCGGAGGGGGCGATGGGGGTGGGGGGGGTGCGGTGAGCCAGGAAAGGCGCTATTAGCGTAATGTGAAGAAAACAGACTTTGAAATCTTCCAGAGAATTGAGAGTTTGGCACCATTTGTTTCCCATTAAGTTCCCCAATCTTCAAATCCCAAGCATTTGAGTCTGGTCAACTGTGGGCAGGGAGGCCCGCAGAGGGAACAGGGCTCAGATTCTTGTAGGCAACGAGATTATTTAGTCCTAAAATATGCCTGTTTGTCCATATGCACGTACAATGGTTTTCAGTCGACCCAACTCGATGAGAAGGAGCATGTGAAGGGTAATGCACAATTCCAGCTAAGGAAGTGTACTTCATCTTGAGTTTTGCCACTATTTGTTTGCTTCTCAAGTATTAATGTAGACAACTGTAAAGACTGAGAGACCTGGAGGCTGATGGCCTTCCAGAAGCTCCTTGGGACCTTTCAATGATGATAACAGGGTAAATGAACGAGTGCCCCCCGTTGGCTGTTTACTTTGCATGAGGAGTCTGTTTCTTTTGCCCATAAGAGTTATAACCATCCATTTTCTTAATTGTGAAAGTGGCGGTATGATACACAGTCCCTTCATGTCACAGAAATCAACTCACGTTTTATTCACATGGACTCATCTACAGCTGTCATCGCCCCTCCAGGTATGACCCCATCCATACTCCTGACCCCAATGAATAGTACTAAGTAAGTAAACATGGGGGAAAACATTCATCCCTGCTAGTAATCAAAAAAGCAAATTAAAGTAACTTGGAATAGGTACCATCTTAATTTTACTAAACAATACCCTAATGCTGGTCAGGCTACGGTAGGACTGATAGACTCAAATGCTGTGGGCCCTACATTAAATCAGAATAATTCCTCTTGAGAGAAATAAGGCAACGTGTAACAAGAATCATAAAGACATGCTTACTCCGACCCAGGAATTCTTCTCTTGGGAATTTGTATTAAAGAAACAATCTGACAGAAGCAAAAAGCTACACAAACTGCAGCACTGTCCCTAATGATCAAATCTAATCACACACACACATACCACAAAATTTCAGGAGACTAAGATTCAGTAATTGGGTTTGGCTTAACAAATGAACGCATGTCAACAATGGAATATTACGCAGCTATTAAACTCCAGAAGACATGAGGGGTAAATTTAAGAAGATGACTAGGATGATAGGATTTACTTTAATGTTTTTCTTGATCTTTTCTAATATGTAAAAGAAATTAAGAGTATTCTAGAGAATGTTCCAGGAGGTCCATCAGACAGTTATTTTCCTGCCCAGACATCTGTGCAAAGGGGCTTTTATCAAGGATTTCCCAAACAAAAATAATGAAATACAGAGGGTCACTGAGATCATGCTGGGTTACTGGGGGGAGGGCTTAAAACCTTGCATCCTGACTGTGGTCTAAGCCAGGTCCTTGGACCTTCACTCTTACTTTTGAGAAAACCTCTTTTGTTTTTCCAAATGGGATGTCTTGGAAAGGTGCTAAAATGGGGCTCTGCTCCCCCCACAGCTCCATAGTAGCTCACATCCATTCAGATGCGGGAAGCACCTCCAGAGAGAGCCTGAGAAAACTTGGTGCCAGGGCTTCAGAACTCTCCAGATCAACAATCTGCCTCTCTCTCTCTCTTTTTTTAATTTATGTATTTGTCAGAGAGAGAGAGAGCGAGAGAGCGAGAGAGCAAGCACACAGGCAGGCAGAGTGGCAGGCAGAGGGAGAAGCAGGCTCCCTGCCGAGCAAGGAGCCCAATGCGGGACTCGATCCCAGGACAATGGGATCATGACCTGAGCCGAAGGCAGCTGCTTAATGAACTGAGCCACCCAGGCGTCCCAACAATCTGTCTCTTTTTTAAAGGAAATTAAGGAAACTTGATTTCATGTGACTGATCATCCTGGAAAGACTAGCAAGAAGTGAATCTCTACTCAGGATAATGAACCAGTCACATAACTGGTTTAACTCAATGATTTTGGGTCAAACCAAGGGTGGCCATTCTTTGCTACCCATCAGCTGCTTCTCCAAGCCTGTCAGCACACAGTGTGGGTAGGTCTGTGTTTTGGTTTCCACTGTGTTCAACTGGGGAGAATAAGGATAATGTAATGAGCTGTCATGAAGTATTTTCACAGTAAAAAAAATTATTCCTTACTCCAAGATAATGTCCTTTCTAGTTTTTTGATGTTAAAACCCCATCCTTTTGGGAAAAGATGGTGACAACAGATGGGGGTTATATTTTGTTCTCTTATTTCTTTGCTGTAGAATATAGGAACCGTACATTGGCCTCTAAAATGTTAGTGAAATTAAACTACTTTATTACATGCATTGCCCTTAGAGCCCCATTCAACAGAAAGATGGAGATTCTGGACATTCTCAGTGGGCCACACCAAACAGTTTCACAGCAAGTTCTGGTCCCCTTGACTCTTCAAAACGTGCAGTGCGATTATTATAGAGCTTTCCTTCCATCACTGTATGTGTCTGTCTGCCCTACTGAGTTGTAAACGTCTTTGCTCAGAAACCACTGCCTTATTCGTCCTTGTGTTTTTGGTGACTAACACAGCATTGAGTATACTGTTGTTAAACTCTAGTCTGTAGTTGGACAAAGTGGAGTAAAATCTGAAGGACGGTTGTGGAACTGAGAAGAAAGCTCTCGATGTGGGTTCAGAAGACTGGATTAGAATCCCGGCTCTGTCACGTGAGAGCTATGGGACCTGAGCAGTTCCTTGCCCGCTCCAGCGCTAACGATGCAGAAATCCTTCTCATCCCCTCCCCGGCCCCTTTGCTTGTGTCGCTGGGTATGGGTCACAGCAAAGTGCCTATGTGTGTGTTAATTTCACTCTCACCATCTTACTCCTGGATGGAGTGCTTCTCCTAATTTACATGTCCCCCCCCCGCCGCCCGCCCCTTCAGCCCTGGCCAGAGGGGATCACAAAGCAAAAGACCGGTCCTCCCACCCAGGGAGGTGGAGGGCCGGAGGCAGCTGTCAGCGTGCTTCAGTGGAAGGCAAAATCAAATACAAGCAGCATCCGTTTGCATTGACTCATGATTATTGTGTTTGACAAGATAACCTGTACCCGCTTGTACATTCATTATGGAGCTTCTGAAATGATTCTTCTTTGTCTGCTTGAGCACAGGAATTTTTAATGAACAGTTTCAATGTCTGGTTTCACGCGCTTGAAACGTAAACATCAGTGAGCATCTTCCTAACAGGCTCAATCCAGACCCTCAAATGGTTTAGCAGATACTCCAGCAGGGGGACCCGTACGGGTCTGAAACCTGTGTGCTTTTCTTCTGTGGTCACTGATACAAACAAAGATGGGGAACTTTCAGCCTCCCCTTTCCAGTGATAAATATTTTAAATAAATGTAGAGGTAAATGGAGAAGGAGCTTGAATTTTAACTGTTAGCAAGTGAGGCATGAAGGGAGAAAGAGAGTTGTAACTGTCGGGATGATCCTGTGCATTCTTTTGAGCAAATTAATTTGCAAATTATGTCACATGTGGCACTAAGAAACGTCAGATGTTCTGCCTGTGATTGTGTGGAAAGCTTCCGTAAGATTCCTCATCTACCTTTCCAGCTGCATCTCATGCTGCTTTTCCTGTGTTTCTGGACTCCATCTTTATAGTCTTCACCCAGTTCCTCAAACACGTATTTTTCATCTCTCCACAGGACCTTTGCACATGACATTCCCTTTGCCTGGTTCTGTCCTATTCATGTTTCTGATCATTCCTTCCTTGGGGAAACCTTGCTGTCTTTCATGTGAGACAAATCCGCTACTATGTATTCTCAGAGGACAAATCCTTCAACACACTTGTCACTGTTGTTACTTTGCATTTATTTGGTGACAATCTGATGAACTCCATCTCCCCCACAAGACTATTAGCTCCTCAGAACAGGCAATCTGTGTTTGCTTTCCATCCTATCCCCTTGCCTAGCAGGTGCTCAGTAACTATTTAAGCACTACATGAGTGGAGCGAATGAATCCTTCACAATTAACCTCACCAAAATCTCTCGTTAATGACACGCCTTTGCAAGGAAGGCATCCTGTAGAACAAGGTAAAAGTCATGATTCCAGGCCTCTGAGGGTTTCATCAGCTGGAAATACCATTTTCACATGCAAAGGACATCACCGCGGTTGAGAACTGGGCTGTCCATGGCATCAATGAATCCAAGTGACTTCCAGACGGCACATGGTGCCTTGGACAAATCACTAAACCTTTCTGTCCCTCCACTGCCCCATTTGTCAAATGGGAGAGCATCAGTGTGCCTTTGCTAAAAGGTCAGAAGATAAAACCAGATCACATAAAGGAAAATGCCCTAAAAAGGTAAATACCGGTATTACTTTTTCCTAAAGCGAAACCACCTCCTCGGTCACCTCTATAAAAGGTCTTGGGCCTTCTTAGAAAAACATGACAGAAGCCATCCTCTTAGGGTGAGATGGAACTTATGCCACAGGAGTGGGTTGGGCCCATATGGGGGCACAGTCCAGTGCCACGCAGACAGATCGAGAAGGGTAATCTTCCGGGGGACAGGGGAAGACCACCCTCCTGTCCTCAGGGCCACCCAGAGGATGGCCACCCTGAAGCGGGAATATTGAGCAGCTTTGTGATGGCAGAGGACCAGGAGAAAGGGGGAAAGAGGCTGATTCACCTGCCCTGAGTTTGGGCCGGTTCATCTGCCCTGAGTTTGGCTGTTTCTCTAATGGTTCTGGGGCCCTGTCTCACCTGGGTTTGGCAAACAAACAGGAAGTCTCCTCCCTACCCGATGCTCACCTGACTGGATCAGCCCTCACGCCAGGGCAGCTCCCTCCTGGGAGTCTCAGCGTGTGATAATTATTTAGCAACCTTATGAGCAGAGGTGTGGAGAGTCCTGCATAATCACAGAACAAGAACCAAGGCCTTTCTCAGGATAGGGTGACTCGGGAACCACTGGGTGGGGTGTGAGTGGGACCTCACCGGTGTTTTCTCATGATACTCAGGGCTTCTAGTCTACCTCTCTCAAAACGCAATGTCCTCCCATTTTGCAAACGAGGAGCGGAGAGCAAGTCTGTACTAAGTCACACAATGCTCTGAAGGTTGGGGTGCTCAACACGTGAGACCTAGCAGGGTTACAGGGGAGAAGTGCTGGGTAACCACATGGAGCTATCAAAACAGCAGGCCTTGCTGCTGCTCAAGCAGCTGCTACAAAGTTTGGGAGCTGAGAGATGGGCGGAGCAGGCATGGGATTAAGCACTGCCTAAGTCCCTTTCTCCTGTCTGCAAAGGTTACACCTTCATCAAATGGTAAGAGGAACCATGAAGCATCCCCTAAACATGGCATTTCCTCACAGTCCTTCCCCTTCAGTGGTGTCAACACTGAAGACGGATGGCTACATCCCTACGCCTTTTCTGGGTGTCCCTCTGCAAGGGGTAGAATGGGAGAGCCTAGGACAGTGGCAAAGAATTTTTTCACTTAACTGAAATACTGTTTAACCCAGGGATACCTACAATTGTTTGTTTGGTTTTTACTAATTGTGCATTCTCATACTGAGCACTTACAAAAACCAGGCCCTGTGCTAAGTACTAAGGACGTAAAGCCGAATGAGACCCTACGACTGCTCTCAAGGAGCTATCCCCTAATAGGTTAGAATAGCATATAAACCAAGATTAGGGCCGCCCTTTGGCAAGCCTGTTGCTGGAATACACAGGGTATTATGGGAACTCAGAGGAAGGAGAAACTCTGCCAGGGTGCCTACGAGACATTTCTGAAACAAGGTATTGATGAAAGAACAGGAATCCACTGGGCATCAGAAAGATCATTCAATCACTCATTCACACTCAGCTGTGGTGGGGATACTGTGGCGAAACAGCCCAGTCCCTACTCTCGAGGAGTTCACAGTCTAGTGACGGGGGTAGGCACACAAACAGTTCATCATAAATTCGGGGAGTGCTGTGAAGGAAAAGTATAAAGTGTCTGAAGAGTCTGGGGGACTGATCTTGTCAGGGAGACAGGAGAAGTTCTGGTCAACATGTGACCTTTGAGCTGAGATGGGAAAGACACGCAGCAGTGTCTGAGGTCAAGGGCTAGAAGCGTGGGCAGGAAGAGATTTCAGGCAGAGGGGGCATCACGTGCATTCACTCATTCCGCTGACATTTATGAAGCACCTGTGAGCTCAGCACTGCGGTCACCATGAGGAGCAAGACATCTGCGACCCCAAGAAGTGTGCAAGGTGAGTGGGGGAGGCAGATCACAGCTGGGCAGAGGGAACGCTTTAAGCTCAAGACATCTTCCTCAGAGACTGGGCTTCCTAGCTGCCCTGGTGGACAGCTGTGTGGGGTGCTGCTCGGCCTGTCGTCTTGTTCCTCCTTGCTTAAGAGCGAAACCACTTTCTTTATCAATGGCAGTGATGTTGCACGGAGAAGAAGCCGCCTCAGCAAATGCTGATGTGTGCAATTTGCAGTAAGCTGGAAGCGGCTGGCCTGGCTTGGCCTGTGTATCCCTCCCCTCCTCCTCGGGCTGGATCCACACAGTCATCAGCACCATGGGGCTGACCTCTTGAAGAGGGCACTCTCCTCCCTGCCTCATCGCTCTGAGCCTGCCTGGGCCCAGGCACCCTAGCCACACCCGCGGCCCTTCTGAACCTTCTGTCTGAGGGTTGGGGCCCCCTTCTAGGAGAAAGCCCCCATCTTGCTTAATAACATTTTCCCTCTGCCTGTCTAATTAACTCCGTCACTGTATCTGCAGTCAGATAAAATGCTCATTTCACACCACATTAATTTTTATCAGCTGAACATTAAGCAACACAAAGCTATCTATGCTTGGTTTAATTTACATACTGACAGACCTACAAAGCATTACCCACAGTGGCTGCGAAGCAAATAAGCAGAACTGGCATCAAACAAGGCTCTTCAAAATGAAATATTGATTTGCGAGGCTGACAGTAAAGAAGGGTTGGAGGGACATGGGGGAAGAAGTGAAGAGTAAAAGGATTCTTTTTCCTTGAAGAACAATTACTGATGTAGTCAAATAATAGGTCTCCTTAAGGTCAAGTACAGGGGCCAGCTGGGCTCCAGGATGCTGAAGATCAGGTGTGCTCTGGGAAACACAGCTTCACTGTCCATATAGTTTACTGGAAATGGAATCTCTTCACCATCCTGCTATTGGAGTTTCCCCTTACCTAAAGGAAATGTCCTCAAATAACAAAGCATTTTAATCTCTCACCAACCCTCCCCCCCCCCAAATATATTTCACCTCTGTAACTCTGCTCACACTATTTCTTTGGAAGAGTCTTCCTTCCCCTACTTGATGGCCAACATCAGGCGTCACCTCCTCCAGGAAGTCTTCCCTGATCACCTCCCTTTTCACAGGTATGTTCCCAGAATACACAGAAGAGGGTCCACATTGCACCTACCACATTGTATTTTAATCATCCATATGCATATCTCTTTCTCCCACTGCTTACTTATAAGCTCTTTACAGGGGCAAATATGCATTCAGTATGGTGGCTGAAGCTTATCCAAGTTGGCGGACTTTAAGAAAAAGAACTTAAAACTGTGACTTTTACAAATATTACAAAAACATATAACCATGAGAACACATTATGAGGATCCTTCCCAGGACCTTGGAAGAAACTCATGCAAGTGAGGAGTTCTGAAGTTTAAGCTTTATTAGTACGTCTGCTTCTGGCCCCCCAGACATAGTTCCTTGCATGTAACAAGCATTTCATAAATGTGGGTAGCATGCTCAGTTTGAAACATTAAAAGTGTACAAGTTGCTTTGTTACAATAAAACTAAATGTGTACACACACACACACACACACACACACACACACACAAATGTGGGTAGCATGAACTGAGTAACTACAGGAAAGGACCTTCTTGTGAGTACACAATGTGACAGGCTCAGCCAAAGAAAGGGTAAGGGTAGACTCCTTGAACATCACAGCAGTCCAGATGATAAGATGATTAGGGCTGGAGACCAAATTGATTTTTTTAGAAGATTTTATTTATTTATTTGAGAGAGAGAGTGAGAGAGAGAATGAGGGGGAGAGAGTCAGAGGGAGAAGCAGACTCCTTGCTGAGCAGGGAGCCCCATGTGGAACTATGACCTGAGCTAAAGGCAGCAGCTTAACCAACTGAGCCACCCAGGCGCCCGACAGAATTGATTTCTAAGAATCATGTTTTCCCATCTGAGAACCTGTGACCAAAAAATAAAATAAATACATACATAAATACATACAAAATAGAAAGGAAGAAAGAACACAAGAAAGAAAGAAACTAAGAAAGAAAAAACAGATTCCCCTAAGAGTGAAGACACATGGCTCATACAGTCAGGCTTTATACTTGAGATTGCTCTTAGCATTCCTCATTTCACACAGATCAGTGGTTCTCTCATTTTCATGAGCACTGAAATCACCTGGATCCCTTGCAGATTCCCCAGCACAAACACTGGAGTGTTTAAAATTTTAATTTCTTGTAACTGGAGTGGTTCCTGAGAATCTGTATTTTAAATATGTGTGCTCACCTGTGATCTTCCGCTCCAGCTTTATTTACCTTTTTTTTTTTTTTTTAAAGATTCACTTATTTTTTTGAGAGAGAAAGTGAGAGAGAGCACAAGTGGGACGGTCAGAGGGAGAGTGAGAGAGCATCTCCAGCAGACTTGGCACTCAGCAAGGACCCCAGCGTGGGGTTCAATCTCAGGACTCTGAGATCACGACCTGAGCCAAAACCAGGAGTCGGTGCTTAATCAACTGTGCTACCTCGGCACCCTTCCCTCCAGCTTTATTGAGTTGTAATCAATATACAACATTGTGGAAGTTTAAGGTGTACAAAATGGTGATTTGATATGCACACATATTCTAAAAGGTATACCACAATAAGGTTAGTTAACACATCCTTCACCTCACATAATTGCCATTTTGTTGTTGCTATTGTTAGGGTAGAACTTTAAAGCTCTATTCTCATAGCAACATTCAAGTATACATCCAATGTTATTAACGACAGTCACCATAATTTGATAAAGCACTATAGTGTTTTGCCATTGATCTCCAAAACAACCTGTGATCTTGCCACAGGTTTTCTAAGAATACACTTTGAAAAACTTTGGCTAAATACAAACGTTGAAGTGAAAGGGAGGAATTGGGTGGGAACTGATTGGGAGGGCTAGTAGATAATGACATTTCCCTTAAGAAGCTGGAAGATGAAAAAAAAAAAAAAAGAAGAAGAAGCTGGAAGATGACTAAAGCTTGATGTAGCATCATGGCTTGAGGAAGATCCAGGACCGACAGAGGTACAGAAACATCTATTTAGAACCTGGAGAGTAGAGAAGGTTGTAAATGTATTTGAAAATATCTGTGCAGACCCCAGCTTGAGAACAATTCTTGTCTTCCTATAGACACTTTGCACTAAGTTCCCTGGAAAGAGGGGAGGAAAAACACCCTTCCCAATCACAAGGGCCAATGCAGGTTGAGTTTTCAGTTCAGCTACACTAAAATTTTTAGTAGGTAGTACTGGCTAGGTAACATAGAACATTCCTGTCATGGCTGTATATGGCTTCCCCAAAAAGAAACTTCTGGACTGGCTTCAGTTTCACAATCATGCATGCTGGGGCTTGCAGGTATCAGTTGGCTCTAGAATTGTTGCAGGTATTTTGCTTCTAACACCAGCATGGTGCAGACTTCTTAGAGATCTCTATGATCCGTGGAGGCCCCAGATCCTTCTTGTGGACCAAAATGCTTCAAAAAGCCAACATGGTCCTGTTTGTTTGTTTAGTAGTGTTTAGCAGGAACAGAATGCAATAGAAGCTTTGGCACTGGAAAGTCTGATGTGTATAACACCAACTGTGGAATTGAGCCCAGGGCCAAAGTGAGGGGTTCTGGGTTCCATGGCTTGTTCAGCTAGCACAAAGCTGGGTGAACTTGGGCAAGTCATTTAACCCCCAAGTCTACTTCCTTATCTGTAATACTAGTTTTGCCTCACTGAGCTGTGATATGGAGTCAACATATTTTAAAAAATCTAAATGTAAATATACAGAGTATTGGTTCCTGGCAATGGTCTACTAATCCTCCTGCAGATAACAATTAAAATGTCTACATAAAATAAGTCTTAAAAAATGATTTGAAGATAATGGAGTACAACCAAAATGGACAGAAAACTGGAATACAGTCTTCACCTTGAAAGACAGGGCCTCCACTTGGTGAAATTTGTGGATTTGTGAAATTTTGCCTGAAAGCACTCTCCAGTTTTTGGCTCTGGTTATCTTAAGCTGTCAGAGAATAAAGTCAGGGTTGGAAGAAAGTTAGGGAAGAAAGTCTAGAAGGGCAGGAACTGCAGAGGGAACGTGTTACAAATTGGTATATAAAATCTGCCGAATCTTTGGCTGACTGCTAAACCAAACATGTATATAGGACATCTCAAGGGTCCCAATACAAAGCAGCAGCTGAAAGATGAAGCAACAGAAAAGAGACTTTAGTTGCTGCTGACCACCCCAAAGACAGAGCTAGAGTTTGAGACCAGCTAAATTAACTGGCTGCTAAAATAATTAATCTTCAGAGGAATATAACAGAATCTAGAGTCTCAGCAACAATTAATCGTATTACCTATTACCCAACTAAAAGTTACTAGACACGTGAAGAATGACTAAAATTAAACCCATACTCAGGAAAAGAAAAGCAGTCAATGGAAACTCACCCCAATAATATTCAGATGATGCATTTAGCAGATAAGGACTTTAAAGAAGATACTATAAATATATCCAAGGAACTGAGAGAACTATATACATAATAAATGAACACATATGGAACCTCAGTGGAAAAGATAAACTATAAAAATGAACCAGATGGAAAGCCTAGAGTTGAAAAGAAAAAATGAGTACAATGAAAAAAAAAATACTGTTTGAGCTTAACAGCAGTTTGGAAATGAAAGGAGAGAGTCTGTGGACTTGAAGATGGATCAGTATAAAGTATCCAATCTTAAAAACAGAGAGGAAAAACAAATGAAGAAAAGTGAACAGAGCCTCTGAGATCTGAGCACTGTAGACCATCAAACAGTCTAACATAAATGAACATGAAGTCTCAGAAGGACAAGGGAGAGAGGATGGGCATAAAATACATTTGAAGGAATGACTGAAAACTTCCTAAATGTGGTGAAAGACACTACCTTACAGATCCAAGAAGCTCAACATACCTAAGGCAAGATAAATACAAAGAAAATCATACCTAAGAACACCATAGTCAGTTCTCTAAAATCCAAAGATAGAGAGAAGAATCTTGAAAACAGCCAGAAAAAAACACACACTCCTTAGAGGAGAAGCAACTGTGTGAATGACAGCTAACTTCTTTCAAAAAGAAACAAAGGCCAGAAGATGAGGAAGTGATATTGTTAAAGTACAGAAAGAAAAACATTGTCAATCCAGAAGTCTACAATTAGGGATAAAGGCAAAATAAAGTCACTTTCAGATAGACTAAAACTGAGAGATTCATTACCTGAAGACCTGCACTAAAAGAAATGATAAAAGAAGTTCCTCAGCTTGAAGGGAATTAACATCAATGATAAGTCATATCTATAAAACAGAATGAGGATCACCAAAGAAAATTTTTTAAGTAAGCAATTATTAATTTTTCTAGTGGGTAGCAAACTTATCCCACATAGAACCCACTAAATAGAACCCATAAATTCTATAAATTTTGTTTTTTTCCTGGCTTCCTCCCTAAACCCCAAAGCAGCCCTCCAAATAAAAACAAAAACAAAAATTTGGTTTTTATTATTTAGCTGTGTGATTGATCTTAGGCACAAAGTTAACTTATCTGTGCATTTGTTTCCTTATTTCTAAGGTGAAAAGATGGAATAAGTAATCTCAAAATTCCTTTTGCCCTGAAGATACTTTGGTTTATGACTAAATTGGAGCTGTATATTAGTAATATTCTCCATTTAATTTTTATAATTATTATTTATATTTTCATTATTATGGTGAAGGTAACTGAGTCTTATTAATGACCAAACTCATAAAATTCAACCAAGGACTAATGTGCCTCAGAAGCTTCTCAGACTTACCAAATCCTTTCGTGCCTCACAATTCAAAAAATAACCTAAAACATACTCCCATTGCTAAAGTAATACCATGTGGTAAGTTATAGTGCATATGCTTTGTGGCGTGTAAAAGCCCTAAACAGGTAAAGGTAAGGTGGTTTTATTATCCCAACTGTCAGGTTTCCTTTCACACTGGCAATATGTTGATGCTGGATGCCTGTTTCTTAGTCATCCTGAACACCGAGGAACTACATTAAACCACATCAGAATGTGCTTAGCCAAGCACTAAAGTTTACTGCACAAGTCCTGCTTATGTGAGAAGTAGGGAGTAGGGGAGCCAGGAGGCCCCAAGGACTGGGAACAGTTAATCAAATATTCAGTGTGTCCATGTTTCACTAGGGGGAGAATCTGTGGAAATTCAAAGATCTGGTGATTTGCCACAGAGATGGACTGAAGCCAGGCTAGACTCTAAGGCTTGGCCACCATGTTCCAGGAGGTGGCCCTTAGGGCGGCCTTCCTCAGTTATGATGCTCTGTGACATTTGAGCTGGGGAGCCTTTCCATCCTGCCTCAGTGCCTCTGAGACTCTGCTGGATGAAGCAAGGCCTGGGAGGTTCTTGACTGATTCAGTATACTCTAGAACAGCTCCTTGAGGACCTGGGCCCCCGAGACCTCGCTGAGGTGGCAGTGGAAAGGTGGGATTAGTGGTCCCTTTGTTGGCAGGAGTTTTGTGATTCTGCTGAGTGCTCTGTGTTCCACTGTTTCTTTTCTCCCCAGAAAACAGCCACTGTGAATAACATGCTGTTTGGAAACAGGTCTACTTAAAATGTCACGTTAATATAATTATTTACAAATACTGGCATACATGAAATAAAGGTCTGACTGAAACAGAAAATTTCAAAGTCTAATGCCATTACTTTAACGAACAGAGCAGAGAAATGCTGAATAATTTTCTGTTTATTTCACAGCATTCCTGATAAACCTTTTTTTCCCCTCCTAGTCACATGACCCAGGTTAAATTTCTTTTTTTTTAAATTTGCTCCAACTTCCCAACTTGTAGCACATAGTATGGAATACACATCATTTGTGTTTTTGAATGGCTCTTAGATTTGAACTTTGCCACCTCAAGACCATTATACCTGCTTCTATGCTCCCCTTTGGGGAAAAACAATAACAGAGCCCCAGGGGGAAATTCTGGGTACATAATCAGTGAGCCAAAGCCTGCTTTCTGATATCCAAAAAGCCACTGACGTCAGAGGCAACTGAGTCACTGACATCCCTGTGAGCTGTCTGTGGGTATCTGACAGCAAAATCCAACAGATCTTTAGAATGACAACCAGAACCTTCTAAGCCATGGGCCACTGGATGTCGAATAAAAGAACTTCTGACAGTGGGAAGTTGTCATTTAATTAGAGCCCAAGTCAAAAGTACTTGGCTTCCTTCCTTGCTTTCTGTCTAGTTGGGTGCTTTAGCCCATCTGCCCATATCCTTGAGTTTATTGCTCAAGAGCAGCTTACATGTGGGGTCCCGTCTTTCCACCTCAAGTCCTTCAACCAAGCAAATGTGGGAAATGGGAGGTAAAAATGAAGGGCTATTCTCAGAGGGGTTTGTCTAAAACCAAATCCCAGACCTTAGCTTCTAAGGTCTGTGAGACCCCCTTCACTGCTTGCCAACCACATAAAAGCCTCAAGAAGACCCTACTGTAAGCATCAGATGTTATAATCTACCACCATTTTGGCATACACATGCTGGGGGTTTTGGCAGGCTCGAAAATCCCCACCCACTAGATGTCTTCCAGCTTAGGAATCGGAGCAAGGAATCCTTACCTCTAATGAGCCAACCTGGATTTTGTGGCTGGTAGTGGGGACAAGTATACAGAGAATTCAAAATGGTGCCCCCAAACCAATGCTCAGTGTGGGCTATCCACCATCTGCAGGCTGGCAGCAACTTGTCACTTTATTCCTGTACTCACCACAAAACAACAGCAGCAGCAACAATAAAACCACAGCCCTTTGACGGGTTTTTTGAGACACAAAATTTGCTTCCACATTCTTCTTCTTATAAACTGTCCCAGAAAAGGTGGCCAAACCAAAGGGCAGTATTTTTTGAGTCAAAAATTTGACAGTTGTTTAGACTTGAAGCTCCCTGAGAGAAGCCTCTGTCCTTTGACCTCATTGCTGTGGGGCACGGTATGACACCAGTAGGACACAGTAGGTACATGGGCATCTATTCATATGGCACAAAGATGATGGAATGTTCTGGAGCAGCCACTGAGCTGTTAAGATCACAACTTCAAACAGCTTCCTCCAATCCTTCCCTCTACAGTGAGCCAGCAGAAACAACTGGCTTAGTTGTCCTCCTCGGACTATCAGAAGAGACCTTCCTAATGATGCCCTACACCTGAATGCCAATTCCACTCACTCAGATCCCCCCATCCTTCCCTTTCCTCCAGCCCTACTTGATGGGAAGATACCTGGTAGACTGCATGACACAGTACCACCAGGGAAAATTATTTAGAACAATATATTAGAGTGGAAAGAGCTCTGGGCAAATACCTAAATGGTGCCGTGCCTTGCTTTCTTCCACTATAACATGGGGGTGGTACTACCTGATATCTGGTCTACATTGCAGGACTATTGTGAGTATCAACATGCTTAAAGCTTCTGTAAATATTATCATCATCATCATCACAATATTTTTTTTAACCTTTGCATCCTCAAAACAGGAAGTGTGAAACGAAGCTGTGGTTCATGACAGAGTGGAAAGAAGCCTGGAGCAGCGACAAGCTGGGGGCTGGTGGTGGCTCTCCTATGCCTTCACGCTGTATGCCGTGTCTACGACTCCATCAGGGAGAGGGTAGAAGGTTAGCTCTGTGGGACCCACAAACTACTTGCGCTAGAAGGGACTCCAAGAGATGGCACAAGCTCATGAAGTGAGGTGAGACGTGGATAGTTCTGATGTGCACTGCAATCCTGGAGGTGACCCCTCTGATGTCCCTACATGCAGGAGCCTGCTTTGAAACCTAGAAGTGGGACGGGGGAAGGGCTGAGCTGAGCTTTTGTGATGCTTTGGCCCGTATGAGCTTTCTACCTCTGGAAATCCATAAATAGTTTTCAGAAACAAATCCCTCTAAAGAAAGCCAGACAGATACCATTTCATACCCACAAAGATGGCAATTAAAAAGGAAAACAACAAGTAGTTGGCCAAGACATGGAGAGATTGGAACCCTCATACATTGCTGGTGGGGACATAAAATAGTGCAGCCACTTTGGAAACATTTTGGTAGTTCCACAGCATATTAAACATAGAATCGTCCTATCACCCAGCAATTCCACTCCTAGGGATTTGCCCCAAAGAACTGAAAACGGGTGTTCAAATAAAAACCTGTAGGTAAAACTACATAGCACCCCTTTGTCCAATCAGCAAAAGGTAGAAACAACCTTACCTGTCAACTATTGAATGAAGAGACACAAGCTGGTATCTCCACACAACAGAATATTATTCAGCCACAAAAAAGGAATGAAGGCCTGACATAGGCTACAAGTAGATGGACTCTAAAAGCATTATGCTGAGTGAAAAGACCCAGAACCAAAAGGCCATCTAACAGATAACTCCATTGACATGAATACCCACAGCAGGCAAATCTAAAGACACCGAAAGCACACTAGTGTTTGCTGGGGGCTGGGAATGGGGAATGCCTATTTCCTGGGAAGGGAGCTGCTAGATTCTATTAAATCATACAGTTTCTAACAGCCAACATGGTGAATCTTGTATGTTTTATATTGCTCTCTCTCTCTCTCTCTCTCTCTCTCTATATATATATATATATATATATATATATATATATATAAATTTTTTTTTTTTTTTTGAGAGAAGAAAAAGAATGAGAAAGCCAGACCAAGGTGGGGATGATGTGAAAGGAAGGGAGCATTCTAGAGCTCCAGTAGAGGGAGGACCTTCCCAAGTGATCTCTGCTGTACTGTGTGAGCCCTTCCAAGGGCCTGGGTTGTTGCCTTAATTGAGAAATTATTCCTAATAAGTCCCAAGGAGCTACAGGTCTTTTCCTTATAAACGGGAAACGATCATATCTCATGGCAGCTCATTACACATTCTTTTGGTACCATGAGTTGTTTTAAAACCGTGAAATTAGTTCTGGCAGAGTTTACAGAAAAACACCCATGAGATGAGACTGAATGAGTTATGTAAGACTCCTCACACTCTGCATACGAGATGTTAACTCCTTACTAGCACCGCTAAGGACACCAGAGTCATTTATAAAGTAACAGCATGCTCTGGTTTTTTTCACCAAGACCAACACGTGGTTGATGGGAAGAAGTCATTCTCTGGACGTGTACCTAGGCAGGCCCATCGGTCGCCAGGTCCAGCCAGGTCCTCCCTCTTCACATGTGGTCTTGGAGGCCCCGGGACAGATGAAGGGTCTTGCCCATGCAAATCAGTTTGACTAAAATTTCCAGGAGCTAGGCTGACACTTTGGCGTGGTATAGTGAAGGCTTTAAAATCAGCCAGACAGCTACGACATGAATGTGACCATCACTACCCTGTAGCTGTGCCACAGTACCAGCGGGAACCCAACCAGGAGGAAGACCAGTTTGATCAACTGAGCTTGAATTCTGGCATTAAGGAGACACATCTTACAAATTTTTTCACCTGGCAATAGTCATTCAATTACATCCAGGGAGGGGGAAGAACCCCATCTTATTATTTAATGCATGAACCCGAACAAGTTGCTAAGTTTATGAACTCTCTCTCTTCCTTCTCTTCTTCCCATAGACAAACACACACACACAGAACTTCACCTGCAGTATAACTAACTAACTAACTAACTAAATACATAAATCTAATTATATATGGAATATTTTACCAATAAAATGTAATACTTCATAAGTTAATTTATTTAGAAAATAGCAAAGAATTAAAAAAACAAGTCAGATGAAGCCCACTTGAGATACGCATCAAAGATCAAGCACACAAACTTAGAGACGCTGTTAGGACTCTATTCAGAATCCTCGGGCCCTTTTTCTACAGAGAAACAACTAGGTGAGTTCTCTGGTTCCTAAACCAAAACACTGGCTCCTTAGAAGTGGGGAGAGGGAACCCCCTGGGGCAAGGCACCCTGACTGCCACAATGTGTGATTACTGACCACCAAAGTAGGAAGATCCCACAAAACTAGAGCAAGTGGAAGTAATACAAAATTGAATAGCCTCAAGCCACGGGAAGTGTCAGCAAACCATACCCTACCCTAAGATGCAGCACAACAGCATGTGGGGAGCACGGGCTTCGGAGTCAGACAGAACCAAGTCTGAAAGCCAGAATTTGCCACTTAATTGCTGTGCAATCTTGGGTAAGTTACTTTCCATCTCTGACCTCTAGTTTCCTTCTATAAAGGAATGATACATCCTCACTTTAGAGTGGAAACAGGCTTCTCGAATATACAGGGTTATTGTGAAAATGAGATAATTATGTAATGAGCTAACAGAGGCACCTACTTATTGCTCAATAAAAAACTTTTTTTTTTTTAATTTTTTTAAAGACCTGAGGACATCAGGGTGTCATGGTGTGGTCTGGTTACTCATGTTCATGGTGAGTCATCTGGAGAAGGTTAATATGTAGTCTGCATGTTCTCAGGGAAAAGGCAGGGACCTTCCCTCCAATAAGTTCTTCATCTGCCTTCCTCCCCTGGGATCCCTGAAACCTCAGGCCTCCACCCCTTTCTTGCCCATCTCTGAAGTCCTGCTCAGATTCTCTCCTTCTCTCTGTAAGACCTACTTTTAGCTAACTATTCTTCTCTGATAAACTGCCTTATCTTAAGGTGTCAATGCTTGAAAATAGCAAAGCAAAGTTTTTGTGGGTATCAGTTAGCAAGAGGGACTGCCACCAATGAAAGGAATTCTTCAGGGCGGGCGTCTGGATGGCTCAGTCGGTTAAGCATCTGACTCTTGGTTTTGGCTCAGGTCTTGATCTCAGTATCGTGAGATCTGGCCCCATGTCAACCCCCCCAAATAAAAAAATAAATCTTAAAAAATGAAAGGAATACTTCTCTAATAGTGACATTCTGGCAAAGGAGTGTCCTCTCAATCACACCTCATAAGCAGTTTCTCCTGAAACCGCACCATCAGGAACCTGGGGCATGAACAGGGCCCAAGGCTGGCCACAGAAGATAGATGGTGTTCCTTGTCAGAGTCAGAGGTTGACAGGTATCTATGCAAAGCCTCACAGTCCCCCTTCTGAGTGATTCACAGTTATTTTTTTATATTCTGCACTGATCCAAAAATACTGGGGAGGGGAGTGCTGAGTCACAAAAGAAAAGAAGGTCTTAAGCCAACAAGATCCCCCCATCAAAACACTAAGTTAATCATTACGCTTTCATGGGAAAACATACTGAGAATTAGCCTTGTTTCTTTTTCCTTTTCTCATTTTCCTCTGCAATCTCATGTTCTTTTAAACACCTGTGGCTGGAGCCTGCCTTAGCAGAGAGGGAGATAAGGTGGGAGGGGCACAGGAAGAGACAGATGGTTGAGGCATTTTAGCTCTTATCAAGATGTGTGTACTGGAATGTCTCAGCCTTTTCTCGTTCTCTCTCTAGCTCTCTGTCTCTGTCTCTCAATACCTGTATCTCTGGCTTTTTCGTGAAAACAGTAACAGAAATAAAGCTGGGATTTCATCTGCCCCACAAAAGGGGTCCTGATTTCTAACAAAGGGCAGGCATCGCAAGTCAACCTCGGCGCCCAGCCCAGTGTCTGTGCCAATTCTGTGTCTCTCCTCCACCTTGCCTGCAGAGACATTAGATGGGTTGCCTGAAACTGACTGTGACAGGAGCATTTACACCACAGAAATTGGCAAACACTACAAATCAGGGCTTTATTTTTTTTCTAGAGAGCCAATTGTTCAACATTTAGCAGTTCACTACTGACAATAGGCGTTCCATAAATATTTGCTATATAAACAAAGAATGATGAGCTGTCCCATTCATTTGAGCCATTTCCAACACCTCCATGGCTCTACTCATAGCAAACCCTCTGTAAATTCTTCTCAACAACAAGATGACAAGCCTTGGGATTTAGTTATGAAGCAGAGAACGAAATGCCAGGAAGACTAATTTAAAACAAAATTTCTCTTTGGTAATAGCGTCTCTGACTCAGCTCTGGTGGAAAGTATCAACCTTATAAACCCACAAGGAAGAGGTGAAGATTTCACATCGTTTCTCATTTCTTTTGATCTGAAGAAGAGAACAATACTAAATGCTGGGACAGGGCTGTGAGAGGGAGCCCGCCAGCCTCGGTGCGGCCGTCACGTATGGCAGCCTCCTCTCTGTGACCTCAAGGAGGGAGTGACTTTCTCTGAGTGCAGGTTGCCTTGTTACTGACTAGTAAATAACATTTCCTCTGCCTGACCTACAGGATGACTGCCTCCCTGCCTCCCACCCCCACCCCACAGCATCCCATGTTCTCCCCAAGCTGAGCTCCTAGTCATCCTCTGGAACCCAGTTCCCATGCTTCTGTTCCCTCTGCTGCTTCAACAAAGCCACCCCCACCCCCAGAAGAAGAGGGCCTGCTTGTTGGCATACAGGTCCCTCAGCCCATCTCTCTTGTCTCAATTCCAGCGTGTATCATGCTACATGTATATAGCTGCTTACAGATTGGGTGCCCCCAACCTCTGTTGCTCTGTGACCTCCGTGAGGGCAGGGGCGGTGACTGGCACGTACCCGTTGATGATGGCACGTTTAGTGAGTGAACCGGCGAAAACTAGAAGCGAAGGAGCTTTTCAACTGTGAACACAATACATAAAATGTAAAGAGGTATATCGAGGGCCGACCACAAAAAAGGGTGCACCCTACTGCCAACCTTAGGAATAGCCCTGGCCTGCACAGTCCCTATAAAAGCATTTAATCACATAGCTGCTAGACAAAATTTGTGAACACCTGGAGGCCTGGGGTGGAAAGGAGCAGTTAGGAACTACAGAAAGCATTCTTCTAATTATGGCCTCCCTTCCTCCTCCTCCCTTCTCTCAGTGTGTTCCACCTGCTTTATTCCAGGGTTCTGCACCCTCCCTGCCCACAGGGCTCAGAGGTAAGAATATTATATAAGGGAGGAAGGCTGCCTTCATTTGTTTTAATAAAAGAAACAGCCCATTTAAAGGAACACAGACTTTAGTGGCTCAGATATTTCAGAATGTGAATATGACCCAGAGGCTCAGGAATACAGAACGGCTGTCTTGAGAATGACCGTTTTTTTCCTATTTAAAACATTCTGGAAAATTGCTCTGTGTCCCCGTGCCAAAATGAAAAAATGAAAAACATAAGGGCTATTTGGAATGTCTCTTCATTTTACAGATGACTTTAATGCATAATGTTATAAAGACATGAAGCTCTCTGGCCTCAAATGCCCCTGATGCTGCTGCCCAAAAGCCCGGGAGAGGCAGCTTGCCACAGTGTGGAATTTGTGAGCAGACCCTCGCAAAGGAAACTCGTCATTTCAGATGACTCTCATAGTCGTTCATGGGCTTTTGAGCATTTCCTAATAAAACAGAAGCATGCGGGTGTGGGGGGATAGAAGTGTCTTACAGGATAAGAAGATGAGGACGGTGGTGGCAGCGTATCTCCATGTAAAAAACTGTTTTCCTCTATATTTTCTCTCATTTTATTTGATGCGGCAACCACGCCAGCTAGGTAGGGGACAAACTACCGATGTTACAGGTGTGGAAAACGAAGGTGGAGAGAGGTACCGCGGTGTAGCTGCTGGGGGATGGATGGTCTTGCAGTGAAACCCAGAGCTCTCTCAGGATGCCCGGCAGGACTGAGATGGGGGTGGGAGTCCCAGAAGAAGGGGCACAACCGCTAAGTCTGTAAGTAGAGACCACTTGGAAGAGTGTGCAAACTACGGTCAAACAGACCTGACAGCACTCCCGGGGCTAAGTCCCTCCATCGTTTCTTAACTATGATCCCTCTGGCTACAGTTTCCTCATCTGAAAACGTGAGTAACAACTCCCAACTCAAAGACTGCTGTGAGGGTTACATGGTGCTGCTGGTGGTGGGGAGATCGGTACGTGGTAGGGATCAAATGGTAGCCTTAAGTAGCCATCAATACTGGTAGCTTTACAGAGGGCTTTCAGCCCCACGAAGGGGCTAATTTCCTATCTTTGTGACTCTGCTGGGTGGGAATTCTAAATATTTCATGAGGTCCATCTCTCTTGTCCTCCTTTAGTGTTTTAGCAAGTGACAAACAGCTCAAGTACCTGGCTTCCATGTTCAGAAGGAAAAAGCCTTCCTGTCAAGGCAATGTGTGTATGTGTACGTGCATGCGCACACGTGTGCATGCACGTGTGTGTGTCTGTATGCTGATCAGCCTGGCTGATTTCTTCCACTCTACTTTTGAAATGATATTTACCTGTTGTTGACAAACCATTTTTTTTTTCAAATATTTCTGTGTCTACAGAGATAAAAATCTTTGCCCAGATTCAATAAGGCAGGAAATCAATTAAAGTTTTCATTTTCTGCTTAGCCTCAAAAGACAAGAGGCTGAGGGAAGGCCTACATAACAAAAATATGTACAGATTCCTGCGGGTTTCATTTTGGGCAATGTGTTCTTGGGGCGGGGGGGATAAAAACGAACAAAGAGCCTTACATGTCCTTTTTCCTTTTTTTAAAAAAAAATTTACGAAGCTTTTTCACTCTATTTTGATTAATATGGACAACTCTGACAGAGGAAATACACCTCAATTTTTTAAAGACAGCCCTAAACCCAACAGCTTGGCTTTTAAATAGCTACATTTAAATATTCCTTTCTCTGTTCATTTCCAAACCTGGGCCATAAATCACCCTTATGAACACAATGGCCTGTGCCTATAGCAATTTATCATTTGGATAATGTCACCTGTTCAGGTGTGCATTAATTTACGCCTCAAATTAGAATTCCGGTTGGCTGAAATCTTCCCTCCCATCTGCATATCCCAAGCGGCAGCCCCTTAGGACTGCTGTGCACAGCCCAGGGCCAGGAGGAACCGAAGCAGTTCTTCATTCTCGGGCTGGAGGAAGAAGCCAGTGGAAAGAAAGTTGAGGCCTAACAGAACTCTGTAGTTCACTTGCTCAGTCTCTTCATGTTCACCATCTACGGAAGGAACCTGTTATGAAACGGTGGACAATTCCAGCCCCAAGAGGAGGAACAGGCATGCAACCTGTGTGGCAGTGTTTACTGCTCTGAGAGAAGACGAGAACGTGAGAAGGAGTGGGAGAAAGGGATATGAAGCCCATAAAGGAGAATCTCAGAGTGGAAAGGATACCAGGCTGGCTGTTGGGAGTAGGGAGTCCTAGTTTCCGGCCAACTGTGTGTCCCCTTGGTCAAGTCATATAATCTTTCTGGGCCTCAGTTTCCTCAGCAGTAAACTAAAAGTTCTGAGAGATCGTCTTCCTTCTCTGACATTCCATGACTCTAATTCGAGAGGAGGTAGATAGCTGTCTATTACTACCGACAACCCCCGTGATGTAACTACCTTTTCCAGCTACTCCAAAATAGATGGGAGTGGGGAGTGATGACTAGAAGTTTCTGATCCATGATATGGAGAATTGGTCTTGATACATCTGGGTGGAGAAACCTGTAATTGGGCTTCTCCTTTGCTGTCTCTTTTTTTTTTTCTGTTCTCCCTCTCTTTCTGTTTCACTTTTCCCCTCCGTATATCTCAGGAATAGACAAAATTCTATCCAGAACTAGCATTCATATTAACAAACATTCAAGATGGGCTTTCTCTGTGTTAGGTATTATACCGTAACTTTTGAATAAAACGGTTTCACTTAATCCTCCAAATCACCTAGGGAAGGCCATATTAATCCTCCCTATTAGACAGATGAGAAAACTGAGGCACAGAGAGCTACTTTGCATGAGATCACCACACAGGGAAGGGCAGAACCTGAACCCGAACCCAGAGTCATCTGACTTCCATATGAGTGCTATTTCCATAGTGCAGAAGTGAGCAAGTTCAGGAATCAGCGTCCTTTAAAATGTGATTTAGTAAGTTTGATTGCTTAAGGTCCATTGGTGATTAAGATCACCTGTAGCTAAGGGGGATTACAAATATTTTTGAATTTCCACAAATGAGAGAGGTGTGACTATGAAATTACATATGTATGAGATTAAACAACTGATTTCAGGAGCCACACAAAAACTAGTCTCCTTGCATTTTGGCCAGGGTTTAGATATTTGAATTGCAGATTCAAAGATCCTGGCTCCGTTTACTCCTCTTTATAAGCCTGTGATCACAGCTCTTAAATTAAAACAGTCTCTCCCTTTCAACAGAAGAAACCTAAAATCCAAATTTGTTCATTGTTCTTTTTTAATGGCCTCTTTATACGCGCAGTTTCAAAAATGATTTCCTCATCACCCAACTAAATCGAAGGAAAATGACTTCCCCGCCACAGTTTTTCAATGTGTCAAGTTTTGTCCGGGGTGTGAAAATTGTAAGAAGCCCATGGATCCAGTCTTGAGCATATCCAGGGCGATGAATCACTGCTTCCACCAGTCACTTCCCCAGTATGCAGCCCAAGTTGTCCCAAGGTCCTCTCTGCTCCCCCCTCCCCCCATATGCAGCCATCCCCTCTCACCATGACCATGACGCCACTCTCCTCTGACAGGCACGGGAACACCTGCCAGGGGTGACTTCACCGTACCAATCACTCTGACAACAGCCCAAATAAAACGGTGTCATTTAAACCACAAACAACAATCCACGAGGCTGGGGAGCTCAGACAGAGTCACAGAAAAGGGAGGGGGGGGGAGAAAGAGAGAGAGAGAGAGCGCAAGGGAGCGCTGTTGCCACAAACAATTAAAACACAGTCACCCCTGTGTCGACTTAGGGAATTCGGGGAGACAGTGCAACTAGAGGGAGGGGTTAGGAGTCTGAAAGAACTGGGTTTGAGCCCAGGACTTCCGCTTACTGGCATGCAACCTTGGAAAAGTTACGGACCCTCTCTTATTTGTAGGACGGAATAGTAGTAACAGGATCCAACTCACAGGGCTGTTGTTGTAAGACTCTTAGGTATTTACGTAAAACACATAGTACATAACACTCAATTTGTGTTAGCCAATTTATATTATTGTATTATTAATACAGGATTATGTAGTAGGTCTGCCTTCCCTGCACATTAGTGAATGTCCTAGCACCCACCGTGCCCCTCTCCCTCTGGCAAATGGTTTGCTACACAATTAAGAAGGATGTGAGAGAAGCCTAGACTCTGGTCCTTGTTTTGCCCCTGACCAGATGACGGACTTGAGGCAAACACATAACTTGGTATCAATTTCAAATTCTGCCAAATAAGAGTGCTACTGTCTCTAACATGGTATCATTTCTTCTACTCATTGTTCAACACCAAAATGGCAACACGCAAGGGGCAGAAGTTTATATTTTAGGTGTCCAGGAGTCCTATCCTTTGGATACAGGGTCCTCTTTTCTCCAAGGCTGCCCCTCCCCCAGGAATGTGGAGGGTGGACCAGGCAGGATTTGCTGCCTGGGAATTGTTTGTAAAGCCTCCTTTTGGAGTGCTCCAGCCAATTCTACCGCATCTCTAATAAGCACTTTAGGCAGTGACATGCTGCTTTGAAATTTTTCCTTTCAGTAGGAAAGTCAGAACTGTCAGAAGGAGTCTAACTCTTCTGCTTTTGATTTCCTGGTAAGAACCCAAGAGGGAAAAATTGCAAAGGGGTTAGAAAACAAAGTCGACAACTATGGGGACCGAAGACAGTCCATAGTCTAGTGGATGGCTGATCTGTGTCCCTGACCAAAAAGCACCCAATTTGACTAGAAGCTAACGTCTGTCTGAAGGAGTCTACACACCCACCCATACATAGACAGCACTGGACAAATTCAGGGCCAGACCACAAGAGAAGAGATCAAATATCCCTTGCCATGCCTTCTGAGATACCATTATCTTAACACTACCTAAGAACTCTCATCAGCATTACTAACGGGAACTTTTAGATTGTCTTTACTGCCGTCTTTCCCAGGCAGTTGCTGTACTAATGAAAATAATAGCACCTCCTGGTATCTGTAAAGGCTTTACAGTTTCAAAAAGTGGTTTCATCTCTATACTCTTCTTTGATCCCCATGACAATGCTATTGCGTAGGCAACGTGGGCATTATTATGTTCATTTCACAGATGGAAAAACCAACCAACCTGCTTGGTGAGGTTAAGGAGCAGCACGCAAGTCAGGAGCAGAGCCAGGACTGGAGTCATGGCTGACTCCCTCCGCTACCACCACATGTCCCATGCACTATAAGGAGCACATTCTTACATGGGAAAAGGAGGAAAGCAGAGTCTTGAGGGTGTCCAGGAAAGACAACTGGACCCGGTGGGAGGGGCTCTGGTTTCTAGCTCTGATTCTGCTGTAACTGAGTTGAGGGCCTTGGGCAAGTTACTTGCCTTCTCTGTTGTTGTCTATAAAACAATGTCATTCCACTCTAAATTCTGTAACTAATTCTATACCTCCTTGGAATGGCCAAGCTTACATCAGATTTGGATTGGTAAATTTGATGGTCATTGGTCATAGCAGCCTGAAACACAACAGTTGGTGGAAATGGGCACAGTTAATTCTAATTCTTTTTAAAAATTCACGTCTAAAAATTATACCTGCATCTTAGTTAAAGAGAAAAGTAACTCTAGAAAGTTTTGTCGAAAAACCAACAGTCCCCTCCCTCTATTTCCCATGCCCTCAGAGCAACCACTTTCAACTCCTTTAGCTGATGCTTTCGATCTTTACTGCCATATCTCTAAATAACATGTTTATGTAACTACTTCTTGACTTTTCAGTTCTAGGCTTTATCTATTGACCTTCCACTACGGAAGATGAGGTTTCTGCTTTCTTTCAAGATCTCCCGCCCCCACCACACATGCACATTTCCTGTCCCTCATCCTGCCAATGTACTTCTCTCACAATTTGGTTGGATGGATACTCTGTTTTAATGACAACAAAAAAGCGATTCACTGCTACGTTGTGTCGTAGCCAACCAGAATGTTTCTTGTTTTGTACAATAGTATGTTTCTCTGGGAGTTAATAACGAACTGTTCTTGCTTGCTTAATTTTCTAGCTACTGATCACTTATTCAACCTCAAACTTTCTCCTAGTTGTGTAAGTTTCAATATATTGAAACACATCAGGTGTTCTGCCAATTTCATCTTCTTGAAGCCAGTTCCTCAGGAGCCTTCTGACCAGCTCCAATATGGACGAGTACAGAGCTGTTGTCTTGTGGTTTCTCTTTCTCATGATCCTGGAGATTCTCTTCACTGTCTATTTTGTTAGCCTCCTTGTTCTTGGAGCTTGTATCTTTCTTGGTTTATGTTCCCATCTTGATGGAGCTTCCTTCAGTAGTCTCTTGAGAAAGGATGTGTGTGAGGTAATATTTTGGAGACCGCACATACCTGCAACTGTCTCTATTGTAAAGTCACATGTAATTGATGGTTTGGTTAGATATAGAATTCTACGGAAGTCATTTTCTCTTAGACTTATGAAAACCTTGTTCCATCACCTTTTAGTTTCTATTGTTGCTGTTCCGAAGCTTAATACCCACCCAATTCTTGGTCTTTAATATGAAACCTGTTGTTTCTCTTTGGACATCAAGGATCTTCTTGTCTTTGGTGTTCTGCAATTTCATAACCATCCTGCCTTAGTATGGATCTAATTTCATCCACTATACTGGACATTTGATAGATTCAATGGGAGACTTGTGTCTTTCACTTTCCAATTTTCCTGAATCATCTCTTGAATTATTTTATCCTTTCTACCCTCCGCAGTCTTCTTTCCCTCATTTTTCATTCTATGCTTTGATTTTTATTTGCTGTAGCTCATTCTTATTTTTTCATGTTCCTTTTTTTTTTTTTTAGAACATCCCATTCTTTCATGGAGGTCACATCTCCATTTGTATTTCTGTGTTTGTTAAAGACAGGGGTATTTCCCTCTCTGCCAATTTTTTTTTCCTCCCTTCATAGTTTGTTTCCTCTAACTTGCTACTTTAAAAAAAAAAATCTCTGTTTCTCATATTAGATAGTTTCCTCAGATGCCTGATAATTCTTGGTTATCTGCTTATTTTTAAGAATGGGGTATGGAAAGGCTGAGTATGATTTTAGAGTGCATGAGGAGTTCATTCACTATTAGATTAGCTGATTGGGCAACCTCCTTGGGGAACTCCAACATGAATTTTTTAGTATTTTATTCCTCTTAGTCTGGTCAGATATTGCAGTGAAGATTCAAATTCCTGCTAAGAGGTATACATCTGGCTGCCATTGTGTTGGAGCCAAGTTGGAGGAAGAAAGCAGGGAGTCTTCAATTAAATATATGAATGTATTCTTAACCCCACTGTTTGCACGTGGTGTACCAAGCAGAGGGACCATCAGTTTACAGTATCCAAGGAATAATTCCAGTCAGGGAAGAGGTAGAACAGTTTCCCAGAGGGAACTTGGGAACAAACTGCTGCTTAAACAGACTTTTATTTGGTATTATTGTTAGCCCACCTTGTACTTCACTTTCAGAGGTAACTAGTACTATCAATTCTTTCATGGTGGGGGCAGAGGAAGAGAGAATCTTAAGTAGGTTCCATGCTGAGCTCAGAGCCAGACACGGGGCTTGATCCCAGGACCCCAAAATCATGACCTGAGCCCAAACCAAGAGTCATTCATTTAGCTGACTATGCCACCCGGGTGCCCCATGGTGCCATCAATTCTTGATGGGTTCTGTGATGTTCTGGGTTTTCTTCACTACTGGCTTGGGATTCAGTTTTCTTAGCTGATAAGCCCGTCACTTCTATTCCACTGGCTTTCTAGTTTCCAAATATTATTGATGATGTAATCTCATATGTAGCCTCTGGGTTGTCTCTTAAAAACACTCTTTATGAGTTACTGTAGTGGATTCTGAAGGGAGAACAACTATGTGGGTTTAATCTGCTATCTCTAACCATTTTGTTTAAACGCCTTCATTCCATCTCCAAAATAGTAAAATAGGCAAATATACTTTGGACTCTGTGGCTCAGTCGGTTAAATGTCTGCCTTTGTCTCAGGTCAAGATTCCAAGGTCCTGGGATTCCAAGCCCCATGTTGGAATCCCTGCTTGGTGGAGAGTCTGCTTCTCCCTCTCCCTCTGCCATTTTGTGTACTTGTGCTCTTTCTCTAGCGCTCTGTTAAATAAATAAATAAAATCTTAAAAAAAAAAAAGAGCTCCACTCAATTGTATCCTTTGCCTATCTTCCCATTAGTTCTGCCTATGGGCAGAACTGAACTTAGAGATTCTAATTAGTGACAGCTAAGGAGATAGAAAGAAAATACATTACTCTAGAATATTATATTTTTTAAAGATTCATTTATTTGTTTATTTAATACGTATATATATGTGTATATATATATATATATATAGAGAGAGAGAGAGAGAGAGAGAGCACAAGTAGGAGGGGCAGAGTGAGAGGGAGAGAGAATCTCATGTAGACTCCATGCTGAGTGGGGACCCCAGCATGGGGCTTGATCCCATGACCCTGAGATCACAACCTGAGCCAAAACAAAGAGTTGGACACTTAACTGACTATGCCATCCAGGTTCCTCTAGAATATTATATCTTTATTATAATTATTTATTAGATTAGACTTAACAATGATAATGTTTTCTATAACATATTATAGTTGAAAAGTAGTTTTATCTCTATTGTTTTATTTTATCATTGAAATAATGTGGGAAGTAACAGAGTAATCATAATTTTATAAATGAGAAAATCAAGTTTCAGAGAATGGAAGTATCACATTCGAGGTCATTCTGAGCTGGTGCTTCCAGTGACCTTTCAGCCAGGGTCTTCCAAATTGTGTCTAACTTTGACTTTTCCTTTGTATGTCTTAGTTAGATGCTAGATACTCAGTACTGCTCAGTTTTGTGTAATGGGGTAAAACAAGGTTCCTAAACTTAAGTGATTTATAATCTACCTGGATAAGGAGGCCTATTACATTTTATAAAACAATCTATAAAAATTAGGAGGGAATAGATAATTAGGGACTAATTTAGCTCTTTCAGTCCACGGGGAAAAGTTTACACAAGGAGGATGCACGTTTTCAAATGGCCCCCAAACTTCATACAGAATCACGTCTTCATGTCCTTGCCTGGGCCGTTTCTTTTGCACAGATGCCTTTCTCTCAGTTTTCAGCCCAATCATCTCATCTTTCTATTGCTGGCTGTCATGCCACTCCTTCCCCCAAAGTCTTCTTCAAACTCCCCAGGTAGAATTAGTCAGTCTGCCTTCTCCAAGATATCCTGCAGGTCTTTTCCATCCTGGAGCACAGATCACATATCTATGGAGTTTGCTGATTTTTTTTAGGGGGACTGTGTGTATGGCATCTTTTCCTACTCCAAATAAATCATTGATTTCCTGAGGGTAGGAATCAAACCCTTTTCCGCTTTCTATCTCCAGGGTCCCATGTGGTTCCCGACATGAGTTAAAGGTCCATGGGGTGAAGATATGAATGATCTGGAAGAGAGGACATAGCTTGCTGAGATGCCCAATATGATCCCAGAGGTGTCTTTCCTAAACTCAGATCCTGGAGATTTGGAGGCAGGAGCCCAGAGCTGAAGAAAGTGGGTGGGAAGAGAAGAAAGCAGCTGTACCAGCAGATGCTGAAGAATTTCTGGGGTTTGTACTCCTGCTGCCAGAACACGAAGCCCCCGACAACTAGGACCTCTGTTCCTCGCTCCTTCTTCCCATGCAATGTGGCTTTGTTTGCCACATGTGACCAGTGCTCTGATTCTCCTCCAAAGGGCTGCCTTCAGCACGGTGGTGAATCAGCTTCCCGGGATGCATCCAGGCCCCTTGAGAATGTGGAGGATCAGAGGGGCCCATTACCAGGAAGGGAGCTTGGCGCTTCTCCTCCTCTCCTGTCCCCACCCTGGAGGTGAATTCTTCGCTTAGGCACTGGGAAAATCTGAATCTACGTTCACAAGCGGATGCACGAAGCAAAGGGGGCTGAGAAAACGTAAAAATCCCCAGTTTCTCTTCCCACGGTTTGACCTTAAGGAAGTCAACTAACCCAACAGCATTTCAGTTTACTTCTCTATAAATGAGTCTAATGATACTTCGCCTAACTCAGGGAGGAGTGGCGAGGCTTAATTAACCAATGCTCATTTCTCTCAGCACTTTGGATGTCCTCCATGGGCACAAAATTATGTTATTACTTGGAATAATAATAATAGTTTCCCCTAATAATTCTGTGTTATTATTACATTTAAGGAACTGTATTAGAGGCCTTCTGGATCTAGTTTAATACCTATAAATGTCTCTCCCTGGCAAAACAAGGGAGTTTTGCCCGGTGATTATGGTTTGTCTTACATTTCAAAACCAGTCGGTTTAAATCCTCCACAGAGTCCTTAAAACAGCGCCTGGCCGTGGGGGAGCTCTTTTGATCTCAGTTCGCTGGACCACTGAAAGCACTTAGCTTCAGCAAGGCGGGCAGCTTGTTTTCAAAGCTGAGGACTTGGCAATTCTAAGGGTCTAAACTACCCCCGTGGAAAGATAGGCACAGAGCCAAGATAAGGACGCCCAGCTCCCTGGGCTGCTACAAGAGCAAGACGCCTCTATCACAAGCCTGATCGCTTTAGTCCCCTCTTCTTTCCACTGGTTTCCTCTGGCACTTCACGTCCGAACTCCTCCCCGAGGCACCGGACCACCCCTCTACCGCATCTTTACAAACCCTCCCTCGCACTCCCTGTTCCTCCCTCTTGATCTTTTTTTTTTTTTTTTTTCTCCCTCCTGACCTTTTATTTCTTCAAATGCATCAGGTTCTCTCTCATTCTCTCTCTCTCTCTTTCGGGCCTCTATGCATGCTATTCATGGCCTTTGCATATGCTTTCCTTCTTGTCTTTGCCTTCAGCTCTCAGGGAGGTTCTCCCTCCTTCCAGATCCACAATATCCTTTGTTGCTTGGGCGAAAGCACCTGGCAGAGAGCATCGTACTTGTCTCTTGCCTTTCCAGGTTTGCCCACAAAAGGCCGTGGGAGCACGAGGTACGCCAGTCCTGGGCACTGAGCCTGCATACAGCAGGTGCTTAACCAATATTTGTTGCATGCATGAAAGAATACAGTTTCTCACCTTTCTTATATTCCATTCTCTTATATTCTATGCCCCACCCTAACATTAATCCTTTCCTATCCCTCCCTATACCAATCACAGGCAAGTAAAATAGATTAAGAAAGGAGAGAAGGAAAGAAAGGAGTAGATTCCCGAAAGGAGAGAAATAGTGCAGATGCGTTTAAATCCTCAGGAGAGTCCTTGGAACAGCACCTGCAACAAGGCAAAGTGAGAAGGAAGAGGAATATTTGGAGCCTGAAATAAAAGGAGGGAACAGGTGCAAGGACTCTAATATGTTAAGATTAGATTAAAATCATCCTTAAATTTTCTTTTCCAGGAACTTCGCGCATGAGAGCAGTGGGGAGGGCGGGAAGAAATGTTGGGAATCTTTATACACATTATCTCGCTTATTGCTCATACTCACCCTATGGGACACAGGGAGGAAGGGAAACTCAGAGAGGTGGAGTGTCTTCTTCAAGGTCACACAGCGAATAAACTGCCAAGTCCAACAAGCAACCCAAATACATCTGAATCCCACCTGGCCCATTTGGAAGAGCAGGGCATGCACTCCACTGATGGGGTGTTCTTCCTTTAGGACTCTGGGGTCCTCAAAGGCCCCTTCTCTACAGGATGCAGAAGGGAAAGGGGGTAGCTAATAACTAAGTAGAAACTTAGCACCCAGTTGGGTATGTCAACTGCTGTGTTCAGAAGAGTGGTTTCTTACTTTTGCAGGAAAAAAACAAAGATTCCTATTTTCTTTCATCAGAAGGAAGATGAATTGATTTTTCCTTGACGCTTGGTTTATTTTTCCTGGTATCACATACATGTCTCGAGGTCCTTCTGTGCACATAGGCCCGCCAGCAAGCTGTTGTTAATTCCTCGTCCCGGCAATATTTCCCCAGACAGTTTGGGCCTGGCAGACAGAACCGCACTTACGGACTTAATGCAAAACCAGTACAATGAAGCCCAACAGCCACACGGAAGCGGCAGCTCTGCCTCACCATGGGCCTCTCGCGAAGGCTCTGTAACAGCAATTAATAGATTCCGGCAGTCCAGATGCGTGCTGACATCTAAATAACTTGGTCTCACTCTCTGGTTTTCTACATCTAAATTTCCCCTCCCTTTGGGGAATGAGATTAAAAACAAGAGTCCTGTGCAGAGCAAGCAACTGGCTTGTCTTTGATTTATGCTATTACTGGAACTGCGGTCCTTGAAAGAAATTCCATCACTCCCATAATGAGGACGGAGATTCGGTTAACTAATAAATCCTTCAGGAGTGTGCTCTGATGCTGTTGAACTTTGCATTAAACAATGATGTACAAGAAGGGAAGAAAGATTTTTAAACAGCATGATACAGACACACATCCACTATGGAATTAGTCAAGGCCCAGAAATACCATGGGTAAGAGAACCTAGTTTATAATCAATAATAATGCATTGCTCCTGAAAATACTAGGTAACAGCCTTACTTCATTCCTGGGCCTTTCTTTGTAGAGGGAAGGGAAAGAACCAAAACCTATCTGTGATTTAATCAGAAAATGCAAATGAGGTCAAGTTTCTTACAGGCTTGTGAGATTTCCCTAGAGAAATTTCCACAGGGACTAGGCTGCTGCCAGCGCCCTTCAGAGAGGGGCCTGTCTGTGGAGCTAAAGGCAGGCACTGCTGGCTCCCTCCTTCCTCCCTTGGACCTCTGGCTGGCTGGACACTGGAATTCCCGTAAGGAACTTCCAAGAGCTTTGGGCATGGCATTCTGGGGCTGAGGTCACACCCAGACACACATGAAAAGGTTGCCTTTTTGTGGGTGGAGCTCATGGCCTATCTCAGAGTGAGGACCCGGCAACCCAAATGAGGCAGCCAGGAAGCTCCGAGGAGGAGGGACTCGAGAGGGACCAGGTCTACTACTGGGACCAGTGACGCCACCCCTGTGAATGCCTCAGGGCAACCTGAAAGGAAGTCCATCATATAGCCTCTCCTCCCTGACAACATGAACTAAAATTGTGTGTGTGTGTGTGTGTGTGTGTGTGCGCGTGTGTGTGTGCATGTGTATGTATTTCAGACAGCCAGGTGCTCCCCTGGATCACACTAGTCTGAAGCCAGCCTGCTACCTTGCGACTGGGAAACCAGTAGTTTGGTACAAGCTGGCAAGTGATGCCGGCAGGAGAAGACGCTCCTCACCGCCTCCCAGCAACCTGAGGGTGGCTCAGGGAATTTATAGGGCTTCTCCTTGCTTAGCACAGGTCCTAGCATGTGTTTTGAAAGTAGGCTTTTTTTTTTTCCTTCTTCCCGGAGATGGGTAAACATTGCTGATCAAAGCTCTATGGCAGTTCCCTCAAGTTTTAAAAGAATAGACAATATCGGGAGCTCGCTTTCAAGGGGTGAGAAAAGGAGGGAAGACACAGAGGCCTGGCTCTCGGCATGCTGGAGGTCTTTCAGAAAGCGAACCCTTGATCAAACATTTCACACGTGGCGAAGGGCTGGTGAGATCCTGGCCTGTACTGCATCAGGGGGCTTTAAAATTTGAGGTCAAAAAGGTGTATTCTCTTTCCCGTAAAACTTCTAAAAATTGTTTGTAAGCTCAGTGTTATCCTTTTGGCCTGTAGCTTTCACACTGAGAATGAAGACAGAGTGGGGTGGCAGGGGGCAGGTGCCTGGGTCTTACAGGAAATGTGGAGGAAAACAACACAGGTTTCCCCTAAGTTGTGAAAACTGCAAATCGGGAGGTCCCAACATATGTGTCAGTCGGCCTGGCCTGCCTCCCCTCTACCATGTGTCTCTCAAGGCACAGTCAATCCCAGACCACAGAGGCGAGAACTACCAGGGAAGCGTGTTAAAATGCAGATTACCACGTTGTGCCCTGGAAGGGGCTGGATATGGTAGGCAATCCCTACACTCACCCCAGCCCATCCTTTCTCGGCTACTCTATGATCCCAGACTTTCTGGAAGGGAGCCTCCCTAGGAACTGCAGCTACCCCACTGCCAGAGTCCACCTCACCTCTGCCAGGTAATTACTGAGCCCCCATGCTGGGCCAAGGGCCTTGGCCAAGACTGGCTCTTCACACCAGCCCTAAAGAAGCAGGGCCAGTTGGCTGTGGAAGGGATTTATCTTCCACGGAAGACGCCTTGAATGCTTTCGGGCTCTCTGATCACTGCTGGTGGCATGTGCTCCACTTCCAGCCAGCTCCCCCCTGCCTGGCCCCTTTCCGTCACCCTGCTCCATGCTGCCTGCCCGTCCCTTTCCGGTTGACTCTTGCTTTGCTCCTCTGCTCAGCGTGGTGCTCTCCGCCTCCTTAGGTGTTTGGATCAGAGGCTCCTGGCCTCTGTGTTCCATGCTGGGCTCACGCCATGAGCTGCCCATGTCCTAGCGCTTGTGGTTCTCGAAGCCTTCAGGCCTCTAGAAAATGGGGCTCATGTTAAAAGAGCCCCCCCATTCCTGAAATAATCACTCCCGCCTTTGCATTCCCCAAAGGTTTGGGACACACTTTTCTGGTTCACGTCCTATTCTAAGTATTCCTAACCAACTTGCCACCCTGCCGAGGCTGGAGGCTCTGTGAGGCCAAGGACTATGTCTCACTGATCCTTGCGCCTCTAGCAAGTAGTGTGGGGCCTCACGATACCGATAACAAAGCCCTGACTGAGTGCTTACTGTTTGCCAGGCACTTGGCTAGGTGTTTTCAGGCAACGTGCCACTTAACCCCGCAACATCCCTACACAATCGACCCTGTTACTGATCTTGTGTAAATAAATGGGATTTGTGAGGCTGGAGTGTGTCGGTAACTGGACACACGTCATATAGCTAATACCCCATCAGTTTAGGATTGGAATCTGAGCCATCAGACTCCTGAGCCCCCAGTTAAGAGCTCGTTCAAAGTTTGCTGAATAAATAAAGGCAACATGAGCAAATGAAGAATTGGAAATATCCACAGAAGCACTGCATTTGGGAGTTAAAAGGGACCTAGAGACAAGTTTAGTCCAAACCCTAATTTAATTGCTAGAGAAACTGGGGGTTAGAGCAGTGAAACAAAGCGTCTGAGGTAAAACAGTGTGGTGCTTGGAAGAGATGGCTGGGTCACAATACAGATGTGTCACCCACTATCTCTGTGAGTCGGGGCTAGCCACTCAGCCCCTTTGTTCCTCAGTTTCTTAATCTATAAAATAGGAATGATAATAGAATTTACCTCATTTTTTTATAAGGATGCAATAAGATAATACACGTTTATCAGGCATGTAAACACACACACACACACACACACACACACACTCTTTGAATGTTAGCTGTTGTCATTTTTGGTAGAATCATAGCACCTGGGGATGACAACAGTCTTAGAAGTCAGGAGTCCAACTCTTATTTTACAAAGGAGGAAACCGTTCAGTTTCACATTTATTTCCACAACTAGAATTGGATCATTTTAAAGAAGCATGGTGATCTCTTAGTTCAATGCCCTCATTTTGTAAATGACGGAGCTGTAGCGCAAGGAGTCAGAGTCCTTGCCAAAATCTCTACCTCACGAGAGCCCAGCTGTGAGTAAACCTGGGTCCCCTGATTCCAGCTACACCACTATGGGCCCGCTAGCCAACCCCTTCCCCACCACCCTCCTGCCCCAGGCTTCCCAGCTGAGGAACAGAGTCCAACTGGCTATGGCTTGGGTTTATTAGAAACACTCCATGTTGGAGATCAAATTCACGGCGAGGGAGCCCATCAAGATCCAGTTCTTTCATATGACAGGTGGGTAGAATTACAGCATCAAGTTGCAACTGGGGATTTGTGAGATCTGCACTGGAAGAAAGTAGAATTCCTCACCACTAGGCTGACCAGTAGGTGAGTGAGTCAGCATTTGTGTTGCAAACCACCCTGGGATATATGCACTAGCCAGTGCTCAGCCAACAAGAGCGCCGCACCCCCCCCCCGCCCCCGCCCCGGGCTTGAGCCTCAGTGTTCTTTGTCCCCCATTTTTGCATTAGGTACCCCTGAAAATGCTGATGCCCAGGCACCAGCCCAGACCAACTATGAAAGACTCTCCTGGGCATTTAGTATTTTTTAAGGCCTCCAGGTGATTCAAAGGTATGCTGAGCTGACCCATAAGGCAAGCGAAATGTCCTCTACCCATAATAACCTAGGGCAGTTCTCAGAGTGTGCACCCCAAACCAGCAGCATCACCTGGGAACTTGTTATCCAAATTCTACATTAGGTACCCTCTATCGTTTTTTTCTCATAGCACTCTATTGGTACTTCTCTTAACACTCAGCAAGATTTGAAATTATGCATTTATTCATATAATGTCCTTTGCCTACCCTAACCCTCAACTAGGGTAGGCTTCATGAATAGAACTGCTAACCAGGTCTGTTGTGTTACTCAGAGCACCTGGCACATGCGGTAGACTCAATAAATATAGATCAAATGAAGGAATGAATGATGGTTAGGTATGTATTGCATTTCTCATTTTTTAGAATTCACTGCTAGAGCCCTACAGAGACAGAACATAAATGTATGTAATACACACTTCACCTCCCCTAGAAATAAGAGTTTAACTCAATGTAACAGGTAAGCAGGAATTTTTAGACAATTACCAGGTAAAGGAAAAGACAACAAACAAACAAACAAACAGTTACTGACAAGACAAAAAAAAAAATCCATGTAATAGCTTTGGCTAAAAGACTAGCTTTGCCTAAAATACTGCTGCTTCTTTAGGTCAGATCCTTGAATATTTATTAAATGTAGCTAGGGGTGGCTCGTATATTAATAAACACTTTGTGAGAAATAACGAATTTGAAGACATGGTTCATGGCCTTAAGTTGTGAAGACAGAGCTTACTGATGTGGCATAATGAGAAGGATGAGAGAAGCCAGTAAGTAGTGAAGTGTTATTTCCAACATGCAGGTCTGCTGAATGTGTGCAGATATGCGTGCTGGTCAGACCAGTTGTCCTAATTTAGGTTCAGGGGAGATCCAAGGAAGAGATCCAGAGAGAGAATACATGATATGTTGGCATAATCAGGAGGGCCTTTGTGGAAGAGGAAAAGGTCTGGGACTTAGAAACGTTCTTGACAACCAGGCTTTTGGAAGTTAATAGAGTCAACATTTCTTCCTAGATTTGTGGGGGGAACAGGCCTAATCTGTGAAGTCAAGACAAACTCTGTCCTTGGATGTGATTTGGGAGTTCACATGAAGAGAAGCAATGTGAGCTTTAAATATAGTTTTGCTGACAGAGGCCCACTAGCTCATTTTATAGATATCTTCCCTTGTAAACAGAATCCTAAAGTGCCAGAAATGGGTGTTAACATTTAATAGTAAAATCCGTGTCCCAAAGCTTAGTGTGCTAGTGACCATAGATCGTAGTGATTAAACCAGACTGGCTGGATTCAAATCTCAGCTTCTTCCACTGAAGAGTTGTATGACCTTGGACAAATTAAATATGCTCCCCTTGCCTCAGTTTCTCCATCTGTAAAATGGGGCTAAATAATAAATCTTTGCTAGTATGATTGTCTTCATGAAGATAAAAGTAATTCACATAAAGTTTCAGAACAGTGCCCGACACATAAGAAATGTTACAAAAGAGTGCACAATCATTATTTAGAAACCAAACCCAATCTCGGAACTATGCAATCCATTGTAAAGATCTATTTGTTTATCCAAAAGACCACTCAAAATGAACCGTGACCCTGCTAAGGGACAGGACAGCAGCTGGCAAAGGACAGAATAATCCAATACTTATGAAAAAGATCACCAGGGTGACTTCAGTGGTGGACTATAAAACATCATAAATAAAGAGAGTACAAGCAGATGAAAGCAGGACTGTGTAGCCCGGAATTTCTGGAGTTGTTTAGTGCTGATACGTCAGGATTAACTCAAGTGATTAGAGCATTGTTATAAGGAAGAGGGGGTTACAGAGTTAATCTTAACTGGAATCAGTCACCTTCCCTCCTGTGCCGCAGTAACAGGGATATTTGGCAGCCTTCCAAATTTCTGCGCCACTGTTAACAAGTAGAACAGGAAGAAAGTATAGTGGGGTACTTGCCACAATCCCTTGGTGCTCCTAGCAAATGGTTAGGTGCTTCTGTATCTTCACCATACATACACATAGACAGCATTCATGCAATTATTATATAGAAAAGTCAGGTTTGATGCAGCGGTAAAATGTAGCTATTCCGTAGAAGTCACTGTGACATTAATAACTATGTTCACTATTCATTAGAGACCCGAATTTGAACTATGGCAAAGCTATCTCAGAGTCTCATTCAGGAGGTTTGTTTGAATCACTGAAGTTCCACAGGGGGTTTGATTCAAGGTGGCCTCATTTATACGTCTCAAGGCTAAGTACTGGAGGCATTACGGTGAAATCCTAGCTTAATACACAGTCAGCTCTGAGTAGGCCCACTTCCCCACCTTACATCTCCATTTCCGAAGTGGCATGCTGCTGCTTTCCCTCTGGGACAAAGCATGGTGGGACAAAGAGCGGCCCACTGCAAGCAGGAGCTTGACTTTCCCAGAATTTCCTCTTCTATAAAAATATGGGAATTGGATCAGCTAATTTCCTAAAAGCTTTTCACCCATAAAATTTGAATCTAAGATGAGCTTTGATATACATAATTTAGATATAACTTACATGATTCTTGAGCAGAACAAACAGCTGCCGCATAGGATAACATGAGGAACCTCCTGCCAAAAAATATTTCCCCTTCCCCCTATCACAGTTCCTGACATTTGACCATTATAAATAGATTCTTTTGGACTTCAAAAGCTTTGAAATTCTTAAGAGTCTTTTATTAAAAGGCAGGTAACCCTGAAAGTAATATGAACCTTTACTGGTTCTCACCTTACAGGGTCAGTTGGTCAGACTGCTTTCCAAACATGACGAAGAGAAAGGTCCCGTGGGAAGGGAACATTAGACAGGATGGGGCGAATCCCACTCTACCCAAGCGTGGGCATTATGTCTCATTCACAGATTTAGGGCTGTGTGTTTATAGATATTGGCACATGCTTGGAACTTTCAAATGTTTTGTTTTGTTTTTTTAATTTTTTAAAATTTCATTTTTAAAAATGATTTATTTATTTATTTGAGAGAGAGTGTGTGTGCAAGAGAGAGCACAGGAGGGAGGAGCAGAGGGAGAAGGAGAGAGAGAATCTCAAGCAGACTCCCTGCTGAGCGTAGAGCCCCAGGCAGGGCTCCATCTCACGACCCTGAGACCATGACCTGATCCGAAATCAAGAGCCAGACACGTAACCAACTGAGCCAACCAGCTGCCCCTGTTTTTGCTTTTTTGGAAGGAAGGAAGGAAGGAATGAACGAACGAACGAATGAACGACAGACTAATGAATGCCCAAACACAAAAATACTCTTGAGAGTACCTCCTGCATCTGACCTGCTCAGTATGTACACAAGGACACCTTTTCAACGTGGGTCTCAGGTGCTAAATGCAGCCCCCGCTCTCTAGGGGCAATTTCCAGCCTCGCTGCTGACTTCCCTTAGCTCTAAGAGGGCGCTGGGCTGTCACTGAGGACTATTCAGGGACTCAGGCAGACCAGCTGCTGCTATGCTGAGCCCTGCACCAGTTCTAGGCGCTACACTTTTTTTAAGCACTTGATTTAAATGAAGAAAGAAATTGGCTTATATTTTTAGCAGCTCCTGCTACTAAAACTCATTTGACAAAAGTGCCAAAGGGACAGTTAAGTCTGAGTATGATTTTTTTTTCCCATGGAGGAGGAGGAGGGTATAATTTATCTGAAAATGACTGGTACTTTCCTGGCCTGGGGACATTATTCTACCTGCTCTCTTTTTTTTAAAGACATACACTTTTTTTTCTTCCCATCAGATTTCAAACTTAAGATATTTATTGTCTTTCGCTTTAGTTCCCAAGTCCTCACGCAACCACAGAAAGGAAAAGGTGTGCACTCTCAGTTCAGAAACTCCCCAACCTTCAATTACATTTCAGAATTAGAGGCATCTAATTGGGTAGACCAACACCCCCCACCCTTCCCCTGCCTGTGATTCAGATAACATGTCAAACACCTTGGAGGAGTATAATATTAAGCCTAATTGGAAAACAATATTAATGCCGTGTTTACCCAGATTGGGTACGAGACTCAGAGTATAAGATTTTAGATGCCCCAAATCCCCTCTTCACAAATGTTTCTACTACTGACTTGCCTTAATATCTACGTGAGATCCCCTCTACTAGAGCTATGGAGAGAAATACTGGAATGAAAAAAAAAATTTTTTTTTCTTTTCTGAGAGTTAAGGCACAGGTCTATCAGAATCCTCTGCTCAAATACATATTACTTATGAAAGTAATACCTTGACATGACTGACTTCAAAAGATGAGTGAGCTTGTAGATATGGAGCCTTGAGAGAATGGCAGATTCGAGGGATTGAGGGCTGGGAAGAAAATGTCTGGTGGATATAAAATCCAAAACGAACTCATTTGTTCATTTGCTATTTGGAAGCTTTTCCCCAGAAATGCAAATTATAAAGGGTGGTTATGTTCCCAGAGGACAGTCTAAAAAAGTATGTTTTAACCATAATGTACTTGAAGTGTAATCCTCAGGATATCCCCAAACCACCCTTCACGGCAAGCTTTCCACAGGAACGCGTGTTCAGGAACCAGCTTGGGGGCCAATATCCTTCTTCCCGCTGCAGCGCTATGGGGATGTGGATCTGCCTCGGGGAAAGTAGGGGGTCTTTGAAGGAATGGGGTGTGGGAAGGAGCTGCCTGGGCTGGTCCGTGAGAAGGGGCCCGTTTCATCTGTGGTGTCTGCTCTCCAGGACCGGGGTGGGGGGCTCCTGTCTGCTCCTTATTCTCTGTGCTTCCAGGAAGGATTCAGGACCATTATAAAAGCTGGAAAAGGGTATTCTAGCTATAGTCTTACAAGCAGCCAGATAGCGCTTGTTCTTGTTCATGTCCTAAATCTCTGCTCTAGCAGATGCATGTATTAGGTGCTCAGTGAGAACTGGATGAAGTAAGGAAGGTTCGCGTACACTTCAGAGACAACCCGGAACAAACTATGTGAGGCATTTCATGGTGGAGGATCACGAGGATGGGCCATTCAGGGAGTGTCAGGGAAAGGGTGGGGGAGGCTGAAGAAGCTTCCCGAAGAAGGTCTGAAGGAGAAGGGAGTGAAGTTGAAGAAGCAGTGGCAAGCGTCAGGAGCAGGGAGCTCTGCTCCCAAGAGATTCACCTCCCCCACCCTCTCAGCCTTGCCTTGGACCTGAGCCTGGAGCAGGAAGGGCAGGAGGGGCAGGCAGGTGAGGAAGGTGGTCCTGCCAACGCAGCGATCAGTTCCCGGTAAAGGAAGGCTTGGGACAGGGCCCAGAGGGCATCGAGAGGTCCCCGGAAGGAAAGAGGGCGTGAGAGGAGGACAAAGGAAGGGAAGACAGAGGAGACACTCTTTCCTGACTGTCAAGTCTGGACTCAAGTCACTGCAGTGGCCTACTCAATTCTGGGCACCCCCAGGCAGCTACTGACTGAGACACACTGAATGCAGGGTGGCCACAGCCTCTGCAGGCCCTGTGTGGGGGGAAAGGACGCACCCCCCCTTCAAGCCTGGCTCAGACCCACGGGGATGTAAGACCTTCGAAGAGAAAGCTCCAGGGAGGCACTGGGGAGAAACAACCCAGGGTATTTCTTAGAAAGAAAGTAATAAAAGCCAGGTCCTGACTAATGGCTTCTCCAAGGACTACCACTTTGCATTTTCCTTCCCTCTCTTCTTCCAGATTCCCATTGATTTTGAGTCTCTCTCATGTTCAGACAACGTCTCGCCACCAGTAGTTCTGCTAGTCTCTCTCAAACCTGCATAAAGGTGCAGAATTCATTTGCATTCATTATGGTCTCAGGGCAGCTCATTTACTTTCATCTTGCAATACCCAAAGAGTTACTCATTTACTTAGATCACTTAAGGATTTCTAGGAGTCCTGCAAAAAAGACATTAGGAGTCCTCCTCCCCACAGACTTAAGCCCCACTAGGGGGTGGTGGTGTGTCCCAGAGAGTGAGGGAGACTGTCAGAGCATTTAGTAAGACTCTTCTAGGGAGGAGATATATTTTCTCAGGCCCAGCCTGGTTTGGATCTCCCCTCTGCTTACCTGGATTATTGCCAATCTGGAGACAGGCTACGCCTCGGGGAGTTTTACAGCAGGAAGTGTTAGTCTCCTTTGGCATTTCTTTATACCTTAGGACAACTGGAATTCAGGCGGTTGCTGTTCTCTGGGGCACGGACCTGTTAAACTCTCTCACTGAAGTGGAAGACCTCTGTCCTCAGTTACTGCATCAGTGATGGGGGTGTTGGTGGACAGAGGACATTTTCTATCTCCCACAGGGTACAATTTGGCTCCCAAATCGTGGTCTGTTCATGCCTCTAGCTTGGGTGCTTGTCCCATAGGAACACGGCATTAGCTAGGGAGAAATTCTGCACATCTGGAGGCCTCCAACTCTGACTCTTTCCAGAGTCATCCATTCCCCAATCAGTACAACCTCGCCAGGACAACACATGGAAAGAGCTTGTCAGTTCTTCCATTTGCCTTTGTCATTTTATGAAGCAATCAACCCAAAGGGTAGGGCCCAGACACTTGATATTCCCATAAGGAGATGAGAGAAGTCTCCCAGTGCGCCAGAAACCCCCTGAAGGAAAGGTCAGCACTGGTGACCAACTCTTGCTTCTGTTCATCCACAGACGGATCCATGTATTAATTCCTTCAGTAAACACATATGCTATTCACAACTTTGTAAGACAATTAACATATTGCCTTACTAAGGTCTCCCGACGGTACTGCAGGCTTCTTAAGGTGGGGACCTAGGCTTTAGCCAGTTTAGCACTGTGCCTGGAACAAATGTATCAACAATGAACAAACACAAAAATGTGAAGCCATCCCACTGAGCACCATTTTCGTCTATGTTCTTTTAACGATAAATAACTTTCTATAATTATAAATGTACGAGGTATTTGCATTAAAATAGAGAAGAGTGTCTTTTTTGTTTGTTTTTTGTTTTTTAAAGATTTTATTTATTTATTTGACACAGAGAGAGAGAGAGATCACAAGTAGGCAGAGAGGCAGGCAGAGAGAGAGAGGAGGAAGCAGGCTCCCTGCTGAGCAGAGAGCCCAATGCGGGGCTCAATCCCAGGGCCCCGAGATCATGACCTGAGCCGAAGGCAGAGGCTTAACCCACTGAGCCACCCAGGTGCCCCGAGTGTTTTTTTTTTTAAACAAACAATTCTTCCCTCTATCTTAATGGTGGAAAAGTTACATGATTTTAAGGATAATACCAATTGTCCATAATCTCACCAATACTGTGAGCATTCTGGAGAATTTCCTTCCAGTCTTTTTTCTATATATACAAATTTACGAAGTTGGAAGCATGCCAAATACGTAGTATGAGATCTTGATTCTTCCCCGTAACATGCTATCATGAGTGCTTTACCATGCCATTAAACATTCTTTGAAAATGTTATATTTAATGGCTGCATAATATTACATTATAGCTCTTCAATTCTTAACTAATGCAGATTTATTGTCCTTAATAACTCCCTGAATCACTGCATGATCAAAACTGTTCCCAGGCTTCTGTAACCATCACAGTGGCTGATGCCGACGGCAAACCTTTACAAAATGACAAATAAATACTTCCAGGCAAGAAAAGCTGTTGCAAGTATGGCTGGATCTCATTTCAGCTTTTCCCTCCTCAGAGTTACTAATTCATACAAGCATGCTAATGCCTTTGGAATGTTTATTCTCTTCAAGTTGGAAGCTCCAGGGTACACAAGAAAACAGGCATTCAAGAGTGATGAGAACCACATGGCAGAGGTCTAGTTGATTCACGAAACACTGGAGATTTACTTGGGCATGAGGGACCACGCCTCAATTTAGGAAGAGAGATCTATTAATTCCCTACAGTAAAGCGATTTGACCAAAAAAAAAAAAATAAAAAAAAAAAAGGTGATCTTAGGCCATCAAGAAGAGAAACAATGGTCACATGCCTGTATCATCAGTGTGGAGATGGGAATATCCGTGAAGCTTGGATGACAGAGAAGGTGATGAAGGGTCTTTACCAGACTGGGAAATGTTCAATAAGTGGTGTCCTGGGCTCTCTTCTATCGGACAACTGGTTTCCAAACATTGCCATATCCTCTCTCCCTCCTTGGGTCTCTTCCTACTGCAATCCAGTCTTCTTTTCCTAGAATGAAGCTGGAGTGTTTGATAAGGTGAATGTGAAACTCTAATTAGGAGGGTTTTGTATGGAAAACTCAGTCCAGCACAGCCAGAACAAGGCTGGATAGCACAGGTAGCAGGGCAGAACTGACTACCCTCACCACCCAGTGGCTACACCTGTGTACACCGGCTCCCCACCTCCCCCCGCCCCACCATGACACATCAGCTTGATGGTTGATATTATCTCCTAACAGTGTGACTCATACAGCAGATCTTTTTTCCAAAAGCCAGTCTGGGGTGCTAACTAGCAACTCAAATGGATAGTCTTCCCCACAAGACAGGGTTGAGGCAAGTTCTTAATTTCCTACAGTTGAGTCTAGAAGCCCACAGTTACAGTCACCCAAAATAAAGATTAATTTTTTTTCCTAGCCTCACTTGCAGCCAGGTACAATCATGTGACTAAGTTCTAGCAAATGGGATGCAACTACAAGTGAAGCATACGACTTTCAGGTGGGGTCCTAGAACTAGCATGACTACCACCCCCACCCCCTTGTTTGTCAGGGACTTTCCTGATCTGAGCATTGAAAGATTCATGTCCTGGAAAATCCCCTACTTCGGGGCAAAAGTGGGATGTTGGGTGACTGTCTCTCTCCCACCCCTCTCTTCAGCCTATTTCCTGGAATATGGACAAGTTGGTGAGCCATCTCGGGCATGCAGGTGAAGGGAAAGCCCGGGAATGGCAGAGGAAGCCTAGGTCCCCCAGCTTCCCGCAGCACAAGCTGCCGCATCTGCTCAGACTTTTACGTGAAAGATAAATCAGCTTCTGTCCTGTTAAAAGTCTCTTCTTTCTCTCCAGCAAACCTAACCCATCGGGCCCCATCTCTTTGACTACCACGACTTTTTTGGCTACCATGATTTTGTCCATTTCTGGAATCCAGCAACATCTATCTTGACCATGCATTTAATATTTAATCACACTCTTTACACAGTAATTTATCTTATCACATGTCTAAGTCTCATCCCTGGGAAGAGTCTAAGATCTGGGGAGGCCATGTGGTTGATGGACTGTGGCTCAGGGCTTAGCAGGTTTGGGGTTGAGTCTGAATTTCAGCATTTGCTGCTCTCCTGGTCTTGAGTGACAGCTCCATCATTCATAAGGTGGCAGTGATTATAATCCCTCCTCAGCCTCCTGCCCTGTGCTGTTGTGAGATTACATATTATGGGGCTACCTCATCAGCCATCGAGCGCCGTAACCATGTTAACAGTTCTTGAGAACTGGTCCTCTCTCTGATGTTCACCTGCTATCCCTAGCAGGCTTACTACGGCACGAGGATGCAGTGAATGACAGGTCCGTGAATCTTTGTAGAATAAATAAAGGAGAGAAAGAATAAGCATTTTGAAATCGCCAAGAAGAAGGCTCTGCCTGGACATCTACTTCTTCAGATACAAAGAAGGTATAAAACACCGGGCAGATAACAAAATGAGGTCTCAGACCCAGGTTTTCATTCATGAGTGGCTTTTCAGAGCCACATTACCAATTAATTTGTGGCAATAAAATCTAAGTCAACAATGCTGGAGACACGAGGTAGTTTCTACAAACAGTGGCATCGCCCTTCTCAGCCTCAACACTGTGTGTTCCGTGCCTCAACACAAACACAAGGAAAAATTTTAAAAAGGCTCCAGATACATTTTATGTCAGGAAAGAAATGGCTTCTACGCAGCAAGTTGCTAAGAGAGTTGCTGTTTTCAGGTGCTCTATAGCTTAGCAGATTACCAAGGTGATGACATTACATTTAAGACTACCTATTAATGGAAGGATAAATATGAGTAATTCAGGGAGGCCACTTAAGCAAACACCAATTGAAGGATAAAAATCACCATGAAGCCCATGGGGGAAGAACAGAGATGGGGCTTTACCCAACAGCTTCAACAATGCACCTGATCTGATCACAAATGTCGTGACAGCTACTGTGCCTTTGCTGAGAGCAAGCCATTTTGTTCCCACCAAACAGTAGCAGAACGTCTGCTCAACAAGGCTAGGAGCTACCCCATGCAGCGAGGTGCCCTTCTCGTTCCCCCTTTCCTCTTGCACCTCACGATGGTGTGTTTTTCCTCAGGACCCTTATCCTTGCAGGATAGTTTCCCTCCCTCCAAAGAGCTATCCTTGTATTCAGGATAGGAGCCATCAAACTCAGTACCACTGAGCTACGAAGGACTGATAGTTATTTTTCATAGAGAGACACAGAATTTCAAAGGGGTGGCAGGCCTTAAACTCAGGAAGTGGACTTGTCATTGTAGACCTCAAGTGTGTCTACGTGGCCAGGGTTGTAAGGCAAGGTGGTTTGTGAGGGAGAGAGGACCCCACTATCTTCAGAAGAACATTATTTGGCTGCTATCTTGTTGCCTTTCCACAAAGTGGGACCAGAACACTGCACACAAATTGCTCTGATCAAATCAAGGGGCCCTAAAGGAGATCAAGCTTGGCTTAAAAGCTCTTGGGCTATGAGTTAATAAGAATTTTAATAAAAATGGAAAGTATAGCCCTGGGCCATGGTACAGTATCTCGCTGGGTTGCTGGTGTTCTATCAGTCAATCATATAATCTTTCTGACATTCGTAAAATGGAAAGGATAAGCAAAAACTGTGTGGGCCAAAGAAGGTTTCAAAAACGTAACCTACAGAAAGACTATCAGCTCTCTGAATGACCCTCCAGGCACCTGAGACATACCAGAACATGAAGTCTTTCCCACGAGATAAGACACCAATAAAAACAAACTATGCCCGACACACTTCACAGAACAAAACGATTTCCATATCCAATTGTTATGACAACCTGTAGAAGACTATCTGTGATTACCATCCCCCAACCCTTGACAGATGAAGAGCCTGAGGGTCAAAGAGGTGGTGATGGGGGCACTTAATCCCATGTCTTCTCTTACCTCCTTCCACAAATTTCTCAGTAGCTTCCTTACACTTTAAACTCAAACTATCTGTTTAATCACCATAACACTCTGGCTCAGTTTACTATCCTCAGATACAACCTAGAAGATGGATGGTCTGTGTCATTTGATTGACCTCCAAAGGTAAGAACAAAATCATTGATCCTTTTTCACCTCCAAAAATTGGCACTGAAATAAAAACTTGCTCTCAGTTTAAAAGCAAACAGCCTCCCTGCTGCTTATCTATTTTTGTCGAAAGGACTGTGAAGTTCTGTGGTATTCAAGGCACAGTTCAATACCTAGGGTGTTTCTCAATCACTTATGTACTCCACTACACCGACCACGTTTAATATGTCCATCGTAGGTATATTTCTCGTGGTTGAATGCTGGTCATAACAGTCAATAGCTAAGATTGGTTTAAAATGTTTTTTAAAAAATAAATGGCAGTCAGTTAAAGATACAGTTGACATTATGTGATGCTTATTTAGCCAGAACTTGTTGGTATGAATGCCAACCTATGTGGAAGGCACATTCCTGTAGAGAACTACCAGGTGGCTTGAAACGCCACTTAAAAGTTCGTGCTGGCCCATTTTGCTTTATGTGCTGACCAAGAGAAGAGACAAAACAGAGAAACTTCATTCTTGCTCTTGGTTTTTCACACACTGATAATGACATGATGAGGAGACTTGAAGGTTACACTGGCTGGCCTTGAACCTCCTTGACAATTCTTTCATCATCTTTGTTGCAGGTTCCCCAGGCCTGCTTGCCCCTGATGACAGTCCCACAGGTTTCTTTCATCAGCAGGCTGGTAGGCCTGAGCTCCATGGGCAATCAGGAACCCCCTAGTATCATTCTCCCCTCCCAGTTTTAGGCTCACTCTTCTTCTTTGGCTCCCTGAACATTTCCACCCCCATGTCCAGTGTGGACTCTAGAAGTAGCATGTTCAGAATCAAACTCAAGGCCTTCTTGTCTTGTGTACTGCCTCCTGGGTTCTCCATTTAGTGGAAACACCCTGTCCAAACCCAGCAGGAGGCTATCCTAGCTCATGTTCATCAGTCACTGAGTCCTCAAGGTTTTATCTCCTAAATACTCTCCAGTGACTCCCTTCTCTGCCCTTCCAGCCCCATTGTCCTAGGCCATGCCTTCCATGTTATTCACCTGGTTTTTACCTCAAAACCAGGCATGCACTGCAGTCAGTGATGCTTCTAAAAGGTAAATCCCACCAGGACCTTCCCCATTGAAGAAATCCTTCAGTGGCTCCCTGTGCTCACGATCAAGTACAAAATCCTTACCTTGACTTTTTCAGGCCCTATATAAGCTTGTCTTTGCTCCTTACCCAGGCTCTCCGAATGGGCAATTAATGGCCAAAATATGGCAGGTTTGAGGCAGATCCTGGGCCAGAGTCCAGCGATCTTATCTTTCCAGCTTGAATTAGTGTCAGAAAAACCTTATCTTTCTTGTTCTTTTTCTATCCTATATCTCCTGTATGTTGGTCAATGGATAGAAATAGGAAAATAAAGTGACTAGGGAAAAAAAAATGAAGTCTGTCAGGTTGAGGTGATTCCAGATGTGGGATGAAGCTTGGCTAACACAAGCTCCTCTCCAGGTGGGGCTCCATTATTTACACGATGGTGGGGACGCACGTATATCAATCAATGGGCACTGTACCCTGCCAATCCCATCCCTTCTTGCACATGTCAACACAGGCTTGGTAGCAGGTACTACAAGTTTAACATGTGGAAAACAAAACAAGAAGATGGTGACCTCATTCCCTGCCTTCCATGGGGAGACTGTCTGGAGTGTAGAGGTGTACCCACTCCTAAGTCCTATCTCATGCTGGCCTGTAACCTTGCCCTTGGCTTCCGTGTTGACTGCAGAGTTAGGAACTCCTCTCAAGAGCTAACTGGGAGTACAGCCTTCATTGTATCTATGAGCTTTGAAATAACAGAGGGTCCTACCAAACAAGGTAGCATCTGATGGTTTCCTCTCATGATGCCAAAAACTGGGATATCTGGAAACCTTTGGAAGCGACTAGCTGTTCACTTTGTACGAAGGCATTTGTTATTGTGAGGGTACATCCCAAAGGACAGGGATGTCTCCCTCATCTTTATGTTCTTGTTCCCTAGCATAGGGGTTGGCAGAGGAAATGTCTATGAATGTTCCAGAAGGGACCTTATGAACGAAAAAAACCCCTAGGCCATACAACTTGAGGTGGAACATAACTGACTCTCCAAATTTTTCAAGATTTGGCTTCCCAGCTCTTCTCTAAACAGAGATTCTGTTCTCACTGCTATGTTGATCTTTGAGATCCACTCGAGCCTTCACATATTGTAGGATGACCTGGGTTTGCTACCCTGCTGTCTCCTCTGCTGCCGGCATGCTTTCCTCCGGAACCACAGCCGCTGTTTGAGTAATCTACCAACAACCCTAGAACACAGGCATAATTTTCATTCCCCGTCAGCTCAGGCCAGATCCCTACCTGTTGATGTAAGCCTGCCCTGGCCTGTAGGGTCCTAGACCTTTACCCTGCCTTTAACACTGAACACAGGCTGACCAAGACTGGGTCTGGGTGGGGGACTTCACCCTGGCTAGAACTGCACAGCACCAAGCATCTGCACGATCACGAAAAAAAAGCACAGCTATCACCTGTTTCTAAACATCCAGAGGTCTGGCATGGGGAAGAGGGAACATCCTGGCACCTGCCCCACCAAGGAGGGTGGTTATCCCAGCAGAAAGGCAGCAGGTCCCAGGGCCTGGCTGACCATTGCCCCATGTTGGCTGTGGAAACAGAGCCTCATGGTGGATGAAATCTGGCCTAAAGACTGTAGACCTAAAGCCCGTCCTTCTGGAGCCTTCCTTTAGAAGAGAAGCATGGGTGAAGGGAGGGGGGAACAGCAGTCTGTTCATAAATAACCCCACCCACACCAGATACAACAGCCTCCTACTTGTAGGTGTCAAAAGTGTGGCCAGGTCAAGATTTCCCTCTCAGCTTTCAGTTCCCAGAGAACGCGATTTAACCAAAACCACATTAAAAAACTCAGTGTCTTCTGGTTCTAATTCTGTTTCCCCAGACAGTTTTCTTCTTTTTCTTGCAAGAGAGCATTTGGATCCCCACCTGATCATCCCTGAAAACATTCACTCAGCACATATCTATTAAGTGTTTATACTGTCGGGCATTGTCAGCAGAGTACGCCTACCTTGAACAAACATAATGACGGCAAGAGTGAGAAATCATTACATTAATGATAATAATAATTGTTAATATAGATTGACCCTTTCAGTGCCTCACCGAAAAATCTATTTGTATTTTTAATTTATCAAACCACCTTAAAAATAAATACAGCGAATCTCTCGGGCATTCAGAGAGATTAATTGACACAGAGCCACGCAGTTGATAGTGAAGCCCAAATTTGAATCTGGTCTGCCTGACTTGGGAGATGCCACATTTACCCAGTGTACGGTTCTTCACACACCTGCATAGTACACGTGGCAGAGGGGACCCTGGATCTGTACAGCGCCTTCATAGTTCCAGGGAGCACCAGGCACAGTATTCCCTGAGATTAGCATCTGCGGGAGCATAGCTCCATAGCGTACAAGGAAAAGGCTGGCCCCCTCGTGCTGTAGACAAAGCGACCCTGTCCTCTTAGAAATTCTAGAACTACAAGAGGAAAAAAATCCCAGACAGGGATGGCCACATATGTCTCTGTATCACTGGCAGTGGTTTATATGGGCATCCAGGAGGTGCTCTGACATCTTCGCCACTTGCCTGATTACGTGAGAACATTTTATAAGGTAAGTAAAGAAGGATGATTCCGGGACTGGAAGAAGATGAACTCCGAGTCTGTCGTGGTTAGCAGGCTGGGGTGGGGGCAGGCAAGAGATTTCTTGCTGCAGGGGGTCATCCAGGGGATGTGAGCAGTGACAATGGGAAGGGGGTGGCACGTGGGCAGAGCTGGCCCTGAGATGGCTCCCAGTAGGAGGAGGATAGCCTGAGTCTGCAGCAGCAATGAGAACTGCTTCCAGGGTAAACCCTGCTCGCTGGGGATGGATGTTGCCAACTGCTGCCATGATACGGGGGTTGGGTTTCTTTTGGCAGCCCCATTGGGGGGCGGTCTCTTTGAGCCCAAGAGAGTCTGCTTACTGGGGGAAGGACCAGATGCCTGTCTCTACGGCTTGTCGGCTCTGAGTGCCTTGTCCTCTCATCTAGAAGTCTTCAGCATTTGTCCCAGGGACCTCTGCAACATTCCCGGGGTGGGGGTGGGGGGTGGAGAGGGCACGAGGGGCCTGGCATGGGGCTGGGTAAAGACAAACTCTCCTAGGTCCTTAGGCTGGACTGTTGTCCAGGGCCATCTGGCTGCAAAGCCAGGCTCTTTTGCACTTAACCAAGAAGTCTCTGAACACTGAATTCAGAGCCATGCCATCTCGAATTCTGTCGTACCTCTAAGCAGCAGTGCGGTTTGACCTTGGGAAAGTTAGTGCAACCTCACGGTTCCCATTAGGAAGAAGATCATGACAGCTAGATGTTTGCTAAGCTCTTTTCTTCTCCCTAAAGGGACCCTGCACGTGTCCGGTCATTGCCAGACTGGCAGAAGAGAGAAGGGAAGGAGCTCTGCATCAACCAGCACACCTCTCACCCGGCCCCTCTTACTCCACATCCCAGGCACAGGTGGGTCTAGGTTCTGGTCTGTCACAAAGAGGGGACGCGTTCACTATCTCCCAAAGCCTGCCTCTGTGGCTTGCAGCCTGCCTGACAAAGCATCCTGCCTTTTCGTTCTGTGGTAACAGCCCTTGAAGCCTGACCGGCTGGAGCCCAGTCGATGGTTTTTTGAAAGCTGTTACCCCAAAAAAAGCAACATTGACTTAGGTGTAGAGATAAGTATCTCTGTGCCTTCACAGCACACGGTGTGTGTGTGTGGGGGGGGGTGGCGATCATACCACCTTCTTCCTTGATAACAATACCTTACGGAAGCCAGAGAAAGTTGGGCATTGAGAATAAAAACATTCACTGCACTTACCAAGTGTTGAGTGACTCTCCGTTAGCATTTTCAAGCAGAGACCCGAAGGAAACAACTTTTTCTTGCTTTCTCCCGGTGCCACCCAGCAGCTGACCCTCTATGCGGACAGAACCCGGCCCAGAGACACCAAATATCCGGTTGTGAAAGCGGCAGCTGTGAACGCTCTCAGGGCCTCAGGCCTGGCAAAATGTCCTCACAGACCTCTTGGGTTCTGAAACCCTGAGGAATCTAGGGCTGAGTGATTCTGTGCTACTAGAGAGAAAGAAAGAGGAAGCAAAGCCACAAGCTGGATGGTGCTGTGGCAGCCGCTGCCACTGCCATCCCCCGGCAGGTCACCTGGCAGTGCCTAGTGGTGATGGGTTCTCCCTCTCCCTTCCCGCTGCTCTTTCTCGCTCTCCCTCCCTCTCTCCCTCCCTCTCATCCTTTCCTGGGACTGGAGAAGGAGGCACCAGGCCCTGGCTTCTTCCATTACAAAGAAAAGCAAGATTAAAAATACCATTGCTTAATACCCCACTGTTATTCTGGAAGTTAGAATAGAGGTCAAAGAACCTGGTTTTTCTGTCCCTTTGGGAGGGACTTTTCCCTCAGAAAGCGGGTAGGTTGGAAACAACAGAATCTGAATTCCAAGGCCGAGAGTTGGGGGACTAACACCCCCTCCCCCTGCCCCGTTTGGTCAGTCATTTCATCCCTCATTCTCCACTCTCCAACACTCTGCTACTCTATTTTCTATCTCCTCTTTCCTTTGGTCACTATTGTTTCAGTTCATTTTTCCTTATGAAGAAAGTAGAAGCCACACACTCTGTCAGGTATAACATCTTGAATCCCCTGCGGACAAAGCAAGATACAAACATAGGGACCAATCACTGTGCCAAAAAACACAGTTTTGGGGCCTGGGTCAACCGTTGCCACCCAGTCCCGCAGACAGAGAACGGTTTACACGTCGGTGTGGGTCGATGCCATTTTTGGAACATCGTCCTTCATTTTCCTCTACTGCCTCCCTGCCCAGTGCCCATCCCATCCTCCTCGGCCACCTTCCTTTTCAAAGTTCTTGATTCTGCTTTTCAATTCCATTCCCTCCACTACCTCTCTGGGCCCTCCTCCACTTGGCTTGGACACCAGCGAAGCCTGCTCACCAACATTCCTTCTTTCTTCCGATGCACCCCCCAAATCGAGGACAGGTGGAGATTTCCCCCCACACCAAGTTCTTTAATGCCATTCCCTGCTGGGGCACCATCAGTGACTGCCCACGGGCTGCAGGACAAAGTCCAAGTTCCCAGCCTTGGCAGACAGAAGCCTCTACATTCTGGCCCTAACTTACTTTTCTAGACATTAATAATACTATTTTTTTTTAAAGGTGCCATCTATGGGGCACTTACTATACATCAGGCAGAGCGCTGAGCACTTTATCTGAGTTTTTTCTTCTAAGTGTCAGACCAATTCCTATTACTTGCCCTTCTCAGATGACGAAATGATGCCCAAGGCCTGCAGAGACAAAGTAGCGCGAAAAGCTGGGGACCCAGCACTTGAAGCGAGGTCCTTATGACCTCAAAACCGGTGTTCATGACCCCCTCTCTCTGCTGCCTGAATGGGCGCCCTGTGCTGCGGCCCAGGACTGATTGTGTCCTGGGCCTCCACCTTACGCCTCAGCCGTGGGCCGCCGTGGGTCACCCACTCTGAGCCCCTGGTACAGAGGGGCCCTCATGAGCCCTCAGTGCAGATGAGCCGAACATTTTTAGCCTTCAGAGTAGGAAACGGGGAGGCTGACGTGATGTGCAGCCTAGGAGGCTCTGAGCGGCTAGGCCGTGGGAAAAGGCCCCGGCCCCTGCTGGGTGAGGGCGGAGGTGGCCGAGTTTGAGCGGGTTGGATTCATCCGAGCTGTAGCTTCTCTAAATTGCCTATGCTAGAGCCACCTCCCTGTCACTCCGCTCCTGGAGCCCCATTCCCAGGGTGCCTACTCTAAACCTCCACACCCAAGGACTACTCAGGCAGGACATTGGGTTCAGACTCTCTCCGTCTCTGGCTGTTTTGCTGCTAGGAGACAGAGAAAAGGGCATCCTCACTGGGTCTCTGGGTGATTTCCCCACCCCCTCGTCCGAGGCCCCCAACTCCCAGAGCCCCCTACTTTATTAAGATGAAGCACTTCCTGGTCAGACTCTTCCATCATAGAACACTTCTGAGTTCCCAAGAGGTAAGGCAGAATCCGAGAAGGAAGCCATGGAGGCCAGCTCCTCATTCTACAGACGAGTCTGCCAGAGCCTGGACAGAAAGTACTTGCTCAGTTCATGCGGCCTGAGCATGACAGAGCCCACGGAAGACCACAAGTTCCAAGTGTCCCAGGCAGAGCTCGTTCCCTCCTCTGGCAGCACTGTATCACTGCCACCCTAACCAACAACTGCCCCTCCTGCCCCGATGGGGGTCATGGGTAAGCGTCCACTGCTTGCCAAGAGCCACATGAGGTATAAAATTAATTCTTCTTGTGTGTCTTTCAAGATGTCAGCAGGAGTCAAGGACACTTGGAAGATTCACACTCTGACCATGGCAGACCAGGTACCAGGAGGATTAAATCACTTGTGAAAGGAAAGCCACAGGGTGAGTCAGAACCAGGGAGAGACTTGCAGGCACGGTCCTGTCTGGCTGGGGAAGGCCAAGGTCTTTGTTTTGGCAAGGTTCTGGAAAGTCTCCTGATTTTCCTGGGGTTTCTGGTGCACTTGTCAGGTTTAAATCTTAAGGCTAAAGATCTCAGGACACTAAGTGTTGAAAGTGCTTAAAGCTAAAGATCCCGGGATGCTCTCCCAAGTGCTAAACATCCAGGACAATGCACAAAGTCCTGCTCTGGCTGGGTCAGCCCACTGTTCTACAGCTTCCCCCTTGGGTACCTGCTCTGCTCAAGCCGCACTAAACAGAGCCCCTTATCCATACCTTCATCGTTTCTTCTGCTATTTCCTCTGCCGGCAACATTTTTTCCCTCTTTAACTGGAAAACTTGTACTTAACTTTAAATATGGATTTTAAATGCCTGCTCCTTTTCACAGCCTCCCTTGGCCCCTCTCTCCTAGTCCCCCTCATCTGTCTTCCCTCAGAACTGCCCGCTGGGCCCTTCCTGGGTTGAACCCTAGCTATTTATTAACACGTTTTCTCTCTGTGGCTCCACCGAACATCTCTCAAGGACAGTGGCTCAGTCATAGCCATCTTTGTACCCTAAGTAGCTAGCCCAGGTCCTGGCCCAGAGAGGGAAAATCAAATAGAAACTTAAATCAAATAGAAACAGGTCTGCTTAAGGAAAACTTTACACCCAATTCCCAAGTGAAAAGCCAATAAAGGTTTTCTTTTCTAAGCATATAGCCAAGGCCTCATTCTAGGTGAATGGCAAGGTGTCATTTTATAAGCCGCTGCCATAAGCGAGCCTCCACGCACGCCTGAGTGCACATGTGCGTGCACACACACACACGAGCTGGAGGGAGCTGGACGCTCTCTGGCAAGGAGCAGCAAGGAAGATAAGATCACCCTGCTGCAGAAGAAGGTAAGCCACGTGATCGTGTGGGTAACCCCAGGCATGCGTGATACCCTCAGCAAGGCCTGGCTTAAATCCAACCACAGTATCTTTTCATGAAGCAGACATGAAAAGGGACGACTGAAACAATTACAAAAAGGGTGGTTTAATGCCTTCTTGCCTCGATGGTATCAAAGCGACGGACTCCGGGGCTACCTGGGGAAACAATTCTCAGAGATAAGGAGATGAACTATCTGCTCACGAGAATGAGCAGGAAGCCAGAGGAACTGGGCAACACATAACGAAACAGTTTGTGGCTAATGAGCCAGCTAAACCAAAGTGTCCCTGCGCGGCATCGGTTGTGTAAGCGAAGGAAACCGAACCCACCCTCGTCTCAAAGTGAAGACTTTGTGGGTGCCAATCTGTTTGTGTGTATGTGTGCGTGTGTGTGCCCTAGCTACACGTTATGGCTAAAGCGAAATTCACAGCTCCTCCACCTGTGGCTGAGCGTGTATAAAATGAGAAGGTTGAAAAGGTGACACTTGTTTTCACGCAGCAGCCTTGAGGTCCCTTTCTGGTGACTCCACCTGCTATGTGACTGTCTTGCTCCAGGACCAGTGGTGCATCAAGGCAAAAGTAGACACTGGCATTGACTGACCAGTATATCCCAGAGAAAGATGCAGAATTCCGGCATCCCGGTGTTCTGGGCCAGTTGGGTCTGAATTCTCTGAGCCACAGATGATGGGGAGCTGTCTTCCTCTGAAGTTCTGTTTAGACCTGGTCCATGTTTTACCACAACATGGTCTCTTCCATCAGTTTTTGCCCTTGTAAGTCCCCCAAGACATCTTCCCATGATTCCTTCAGGTCCCAGGACTAGAGACTGTGGCAGCTGTGATGAGCTGCAGAGCATTCAGATTCCAAAATTTGCAGGCTCAATGCCTTGTTACTGAATTTCAGTTCTGCATTAGTACTCTTTGGCTTGGAGTAAGTTACTTAACCTAAATCTCGGTTTTCTCATCCATAAATTGGGAAAAACAGAACCCCTCTTCTCGTTGATTTATGTAAAGTACAAAGCACAATCATGAGCACAAAGTCAGACCTCACTCTGTGGACCTATCACTATTATTGCCACCATCCTAATCCAGTCAAACCCTCTTCATTTCCAGAAGAAGATCCCAACGTCCAGAGAGGTCCCAAGGACATAGGTCTCAGGTGGTCTAGCAGATATTGTCCCTGCAAGGTAATGACTAGTTCAAAAGTGGTTGAGTTAATGGCAGAACTCAGACCTACTGATCCTCAGGCCAGAACCTGATCCCAGAGACCACAGTAGTGCCATGGACTGTTATTAATTATTGCACAGTTACTTCTTCTCCCACGAGGTCTCAAGCCCCTGCAAAGTAGGGACCTCGTGCTGCTGAAATCCTTCCAGATTGTAGCACTTCACAGGTATTACATAAATATTTGTTAATCAGCTGATTGTGAAGATCGCTGCCGATTAACAAGGCAACAGGTTTCTGTCATAGCTCCTTTCTCCCACGCCATCATGTCCTTATGATTTTGGAAAACTCATCCAAGATGGGCTTGTGCTAATGTGTTTTCACAGGGAAACATTCCACCCCTTTTTGGAATGCAGATATAGGTTGCTCCAGATTGCAAGCACATTAATTAGAGCCACTGGTAATTTGACCACTGCTCTACAGGCCTGAAGTACTCGCCGAAGGCACCTTTGTCCTTGCACACGAGAGCTTTCGTCCCTATGTATCCAAAATGGCCAAACCGTCTTTTGATGGTGCTGCTGGTGTCCAGAGCCCGATGTCAGGGTCGAGGTGCCTGCCCACTGAATCCATCATCAGAGGGGAACTCAGTGCCATCCCTTCTCCTAAAAGCAGTGTTGCACAGATCACTGGCTCTAAATAGGATATTCTAATAAATGTTGCTGTTATTTTTACTGTCTTGTGCCGTGTTGAATAAGCTTCTCATAAGCTGGCCTTTATGTAACCACCATGACCTACATTTTTAATTCAGATCTTTATTTTCTGTTTCATAAACCCTTTTAATTTAATATCACTGTAAAAAAAAATCTAAATGGATATACATGGTGTTCTTTCTATACTAAGCATTTTGGGCTAGACTTTTGTGGTTAGTATCAGGGACAGGGTCACTGTGAGAGCACAAGAGGGAGTGCCTGGGATACAGCTCTTGCCCTAGCAACTGATACCCTCTCATTGCCTCGTTGAATTTTTCCTGTTCTTGACCTCTGCCCTTGTTTTCAGTAATATTGGTATAATGAGTTGAATTAAATGGCCCTGTCTATAAAGAAATGGGAAAAGTCTGGTTTTGGCTAGAACTCCCTCAGAGGATTAAAGGTATGAGGGGTAGAGAAAGATGTGAACTTAAAGACCAATCAAATGGAGAGAGATCTGTGTTCCTTGGAGGTTCCAGCCAGGCAAGAGTCCACTCAGAGTGGACCTAACCCCACCCACCCCACCAGGGGACACAATCCTTTCTAGAATCTATTCTATTCTTTGCTTCCTATGGCCTACTCAGAGCCTCTGAAGTTGGGAATGGCTCATGGCAGTGACATGTGCCCCACATTCTCTGTGACACCTCACTGTTCATTGCCTTTTCAAACACTCCCTGAAGAGACCTTGCCTGGGACTCTGAGGATGGTGTCCGGAAGTGCCCTGTCCAAAATGTTTGCCACAGACCACAGGTGGCTCTCGAGCTCCTGAAATACGCTGGTCAAACCTGATGTGTCCTTTAGGTATAAAATACACATCAAATGACGAAGACATGATACTTGAAAAACAGAAGAAGGTAAAATATCTCATCATTATGTGTTTTATCTTGATTACATGTTGAAATGATGACATTCTGGATATATAGGATTAATTAAATATCTCCTTAAGATTAATTTTCCCTGTTTGTTTTCACTTTTTACAATGTGGCTAGCAGAACACTTCAAGGGACAAATGTGGACTGCATTCCATTTCTACTGGCCAGCACTGCTTTAGACAATTGCCAGAGAAGTTGTTTCCATTGAAATATAGATCAACCCAGTGAACAATGTAACTCTTGAGTCCTTTGCCAGCTCTATCACACTCAGAATGAAATCTATGTCCCACTCTGGCCCCCAGGATGCTGAGGCACCTGAGGGCTGTCTACATCTCTGGCCTCCCTCTGCTTGCTCACTCCAGTGAGCTGGAACCTTCCTCAGAAACTCTAGACTCAGGACAGGCTCAGGATCTCTGCAGGCTGTTGTTCTCTCTATCTGGAATACTTTCCCCTCATAGGCTTTTGTTAATTGAGTGTCATCTCAAATGTTACCTTCCCTTGGTAGGCACAATAATGTCCCCTACCAATGTTGACATCCTCTCCCTGGAATCTGTGATTATCTACCTTACAGAGCAAAGGGAATTTCCCAGATATGATCAAGGTAAGGATTTTAAGATGAGAGATTACCCCAGATTATCCAGGCAGGTGAGGGCCTTTATAATGAAAAGAAGGAGGCAAGGGAGAGAGAGTTGGAGGAGATGTGATGATACAAGCATAAGTCAGAGAAACACAGGGCCAGGAACCGAGGACAGCAAGCACACTCCAGAAGCTGCAACAGGCAAGAAAGGGATTCTTCCCTAGATCCTCCAGAAGGAACGCAGGCTTGCCAACCTATTTTAGACTTCTGACCTCCAAAACTGTAAGATAATAAATTTGTATTTATTATACAAATTATAACATTTATTATGTTTTAAGCCAAAAAAACTTGTGATAATTTGTTACAGCAGCATTAGGAAACTAATATACATCCCAATCTGAGACTATGTATCACCCAATTCCCAATTCCCCTATCCATCTTTCTAGGTTATTCTTTTTTTTCTTTTTAAAAAAAGATTTATTTATTTATATTGAGGGATAGGGGGAGAAGGAGAGAGAGAATCTCAAGTAGACTCCCCGCTGAGCACAGAGCCCGACAGAGGCCTCTATCCCACAACCCTGAAATCATGACCTGAGCCAAAATGAAGACTTGGATGCTTAATCAACTGAGCCCCCAGGTGCCCCTAGACTATTCTTCTATTACTATCAGACAGCATCAAATTTATTAATTTATTTGTTTATTTTCAGTCTCTCCTCACTAGAATGTGAGTTCCCTGTGAGCAAAGACCTCCTATTGCATTTACCACTAAGGATTTTGCCTTCTGAACTAGAGTCTGGAGCATAGTAAATCCTCCTTGGTATGAATAAATCATTTATAAATGAATTAACAAATGGCAATTGGTTACATAAAAGATTTATATTCAACCAACTGGATAGGAAAAAGTATACCCCAGGGGATGAAATGAAGCACACTGAGAGATACTAGAGAGTGCCTCTTACTTATAAGGGACCATGATGGTGCTGCACAGATAGAAAGAAGCCGATGACTCTACAGTATCTGTAGAGAGGCATGCATGGGAACATTATAAAAAATAAAAGGCCTATGGGATATTAAGTGACTGGGGTCAAATGGGTGGTAGAACATTGGGCATGAGCAGTGATGTGCTGGTAAACTAGCTCTCAAACCAACAACAAAGATGGCCTGATTTGTAGTACTTGCCAAGTCTGTGTATGCACTCCTACGGTGACCATCTTCAAGCTACCAGTGCAATGTCTCTAAATGTGGTGCACAGAAGGATTATGTGGGATCTTGTTAAGGAGGTGGGATTTCAACTGGACCTCGAAAAGTTGGGTGGGACGGGAAAAGAAGGCATGGAGTACACAAAGGCAATAATCTCTTTAGGGCTGGTGAAGTGGGGGGTATTAATGGCCCTTGTGGCTCCAGTGGGTTTCCTGTCATTGAGACAAACAGAAATAAGAGACTAACTAGAAGTCACCACAGAGAGGACTGCCTAGAGAGATGTGGGAACAGAAAATCTTATTGCTAGGAGCACCTTGATGATTCTTGCAGCCCCCCACTGATTTTAATGAGTGTGGGGTAGAGCTAAGCACTCAGGGTTGCAAGACCAGAAAGGAACAGAGCACAGTCTGTGTCTCCTGAGCTGGTCTGGAGGATTCTTCGCCCTGAGCCCAGGCTGATATCCTGACTCATTCTGTCCCGCAGACATTTGATTGATCAATATAACATGCAGGTACCCTACAGTCCCATCATAAAGATGAGCTGCCAAATGAACTTGGGACTACCCACTTAAGGTTCTCAAAGTAACCCTCCCTGAAAATCCCATCTTCATGCTGGTGTCATCTCCTCTAATTGATAAGCCTGGGTGGTTTGATTCTGAGACTCCTAGGGTGGGGCTTAAGAAGTTGGAGTGTGGGGGGGCACCTGGGTGGCTCAGTGGGTTAAAGCCTCTGCCTTCGGCTCAGGTCATGATCCTAAGGTCCTGGGATTGAGCCCCTCATCGGGCTCTCTGCTTAGCATGGAGCCTGCTTCCTCCTCTCTCTGCCTGCCTCTCTGCCTGCTTGCGATCTCTGTATGTCAAATAAATAAAATCTTAAAAAAAAAAAAAAAAAGAAGTTAGAGTGTGGGGTCAGATGGTGTCTAGATTTGAACCCTGACTCTACCACTTCCCAGGCGAATGACTCTGGGGAGGAGACTTGATTTCTCTGGACTCGAGGTTCTTCATCTCTAAAATGGGGGAGAATAATGTCTTCCTCGAGGGTGTTTGTGAGGATTACATAACACATAAGGGATACTCAGTGCCACACATGGAACCTAGTAAGTACCTGACTGGTGTGCACAATGCCATGGCTAACAGTGAAAATCACGTTTTCCCCTTCTCAAGATTATGTCAGGCAGAACCTAATTTCCAAAGCTTGTTTCCCAACAAGCGCCTTCCTGCCATTGACATCACCTGTCCATTGCCTTTGCTCCGGGCAGGAAGACCCCTTCTCACGTACCCTCTCAATCCCTAGTCCAACAGCCCTCCCAGACCCATGCCTTCCTTGCCGATCACTTTAAGAGCACGCATCTGTTTGTATGCGGGGTGAGATGTTTTCCTTGCTTTGAGCGTGTGTCAATGAAGGACAAGGATAAGGCCATTATGTGAACATCGGGACAACAATGAGGACAAGCCTGCTTTCTGAAAGCACTAAAAAGCTTTATTTTGCCTGAATGGCCATTATTTTCATTCTTTTTCCCCCACACAAAGCACTGGAGCCCATTTCATTCAGTCTGTTGCTGAGTGAGTGGGTGTGAAGACGCAGTACAAACAAAAGAGGTAACATATTGCTGTTGCCTGGTCTCTTGTTAAGTTCTCTGTGAGGTGGACCGAGCTTCCCCGCTAGCCCACTGCTGGACTCATCAGGAACAACAATGCCCACATATATAATAAATACAAAAACCCTACCGAATCCTTGACATGGTTACACAACAATTTACGAGCAGGAGCTGGATTTCAAAATTCGGCAGAACATAAAAAATGTTCTTCTAAGACACGGGCAACCTGTCACCCCCTTCGACAGTTTAAGGTGCCAATCCTGCCGCCATGGAAATGTTGGTCTCCCTTTGTTCTCCAGGAAGAAGGCATGACTGCTCTGTTCCTGACAGTGCCCCTGGGTGTGTGTGGGAAAGGCCTCAGTGGGGTGAGCTTGGAGCAGCCATGTGTCTGGACAGTGGGGAAAGTTTGAGGTCCCAGGCTGTCCAAAGCACATAGCTCAAAGTAAGAGAAAACCGCTGTCTCCTACTCTGAATTTTCTGATCATAAAAAGCAACTTCAAATAGGGGGTGGAAATAAATCTTGGCATTCTATAAGTTTTCCTTTATTGAAGTCATTCAGTGGCTTTGGTTTATGGCTCTGTGTGTGTGCGTGTGTGCGTGTGTGTGTGCATGTTATGTATTGTGTATTTTCCCCCTCACAACCATTTTCCTCTCTCCTTCTTCCTTTTTGATCAAAATGTCACTGTGCCAACCAGATCTAAGTTCTGAGAACTCCTATTCTGGATCACTGGGTGGTTCTGAAGGAGGAGGAATCATTTCTTGATAATGTCTCAACTCCCGAGAGCCAATACTTGGCCACATTTCCCACATGCTCTGCCCCGTGCCCTGCATGTGCCTACACTGTAGGTCCTAAGTGACCCGATGAAGGAGCAACATTGTGACATGTTTTCCCATTTTACAGTCCTGGTCAGGCCTTGTCCGAGGGACCCTTGCCTGGGCTCTCCACCAGAGCTTAAGCCTCAGCTGGGGCTATGGGTGGGGACTGTCCCTTTGTAACTCAGCAGAAGAATATCATGTTTAAAAACACCATCCACGTGCCTCGCCCTGTGGAGAGCATGCTACGTGGGTACTGTGATCTGCATTTGGGGGTGTCCTCTCCCCACCCACCTCCCATCAGTGTCCGTGGCTGGGATCCTGCCTTGGCCCATGGGAGCTGCATAGCAACATGTCTCCCCTACTTACCAGCCCTGTGCGACCCTCAGCAAGCCTATAATGTGCATGGTGTGATCCAATCTCTCGGGGGTAAAACAGGAAAGCAGCTCCTAATTTCCATGGGTGCTGTGAGGATTAAACAAAACTACGTGAGAAGCACCTCGGGGCCCAACACAGAGAGGGTGCTTAGGAAATTCTGTTGGCCAGCTTCTGTTTGATAAGTAGGAAACAAAAATCTGAGAGAATGAGATGAACATGTGGGAAGTAATCTGGGAACTTTACAGAGTTATCCAAAGATAAGGAACTAAATAGAATAAATAACAAGATGGCTGGTGTGGGCTAGAGCTGCAGAAGGGGACTGAAGGTGCCAGGTATGTCTGCAGCAAATGGTTTCATGGAGGAAGGCCTGAAGAAATGGCTCAAGTGGCTATGGTTCCCCTTGAGGAGTATGAGTTCTGCACACAAAAAATAAAATTAAATTAAATTAGAAAATTTTTTAAAAAAAAAGGTCTTTTGAAAAAAAAAAATCCAAGTGCCAGATTCATCTCATGAGATCATGGCGGTAAAATGAGTATGAAAAAGAGCATGGGCTGGGCCAGGTGGTACAAAGGTCCTGCTCTGCTAACAGCATCTTCCCCTGAAAGGTCACCCATAATATCCTTTGTGTCTATAACTGTGGCAATTAGTAATGGCCCCCAGCTTAGCACTGAGAGCACTCCTTGATGATAAGAGCCAGCCAGACACAATCTTTCTACTCAGAGTTCAGGGTGTACGTATGGGGGAGCCAGGCAGATTCACACGGTACATGCTTCCAATTAAAAATACAGACAGGGAAAAGCAAAACGAATGTCACAGAAAAGAAAGTGCTGCCACCCACTCTTGGCCTAAAGGTCACTGTGCCTCAGCCTTGGCCATTATCTCCAGCCTCAAAGGTCAGGGGGGCCGTCTGCATTTCTGGGGAGTATGTAGGCTTTCATGAAGCCTCAAAGTGACTATTGCTCTGACACCAAAATTAGTGATAAGCTCTCAGGAGAAGACGCTAATAGAGAAATGGAGTGACTGTAACCTTTTCCGCCATCTCTCTTGTCGGCTCCGTGAAGCAGAGTCACAAGACATAAAACGAGAAGTTTCCACATTCTACAAAAGACTACAAGACTGCTGACTTAATTGGGTGCGTAACAAATGGCTATACCATTGCCAACAAGAACTCATCAAAGAAGAAGAAAGTAGCGATTAAAACATCTCATGACATCAGCTTGGTGTGGAAGCAGTCTCATGGTATATGTGGCCAGGTCTTAATATGACAGTATGGGGTGTTAGTCATACGGTTCTACGAATAGTCCAATCATTGTGGCTTACCATGAGCAACAATACCACTGTTTTATTTGAAGAAGTTCAGGAAATTTAAACGTAGAATGAACTGGACTTGGAGTCAGACAGACCTGCATTCAAATCTCAATGACTGTCCACATTTTTTTTTTAAGTAGCTCCACGGCCAGCATGGAGCCCAACATAGGGCTTGAACTCATGACCCTGAGATCAAGACCAAAGCTGAAACCAAGACCCGGACACTTAAATGACTGAGCCACCCAGGTGGCCCAGTGATTGTCCCTATTTGGTGGACAATTTATATCATCTTTTATCATTGCTGTACTGTGATTCCATAGTTTTGGCATCTGGAAAGTTAGAATGATTTAAATATCTACAGCTTATGACAGAAGCTTAAATTAACTGAAGATCAAATGTGAGGAAAGATAGAAAAGTACTTTATAAATGACTAGGTACAATATAAAAACAAACAATAATAATGATTATTATTATCAGTTAGTGATAACATCAACCCTGAGGTTATCCGTACATACTCTGAGGCAATGCTCCTTTTCTGCATTAGACCCTCCCAGGAGAGAAGATTTTCTATTGTTAATGATTAAATGGAATTTGGGACATGCTATACACACAACTACTTCGGTGGGATGATTCTGAAAACACAACAAGAAAAGTAAACCCAGGCACATAGCACATGTCTGAGCATACGGCTGACCGTGGCCTTTGATGGGTGGCTATCAGAAACAAAATCAGCAATTTGTAGTACTTCAGCAAAGCTTCCTAGCAACAGAGATACATAAATGACAACACTTATGATGATTATCCTAAAACCACTCTACCATTAGGACACGATATTGCTCCTTCCAAAGTGTGCCCTAGCTAAAGGCATCTGTCATTTTTCAATTCATCAGTAATAATAGTAATAGAGAATCTGGTGTTTAAACCTCCCAAATATAGAGGATGAACAGGAATGAGTTTGTGTAGTTCAAAATATTTGTCTCATTTCTCACCAGAAGGACACTGGTTTTGGTATCAGCAATACTCGACAACAGAGAGAATCACCCAAATTCGCAATAAGGATCTTCTTTCTAAAGTTCAGTACCTGAGCTGGAGAAAAGGTCTGGAAAAGATGCTTATAGTAGTTTTGAGCATAGTTCAGAGCTCCAGAAGTAGCTGACTCAGGCTCGGGGCCGGCCTAGAGCTTAAGATCACATTGCTCTGTGCGGCTGACCACACTGACGATGCTCTTGGCACTGTCTGCTTTATTGGCCTGCATATACCTCACTGGGAGACACAAGCTATTTGGTAAGATGTGGGAGAATGCTGCTCTTTAAAGTTTCCTGGAGCACTGGGTATCAAAGGCATGAAGCGCCTCTTGGCCTTTCATTTGCAAACAAGAGAGAAAAACAGAGCCCAGCAGGGCAGCTAAAACTTAGGACCTACTTTTATGATGATACCACATGACAGGCTGTATAGGCGCCTGCAGAGCCCTGGACTCCTTCCCCAGGTGCTTCTGCTCTCTATAGCTACAAGGAGCCATAGGAAGGAGATAAGCAATTCTTGACATGGGTGAGATGTTTCACTTGAGATGTATGGATTGCTTCTCTCCCCAGGGAGCCCATGCACGGGCCTAAGATCATTGTGCTTTCACCAGATTTTCCAAGGGGTGTTGGTCACTCTTTCCCAAACTTCCCCTGCCAACTTCCCCTTAAAAGTGAAGAACCAGTGCAGTAGAATTCCATGAGGTGGAAGGGGTCAGATTTAGGGACAGGATTATGGAGGACAAGGGCAGAAACGGAAGCACACCTGTGTTTGTGCACACTCTGCCGTGCTTCTCCCATCGGGCAGGTACAATCCGACTCTGGTCTTGGAGGGCAAATGTGCATTGTAAACAAAATAGAGATTTCTGGACTTACTCTGTATATAGTGAATCAGGAATCCTGATGATGGGCCTGCGAATCCAAACTTTTCCCAGTATCAAGTGGTCCTCAAATCCACTGAAATTACAGATGGCTGCGCTGATCCTTCCCCACCAACCACGGCCCTTAACAGGTCAGAAGATCCTCACCACCAACCCAGGAAACCGAACAAGGGAAGAAGGAAATATGGGGCACAATGAGAAAAGCTTGGGTGAAACTCCCTACCTTCCCTTCTTGGCATAGTGGAGGGCACTATTGATGCCACAATAGGTTCTGTCTCTCAAGGAGGAAGCCCTCTAAATGCTTCCCACCACTCCATGTTTTATTTCCCTTCCAGTTCTCTCCCCAGCAGAAACACCCACCAGTATACACCTTGGCCAGGTGGCCCTGTGAACAAGTCACCTGCTAAGATTTAAGCTCCGGTAGAAGATCTCCTACACGGAATCTCTTGGGGGTGGGATCCATCCATGATTTATAGAATTACTGACTTTTAAATTTGTTTTAGAACTGGAAGGATCCTTTGATAGTGTTGAAATACTCGCTGCACAAGTGAGATTTTAGAAGTCATTGATGCAAATGAATTGATACTTTTACAACTTAAAAAACAAAACAAAACAAACTAAACTACACACACACACACACACACACACACACACACACACACAATATTACATTACGTATGGATCCAGGGGAAAGACAGGCTACTTCCAGAAACTGCATGTTTATCTCCAATAGGGCAGTAGAGAAAGTGCTGACCAGAGAACACTGGAGAATGAGGAGAGGTTTAGGTGTCCTTTCAGAGATGGAGGGCAGAGAAGCTGGCCCATCAGGGAGTGTATGAGAAGAAAGGGAGGAAAAAGCGATGCTGTTCTGGATAAAGATGAGCTTGGGAGAAGGCTCAGAGGACAAGTAGGGCAAATGGATAAACTTTGAGCAAATCTGTCAGAAGAGGAAGGAGGCCTAATGGCAGAAAATCAGAAAGACAAAGGAAACTCTTGCTCCTAATCAGTATGTAGAACATTGCAAGGGTGAACACATAGAAAGCCATTATGGCTTCATTCATTCGTCCATTCTTCATTCAATAAACATTTAGTGGGAGAGCATCCAGGGATGAATGACATATGGCTGGTGCCCTCAGCCAGGAAAATAATGAGGGACATTTTCATTATGGCGGGGCAAGGGCTATGATGGATGGAAGTTCAGGGACACGTGGGCAAAGCTGGAGTGCCGACAAAACATGTCAGGGAAAGCATTCTAGATAATGTGGTGCCTCATGAGGCTTGAAGGGAAAGAGTGAGCAGAGATTTCAATCACAGGGGCAGAAGCCAGGAGGTGGAGGAGTCATGGAGAAGCGGGAGACTGAAATCCTCTTTGCTCATGCACACAACCTGGGAATAAATGTGTCACATGTGAGTCTTTGCTCTCTTCACCTCGAATACCCCATCAACACAACACGCCGGGCTTTGGAACACAACCAACAGTTTACCTTCAGCCAAAGGTTCCTGATGTTGCTTTCCGGGTATTTGCAGCTAAAGGTATGCCTGCTTCTCTCCAGTATAAACAGAGGAGTTAGAGCTGGCACCGAGACCGCCCATGGCAGCCTGCGGCCAAGTTGAAGGCCTGCCGGGCTGCTGAAGGGCTCTGCAAAATGGCACACAGGTGCTCTCATCTAGCTATCAACCTCAGGCGCAAAACCAACTGAAGTGTGTTGACAGCTGCAGTAAAACACAGAGCTAAACGTAACGAAGCAAGATGATTAGCACCGAGTAGAAGCTGCAGCGAAGAACTCTGGTCCCCGAGTCAAAACAGCATGATCATGGCACAGGACAGCTGGGAAGAGATCTCGCCGGCCACAAAGTCTCTATTTCACAGATGAGAAAATAAGGCCCAGAGAGGTGAGCGAAGGCAGGATGGACTGTGCAACGACCGAAGAAGCTACCCGGCATCAGGGGAAGAGTAAGGACTCTGAGATCGCGCAAATGGGGAGTCTGCATCCCAAGGCTGGAACTCACAGACCTCAGGAAAGTTCTTTAGCCTCCCTCGGCCTCAGTTTCCTCTTTGAAATATGCACTAGTGTCAGAACTGACTGCACGGTCTGTTCATGGGGAGCCCATTCCGTTCCTGCCTACGCTCGGAACACTAGATTTGCATCCTTGGTCCACCACATCTGAGCTGTGGCTCCCTGGGCCTCAGTTTTCGCACCTGTTAAATGGGAATAAGAACGCTAGTATCTGCCTAACGACTTGTCAGGATAGATGGAAGGCTTAAAAATGAGAGCTGTGTAAGTTTCTAAGCAAGTGGTTGCTATTGTTTTACTATTATGGCAAGACACATTCTGGGCCTCCCCACTAGTGAGTAGCTGGGGCCATGGCGAACATACACAATGAAAGAGAAAGACCATCTGAGGTTTTCTTGTTTTGTTTTGTTTTCCCCCTGGGCCACTGTTGGATTGCAATGCCTGGACTCTCCCAGCAGGGATAAGAAAGTTTGATGGGCCCGCTTGGAGCTCAAGAGTGAGAATAGGTCTGTAGCATGGGCAATTCGAAACAGTCTCATTTCTGGGTGGAATCCCGAGGGACAGTGGGGACAAAGCGAAGCAAGATGGCAGCAGGAAGGAGAGGAAAAAGCCCAGGGAAATGCAACAGCCTGAGTTTCACTCTGAGTTTTCAGATTCATTAAAAAGAAAGAAAGAAAAAAAAAAGGCACCAAAAAAAAAAAAAAAAGAAAGAAAGAAAGAAAGAAAAGAAAAGAAAAAAGCAAACCCCAGTTTGGTCAGTCCCCAAGAAATAACAGCAAGGCTGCTGATAGTGCTGAGAATGGGAACGCCTGACTTTCTCGCAGCTTCGGCTGGCTCACAATTCCCTCAGCTTGGTGCTTCTCCCGATCCCACATCTCCAACGCTCTAATTACATTGTGCAGCAGGAAGAAGGCCTGGTGCCCTTGGATGTGAGCGATGGCTTACTTGCCACAGGAATGTTCTGTGCTTTCATATGCTTCTCCCCCCACATCCCCCGACCCCCACCCGTCCCCGGGGCTTGAGAATGAACTGGGCAATATTTTAGGTGTCCTCTATGCAGAAAGATGACAAGCTTATATGCGGTCTCCTTTCTAACCCAGGCCCTTGCTTCTGCCTAAAATATTCTTTTCTGGCTTCCCTGCCTGCTCACCTCCCACTTCCCTCCAAAAGCCCAGGGCAGAAGAGGGCTCTGCCCTGGGGCTCTCTTCACCTCAGTCTCTGCCCTGAGCACTTACGGAGTGCTCACTGTTTACTCGTTTGTCTCCCTGCCAGGGCAACGGCCTCGTCTTGGATTCACCTCTGTGTTCCTTTGGTCCAATGCTTTGCACAAGGGCCGCTGCTCAGGACACGGCGGGTTTAGGGACCTGCAGCATGAGCGCCACTTGGAGCCTGCAAGCAGTGCAGATTCTCAGACTCCATCCAGCCCTCTTGAATCTTAATCTTCAATTTAACAAGATGCTCAGGTAATCTGAGGCCACATTCAAGTTTAAAACACTAGACCAGGTGGGGTGAGAAACACTGAATCAGAGTCTGTGGAGGCTCCAGTTGTTCCTGCTACAGTTCTCTGTCCTCCGGGAGGACACACTGTGAAGGGAAAGCGAACTCTTCAACCCTCTCTCCTCAGCCCTGCAGTAGATCCTGGACGTGAACTCTGCAGAGCTTGGGGGCCTATTTCCATGTCCCTACCACCTACACCTACTACTTTCAAAGAAACCACAACCTGGACCTGGAACAGAACCGGACGTGCCAAAACGCCTGAGGACATTTCACCGAAACGTGGCTGGCCTGATGGGAAGCTGGCATGACGAGAAATATCAGGAGTCTTCCTATTTGAGGTTTCGAGCTTTGTGTTGCAAATGCAATGGTCCAGATTGAGATCGGATGAGTCAACTTCAGACAACCATCCAAACCTTTTAGATGGGGACTGAAACCAAATCTGTGTTCTCAAACCATTCTAAATGTGTTGATTGCTGGTTCTGGTTTGTTGTACAACCTGATCCAAGAGCACACACTCATTTCTCTAATAGTAGATGCATAATTTGCTCAGCAGTGGAAAATCTAAGTGTAGCATCAAAGGTCAAAAGTTGCGAGAAACTTGACACCTTCGAGACTGTGCCAAACCTCAAGCTTCCAATAACAAAGGCTCTCAGTCAAACCTTCAGAGGAAAATAGAGGCCATCTGACCTGAAGTCCAGCAAAACAGGTATGAACTATGCTGTCCCTTAAAAATGGCTGAACTCTTTGCAAGAGCGTTAAGGACAACCACCACCTAAGTAGCACATTCTGCCCCCAGATGACTAAAGCTCACACGTGGCTCATGAAATAGCAACCCATAGTCATGGCCTGTGAGGTATGGAGACATTACTGAAATTCGGGATCCAGAAATGAAACCAAAGTTCTCATCCTAATCTCCTAAATTCCCTAAATTGTGACATGCTAAATAAGTATTTATTATTATCTGAGTACAAAATCTTAAACTGTTGGCTGCATATCAGAGCTATTAACTCAATGTACATTTATTGGGCATTCACTGTGTGCTAGGGGATGTGTTCGTATTTAGAATTCAATGTGGAACTCCCCCCTTTCTCCTCCCACTGCCTTTTTCTTTTCAAATATTTAGTGACCATCCACCAGGTGCTAAAAACTGTGTTGGGGCCTGGAGCGGGAGATTTTCTGTCCTTGAGTCCCTGATGTCCCAGATGGGAGTGACAAATGCCACCAATTACATGGTGGGAAAAGTCTTTTTATAATGGTGTGTACATAGTCCATAGGGATATCCTTAACAATCATGCTCTAGCTTGAGCCCCTGGAAAGACTTTTGGGCTCTTCCTGAGGATGTCAACAATAAAACTAGATCCTAAAGACACCATTGACAATGCTATATCTTTTTTGGAATTGAAAATGCATGAGGGAATCACATGCATAACCCAGTTGATAAAGAGGTCAACCATCCATAGCAGAGGTGGCTTAAGTCAATCACATGTCTCAGAAAAATGTGCTTACCTCTTAATTTTTGTAAATCAACTCCCACTAGAGGACCTGGGTCTGTCTGTAGACTCAAGCACTTACACTGCTGAAGCCACATTTCTGTTTAAAAGTACCTTCATAAATGTTTGCTCATTGGGCTCTCAGAGTCACCCCCCGGGGTCGTTGGTGGCTTGTCACAATGTGACATGGCTAGTATGTGTGGCACTGAGATGAGGATTCTCTTTACACTGTACTCATGGTCAAGCAAAGGCAGCTACTTCTTACTTTTAAGCGTGAGAAATATTTTTTTGAAATTCCAAGGAATGAAGGGTCTCCCTAAACCGCCTTTCTCTTTATGTAACTTGACACTAAGTATCCTGGTGTGTTAGACTCCCCTCTATTTCAGTGGCCCTGCAGAAGGCCATACCACTCAGATATCAGGAGACAAAAGGATCTAAAGGAATTCTAGGTCACTGGGCTCTCCTCAGTAGGTATACTAAGCTGCCCTCGAAATAGGTCCTTAGTTTTAGGACAGAAAGAAATCAACTCACGGAGGTGGTCAACCTTAAACTCAAATTATTTTCACTCTAGATTTTATCATAGCTCTACTTGACAAATATGCCAACCTCCATTAACATGGAACGCAATCAATTCAGAGGGGACAGGAACTGGGCACTTTAGGAATGTTTTCTATATACAGATCTTTAACTTCCTTTGAATTTTTCTTTTTTTTTTTTTTTTTAGAATTTTTCTAAGCCTGTGGACTCTTCATTATTCAAAGACAGACCTTGATTTTTACCCCTCCTCCCAAGGTTACCTCCTGTGGGTCTTGGCATCCCTCTTCTCTGCAAAGGTCAGGACAAGAAGGAGGAGGGAAAAGTACAGAGAAACTCAAAACTGTCTATCTGTTAAGATTCTTAGTTGGGATGTATATATGAGCAAAAAAAAAAAAAAAAAAAAGTGGGCAAGAGAAAGTAAAACTAATACATGCACAAGGGCAAGAAAGCCGTTTATCCAATAGGGAGAGAGCCTTGCTTGAGAGTACTGGGCAGGACTCAGACCCACAGTCCTATAGATCAAGACACCGATGGAGGCCCCTGCAGAAAAATGTGGACAATGATAGGGCAGACACCACTGGAGTTGGCAAACTGCATCCTCTCCCACCAAAGAACACATTCCCCTTGGTAAAAGGGAAGAAATGGGGAGCGGGAGAGGTGCTTTGGGCTAGGGAAAGAAACAAAAAAGAGGCACTTGTATGAGTTTTCATGTTATTTCAGTGAAGTCACAATAGGACAGTTTCTCTTCCCAAAGCTTACCCAGAACAGCTATTTAAAGGGGGGGAGGGGGAGCAGGAACTGTACAAGCTTCTACTAGATTCTGAGGTCGGAGCCTTAATTAGAGTCACGATTGTATTGTACGTCTATTTGTGTAACTGTTCAATTAGGAGTGTAATAGCTGGGACAGAGATCTTAATGAGCTTTTAGTGTCGTGATGCTTTAAGACTGCCTTTTTTTGGGTTATTGTTATTATTAAGCTTTCATATGGGCTTTTTCCTCTCTGAAGTCCAATTATATAGCTCTCCCTTCAGACAGGTTGAAATGCAAGGCTAAGTTTTTGTATGTCGAGTGCCGGGCATTAAAGATGCCCTGTTTCTCCCTCATCCTCTTCATGGTTAGTATGTAAACAGTCGCTTGGATCTACCCCATGGTCAATACAACCTCTGGGAATGTTGAAACTGGAGGGCAAATCTTTCACACAGGAGGAAGCTGAGATTCGGAAAGATGTAACAACCTACTGAAATGGCACAAATGGTTAGTGACAGAGCGGGGTCTGGCACCCAGGTGTCCTGATGCTCCAGGAAGAAAACAATCGGGACACTTGTACACGTCAGAGTTGGACTAACATTATGACATCTATAAGCCACCCAACTGGATCATTCATTAAGAAAAGGAAATGCATTTCCAAAGACTTTGCTCTGCTGGTCTTCACTCAATAAGTACTTTGCTCCACTTTTCTCTGCCCTTCGCTGCTTTAACTCGGTGCCGTTAAAGAGGATACTCCATGTTCTGTTATATAAAAGGGATGGCAGTCCAACGCACCCTGATTTAAGCACACCTGGTCTGTGAAACCTGTATTCACGAAGCCTCATAAGTGGAAAATGGTGTTCCTTTCTGTTTTGTTGCTTTAGAAAAAGATTCTCTGCCTCCGTTTCCTCATATGTAAAATGGGCATAATAATGGCAGCTACTTTTCAGGATTATTGGGGAGACTCGATAAAATACTACAGTTAAGCTGTTTAGCAGACTGTTTGGAAGACAGTCAGTCTCAGTCTGTGCTAGCTGCTTCTGCTCCCATTCTCTCTCATTGTCACAAAAGGATGGCCAGAAGACTCTCTAGCCAAGCAGTCAGAATCACTTCCGTATAAGTGGAGAAGATTGGGTGGCATGCTGGGGTGGCGTATGGGCTAATATTTTGAGATGATTAAAAAGAAAGAGAGAATTAATGCCAGAGCTTGTGAAAATGGCTGTGGCGACAAAACAATTATTCTATTATAAATTAATAATGCGATTCATTTATGATGTGTTATTGAGTGCTTGAAAAATGAACTGCCCTCAAATATTCTCTTCAAAATCCATTTACTGCCCAAGATAAATTTAAGGGTAGTGTCACATTTTGAAAAATGTTATTTTATTGGCCATAATTTTTCATGATTCCGATGGGGACCTGGTGACAGCCCAACACAGCAAACGTCCTTCATGTTGCCATCCTTTCTTTTTCTTTAAAGCTGAATTGTCCTGGGACCACTTGAAATATGATTGATTTGTCCCTGGGCCAGCAGAAGGTGAAAATGGATGTTTGGCTAGTTGAAGAGAAATGGAAATGAGACCCCGCAGGCTGACGTATTCAGTGGAAAGAGGTAAGTAACTTAGGCACATGATATCACTCTATATTCTGACTACGTGGAGTTCTAGATGATTCACGTCCCTTAGAGGCACACACGGACTTACATCTGGTCTACCAGGAAGGAAGAAGGCAGGAGCACAATCAAGAGAATGAGCATGTTCGAGCATCTCAGTGCTAGGCCTTGTGCCATATGATTTATATGCCCTGACTCATATCGTAATGACAACAGTCCAGTGAAGCTTAGGTTCCATGAGATAAGAAAGTATGTTCAAAATCACAGAGCGCCAAGTACCACCTGCTAGCACCAGGTCTGTGCTGAGTTTGGGCTAAACCGAAGGGACCACGGTGTTACAGAGACTTTACCTTATCTCTTCTTCTGGGGAATAGTGTCGGGCATCCACGTTTACAAGGAAGTTGATGTGGTGAGGAGAAAGAGTCTAGAGAAACTCCAGATAAAAATGAATGAAAATATGTTGAAGTCCTGGTTCTCCCGGTGCGTGGTCCAAGGTTCTTTCTAGCACACTCCAGTTCTCAGGGATGAGGTAGGAGGATGCCAGACAGCTCTGACAGACTATGCCTTGGGCTGGCTGTTGGAGAGATTGGGTTCCAGCTCAGTTGGTCTGTAAATCCGACTCTCTGCAACCTGGCCCTTCGCTTCTTCCCATCTCCACTTCCTCATCTATCAAATGAGGAAGTTGGACTAGAAGTTCTCCGAGGTCCATTTCAGCTTGAACATTCCATTATTCTATTATCTTTGTGCTCTGATAAGTAGATGCGTGTAGCCCTGGGCTTATTAATATTAACTGGGACAAACAAGTGAAATTACTTTATGAAAATCGAGCTGTGGTTGCTGCTTGGAGCCAAATCTGCCTTATGAGACTCACTCTAAGCACTGGTAATGGGATTGCTGATGGCTCCTTGGCCAGAGCCCATGAACGCCCTGCAGTTTCACTTTCCAGTTGGTGCCAAGGGTGAGTGTCCTCCACAGACACATGAAATTGAGGCACAACACAGTTTAAGTGAAAGGAATAAATCAAATCAGTCACGTTTAGCCTGACTCATCTTTCCTCTATCTCCCTCCCCATGTTTGTTCAGTGCAACTCAGCTCAAAGGTCATTCTTTCCTAGAAACGGCCCCTTGAAGGCTCAGCCCACAGTGATGGGTTAGTTCTCTGAAAACTCGGAAGAGTTCCTGCTCTCTGCATTCTGATCGTTCATAGTCTGGGGCTCAGGCATGTCTCTATGTTTCAGTATCCGAGATCTGTACTGAAGATCCTCTGTGCCAGGGGCAATGTTTTATGCTTTCGGGAGGATAAAGGATGGAAGGGCACAGGCTACCTATTTGACTTATAGTGCCCTATTTGCCAAGCTCCTTCAAGAACAACTACACTTAAATATTTTAATGCATATCCTGTAGGAATTTTGCTAAGGCTGCAGCGAAGTTGGTCTCCCAATGCTCCCAATACGTCATCCTCTGAAAGAGATTTCTTTTCACCATGTAATTGCAGGAAAAATAGCTACCCCGTTTTGAGCATCATTTTGTTTTTAAGTCTTGTGATTTGACAGGGTCTCCCCTTCTGTTCTGGCTTTGGGGATGCCCCGGTCAAATATAAACAAATTGACACAATGTTTCTCATTTCATTTGGTTTGTGTAGTATATTTTTCATTTGGTCAAGGTAGCTTTCACTTTTATTTATGCTTCCTCTGATCCTGGCTCTCTAGTCCTATTTATATCCTGCCATTGTATACCAGAAGTTTCCTTTTAATTTGCCCCCAATATTTCTTAAAATGAGGTAAAAATATGAGTATGGGCATAAATCAAACCCATTATTTCTTTGAATCTGAAATGCCTAGCATCGTGCCTGAAATTCGGCGGCTCCTCAATAAATGCGTACCGCTTGCTTTAGAGGGAAACACGTTTTACCTTAAAAAGAAGCTGTTTCTGAGAGTCAGAGTTGCTTCAAGACCAGCTGTGTGGTTCCTGTCCCTAGGGGTTCTGTGAATAAACTGAATAAGCACTTTGGCCAACTCAACCTCAGTTTCTTTAACTATAAAATAAGAATAATAATACCTCCCTTTGAGGTGGTTGTGAATAGTATATGAGCGGGTGCAGGGCAAGCGGGGAAGCTCTCAGTGCACTCAGCCAGCAGTTGGAAAAAAAAAAAAAAGTACCCATTCTTATTGAAGAGGATTCATGCATTGAAAGCTATCTTGTTAGTTTAAGATTAACTTCCAAACCTGACTGTCCTGTCGGGTGAGTGAGCTCTAAGTCATCAGAGGAATCAGAGACCCAGGAGCCAACCACCCATCCTGCTTGTGTGGCTATTGTGAGGGCGACTTACACGGCTGGTGCGGGCTGGATGAAGTCACTGTTCACCTTCCTTTCAACCCCACAGTGGGTGATACTTGGGTGTCAAATCCATTTAGTCAGAGGCAGCATAAGGGTGTTGGGGCGGAGGAAGATTGGAATGTCCTTTTATTAGAAGTTCTCTCTTCTTTCATGTATACATTTCATTTGGGACCTTACCAGTTGGCTATTATAGCATTTCCCAGGGGAAAACACCCCGGGAGGGGAGACTTGAGAAAATGTCAGAGAGTGCTTCATGCCTTGCTATCTATCTGTAAGTAAAGAGCTGCTACCGCTACGGCTTGCCAAAAACAGGTTGGCAACCTGATTATTTCCACCAAGGCACAGACAGCACACTTCAAACAACGAAGCTGTCTAGAACGCATGCCAAATGTGATGGACATTCAAGTTTCATTACTGTCAACCTCACACTGAGTCGCTCCATTATGCACCCCCATTATTTTACAGTCTTTTGATGGTGGTGTCCTTCAGAAAATGTGCCACATCGAGGAAAAAACAACCACGTCAGCTCTCTACATTTTGGGTGGAATGACCCTAAAATTGCGGGTCCCCAATGCAACCATAGTAACCGTCTTCCACTGACCTTTGTCTAATGAACTGACAGGCACCTGAATGGAACAGAATTAAGAGGTGGGAAATTCTCCAGAGATACAGATTTTATGATTTTAAAGATGGAGTTTTTTTTTTTTTTTTTTTTTCATGAAAATCCCAGAAGGGGCCTGTTTTATAATAGAGATTGGGGCAGTACGTGTCTCCCCAGATGGTCCACAACGTAGGTGGTCCTAGTGCCCCTGCGTTTACGTGGAGACAAAATGTCAGCCTCTGTAATGAAGGACAGGTTTCCATACTCCTGGGTCAGTTAGTACTTTGGTTGGACACAAGACTGGCAATGTCTTGTTGGTAGAGCCTCTTGAACTGTGAGTGGGCAGGGCTGGTGGCAAGCAGTGGCCAGTCACATAATAAGTGCTAAAAATATTTCAGTTTCAAGCTGCCTCAGCTGGTCCCAGGTTAGGGAATTCCCAAAGCTCTTATGTGGGAGATACCCCAGGCTTTTGCAGGGCAGAGGGAGACACATTAGGAGGCAAGCAGGCAACTATAGCTCTTTCTCTCCTCCCTGGAACACCGTAAAATGGGCAACAATTGAATAAGTACTGCTGGTCCCAAGGAGAATGCTGGTCCCAACCCCCGTGTTTTCCTCCTCTGGTCCCCTCTGGCTTTTTGTCACTGCCTTTCCTCCTCCCTCCACACTCCCCACGCTTCATCCCAGAGAGAGGAGGCAACTCAGCGAGGATATGGTGTACAACTCTGAATCTGCAGCAGTGTCAAGAAAAAGTGACTGTGGGGTTGTCTATCTTCTTCAGTTGTCTGCTTGTCTTCCCTCACTTGGGGCAAAAAGCTCATCATGGTCGATTAGGCCAAAGAAAAGATCTCCTGAAGTGGTCTTTGCAACAGTGTCATTGGAATTCAATTGGACATCTGGCCAGGACTCCTTATTACTCATAATTTCACTGGTGAGGTGATGAGCAAGGCTGGGGGCACTGTCATCAGCAGCATAACCAGGTGCTACTTATTGAGATATTTATTGCATTACTGTTGTGTGCCAAGCAGCATGCTAAGCACTCTGAGGATATATAAAGGTGAATTAAATGTAAATCCTGTGCTCCAATTAATTATCCTAAATGAGAAGAGATTAGATACTTATCTAGATAACGAGAGGGTGAGAAGTGCATCCAAGAGCCAGAGGCAGAGATTTGGGGGCACTTTAGGAGGGGTACTGATGTCTTCTTCATATAGGTAGCTCCCAGAGTGCACAAAAGAAGCCACTTCTATGCTGCTCCTCAGTGGATTAAAAGAACCTGGACCTGAGGAGGTGGTGGTACTGGGACAAGTGGCAGCAATAAGGGGGCAGAGAGGTGGTTAGCCGGCAAATGTCTGTGTCGCTGACCAGCTAAAGAGACACCTTGCTTTCGTATGGCACACCTAGCTTATGACCATGTGTGTGTCATGCTCACTTTTGCACAGAAACCTGCTTGATGTCAGAAAAGCCTAAGACCTTGCCAGTGAGCATTCTGGTTCGCGTTGGTTACAGACACCATAGGCTAGCTGAATCCTTACCATCACTAGTCACAGATCAATCACTTGTAGAGTTGATTAACCATCGGATGACATTGGAATATGTGTGCCTCTGGTCCTAGTGGGAGACAAGTCCTAATCATATTGTTCTTCTCCAAAAAAAATCAATGCTACCTTCTGCAGGGAACTTTTTAAACCATGTTTTATTTCTTTTGTCTATTCTACCAGTCCTATCATGAAGACACACCAGAGCTGACTGGTTTGCCAGATTTAAGCTGGGAAGTTTCAGATGGATTCTCTTTCCTCCAAAGTGAAAACTTCTGGAAACAGCACATCAGAACAAGCATGGGGAATGGTGATATAATGGACTTCCAGGCACGACAGCTCAGGTCTAGGAAAAGAGATGGGCTAGAGATCTAGGCAACAGAAGTTTTGTACATTTTCCCAAATTACACTCCCGCTGCAGATCAAAGTTGTGTTTTTTCCCTCCCCAAAACCACACCAAAGCACACATTTGGAGGCCAAACTCTTCAAGGGCACTTAAGAAGTATTTGGTAACTTTTCTGTTAAATTTAGAGTTCAGCTTACAAGCCCAAGGTGGACTAAATAATGACCATCATTGAACCACTGCCCTAGCAAATAAAGCATTGCTTATGGGGCCAGAGGACTATATCTACATGAGGTTTGAAGTATTTTATGAGCACCATTTGTTTCAAGAGGTCATGGCCAGCCATATTACCCAAAACGCCACTCATCAAATAAGTATCACCCAGTCAGATTTTGACTCATCCAATTCTTTTCTACCTTGTTAAAACCGTTCAGCCTAGGAGAGTTGATGAAGGGAATGTTATGCCTACATCCTACAGGCTGGATGGCTTTTCCACTAAAAAAGGAAAGCTTTCCCCTTTTACAGAAGGGGAAAGCTCTCTCTTTTCCAGTCTCACCAGGTTCAAAGCCTCTTATGTAGTCAGTTCCTATAAACCACAAGCATACGTAATTAAAAACTTTAAGGATACAATGCAGAAAAATGGGCATGTAAATGCAATGTGGTATCCTGGGCTGGATCCTGAAATGGAAAAGGACATTAATGTAAAAAACTGATGAAATCCAAATCAAGTCTGAACTTCACTTACTAGTAATGTGCCAATGTTAATTTCTGAACTTTGGCAAATGAGTCATAGTTATGTAAGAGATTCACGTTAGGGGAAAATAGGTGAAGTACATCTGGGAAATCTGTGTCATCTTTACGACTTTTTGTAAATGCAAAATTCTTCCAAAGTAAACACTTTATTAAAAAACTTTATGGAGGAACTTATGTTTTGGCAGTGCTCTAAGGCAATCTTCCCACTAGGAGTGTGACATAGTAGAGAGAACACTAGTCTAGGAGGAGCTCGACGTCCGAGGCCCAGAGTAGAATCACCCCAATATCTAGTGATTGAAGACGTGGTTCATTCACAGGCAGAGGGACTCCTGCTGCCCCCAATGCTAGCATTATTGCTTGTTGAACTGTCATTCCAATCAGTTAGTTTCCTCCTACTGCAGAACATGTGGTCATTATTCTGTGGCTCCCCTGCACCTAGACTATCAAATTCAACTCCTTAGCACGGCACACGGGTCTTTAACCTTAATCTCCAACCCTCTCTCCTATTTGCTCTTTCACGAGCACACATACTGTTTAATGTTATATGCCTTTCACCTGCTCTTGTCCTCTCTGAATACCTTTTTATATCTTTCTCACCAGGGTAATCCGTACTCATCTTTTCTTTGTTTTCTATTTTCCCCAATCCTTTATTTATGGCCTTACATCTTCCTCTACTTTTCCTTCTTCTTGGTTTTCAGGTTTCATGTGTCAAGTCCTTAAAGATTCTTCCCTGACCTTTCCCCTCTCTCAGTCTCAGCTGGTTCCTCTCCCCAGTCCATGATCAAATTGTTCATCCCATATTCTGTCTCCCTAACATCCTCTGCACCAGACGGTGGTCTTTTATGGGTAAAGGTTGTGTGTGTCTCTCTCTGTGTGTGTGTGTGTGTGTGTGTGTGTGTGTGTATTTTCCAATATCTTAATCATTTAACCACGTATTCAGCACAAAGTAGGTTATAGGAATAAGCAAATCAATGAATAAAATGGTCATGCCACTTAGATGTATTCCAGAAGTATGCATGTACTTCTAAGGCCAGGAGAATTTGGTATTGAACATAAATGTTATTTCTACCAGAGTAATTTCCAAATACACTGATAGGACTAGCAGTGAGCTCACACATTTCAGTAGTACTAACAATATGTACAGAGCATTTTGCAGAATGACATAATGAGAATGACAACATTTTATGACTAAGTACCAGATAATGAAAGAAAATTAATTAATGCACTGCTAAGATAAATGACTGTAAGAACCTGGGGGAAAAAAAACAAAACCCACCATAGCTATTTTGTTTCCAAGTTGGTTCTGGAATATAAAGTAGCTTCTACTAAGCAACTCTCACATCCAAATAGCTGTATGAGCTCTATTAAATTGGGATACAACTAGAGCTACCCAGCTGCTGTTTTAAACAACCCCCAAATAATACATTCTGGAGCAGAAAGCAAATTTTATAGGTAACTGCCAGGTGTAAAATACTAGGGAATTGACCTTTGCATAATAATTCATGAAAGAAGGGGCAAAGACAGAATGCAAAGCAGTCTGTCTCTCCTTCTAGGCATATTTGAACACTAGCTTTATGGGGACTCCACCTAAAACAAATAAACTAGTTTTCAACGTCAATATTAATTTTACCAAGCCAAGACATCAGGTCCTGAAGTGGCAGCGGGGGGTGGGGGGGTAAGAAAAACCTAAACCAACTACCCTACCTTTGGTAAATGCTCAAGAAAATTGGTAAAAATCTCATTTTATGAGTTCACATCTCATAAAAATTATATATTTGAACATTATAGTTTATGGGTTTTGTGTAGGGGGGTGGATAGCTTATTCTAAAATTCTGCTTATCTGTAGACGGAAGCTTTATCTACCAGGGCATAGTTGATGAAATTACAAACTTCTTTTTATCTCATTCATTTTTCTTTCAAAACTATGTATTAAGCACCTACTATGTACTAAGCATCATTCTAGATGCTGAAAATACTGTAGTGAACAGAACAAACTTCCCAGCACTATAGCCTTTCATTTTAGCTTAGGCATCAACAAGTTGCTTTCACAAAGGGTCAAGAAAGTAAATATCTTTGACTTTGCACCCAGACTGTCTTCAGCAGTACTCAACCTTGCCATTGTAGTAAAAACGCAGCCATAGACAATATGTAAAGAAATGAATGTGGCTCTATTCCAATAAAGCTATTGATATAAACAGGCAGGGGGCCTGATTTGGCCTTGCAGGTCATAGTTTGCCAACTTCTGTTCCAGTCCATGAAATTTCTTATAAATCACTGGCATGAAAGAGTAGTGGTACAGAATTTATGGAATGAATTACAGAATTATAGATACTTAGTGTTGAAAAGGATATTCACTTAATCTTAACCTCACTTTCCCCTCATGTGGCAGTGTCAAGGTTGAGAATGTGGCCTTTAGAGTCAGCCTTCCAGGGTTCAAATCTTTGCCTTTTCCACTTATCAAAGGTGATTTGGGGCAAGCTACTTAATCTCTCTCTGCTTCATTTTTGTCATTGATAAAAGGAAAGTAATGATATCTACTCCTCAGGAGGCTTTTAAGATAACCCAGATAAATATGCATTCATGGCACGTGAATCACAGGAAACCCACAACCAATTCTAGTTTTCATGACAACAAGGACAATAATAACAGTAACAACAAAAACAGAAGTCTCAGAGAGGGGACATGACTGGCATGTGAGTACCAGAGTCCTCATGGGAACCAGGTACTGTGCCTCCCAAGTCAAAGTCCTGTCTAAACTGCAGGATCCATGAGTAGTAAAAACTAGACAACTGAGCAAGAATTTGCTCAATTCTCCAAGAAAACTTAGGGCTGCCCTCTGATACATGGAGAGGGATTTGGGGAAAACAAAACTACTCCAAACCTTTGGATAGAACTGTATGTACTGTTGTCCCATCTAATGTTCAATAGTGAGGCTACCAGTGGACAGTACCCTTAAGAAGTATATGAATTCTGCAGTAGAGTCTGTCTAAGGTGGATGAAAGAATCCAATTCTTCCGTGCACAAATGAAGCCAGGACTTCAGTGGATTCACTATAAACTAAAACGCCTGGATGAGGTTAAACGTTTTGGCTTCTTCTACCTGGCAGTGTGCTCCAGGAGACCACCCAATGAGCCTTTTGAAATATTATTTTTCATGGTAATTATTTTCAACCTTTTGCTTGTTTCACTTAATGATCAGGTTTTCCAAAAACTCTTTTGAAGACCACAGTTGTTCGGTATATTTAATGAAAGTTATCCTCAGGGAAAGAGAAAAGCCAGAGCTGTGAGAGCCAAGAGTTTTAGATCTTCATACGCCACACCCTTCTGAAGGCCCACATATTTCTACTATTTCAAGCAAATGGATCTACAACAGCATAAAGGTTCTCTCGGGGAACTTTAAACTAATTAATTGTGAGTGTGACAGCTAGAACGCAGAAAATTAGTTTCCTGAGGTTGGTCCTCCCCCCGAAAGTGCTTTTTTTCTGAGGTTAGGTGTTTTCTGGGATCTGTCATTTGTGGGTTGTGACAGGAAGTGGGAGGGCTAAAAGACCACCACACTGTTAGAGTCAGTAGAACTATCCTTCTGACAAATGGTTTAGCAACTAGAGACATCTGGGTCACACTGGCCTTTAATTCGATTTTGAGGTCTTTCTTCCCATGCCAAAGACAACGGTCTCTTTGGAAGTCATATACATCACTGCAATGGTGCCCACACACACCATACCCACACCTACTTTTAAAACATTTGTTATCAGATCAAGGCAATGTGAGAGGGTCACATGACTCAGTCAACCTGTAACACAATGTACTGCATGTGTTGAGATGTTTGTTGAATTCTTTTCTGAAATGAATTGGAAGAGAGCAACTCCATCTAGTACTTTAAAAAAAAAATTTTTTTTTAAGATTTTATTTATTTGACAGAGAGAGACATAGTGAGAGAGGGGAACACAAGCAGGGAGAGTGAGAGAGGGAGAAGCAGGCTTCCCGCCGAGCAGGGAGCCCGATGCGGGGCTTGATCCCAGGACCATGGGATCATGACCTGAGCTGAAGGCAGACACTTAACAACTGAGCCACCCAGGCACCCCTCCATCTAGTACTCTTGATTCCAATATCAATTTGTTTAATATACAAATGGAACATCTTCTATGTCTAGGAATTATCAGGTATATGATGCCCTGAAAACACCGTTATTTCGTCAAGGATGAGTGCAACAGACAGACATCCAGTTACAATTCAACATGCTAAGAGCTATTACAGAGGTATATATATCTTAGGATTATGGCAAAGACCTTTTAGAAGAAATGCCATCAGAATCCAGGGGTGAGAAGTGGTTAATCAAGGCAACTAGATGGAGAAGAATGAGCATGTACAAACACAAATAGAAATAGAAATAAAACTCCTTGGGACCTACTGTAGTCTTATTAAAACTGAAAGCTGTGTTTCCTTTACCTGCTTCAGTGTATCCTCTCTTATCCTTATAGATCCCAGTCTTCCCAAGGCCTACCATAGCGCCAGATATTTTGTAAGAATACTATAATAATGTTGAATGAATGAACGAATGAGTGTTCTTGTACCTGTTTTTGGCAAGGATTTCTCCCTAGGAGATAGCAAGTTCTCTGGGAATAGGAACTGAGACTATTTTATGTGATTCCAGGATATTCGAGGATCTAGTTGATTTAGTTGGTGATTCAAAAAACAATCAAGGTTTAGACAAAGATTAGAAGCCAATTCAATCAACAAAGAAGCATCTTTTGAACAAGTGGTTCTGTGACAACTGCGAGTCTACATGCAAAAGAATTAAGCTGAATCTTCGCTTCGTGGTGCATACAAAAATTAACTCAAAATGAATCACAGATCTAATTGTAAGAGATAAAATATAAAACCTTTAGAAGAAAACATAAGAATAAATCTTTGTGACTTTGGATAAGGGATTGGTTTCTTAGATTTGACCCCAAAAGCATAAGTGACAAAGAACATAGATAAGTGAATTTCTACAAAATTAAAGATATTTGTGCTTTCAGGGACATAATCAAGAAAGTGAAAAGACAATCCACAGAAATGGGAGAAATTCTGACAAGTCATAGATCAGATAAGGGATTTGTAACCCAGCATACATAAAGAACTCTTACAACTCTACAATAAGAAGACAAACAACCCAATTAAAAAATGGGTAAAAGATTTAAACAGACATTTCTCCAATGAAGATATACAAAAGGCTAATAAGCACATAAAGACACTGAACATCATTAGTGATTATGTAAATCAAAACCACAATAAGTTACCATCTCACATCCACTAGGATTGATGAAAATCAAAATCACAAATAATAAGAAGTGCCAGAGGAGATTTAAAGAAGTTGAAACCCTTATACATTGGTGGCAAGATTGTAACGTGGTATGGCCACTTCAGAAAATAATCTGGCAGTTCCTGAAAATGTTAGACTTATAGTTACCATATAAACCAGCAATTCCACTTCTAGGTATATACCCAGAGAACTGAAAAAAACATGTCCATACAAAAACTTTTATGTGGACATTATTTATAGTAGTAACATTATTTATAATAGTAAAAGACTGAAACCACCCAAATGCCCATCAACAGATGATTGGATAAACAAAAGGTGGCATATCCATACTATGGAATATTATTGAGCAATTAAAAAGGAATGAAGTACTCACGTAACAGCATGAATGGACCTCAAAAACAAGATAAGTGAAAGAATTGAGTTACAAAAGAGCATGTTTTGTATGATTCCATTTATATGAAACATCTAGGAGAGGCAAATCCATAGAGACAGAAAGTAGATTAGTGGTTACTAGGAGCTTGAGGGTGGGGAGTGAGGGGAGTGACTGCTACTGGATACAGGGTTTCTTTTAGGAAAGATGGAAATACTCTGGAATTAGATGGTGATGATAACTGCACACCCTGGGTATATACCATTTAATTGTGAACTTTAAAAGGGTGATTTTTAGGGGCGCCTGGGTGGCTCAGTCAGTTAAATGTCTGCCTCTGGCTCAGGTTATGATCTCAGGGTCCTGGGATCAAGCCCCACATCGGGCTCTCTGCTCAGCAGGGAGCCTGCTTTCCCCTTCTCTCTCTGCCTGCCTTGCTGCCTACTTGTGATCTCTCTCTCTCTCCCTCTCAAATATACAAAATCTTTAAAAAAAAGGGGAGGGGGTGTATCTTATGGTCTATGAATTATATCTCAATAGAGCCACTATTTTAAAAATACCATGCTAGATATTGTCCCCTCATTATTACTATCTTTGTTACCATCACGGTGGCAAATGCTACAAAGCGGTTACTTCATGCCAGCTGAAAACTTTACAAAATAACTGCTGATTGGATTTCTCTTTTGAAACTTTAGCCTATGGGGGCTTTGTTTAGAGCAGCCTCTGTCTTCTATCTCTTTGACCTTGGCCCAGGGTAGAATTCAGTAAACACTTTTTGACTACTAGCAAAACGCTGCTGTCTTTTCTTGATTCATGAAATAACCAAGTATTTTTAGTGAAAACACCAAAGTGCACCCTAAAACTCATGAATCCATTCCAAGGTCTAAAAATTTCATGACCACCTCCAGATCACACTCACCCGTGCTCATTCCTTGAGAGGCGCAGCTACACTAAACAATTAAACAACAAAAACCCAGCAGTCAAACCAGTTAACAGGGAGAGCTCACTCTGATGCTATGGAATTATGTCTGAATGTACCCATGATTTCTTCTCTTTGCAGATAATGGTAAAATTGCCTAAATCACACACCAGCAGAGCTCTAATGAGACCTGATTTGGGTTCATTTCTATTCAAGGCAAACTAAACGTGTAAAATGCCCTACTTCTAACAGCTCACCGTAGTACACAGACCTTAACAACGGATTCCACTGAAGTAAGTTTGGGCTGCTGAGGAATCAAGTGTGGAGGCTAAATTAAGTTAATACTATTTTCCGATGTTAAGGAGGACGGAGTGACTTTCTCCTCACCAGCCCTCAGCCTCTCGGGACGCAACCAGAGCTGCGCGTTTGGCATTGCTTTGTTGGTGGCTGGTATATCTCAGAAGGGAGGAAGAAAACTGGAGCCCAGAAACTAAAGATGTATTGAGATAGCCTTGCTCCTTGGTGGGTCCACCTGCTTGTCCCACAGGGACCGAGTCTGGGTCATTTTCGGAGGCCAGTCCTGGTCCCTGAAAGGCTCTGCTTAGAAGTAAGCTCTCTTCTACAAGTACTCTGTTGAGCCACATGGCTAAATCCCAACTTCCTGTCAGTGCTCAGACCTCTGTGTGAAAACACTAGCCCCACAGAAGCAGCAGCCATAAGAAGCAACATTACTATGGTGACCTACTGGGCTTCTTTCTCCAGATGAAGTAGCTTGTGCCCAGAGGTAGGCAAGGTCCCAAGTAACTATAGCAGATTGGTTAAAAGAATTTTCATTACGCAGCCCTCCCTCTAATTATCCAGATCTGGTGCCTTGTCTTATCATCTTTAGTCTTTGTTTTCTTCATTTGAGTTCTTTGGATTCCAGAACATCGCTGCGTATCTATCTATCTGCTCTTTCAGTCCCAACCCAACCACCCCCCTGTCAGCCTGAGCAGATTTCAGAACAGGACTCACAGATCTCTTCTGACCCTCTAGTTCCAGGTGTCATGCTTTTTGAGAACCAGCTGCCGTTGGCCCTCTTGGCTATCCAGTCCCTCTACTGCCCATGTTCCTGTGTGACAAGGCCAGGCTGTTTCCATGTGTTAGAAGCACAGGCTTCCTCTCCCTTAAGCAGCTGCCAAGAACAATCACCTGGGCTTTGCAGTATACTGATCAAGAACAAGGGTCGCAGGGCCCACAGCACTGAGTCTGAGTCCTGACTTGGCTGGATGTCGGCCAGGTAGTCTCAGGGAAGTTATTTGTTTTTGTTTTTTTTTAAGCTTTTCGGAGCCTTGATTTGTTTATTGGTAACATAGAAATAATTAAAGGACTTAACTCACAGAACCACCGGGTGAGGGTATGTGAGATGATATATATAAAAAGCCCTTAGAACGGAGCCTGGTGCACAGAGAATGCTCAGGAATATTAGCCATCAGTATTATTTGGAAAAGCAAAAGCAAACAACTCTCGAAAGTCAATAACACACCAAACACCTAATTAGATGCAACCTGATCATCTTATAAAACGCACTATTTATATAATTTGAAGCTTTTTCCCAAGAAGGGCATTCAGAGTCTCTGATCAATTATTTAGAGTACAGAAACAAACGGCGAGGACCCACTTTAAGACAACAAGAAGTCACATCAGTGGACAGCAGACATAAGAAGAGATCAGTAAAATCTATCTCTGACAGGCTGATAGAATTGGGGTTTAAGGTCAGGCTCTGGAAATTCCTCCTAGACTAAGAGGAAATGCTTTGAGATGTTATTTGGCAGAAACAAATAATTTCCTTTTTCACCGCTTGTAAAATAAGACACAAACATAAACCTTCCACCTCTCTGTGTCATTTTAGAATACTATTTCCTTTAAAAACAAATACACACCAGCGTGATTGTGGTATTGTCATGTGGGCTGCTATAAGAAGGTGATTTATGAAATCTGTGACTGCATTTCCTCTTAGCGTGCTTGAGGAAAGAATCTGCACCACCACCCATGGGTCCCCTAAGAGGGCCTGCACACACAATTTCTTTTCGATAAAAGTGGAAGAAGCAGATTTGCCTCTCTGTGAGATCAAAATGCTTTCTTTTGACCAATTACATCTTATTTTACTCTTTGGTTTCCAGGAATATTTAAGGCTCAATTAGGAGCAACCCTGCAGGTGCATGGGCCTGTGTATTTCTATTCTCTTGCTCCATCCTTTCCCTGGAACCGGTTTGACATTCTTCCCTTCATTCTAACTTTTCCTTGGTCCTAATCCAAACAACAATCTCTCTGAGGCTAGAGATGTTGCCATTTTTGTAGGTTAAAACCCACCGAATTTCAACAGCTTCATTTGATTCAACCTATTTTTACCTATTTTTTAGTTTGTGGATATGTTGTAGGCCAGCTCAAAGCCTCTGCAAAAGGTACAAATTAAAATAAAATCAATTAAAATAAAATAATAAAGGTCTGATTTCTTCAGACATTAAAATGATGAAACAAAGATTAAATTTCTTATATTTCTGCTTTGAGAAAATACAAAAAACTCTTGAGAGTTCTTTGAATAACTCGAGAGTGACTTGAGAAATACAAAAATCTCTGCCAATGGTGTTATCTTTTCCCCCCCTTAATTACAGGATTCCTTTCCTTAAATGAAACCAAGGCAGTTAAAAATAACAAATTTTGCCCTTCACTTGCTCATTCAACACCTCAGCCACCATCTTCCACCTCCAATTTAACCCCGAGGCCTTTGCCTTGGCCGCCCTAAGGGGTCCTCAAAGCACCTTTCGAAAAGCACTGATCTAAAGGAACAAACATTAATGAGGAGAGAGGTGGGGACAATGGCCAGCACTCTCCTTTCCAGCAATGAGTTTTACTGATGCTAAATTTCATCACGACCTCGGGACCCTTGATCTATCTTTATTACTGTCTGCCAGGCCTCTGTTTTTATGGCCCCACTTGCTTGACTTCCCCCTGAGACCTCGAGCTCCGTGGCCTCCTGCACTGTACCCGTTCTGGGCACAGCCACCAGGGTTGCCACTACTGGGGAGAGGTCTCACCAGGAGAAGGGCCTAGGCGGACACATGCTGGGGAGCCCCATTCCTGGCTAGTAATCGCTCCAGACAGGTGCTCTCAACATATCCCACTCTCCTGAAGTCTCCTAGCCCACCCACTGGGTGAAACAACCATGTTAACATTCAGTAGAATTCAACACCTTTGCTGAAAAAACTGGGACCCCACTTGAACAACAGCCTGGCTGTTTGAGCTGAGACTCAAAGCAGACTGCAAAATGCAAAATGGCCACTTTGCCACCTCATCCCAATTTTTAATAAACGCCTAGGCTTCCTTTCACCATCAAAATAAAAAAAAGTTGGGGGGGGGTGGCAAGTGAAAGAGAAAGTGTTAGAAAACAGGGTGACTCTGAGGCTGAATAATGATGGCACAAAAAAGTGTCCTTGAGGCATAGGGACCACTCAAGAAGGAAATAACCCCTCCAACCAGGGGGCCAATCACCACAGGGAGGTAACATTTGAAGCTCTTTGCAAAATGCTTCCCTGCTTCTGCCTTCCCTTGTTCACCACAGAATTGATGAAAAGGAAAGATGATAAATATGTTTATAAAAAAAGAACCAATTCAATAATTCATCACCTTGCCGGCGTACAATATAACTACTACAAAAGAAATTTGTTTTCCTACCCACTGACCATGAATGGGCACCTGAGACGTAAATACGGCTCAGAGCATTGTCCTCATGGGCACGTGTTCCAGAACTGTCCCCAGCACGCTATCCAGGCCAGTACCCAGGTGGCGTTTCCTCTTCAATTAGCCCTGCTGTTCCTGTATCTACCACCTTTTCTGCCTCCCCATACAAAGCATGCTGGCGATCACCCAAAGTTTTGCTTTGCAGCAAACATGAAAACTCACTAGACACGGAATTATAGTATTTCTTGGCTCAAAATGGTGCTTTTCAACTGGGGGAGGGATTTTGCACCCAGGGTACATCTGGCAATGTCAGGTGACATTTTTGATTGATTGACACATCTGGGGGAGCTAGTGGCTACTGGCATCCAGTAAGTGAAGTCCAGCAATGCTGCTGAATTACCCTACGATGCCTATGATAACCTCCGCAAAAAAGAACCATCCTGCGCAAGATGTCAATAGCGCTGAAGTTGAGAAGCCTGGCCTAAAAGGAACACTTAATGAAAATCTGTTAGGCCAACCTCTCCTTTTGCAGACAAAGATATTGAAGCCTAGGGGGAGGGAAAGTTAGAACTGGACAATTCAGTCAGTAGGAGCAGAGGCCATGCATGGCGTCCAGGTTAGCTGGTTCTATACCTCTTCCCTGTGGCATGTTTATTCTAGAAGGAATTACTCAGAAAATGGCACTTAACTTTAGAAAAAAAGGATACACACCTAAATGGAATCTGTGATAATCTCTGATTGCGCTGATTTTTCTCTTTTGTTCTGGTATGCCCAGCCTGGATTTACGTGGTTTGTTAGTTTTGTTTTGCTTTCATGATAAACATATACTGATTTTATAAGCAGAAAACAGTGTATCGTCTTCACTTCTAAAGACTATATGAAATACAGTGAAATTCAGCTTGACTAGTTAATATTCATTGCTGGCAAGAGCACGGCAGGACCAGCTTTATGAGGTGGTAGTATAAGGGCCTATTCAGCCAGAGCGGCCCCACCCCGGTTGAACTGCCATTTTGTTGTTTATGCAGTAAAACTTAAATTGACCTTGTCCCCCCCACCCCCCAGGGGAACTTAACTTAAAAGCAAGTCTGGGAAATCAGCCGCAGGTAACAAGGCCCAGATACAAGAGTGGGTCAGGCCAGGTGGAGACATCGATCAGTGGGGGGCTGCATACTGTCTCCTAGCTAGCAAGGAGTACGGGCCCCGCCCTTTGGACACCTTTTGGGCACCAATTCTGACCAAGGTGATAGGCTGGTTCAAATGTCTACTAGGGTAAATTATAATTCAATTGGTTACCTAGCATGACTGTGCAGCTTTCTCTGTGTGTTACAATTTCACTGGCCACCTGTGCGTGGCCAGGCCCAACCACGTGGCCTTTACTCTACAAAAGTTAGTCTGTGAAACAGAGGGGGGTCATCCTCTCTGTAAGGGGCGGCCCCGACCGGTCTGTTTGACGATCGGTTTGATTCTTGATGCTTGGCGCGAAATAAAGCTTTGCTTGACTTTGGTTTGTATCAGTCTTGCTCCTTTAATCACGGACCCATCATTGGGGGACCCAATATTGAGGACCCAACAGTAGGGCAGGACTGGGTGAGTGGTACAAATAGGGATGCTTCTGAAAAACAAACTGATAACATACATTCAGAGTCTTAAAGATGTTCACTCAGAATTCCAAAGATTTACATGCCAGAATGTGAAGTGAAGCTTTATATGTAATAACAAAACCTTGAAAATAATCTAAACATCTAATAGTTATTAGTGCAATAAATTCTAACTTGGCTTAATAAATTATATAAAAAGGTGGTATTAATCAAACCTCACATATATTCAAATGATGGAATGCTATGCAGCTGCTAAAAATCACGTTTTTTATTATTTTAGGGTTGGTGTCCCCATTAAATTAAAGTCTACGAGTTCAAGGATCTTGCCTTTTTGATTCCTTCTGCATTTCTGTGTTCCTGGGTAGTATGCAGGAATTACTGGTGAATGAATGAAATGAATGAATGAACATGGTTACCGATGACTGACATTTTCATGATCAGTATCTTTTTATTTTTCCTCTATTTTTTGAAGATTCTCCAATGAGTCTGTGTTGCTTTTATAGACAGAAAAGTATACAGAGATTATTTTGCTGTTACAAAATATAAAAGAGCACAGTAGAACCCAAGTAAAGAAGGGAAAAGATGCAGAAGGCAAGGGCATACAAAAGGGCATTCGGTGCCTGGGAAGCCCGTTCCATGACGCAACTGAGGGACACAATGATACAGCTACCATGGATTCAAAATATGGGAATTATAATAACCCACTGGCCTGGCCGCAGTGCTTTGTTATAACTGGTTTACTCTTTCAGCATTCTTCCCTCCCTTGAGCTTTTCTCCCACTGGTAACACCAAGAGCTGAAACAACAGAGCAGCCACAAATCAACAGACTCATGTGGTCAGAGGCTCCAGTGGCCACAAGATCAGAGGCATTGTGGCAGTGGAGGTTGGGGGTGCTTTTCAACTGGATGTGCGTCTGCAGCTGACAAATGGAATAAAAGAGCTATGCTGTGGTGCTCAAAATAGAACAGAAAAATGTGTCCCAAAGAGAGAGAGAGAAAGAGAGAGAGAGAGGGAGAGAGAGAAGAAGAAGAAAATGACACAGACATGAGAGGCTGGCTTCTGGAACAACCTAAAAAGACCAGTGTTAACCCAGACCCATGAATATAATTCTCACAGCCTTTGTAGAACTTTTTTTTTTCCCCCTTTTCACAAATGCCTCTTTGGGACTGCAACCCTGAAAAATGTCATCTGCCCTTTTCCTGGAATGGTTAGATCCTTATGTCACCTAGGCAGGAAAAAAAAAAAAAAAAGTGTGATGATTTTATATATTTGACTACTTGTGGTCATCCCGGTACAGTAACCAAAGAAAATAAACAAATCTAAATATAAATTCACGTGTGTGTATGGAGAGAGAGTCGAAGGATCTCAGAAGAAAAGAAGAGAGGACTACAGAAAGAGAGGCAGGGAGTGTGTGCACAGCTGATGGGAAGGAGTGGACCTATCGCTGTCTTGGGCAGAATGCACAGTTGCTGGAATAGTCTGGAGTTGACGGACTCTGACGAGGACCACTTGCTCAGATCCATTCTCTCTTCCCTTCTTATCTCCCTGAACTTTGAGAAGCAATATATTTCTTTGACAAGAGAAAAATCCTTTCATTCTCTAATGAGAAATAGAGCTCACAATGAAAATGGCCCCCCAAAGGGCATGTGAGTCATAGCTCTCTCATCTTCCTTGAGCATAGGTTTTAGGGACACAGGAGAAGGGTGAGACAAAGGTGGAAGTCAATGAAGGATAATAGGCCATCAAAATGAATGTGGCTCTCTTATAGCCTGGTCCTAAAAAGCAGTCTTTTCCTTTGATTCCATGCAAAAAGCACATGTGAATGTGGTAGAAGAAAGATGGTGGTAAGTTCTTTGGCACTCTCTCCAGTCAGAAGTGGGGTTGAAATCTTCTCTCCTTGAATCTAGGCCAGCCTAGATATGTTTTTACCAATAGAGTACAGCAGAAATGAAGCTGTACCTGTTTGGGGTTCATCCTTTGAGAAGACTGGTGGCTTCCACCACCTTTTTTGGAGCCCTGAACTGACTCTAACTACTGTGTGGTAGGGCCAGGTAGAGATGACTTAAGAACACAGGAGGGGAGGGGATGTAGTGAGCTCCAGACGCCCAGCTGTCCCTGCCAAGCTACTGAACATGCAAGTAAAGGCACTTAAGACCCTTGAGACTAGCCTGGCTACTGCTGAATACTCATAAGTGATTTCAACTGATGACATGTGGGAAAGCAGAATAGTGCAGCCTAGATTTGCCTGGATTCTTCACCCATTAAAAAATGTGAGATAGAATAAAATGGCTTTATTTTTAAGCTCCCAAGTATTGGGATAGCATGTTATATAGTAATAGATAGTCTGGCCTAGACAAGAGGGTTATAATGACTGTCCATTTTCAATATTAGCTTTGCCTCAGAAATTTTCCTGTCTATCTATCTCCTATCTAACTATCGGTCGATCGATCTGAAAAAAGAGAAAATATAGTCTGTGCTCTTAAGGGAATGGAATGCAATGCAATTGGTAACTATCCTGGCTCAAATTTCAGCATTGCCCCTTGGCTAGTAGATGACTCAGGCAATTATTCTGTTCTTTGAGCCTCAACTTCCTCATCTGTAAAATGGGGACAACACCATCTATTTGATGGGGTTGTTGTGACTGTCACATGAGAAAGCAGATGCAAAGCACGGAGCACAGTGCCTGGCTCACCAGCAGAGGCTTCCATGGTCCGTGATTCCCCACACCATCTAACTCAGCCTCGCCTCCTGTTTCCAAATCTCAGCTAGTTTCTCTGCCACCTCATTTCCTGGACACTCTTGATTTTTCCAGGCAAACGACTGCCTCACGATTTATCTTGTTTAGATCTCAACCCTACTCACTGCTAGAACTTCACCAAATAGAGGGCATCTTTAGAAGAATCCCATCTGGTATGCAGAAGGTCCTTAAAGGGAAAAGCAGACAAGACCTTGTTACATCTGGAGACAGCATTTTCCCAACTAAATCAGACAGCATGAGTTGACAGAAGGCAGAGCATCAAAACACCCATAACATAGACATTAAAAAAAAAACCACACAAAAAAAAACATATGGAGGGGTCCTGAGGATGGAGATTAAAAAAACAAAAACAAAAACAAAAACAAACTAGAAGGTTCTAATGGGATCTAGTTACATGACCAGACAAAGGTGAACAAGGTTGGGACCCCTCGGCATCAATTACAGCTCATGAGGACTGAGGGCTAAGTAGGTCTCAAAGGCTTTACACTGCAATGTTTTTGCCTCCAACCAAGTGCAGGAGTATCCCACATGAAAGGCCCAAATTCCATGCCTGGGTGGTTCCTGTGGAACCTTTCCTTACACTTGCTTATGTTAAACTCCTTATAGAGTTGGCCTGTCAAGGGCCACCCAGTTATAACCATGGATGTCAATCCCTCCTGCAAAATATTTCAACCCATTTGCTTAGTCAATATAGACAGCTTTGATCTCCACCTGAGGTGGGTCTCCAGTAATGAAAATAGCAAATTTTCTTGCATAAACAATCGTAAGGATGGTGAAAGGCTTAAAACTCTTCAAGAACAACTTAAGCCATTACTAAAATTAGTACACCATCATCTAGGTTTTGCAATGAATATATTTTACGACTATAAGTTCTTCCTAGACAACTGGGTCCCTTCTGGAATGGTCTGGCGTACTTGCTAAGTGTTTGTGGCACAGACTTGGAAGACAACTACAAACTCTAAAATCCCTACCATTTATAAAAACCAGACGAGACTTGTGGTCACCACATTTAAACCTAGCAGCCTCCTAGAACGACATCATCTGTGACTATCTCTCTTCTGCTCCTGGACCATAAGATTGCCTTCCTCAATAATTTTCATTGCTTCTGGAAGTGATCTGCTCTTTGTCAGGTTGTTGCAAACACAAACCAAGACAGGTCAGAAGAAAGCTGCCTTCACTGTCAGCAAGACATTTTCCTGTGCCAGAGCTGAGAGGGAAAAAAATGAGAGAACGAGTGAGCACGAGAGCGAGACTGAGCTGGAATTAGTAAAAAGGTTTCAAGTGCCTCTATGATCTTTTAACAGAGATGTTAAGCATATCAGATTTGCAACCCTTCGTGGCCTGAAGGGATCTAGTTATGTGGTCAGTTGTGAAGACATTCTCTTGTTCCTACTCTGACTATCATGCTGTCACTAGGGTGCATGGCTGGTTCATGATAAAAGGCAGCCAAAGTGGGGTTTTATAGGAATTTCAGAAATCTCAGCATTATTGAAGACCCTTGCCAGGATTAAACCCCAGTTCGGCAAACCAAAGTGTTCTACATATTATAGACAAGAGCAGAGGAGCAGAAAGAGAAGGAAAAGGCAAAGAAGCAGGAGCATCAAATAGGTAGAAAAAAGTATCTTTGCAGACATGTTTGATGTGACTTCGGGGCCATCTGTTTCTTTCTCTGGGGTTGCACGCTCGTGGTTGTTTGGCATCTGGATGGGCAGAGGATAGGAAAGGAGCTTTTAAAAATAGCCCACTATCTCTGGAGCAAGACAGTGCTAGCTTGAAAGGTTGGTCGTTCGGAAGTACTAAGGCAGGCTTGGGGCGGGCCCCGTGCACCTGCCGCCCCATGGCCTCGCCCGCGCCTGGCTGCAGTGAGAAGGAGGAGGCGAAGTGCAGGCTTCAGCAATGACATTCTGTTTCACCTCCAAACAGCCAGACTCCTTATACCTTCCTTCCCAGAGTCTCATACTTCATGGAGTCTAATCATGAGCTTCTGAAAAGAAGGCTAGTGAGAACTCGAAATGAAGAGATCCTAAAAATTAGCCCTAGTCAGCCAAGAAAGGGTATCCCTAGAGGGGATCCAAAACAGGCTCTCTCTATCCCCACCTTGCTCTGTGAACCTCACCTCACCAACCAGGCTCCTGCCCAGGAGCTCCTCTCAATCTGTCTCTGTCTCTCTCTCTCTCTTTCTCTCTCTCCCTCTCTCTCTCCTGGCCTCATACACACCCAGCCACACATTGGTTTCACTGGTTCAATTCACAACACTTCCTCTGAGCAAGTGTTCTCTGGTTTCGGTGTTGTTTTACCTGTCCTCTTGTGCTCTAACTTCGCTAACTCCAAGTGCTTTTCTGGCTCACCTCAAGATTTTCTCTTCCTTTAAGACGTCAGCTGGGTGTTTCTGGATTCAACACAGGAGCAGAGATAAAGCTGTCCCTGCCCTGGGTGATGGGAGCCTGCCACTTTGCAAGTCCTTCCTGTGATGGCAATAAGCCTCCTACCCTGAGGGCCCAGGGCAGATAGACCGGAGTGGACCCTCATATCCCTCTGCTCAGAAAAAAGGTAGGATGGCAGCAGAGGGCGAACCTTCATCGCAGAAAGATTGTTGTGTTGCCAGTGAACAGACAGTCATTGGAACCCAGGAGATGATCAGACAGAAGAGGTGCTTAGGAATAAGTGGGCCACCTCTGAGGCTCCTTTCCTGACCATTCCTTGTCATGTCCTTAGTGCTGCACCTGGAGTTTAATCTGCCTCCCACAGTCCCATGAGCATCCAGTGTTTTTCCCACCATCCCCTGGCAGGAGCTGGCTACTTCCCACCTCACTATGAACCCCTCGACAGCGGGAACTAGGAGCTCTAGTGCTATGTGTCCAATGCACCCTGCCCAGTCCCAGGTGGAGAGAGATGTCCCTAAATGTTTGCTGAATTACTGATCATTTAGTCCAGCCTCCTTTGGCAGAGGGGGAAACGGGTGCTGAGAGAGAAAGCAAGGGAGGGAGAGAAAGAAATCAACCTTTCTGCGATACCCATAGACCAGCAGGCATCTATCTTAGCATTTGACATTTATCACTTCTCTTTCCTCCCAGCACCCCAGGGAATAGGCTTCCCTGCCCCACAGACTTGCTAGTGAGTGCTGGGACATGTGTATTTGGGAGAGAACAAAATGCACGGTTCTCCACAGTCAAAGTAGAGTGACCATGGCACAGATGAGTGTCTGAAGCCTCATGCTGACCTGAAACGGCAGCAGCACTGTGCAGGGAGGACGCTTGGGAGGCACCAAGTCCTGCTGAAGTTTAGATCTGGCCTCCCTTGCAGACCAAGATACAGAATCCCCAAACCTAAAACGCCAAAGGGCAGGAAACCCAAGTTGGGAAAACACACAGTTGTGCCTTATCCCATTCGCCTTGGCCCACTGGCAGACTTAAATTTATGCCACGTGGAACTCAGATGCAGAAATAGACACGGCCGCAGGAAATGCGGATTGTAATGGACGGCAAGGGATGTAAAAATACCTTAAAAGTATGAGATTACTTCCGAAACCTGGAGACGATTTATAAAGAGTAAGAGATTATAAAACAGCACCAAGTAATTTCCCAGTTTTGAAAATAGAGGAAAATGTATTACACATACATAAATCCACTCTGGAAGGTTCTATTCATGGCAGGGATTAGGATTCTCATATTTCTGCAATACCCAATATCCAATATCCAATATTCTGCTCCATCTTTCCACAATAAATAACCCAGATGTCACCGTCTTCTTTTCCAATGGTCTGTGCCGCGCACGTAAGCATCCCTGCGTTACGTCGGGACTTGTTTAGAGTCATCCAATGTTAGGACCGAAGGCATTTTCATGATCACTGACGCTAACCCCCTTACTTTACATTTGTGCAAATTGGGAGCTCAATGAATTTTCTCCGAGTTAACTGTGGAGACGGGCCTAGAATACTGCATAGTTTCTAAAATGTCTCACAAATGCCACTTTTTAACTATTGACCGTCCCAACTCCTCTCCGAAGAATGCAGGGTACAAATGTTAGGAAACGAGATGCTTGCTATAACGAAGTACGCTGCCTGTCCACACCTGAGGCCCCAGCAGCAGAATCATGAGCATGTGAGCCGAGGAGGGTGATGCTTTGGAGACCCCGCGTTCCTGTGACCAGGGCATTGGCTCCGGGGCCCCTTCTCGGGGACTGAGGAGAGCAGCTGAGATAAAGTGTGGCCAAGGGCTGTTCTCTTTGTGCCATTTTAGTGGAGCTGGGATGTTATGCAAGGAAATCTTCGGTATTGCAATAATCCTGGATTATAAATAATTTAGCATATTTCTTTGTAAACTGCAGTCCAGAATCCTTGCAAATAAGAAAAGGATTAACTTTTTCAGAAGTACTTGCTCTTGAGACTTTAAGTTCAAGGCAGAACAATGCTTGCCGTGGTAATTCCATCTATTTTAAGATCACAAAACCACACCAAGTTGAAACCAGAGCAGAAGATATTAATGCAGTGCTCTCTCTGAAGGGCCCAATAGTGGGACGAGAAAGCTTTCAAAGGGAATTAAGTAGACAGAGAAAGCTCCCTGTTCATGTCCAAATCACAAGGAGGCGGCTGAATAGGATTCACAGTTCTCCATGGGAAGGACCCACACCACAGCTAATGTTCAAAACAGGGGGGAGATGTCTTGGGAAGATCAAGGACCGAGAATTCTGCTGTCAGAATCAGCTGCCTGCCCATTAGAGCCTCAAAAGACCCCCTTCCATGTGCGAGCTGATATGATCCTGCAAATGAGCCCATTTTTCTTTTTCTAACTGGCCCAAACTCTATCTGAAGGAATGTGTCATTATGTAATATTTCGCAAGTGCCCTTGATGTAAGCTTCAGATCTGGTGTGTGTGTGCGTGTGTATGTGTGCGTGTGTGCAGTGGGCGAGGGTAAGGGGTCAGCGAAGAACAAGATATACACAGAAAGTAAAGAAATTGGATGGTGAGCTGCTCAGAAAGTGGAAGAACAGACAAGCATCCAGGGTGGGCATCCGGTCAAGGGGTCAGCACTTGGTTGGGTCCCATGGTCAGAGGTCATAAGAGGAACAATGCTAGCTCCAGAGAAAGCCAGAGCCAGGGAAAACTGAAGGGTCAAATGGGCAACAAAAGACAGAAGCAGAGATGTATAGACTCAGAAATCACCAGCCAGCAAGAAGGGGGCAAGGCAGGGGCATGAAGGACAAGAGACAGGTCAGCGAAACCACACCTCCAAAGCCTGGTCTCCAAGACCCTCCTTGATCTGGTCTCTGCTGGTCTTTCTAGCCTCATCTCCTGCTGTCCCACATTTGACACCTTACATGCCATCAAAACAAAAATGCAGCAGACTCTGTTGTTCTCCATTGCCTTCGTTCCTTCGGTTCTCTGTACCCAGACAACCCTTTCTTCCACCCCTGATCTCCCGTTTTCCAAGAAACGGGAGTTTCTTGGAGTCACCTCCTCCTGGAAGCCTTCCTTGCTCTCCAAACCTTGGGGCTGGGTTAAGTACCACTCCTGCAGGCTCTGATGACATTGTGCCAATTTCCAAGCTTCCATCTAAGAAAGACGGCAGAAAGTTTTCATGCAAAGGGTCAACTCTGAACTCTGAAAAGGTCATAGCTGCTTGGAGGCACTTTGTTAAGAAGGATTCTGAGGTCTCATCTGGAATCACTAGGAAAGAAGGCAGCAGTCAGTTAAGGGCCCACTTCAGTGCATGGGCCACAGTCTGCCATTTCTGCTGTCGACCAACATCCTCATGAGCCAGATGAGGGATTCGAGGCTGAAAGACAGGGAATGTCTGCCCAGCATCACAAGGCTAGCTGACAGCAAAATCAGAATAGGAAACCAGGCCTTGTCATTCTTAACCAAGTGTTCCTTGGATTCACAAAGATTCCAAATCTGGAATATTGAAACTCTTAACAGATTCTTAGATCTCTTCAGAGGAGGAGAGTAGTTACTTAGAGATGGAGCCACTGAAAGGAAACAGGCATTCACGATTTTGCTTGGACACCGCCTGCCCGAACCTCTGTGCCTTGTAAGGTTTCCTCCTGCCTAATTCTCCCCGAGTCTCTGCCTTTCTGCTCTTCTTTAGTTGGTGCCGTTGGCACTGCTGGTGCCTGTGACCCAAGATAAAATGAAGACTTCTGAGCCGACTCTCCCGATACCACAAATACACTCCTTCGTGTCAGTGAAGAAGCCAAAACGAAGTTGAAGCTATGTTTCCCAACTTGGTGTTTCACTCCTCACCTGGGCATCAGAAACCTTCCCGAGAAGGAAATATACTTAGAATGGTTTCATGAGATGGACTCGTTCCTTGTCACAGGGTAAAGGGAATTTTCCAGTGGGTTCCAGTTTCAGGAGGTTACCAGGTATAAAGAGAAGGAAAGCTGGCACACTCGCCATCTGACAAGAAGTTGTCACGTTACCACTGTATTTAAATTTAGCTGTGACACCCTAAAGGATTCTAAACTGTGCTTTCCTGAGACCTCAGTGGTGACACGAGACATGTGCTTGCCGACCCCCTCTCCCATCGTCCCATGCTTCTGTCAGAGTTTGGGAGGTGAGACACATTCTCCCAGCATGGCCTGAGCTTGCAAAGGGTCGTCTAACCCTTAACCCTGAAGAGAATCACCTGGATGTCTGCCTTTATGTGCTTCAACAGCAAATGACCTGGTTGGCCAGGTTACCCAAGGACACAGTTCTAACCAAAGATGGGAGAATTCCCAGAACTGGAGGCAAACATGAGATGATGATAGGACATTCCCTAAACCCCCTATCCCAGAATGCTCGACAGCAATTAGCAACCATGTCCTTTGTCTCACCTCTGCTGTGTTTTTAGCAGCTCGGTTTCTTCAGAGGACAGGGCAAGTGGGAATGGGATTAGGCCGGGAGTCCTGATTTTCTGAGGGAAGAGAGTGTTATTACATGTTTTCATTTCAAGTCTCACTGAAGGATTTCTGGGTAACGAACCCCCTACCCTGCCTGATGAGACTCTGTCATCTTTGGGCGCCCACCTCACCGCTCTAAGAGAAAGTAAAGAAGCCATTCTGGATGTGAATTCTAAGCAGCTGAAGAGAGAAGAGTGCACTGTATGTGTTTTTGGTTTTTTTTCAAGTCCTATAAGGACGAGGCTCTTAAGGGACGAGGGAGCATGGAGGAAGGAGAAGTGGGTGACAGAACCTCTGAGGGATCAATAAATTCGACTGTTTTTTTTCACAAGGGGAAGGATGGTGCAGGGAGGCAGATGGAAGAAAGAATCCCAGAATCATAAATTTTAAAGCTGAAAGGACCCATAGAGGTCACCTAGTATAACCTCCTCTGTCTTATAAATGAAGAAACTGAAAGTCAGAAACATGAATGGCCAAGGTCAGGCTACTTGTGAAGAGCCAGGACCTGAATCGTGCCCTCCTGGGTCCCCAGTCCAGGACCTCTCCCCCAGTCCACAGAGACTGGGCTGATCCCACCCCATCAAGCAGCCACGTGAACACTTACATGCCTACAGGGTGACCCCCTGCCCACTCCTGAGGGACCTCCCATAATGTTCCTCTCCTCAAAACCAATGTCATGGCTTCTCACTTTCTCTGAAAACTATCTTCGTTGGCCACCTGGGCACAGAGACAGTTCTCCCAGTGAAGAGCTCTCACGGCTGTCTCTGTGAAGCCGGCAAAGCTGCTTCGGCGATCATTTTTTACCTCGGCAGCTCCCTGACAAGAGGATTAAAGCAGGCGGCTTTCAAAAAAGTCTCAAGAATAATTTAAAACTCACTATGCTAATGCTCGCCTAGAGTTTTGTACACTTTCGTGAAAACTCATAAATCTCTCCTGCCACACCCTAGCAGCAATCCTGTCACTGGCATGGCTTAATGAAATTAAGAAAGAAATAGAGTGAACCCAGTCTTAAATTAGGACCAGAAACCTCACTGTGCAGACAAAGCTTTCAAAGTCACAAACCAAAATCGAGTGTGGAGTCACGAGTCTGGGGATTTTTGAGGGAGTAGGCGGTAGTTCTCTTGGAGGGGGGTTCCTCTGCAAGTCCTTCCTGCAAACAAGACAGGCCAGGGACTAGAATACAGTGCTTCTTAAATGTTAGCTTGCATCTGAATCGCCACGAGACTGTGCCACAACCCAGTTTGCTGGGCCCTGCTCCTTGATATTCTGATGGGGCAGGGCCGGGGCGGGGCCTGAGAATCTGCATTTCTAACGAGGTCTCAGGCGCTGTAGATGCTGCTGGTCTGGCTGGGGAACCACACTCTGAGAACCTGTGGGTTGGAAAGATCCACTGAGGCCTCTGCTGGGGTGGGATTTAATGACAATGTGGGGAGATGGGAGGTGAGCTGGAATTTAAAAATCCCTTCACAGCCACAGCAGGTAGGGTAGGAAATCGAAACGCACAGACGTGAGGGCCCCGTTGTCATAGCACCAGCATCGAGCGGTCCCTTGAACAGGGAGGTGAGCAGTGTGCTCCAGCTCCTTTAGTCACCTCTAAAAGATAATGCCTATCTGAGCAAAAGCAAACACCGGGAAGCTTAAAAACCTGGGGTCCCCATGCTCGTTCCTCAAGCAGGAGAAAATGTCTTTATGTAGAGAAAGTGCAGTGTAAATAGAAAGTAGGGCTCGATTTCCTCAAGCTTGAGTCAAAGAATCTGCTGAGAAGGCCACATGACACACGAAATGAAATCCAGGTCCTTGATACCCAGAGGCAAGAAAGAGAACGGAGGATCCAAGAAAATCCAAACGTTCCTGAATTTCTCCAGTAAACAGTTCTGATCGGATTCGCTGGCTATTTTGGAACATACATGAGGTTCATTAATTGGCATACATTGAACAGGAAAAAATAAAAAAATTAGAAAAAAAGGTGCTGGAGGACAAATCAGTAATTGCTCCTTTAGAGCAAACCAAAGTTACTGAGAAAATCTCCTATAAAGGCTCTGTCAAAACAAGTCACTTAAGGATTAGTGAGAGCTAAATCCTCCGTCAGAGAGATTTTCCTCAACAGTCGTAAATGGGTTTTAGTATCGGAAAATCTTAGAAAATATACTTTCCCTGCCCCCACCCTCCTCCCAGAAGGGCTCTTTCAATAGCTTGGCATCTTGGAGAAGCACAGTGTTTCCTTAGACTGAGGCTTCTTCTTTAAAAAAATAAAATAAAATAAATAAACTAAACTAAACTGTCATTTACAGCAAAGTCAGTGGCAGGAAATAAATCATGACAAGACCCTGTGCATATTCCAGAGGCTCGCCCATACGACACACACATTCAGGTACTGCCCTCTCCCCCCTCAGCAGTCTCCCTGAGAACAATGAATATATGGCTATTCTAAACTGGTGCTCTTTCCCCAGCTTTCCACCTCTTTCTACTTGGTCTCTTTCCTTAAGATTCAATTGCTCAATGTACTCATGTGGTAAGGACAGGAGCTTAAACTTCTTCCTTAAACACGTGTAGGTGATTACTTTTTTTAATTAGAAAAAGGTAAACATTGATCATATCGAACTTTTTGCCTGGCAGCCTTCTAAGATTACACATTGTAATTCTGTCAGCAAAGGGTCATCTTTTCTCTCTCTTAAAACCATCAATCAGGACTCGCGTTATAGTTCTGAGCAGTCTCTGGAGTTCCTCTCACCGGATTAGGGAGGTCTGTCTCTGTTCATTAAGCTGGTGTAGAGAAAAGACCAACTCACACTGTAAGCACTGAGAGATACGCTGGCATTTATCCCCATGAGAGGGTGACCTGGCCAGGCCATTTTCATATCTGCCTCCCAGAGGGTTACACTCCATTTTTTCTGCCCAGACATTTGTTCTCCTATCAGATCTCAAAGTTAACGCACCCTGGACATCACCAGTGCCAATCAATGGAAAGCTAGCATACTTGCAAAATGCTCCATGTGTGAATAAGGATTGATTTTACCCTGGTGATACACAAGCAATTCTAAATTTCCCATTTCCACCATTAGACGCTCAAGAAAAATCCATTGCCAGACAAAAATATTTCTCCTGATATGCATACAGCGTCTTAGTTACAGACCTGGTTTTAGGCTGTTCCTTCTCACAGAGTATGAGGGAGCGACCCAAAATTCCAATCCCCAAATATTTCCCTTCCCAATCTACTCTATGACTAAAATTTCACCACTAAAAAAATCCTTACGACATTTTAAGTCCAGGAATACCCTTTTCACATTAAATTATTGCAAGAAGTAACCCACTAAATCTACTTAATCAGCAACACTCTAGAGACTTTAGCAAGTCTTACTTTGGTTGCATCGCCAAGACAATGTAGGCCTGGGGTTATACAGACCTGAGTCGGGACCTGAGAGCCGTCCTTTCCTAGCACTGTGAACTTGGGCAAGTCACGTCCCCTCTAAGAGCCCCAGCCGTGTCATTTACAAAAGGAGAGTCAGGGTACAAACCTTCGAGGAGTGAATAAAGAAACAGGGAGAGCATACTGTGTGGAGTTTGCCATCTGGACAGTGCTCAGTAACGTGAATTCCCCTTCTCGAAGGCTGGCTGGTCAGGGAGAGTGATCAGGATAGATAATCCTCCTCAGGTTGAGAAGCGATAAAGAAACCGGGCACCTGGTGGGAAGGGCAGCTCCAGGAGGGGGTCGTCGCCTGTGTGCGTGTGTGTTGTTATTAAAGGCAGCAGTGGGAACAAGGAGAACACCAGTCACTCGGCGGGAGGACTGCGGAGCTGTACTAACGGTCAAAAAAAGGAGAGAAAGGGCCAGCCGAGGCCCATAAGGACAGTCATTTGCCTCCTCCTTTCATCAGCTGATAGGGCAGCTCCACCCATGTCTTACAAGTCCCCCACCAGTTCTGCCCTAACTTATTACTTATCAGGGCCTTGCACTCATTATCTCAACAATGACATCTCAAGATCTCTGCCTGTGGGATTAATGAGTAATCATGGTATACACATAATCGCCTCTTCGGTAGAGATCACATTAAACAGTTGCCTGAAATCTTGTTCTTGTAGTGGAGGGGGTTATGAATGCTAGATGAAGAGGCAAAGAAAAGCGTGAACTAATGATTTTGGTGACATGTCCAGGAACCACAAGTGCCTACTTTTGGGGGTAAGGATAAGCCTCCCTTAGTCTGATTAACCACTGCTCAGGCGAGAACCTGTGTTTTTGTGTTCCACGTCCACTGGAGAGATCTGCTGTGGCTGAAGATGTATTTTTGAGACCCACATTGAGCCCCCTGTTTCTCTAGTGAGCTGTGAATTTTATTTCTGTGGAAGTCCATATGAACTTGTACTTTCATTGAATAAAAGCACCTTAAATAAAAGAGATGAACCTGGAAATTTTTACGATGTCTGTCCCTAGGTCAGATAACGCTTATGCACATAATGCTCCCTCGCTCCCATAGGAGTTGACAAGTGTAGTCCCACATCTTAATAAATTTACTTCGGTCTTCTTATGCTTTCTCTCCAACACAGAGTCATCCAACCGGGGAAGCAAAACTGTGCCCACAATAAAGGAAGGAAGACCTTGTAAAAAGAATAGGCAGGGCTGCACTGAGTTAGAGAAAAGATTTCATGCTTCCTTACACCCCTGCCTCCTTCTATCCTTGTCCTGGAGGAGCCAATGCTGGAGACAGGTCCTAAGTAGAGGTCGAGAAACTGTAAGTTTAGCAAAGGAAGCTCTAATTCTTGAGTGTCTATTATGCACTGGGCCTCTCACACGCAATGACTCATCTGACATCACACGTAACAGCCCAATGAAGCAGAATTATTTTCTCTCCAGACCAAAGAAGCAGAGGCTTAGGCTGTCCAAGCTGCAGATGGGTAAGTGACAGAACCAATCTGCAAACCGGGTTCTGGTGACTCCAAAGCAAGGACGGGGGAGAGCCAGGATGATCTTCAGTCTTGGGAGGCCTTCTGTTTATTGGCAGGATGGGTTTTATTCTAGGCTCAAGGAAGAGAAGGAATCAGAACTTACAAATCTCTGTAAAGCTCAGGTCCTCTAGGGTTAAAATGGAGGCAGGAGGGCAGGCAGGGCAGAACCCTTCTGAATATTAGGCAATGCTTTCTGGGAAACATCACATGGGATTGGATGGTGAAGTGCACCAAGAACAGCTGTTCAAAACTACCGTGAAGTTCTGTGTAGTATACAGTTGTCAGGGATCCAATCTGAGGGTATGAGGGGGGTGGGGGGGCACAGTGGGGGACAAGCCATGATCTCGGGCTTACTGATGGATGAGACCATGGCAGATATTCCCTGGAAATTGCCGAAAACATCTAGCAAGGAGTCCCATGGACAGTAACTGACCTTCAGGCCATCTGTAAGCCAGCACTGGGGTCAGGGGTGGTCCACATCCTATTTAGGGGAACAGGGAGCAGCATTTCATCTCCATGCCACTGGGGGTTGTCCACAGTGCTATAGAAACCTTGGCTTGGCCTTGGGCAGCCAAAATGCAAATATGTCTCACACATGCCATTTTCCAACCTCGTCTTCTTCTATCCTGATTTAGTATCTCCTAGGTAAGACCTTAGAGAAGTAAATATGAATATATCATTTCCAAAAGTCCTCAACATGGAGAGCACCGACCACCTGGGCAGGTCAAAAGCAGATTAGCGCACAGTATGCTGAAGTATATGTCCCAATATGGACATGGTACCTTCACAGCTCTTATCTGATTGAATGCACAAATATGGGTTGGAAATGAAATGATTACTAATTTTCTGAGGGGAAAAGGGGAAATCCAGTATAATGACTGGGTAAAATGTTAGTAATGAAAGGTAAGTAACCCAGACAGGGAGTTTCCTGAGCAAGCAGAAGCCAGCAGTTTTCAGCCACATTTCTTTCATGGTATTCTCTTAAGGTTAGGTTGATAGATATCTGACATGCTTGACCATCTACTGAAACCACCTCTTGCCATTTCACCAGGTAGGGATGTCAGCAAAAAGCCTTTCAGCGCAAGTAGCAGCCCACTATCCAAAACAATTCCCCACCCTTTAAACAAAAGACTAAGTAAACCCAGATTAAATACAGCTTTATCAGGATGGAGTTTGAGTAATCTCTGAATCAACAAAATCTGGGGAATGTGTGTACAGAATATCCATTATACAAATGTCAGACCACAAAGTCAAACTCTTTCTTGAGATGCTGTTGAGGACTTCCTAACCCAGCCAATACAGGACAGTGAGGGAAGCCCAGAGTCCTGCTGGCTTCAACCCGACAGCCTGCTTTTCCTGATGCAAAGATCAGGAAAGCAGATTTTCCGCAGAATTATTGTAGTTGTTTCCGGGAGAGAGTAAGATAGCCTTTTCCCCTTAGTCTAAATGGAAAATTCCTTCTCTGAGCTGCTTTAATTGCTATGGGTTAAGCTTGCACATCACACAACGTGACAATCACAATACAACTGGCACCATTTGGTGCTTTTTAACTTTTGTTGGGTACAAGATACAAAGACCAAGATTAAAAGGGTCATGTATTGTCTGCCAAATGGAATGCTTCAAAGTGAAATTGTTCAGCCACATAATTAGGGGGAGAAAAGAAAGAATTAAAATATTCCCTCACATACAGAATTAAGTATGCTCACAAACTAATAAACACAGGAAAATAGAAACATAGTAGCCCAAGAGCCCACAGCTACTTGGATTGTCAGGGGCATTTTAAAACAGCATCTTCCTGCTGGATACTGAAACGCACAGGCTGCTGTTTCAATATTGCTGTTACAACAGTCCAGGATACTGATAGAGCACAAGGCTGCGTATGCTTCAGAATCAAATAGAGCTGGGTCAAATACTAGCCTGTTCACTCACTACCGACGTGTGGTTTGGGGCAAGTGTCTTATTTTCTGAAACTGCCTTATATTCTATAAAACAAGAACCACAGTGCCCTTCCTCAGAGGTTTTTTACACAGATATAATAGGATTATATGTAAAGTATGGGACCTCTGCACATACCACATCCTTCATATTATTACTGTCCTCCCCCAACTTGGAGCGCAGAGACCTCACATGTATGTCTCTGTAGTTTTCAAATTATGCCTATATATGATAAGCACACAATAAGTACTTCTTGGCATTTATTCAATAGCAAACAATGATTATTTATCTTTTGTACCGTATAACCCAGAAGTTCCCAAACATTCTTGTTTCATGATTAATGTATCAGTCATTTTTTCTTTTATAGCACTCCTGGGCTAAAAGAAATTACCTAACAGTTCTGTTTATTAATTAATTAGGCCCAAATAACTTAATAAGTGTGTCCTGCCAATTTAGTAGTTTTTTGAAACAATCAGGCACATAAAGAAAAATAAAAATGGGATTTTCATCGTGAAGTAATCACAAGTACTTACTTCACAACTTCTGAACCCTTGGCATTTGATGGGAAAGCCCCGCCCTCATTTCCTGCTCCACACTGTACCACGTGGCTCTGACTTATATTTTACCAAATGTCAAAGACCTAGCTTCGCAAAGGTGTGACATCACTGAAAAGATTGTCGTGCATTCCAGTAGTGAAACTGTGAACTGACTTGAGCTGGTAGTTCACACGATGTCTGACAGATGTCAAGAATTGATACACTTTCCTCAACTATTTAAACTATTTCCTGGCACTCTTTTGAGTTCGTTATAATGCCCAGGGTGCCTTGGCTTACTGTCTGGGAACCAAAAAGCTAATCTATCATATCAATCAGATTGTTCTCCTATGCGACTGCATCATGGAAATGCGGATGGGACAATGTTATAGGTCCATCTGAGGAATGACAAGACTTGTTACGACAGCAGCCTGTCTGTATTTCTATTTCGCTTGTTAGCCTTCAGTCTTTCACTTAGTTAAAAGCTGTCCTCGTAATGTCATATGGTCCCGGATAAATTCTGCAGTGGCGCTTCTAGGAATGCAAACAGATAAACATCGATTTATCTCAACATCAAATGTTTACTTACTTCGAAAACCATAAGGTAGTGCAAAGTTTTTCACTTTCTCATTCATAGGAATTCATAGGAATTTGTGAGCTGTGGCTCAGCTTCCTATGGGTTCATGTGAGATGAAGGAAGGGCCTCGCTCCTCTAACATGTGAGAGGGGCTCATCGCTTCAGAGCTCTGCTTGCGTACAGGCAAGCACCGGCGTCTGGAACCGAACCCAGGTCTGGAGAAGCAATGGGGCTTGCCACTGCTCCTGGTTAGAATGTGTTCTATCTTGCTTTATAGGCATGTGCACAGAGCTGAAAGACAATTTAAACCGTGCTCAGGACAGTGGTAAGGAGAGGCAGGGCGGGGCAGATGGTATATGGGGCGCGTACTTAACAACGGCTCCCTGAGAGGGAACACCCTGCTTCTCAGCGCTGCCTGGTTTCTAGGTTACAAAACCCCCACCACACAGGAGTAAGGTCACCGAGTTCAGAGTCAGGATGAGAAGCACACCACCAGCTCTGGGTTTCTGCTCTTCTAGAGCTGCCTGGAGAATGCTCCTTTTGCTAAAGGGGAGATATGCAAATGTTCAAGTTTATGTTTTCCTAATTGAGGATTTCTCTCAGACATAATAAATAAAGTTGAAAGGAAAAAAAAATAGAAGAGTGCTTTGGAGAGAAAATAGGCTAATGTGAAGCATTTTATGCAGGGGATGAATTCTGTGACCCCCCTCTGGGTGTGGGGAGACTACCCTGACCTCTGACCTCGCCGGCTGAGCTGTCCAGCTCAGGGAAATCAAGTCAACAGTATTCATCAGGCACCCAATACTTGTATGAGTAGTTTTGGAGGGTGCCAGGAGAAGACTGTGGAGACTGTCTACTGAGGTGACAACATCACTGGGGAGAGGAGGCTCCAGCCTCTACTCACAGCAACCTTAGAGGAGGTTGGGTAACGCTGTCTTCCCCAGGGTACACGCTTGGCAGAGACAAGCAGGAGCCACTGTTTCCACCACTGGACAACTTATGGGCCCTCTTGCCCTATTTGGCAAGAGGCTTTGTATAAATGTCTTCTGGAATCCTTCTATGGGGGTGGGGTGGGGGATGGTGGGTGGTGTGGTAGTCACTTTGTATCAGGCCTCAGCACTCTCTCAAGGCCCCAGCCACATGATGCAAAGCTCAGCTTCGTTTTGAAGTTCAACTGGCAGAACTATTCTACTCTACCGACTCTTCCTCTCAAGCGCTGTGCAATTCGAGGTGGCCATTTCTGAGACTCACCATCGAGAAGGTACAAGCTCTCCCAATGTATGTTCACAGATGAGTGTGCACAGAAATAAATGCATAGAAACACAATAGTTATTACAGGGGTGACCGCCTCCCCAGGGACCTTGAATTTAGAATTATGCAAAACAGAAGGCCAGTCTAAGACTTCACTTAACAGTGATTTAAGTGAGGCAGCAATGAGTAGAGTATCTTCTAACATGTTAAAATTTCCATGGCAAACCCATTATAAAATGCTTTGCTGTCCCATTGATTTGATAAGCCCCCAGGGGTACCTTTTGCATTCATATACAGTGATATATAAAGTATCTGGTTTGCTTTGAAAAATGGAAGGTCGGTACTAACAATCCTTGGGCTGCTATGATTTCCCTCTTATTTATAATGAGTGCCTGCTAATTGTGGACCTTCTGCTCGGTGCTGGTAACAGCATTTGTTTTGCACTGGAGGGGTCTGCACACTAGTTACAAGGCATCCCTGTTCTTCGTAACATTTCAAATACCAAGTAACTGTAGAAGTAGAGTTGAAACAAGCTAATCACTGTGCCATTTGCACATTCATCCTCCCCAAGATTTATGCTGGTGTCATTAAAGGCCTCCTCTCTAACTAGGTTCACGTTTAGGATTTTGGAGGTCCTTACTGGGGCAGAGTGGAGCTTTAGATGCATGGTGTGTGGAGTAAGAGGGGTCTATTCCCTAAATATTTATTTGCACGGGGGCTGAGAAGCAGCCTCAGGCTGAAAAACAAGGATCACCACGGGAGAATCCAGCAGTTCCAGTGAGACTCAGCCACAGGTCTGAGAGTCTGATGGGAAGATGTTCGGATGGGTTGGATGTTCTCTTTCACTATGCTGGCTAGAGCTTGAACCCATCCATCCCTAAGGGCTTATATATACCTTGGGGAGAAGGGGCTATACACATCAGCTAAAAGAACTCCTTCATCAAGTTCTAGAACACTTTTGGGTTCAAACTACTTAACTAAGATGAAACATTCCTAAATGAGCCCAGAGACAGAAAACATCTTTCCTCACTTCGACATAGGCTCCTATTCTGTCCTGGTAATGAAAGATTTGAGAGGGTTGGTGGCTAGAGCCAGCAATCAACCATGTGAGGAGGAGGAAGTCCATAAGAAACGGGGGAAAAAAAAAAAAAAGTCCTAAGGGTGGTGTGGTTTGGGGCCGATTACTGATAGCATCAGGGCTAGCAGAATCTAGCGCTAAGTAAAAGCCCAGACTAATTCCTAAACACACAGAAAACATCATGCTGGGAGCTCAAAGGGACATTGAGTTTTGGAATGAGCTTTGTAAGGGGCTGTATTGCCTGCATTAACAGGTGAGGGCTGGAGGCTCTGGTCTTAGTATTAATGAGACTCATTCATACCCATGGGCTGGAAAGGCTTAGAAACATTTTGGTCACATAAGTTTGTATCAGCCCCTCCTCTTCTTCTTCTTCTTCCTAGTCTTAGTTGTGTTATAATCCCTGATCTTGGACCATTTCTCTGAGCCACTGTGCAACCAGGTTCTTTGAAAGGTGTGAAGTATATTCACGGGTTTCTTCCGGATTGACCTGAGATTCCCTCCTTTGCATTGCTATGTGAGTGCAAAGCATGATGATAAAAAATATCATTCTTCAGACACATCAAAGACAGCTCATTAAATCAACTCTTTTCCCCTGTGTATCTGTTGTGTGTGTGTGTGTGTTTTTTAAAACAGGGACCACTGTGCTTTCTTTCAAGTGACAAGAGTTATGACAGCTGCTCTATAAGGTATTCAATGGTTAATTAAGACACCAGTGTCATTGCTGAGCTCTTTTGTGTTTCGTATAAAGCAGTTGCTAAACAGATGAAAGTAGGTCTGAGGCAAGGGGTAGCATAACTATTATTTCAATTAATAAATAGCTCTAAAAGTGAAGGAAGTGATAAAGGCCTTAGGAGCGTCCCTATCTGCCCTGGTTCTGTCAGGAAAATTCAACAGAGCACTTGTGATTGCCACTGCTTCTGTTTAAGGGATCCAAGTAAGTGGGGTCACCTGTGCCGAGCAGGTTAGTGTCTGCCTGGTTCTTGGGGCACCCCCTAGTGACGCATGCATGTACCCTGGCACATCCACTTCACGGCAGCAGAAGGAAACTGTGCCCAACTCACCTCTTTCTCTTCCACCTGCATCCTCTCCTCCCTTCTCCCCCTCCCCCTGCATTCCACCAAAGAAGCCCTAAAATGTATTTTCAGACAAATATCAGGGAAGCATTTATAAATATTTCAGAGGCGTTTCATAAATAAATAAGCAAATCTACAAAAAGACTTCCCTCTTTTAATGAGATCTTGGCTGTGGTATATGCCTTTTATTGGAGCATCATTAAAACCAGTTGGGGAGATTTTTATACTGGACTCTCTTTTGGGGGGTTTCAGCATATATGAAAAAGCCTGCTATGCATCTCTGAAACGTGCAGGCTCGTCCCTGACAGATTAGGCAGCTCTGGCATGAGGGAATAGCTTTTACTCTTTTTAAAGTAAATACTAATCAATAGCAACTGTACCGACAAAAACCTTCTTGCCGCTTAATTGCACCACAGCTACTCATAGACCCCAACAGAATTTTCCCCTAGATGTAATAAAATTAACTACCAGGGGCTGAGCTAGTAAGTTATCACCATCTCTCTATTCAAATGTAATTAACACAACCCCCCAACTGCCACTCGTACCATTAAAGCACCACGTGTATGTATAATTTCCAAACAGGGTCTGAAGGTCATGCCCACATCAATCTTTGCAACACACTCATTTGCCCAGGAAATCAAACTGGCATGGAGGTGGTCCCAGCAATTACTGGAAACCTCTCCGTCTCTGAAATCTTGTTTGTTGTTCCTCTTCTGCAGCTTAGTGCCCTCTGTGGTCTCTCTGGCCATGTCAGAAAGAGCCAGACTGTGTCAGAGGCAAACAAGTGATTTAAGCTGATTTAGCAAGCAAATCTAGTACCCAGCTCTGGGCTGATCCAGCTGCTAGAGATGTAGGAGTTTTAACAACAGCTTGGGTTGGATATAATGGCCCCTTCTGTTAATAACTGCTAATATTTTTATCACACATTAGGATTTTTTTTAGGACTTTTACCTACATTTTTCTAACTCATTATTATTGTTGGCAATTACAGTAAGAGCAGTGGCCATTTATTGAACACTTGGGCTAAGGGCTTTACATATCTATTTTATAATTTAATCCTTAGAACAATCTTATGAGTGAGGAATTATTACCCCTAGTTTAAAATTGAGGAAACTGAGGCTGAGAGAGAGTAAGTGATCCACGTGCTCTGAGTACTAAATCAAGGAGCATGAGGATTTGAACCCAAGTGTCTGACTCTAAAGCTCATGCTGGAGCACTTCGTTGCTTTGGGAGGGGGGGTGTCGTCATCATCACCGCCACCATCACCATCATCTGCATTTTACACATCCGGTAAACAAGGCAGAGAGAGGGAAAGCACCTTTCTCAGGGCTGCCCAGCTTGGAAGGGTTGGGAAGAAGAGCTAAGGGGCAGTCACAGGGAGTGGTTAGTGGCATCTCTGATTCCCTTAATGCCTATCACATCATAGCAGCCATTCTGTCTTTTTCAAGGATCACTGGAAAGAGCAATAGAAGAGTCCCGAGACATTGTCCGTGAACCTGTACAAGACACTACTTGGTGACATTCAGCCAGCGACATGCCCTCTCTGGGCTCAGGGACCTCAACTACATAACAACGAGTTAGAGAAAACACCTCTTAAGTCTCTTCCAGATCTAACACTTTCAGCTAATTGTGAATTCTTTGAGCTAGAAGAGACCATCCATGGAAATCTAACATAGCATTATTTTCTCAAAACTTGACTTGTAATGCCCCTGTTAGAACCCAGATAACCAGGTCACAAAGCTATAACTTTACAAAAGCAGTGACAGGCTGAAGATGCCTCCATGTCCAGCTTTCTTTCAGGACTAATCCAGGAGCTGCTCCGGGAGCCCACAGGTAAAGATAGCATGAGCCACTCTCCATCTAGTTCCCATGTGTAATCTGGCAATGCGGTCCCAGTTGTGAAGAGGTCTGCGCAAAGTCAGTGAGGTCTGAAACTCCACTCACAACTCAGGTACTGTCATTCTTCAGCAGTGGACTCTGCTGTCGGAGATCTGCTCCCAGGTGCACAATTAAAGGACCAAGGGTCCTTCTCTGATGGCAGTTTCTTGACTTCTTCATTCACAGGCACCACATTCTGGCCTCTGAGACTGTACATGGGATCTGACTGCTCAGAACTCCCCACCTCCTACCCAGAAACACACAGGCTGCATGCTCACGGGGTTTCTTTCCCGCCCATAGCTCATCCTGGGCAGGGGGCTTGCAGAGTCAAGTTGAGAGTTGATCCATCTTGGTGAGGCCCCTGGGTCAGGCCCTTCATTAGCCCAGCTCTGAGGGGACACCGGCGCCTGAGCTAACCATGTTGTGTTTGTGTGTCGGAGGCTGGGGGACCTTTAGTGTCCAGAGATCCTTGGCATCAATCTATTTCCATTTAAGTATGTTTTCCCTTGATTCAGAATGAACCAGGAGAAGCAAAAATACTAATCAAATCAGAATGCAAATATCCAAGGCTCCTTTCTCTCAGAAATGCCCTATTTTCCCCCCTCCATGGTACTAATGTTTTAGAAATAGAAGGCACCTCTGGAGGGACAGGATAATACAAAAATTTAAAATCTGTAGAAAATGAGTACAGGGGTAGGCGGCACTATTAGTGCTACTAAAAATAAGCTTTGGGAAGCTACAATAAATGGAAAAACCAGAAGAGCCATTCCTTTTTTAAACTGTATTGAAAATCCTGTATGTCCGGGAGCCATTTTCTCCAGAGATTCTAACAATAATACTTTGGATTCAATATTCATTTCTATAGCAGTCTCTCTCCCATTTTGTCTTCCCACCAGACCCTCTCCTCACCAAGGTCCCAGTAATGCAGGCTGAATACTGAGCTTGTTACACACCCAACACAGTGTGGTTTTGCCAACCGAATATTGTGTAGATGCCCCAGCACTGCGGGGACTACACCCTGGTTGCCGCTTGGTATCCTGAACACACGAATTCTTTTCCTTTAATTTAATTTAATTTAATTTAATTTTTTTACCAAGAGTCCTCAGTCTACCGGAGACACACCACCCAGTGCTGGAGAGAAGGGATGTCCCCTCAGACTCAGGGATACTATCATCCACAGAGCCCAGCATGCTGCCCTGTCTGTTTGGCCCCTCAGTGGATGAACCTCTCTGACGGACGTTGTTACCTCGGGACGGCAGGGGAGGTGGACAGCTCTGCTCATACCACTCACCCCGGGGCAAGTTGACACGTGTCTGGGGATGCCATGTGAACCATCGGCAGCTCTACTGGCTTGGAAAAATGGCTGCAAATATTCAGACCATAAGAATACGGGCTCCCAATATGCTACCTGCTTTGGGTTCTCTTCCAGATGCTGGACACATCTGCCAGCCTCAGGCACAGATGCCCAGGGGAGCTACTCTGAGCCATCAGGGAATTTCTGTGATTCAAACAGAAAAACAAAAAAGAACATCTTGCTAAGGCTCAGGTGTGGATGCCTCAGAGACTGGCCCCTCAGCACTTAGGTGGGCCACCAGGAAAAGTCCAGGTTGGCAGCAAACCCAGCATCGAAGCTGTCTCCTGCCTTTCCATCTCTTAGATGGAGCCTTCCTGAAATATTTAATCTCCACACACAAACACCCCCATAAATGGAGAGAGATGTCCTGTGAGGAAAGCTGTAGAAACAGAGTCACAGAATATCCATAAAGGGGGGCATTTATAAAGTAGCCAGACCACTTCCTTCATTCTACACATGAAGACAACAGGGTCCTGACTCAGCATGTGTCAGAGTCCCCCCTGGGCATCCGCCTTCTAATTCTGAGTTCTTAACACCACCCAGGGCCCCTTATTTTGTTTCTTGTTGGATTCAAGGAGTCTCTGGGAAGAGAGCGGCCTCCGGTGGGACAGGAGTGAAAGGCCAAGATTTACAACACCTCCCGCATTTTTCCAAGGCCATCTGAAATGTATTATGGTTCCCCTACCCACCCCCTCCGCCCCCCCTTTTTTTTTCTTTTCCCCCTCAGTCTGGGCATTTCTGTCTCTTAAAAGCACCTAACCCTTCACCGTGGAGGTGATGCAGAAATCTGCCAATAAAGTAAGCCTGAAAGCCCTTTGCTTCCTGCAGAAAAATCTATATGTGCCCTTCAGCCTTATAATTGAGTTGCAAAGGGGAAAAATAAAATTGTTTCCTAGCTGTGTGGAGCCATTCCACCCAACATGCCAATAAAAAGCAAGTGGTGTTTTTGTCCATGGGATGTCTGGGTTCAGAGTCAGATCTATGTAGCTAAACAAGGGTTAGGTTATTACCAACAAACGATTACACTCTGGGTTGTATCGAACTGAGAGATATTTGGACTCTTGAAACTAATTGGAAGAGTTCCGAAATGTCAGTGTCAACGTTCCCTGTCTAGATTCCATGAACCGCAGTGGAAACTAACCCTGAAATTGAAAACGTTGCCTTTCACAAAGCCCCATGTTTCTATCAGAAGATGCAAATACTAATCCTAGGTAGGCAAGTCACTTAGCTCCCAGTACCTTCCGATGCCATCAAGCAGGCAGAGAATAACCATCTGCATTATCTTGCTGCTGAAATTTGTTGGGAGGGTTGAGGGAATAATACTACTCTAATCTGTAGAGCACTTGGGCTTGTAAAAACCCCTTCCTTTAGTCAGTCTGAATTACTCCCTGCAATATCTCTAATCAGGTGACTATCACCTACCTCCAAACAACTCTGTGCAGTTGGGAGTAATGGCCCCGTTTTAGAGATGAGAGGACAGAGGCTCAGAGGGCTGGTTAGATGGCTCACCTAAATTCACACAGCTAGACAGCCACAGAGAAGGGACAAGCCTAGACCGGCTCGTTCCACAACCACTTCTCTCTCCACAGAATCACAATGCTTTCCTCTTGGTGTATGTATGCAAGATGTTTTCCAAGGTTGAAAAGAGTGACCCTATAATAACTAACTAAATTTATCCCCACCCTCCCAGTCACATCAATATCAGGAGTCCACGCTCTTTTCCACAGACATAAATCACCTCTGTAAATCTCTGGATGTCTTTATAACCACAGTGGGCTCTGGGAGCACCTGCCTATGTCTGATTCACTGATGCATGGGTGGAATGGCCAGGCCAGACTTGCAGCATACCCTCTGCTCCCAACGCCATTTACATGGCCAGGTTCTGAGAACATTGGATTAACTCGATCTTTCATCATACGTGATTGATTTTATCTATAGACAAAACAGATGACTGCCTTTCTGCGGTGATTTCCAGGTTCTTAGGGGAAAGCATTTCTTCCTTCAATTCTCTTCTATCCCTTCCTTTAAGGTTTTAAATCCCCTGAGTGGGGATTTAAAAATAATCATTTTACAATGAGAGACAAGCTGAAAGTGCAAATATATTAAAGAATCAATTCAGGGCAATGGATTCATTCATTAGTGAATAAATAAAATACGAATCAGTTCTTCCGGGGAGCAAGAGGCGCTGAGAGGGAAGAGGAGGGTATCAGGGCAGTGTTGTTGGGAAGGTCACAGAGGTGGGAAAGGGGCAGAACAAGCACACTAGGATCCCTGAAGACAGTCCCCTGGCTCTACTGTTTTGCTTAAGGCAATGCCTGTTAAATGTTCTAGACTCTAGAGAAACGCTTTGAGGATCCTTTAATGGGTTGGATTAAAAAAAATTTTAAAGCAGCTTTATTAAGATTTACATATCCTAAAATCCACACATATTAAGTATACAATTTAATGATTTTTAGTAAATTCCTAGCCTAGTATAGCCATCGTCACAATGTAGTTTTAGAAGTTACATTTGAAGAAATAATACTTGGAAAAGGAAATACTGTTTGCCCATCACAGTACATGATAGGATTTCTTCTTATCAACATCTGCCTCATTTAGGCTCCACTACAAGAAGGCGTAAGGGCAACCTTGCTTTGGAAGGTTTGCTTCCTTTTCTTGGTTTCTATGTCATTGCATGTTGGGATGTGGGGGTGAGCTAAGAGCCCAGCCACCCAGTACTCGGACTGAAGGAGGGGCCCCTGGGGTTGATGGGAAGGTCCACTGTAGATGGGAGGTCCAGGAAAGTTACAGAGAGCTCCAGGGCACACCTCTAGTTTCCAGAACCAGGAGAACAAGAGTGTGATCTGCCCTTCCACCCCAGCCTACTACACCCACCTCTCCTCGGAAAGCGTGAAGGAAACTGGCTCACAAGTCGGCATTCCATTTGGCAGGCAATGCCCCTCTCACCCCCATGGACGGCCATGTGACAGGCTCCTCTGTCCTTTATCTCTGGGCACCCAACTGACTTACCTCATTCTAGGTCTTTCTGTTTCATTGTGAGTCAAGTGGAAGACAGAAAGGCAGCCCTATTTTAAAGTAAACGCTAGAACAAAGACTCTGTTGTGCTTTGGTGGCATTTCTTAGTAGCAGACATGGGTAAAGAATGGGCATGAGCAAATATTTGGTTGAGTCTAGAATCCACTTAAACACTTTGGATTTACTATTAAGGGTCAAAATAACAATTGTGGAGTTAGAGTCTATTAAAAGAGTCTGAACAAATGAGGTATATGCCCTTACACATGCTGTTCTCTCTTTTGAGAATCCCCTTTCCTCCTTTTGCCTGTCCTTCCATGTGAGAGTTCTCCAAATCCAAACAACGGACCACTCCTTTTCCCAGGTCACTCCTTCCTATGGATCTTAGTCTGCTGGACCAGGTCTTTCTGTTCTGTCTCTGTCCCCCCATATTCTTCCGTGTAACCCTGATGTCTAAGGGTACCCCTGGCACAGTGAGGATGCCCACGAGATGACCTGTATTCAGTTGATGAGGGAAGGACAGTGAAAACAGAGAGGGGCACATGTGCAGAACCAGTGCCTCCTTCCGCAGGCAGCTGTGCTAATTTGCCAGACTTCCCATGGCCAGGGAGTGATTTGTGATAATCTGTTGAATTAAGAAATTGTTTTGGACTCAAGAAGCACTAAACGTAAACGGCAACGCTGGATTGCTGAAGTAAGGGCTGGAGGCTTTTGGGGGGAGGAGCTTTCCCTAATACCTGCCCGCTGAGAAGGCTGGCCAAATGCAGCTCCCAGCGAAAAGAGAGGAAATCTGTGTCTCCACAGCCATGGTTTGTGAGGATAAGCAACCACTCCTCCTCACAAACATCTACCGTCAGAGCTGGATCCACAGCAAGAAAGGCAAATGCGTGCTTTCAACTTGTGGTTTATGGAAATGCCTTCACCACGTTCATTTTGCCCGTCTTGCCCACTGCTGCTGCATCCCCAGTGCGTACCACAGGCCTCAGAACACAGTCAGCACTTAGTAAATACTTGTGACGTGAATGAATATTTCAGAGTCTGGCAGGCTTCTTTCTCCAGAAAATATGTATTTTTGCCCCCTGTGCTCTGTGCTCTAAAAACACAAATTCCCTGAACTGGATTTTCCATTGAACATCTCAGCTTGTCCAGGAAGTGATCCGTGAATGTGATTAACAAATGGAAAATAAGTAAGGTAAGTCCATGAGTTCCCAGGCCTGGGAATTCCACCTCTTGGAAAATAAATGCGGTGAAGACTCAATATCTGAGACGTCCTCAAGTGATCATCCACCTTCTGAGTGGCTCTAGGAATGTTCAAGGACTCTGGGGAAGGGGGAGCATGGGGGAGGGGAGGAGGACATCTGGGAAGATGCAGGAAGGACGAGAGGGGAAGGAACTAAGGTTTCTTTGGAACCTGCTCTGGGCCAGGCACCAGGCGAAGTACTCCCACCTTCCACATCAGTTCTGACCAGGGAACCTACTAGATGGCTATGGCAATCAGAACTTTACGACTGAGGAGGGGAGGGTCAGAGAGACTGCATGTCATACCCAAGGTTGTCCAGCTAGAAAGTGACCCTACCAGAACCTGAACACAGACCTAATTCTGTGGACGGAGCTCTCGCCAGTCCATCACATATCTGGCCTCTAGTATTCCTCTGGATTTGGAATCCCACGGGGCAGAGATAAACAAGTCTTCTTCAATTTCTGTAGCCTTCTCTCCTTAGTGCAGCCCAGAGGAAGGAACAACTGTTTCCTAAGCTGCATTCATACTTGTTTACCAATAAGTAGTAATGACCACAGGACAGACACCCCCTGAGGGAGGGCATACACCTACACCAGAGGACGTGCCCACTGATTTCACGGTGAAGCATGGGCTTCTCTGCAGACCCTTGAAACTCAACCTTAGCAGCATCAATCCGGGGGTTTAGAGAGGGCCTCCAGGCTCTTTCAATAGCAGCATTTATAGTCTCCTTCCTGTGGCTACCTTAGCTGCCCAGCCCAGATGATACACGGCCTCCCAGGTTTGTGCATGAGTCTGCCCTTGTTCAACATTCAAGAACGGTTTTGAGTGGCAGGTATGCGCTCGTGTAAAGGTTGCAAGAGGTCAGCATCAGGAAGCTCAGGTTCCAGCCCCAGCATTACCACTGGGTGGGAGGCAATATAGCAGGAGAAGGCTGGTTCTTCAGCAAATCACCTTTCTTCCCTGACCCTTAGTTCCTCATCTGTAAACTGAAAAGACTTGACAGATTATTTCTAAGCACCTCAGATCTTTGTATGATGATGCAAGTACTCTGTTTTCTGCACTGCCCAATATAGTAGTGACTAGCCATATGTACCCACAAAGTACTTGAACTGTGGTTAGTGTGAATGAGAAACTGAATTTTTAATCGTAAGATTTTAGTTAATTGAGATTTAAATTTAAACAGCCACATATGTCTATTGGCTCCTGTATTAGACAGTGAAGGTAGGAAGCTTCATCCCTAAGAGGCTGAGAAGGAAGCAGTGTAAGGTAGGATTAAGGGTTCCAGTTCTCACGGACGTGAGTTCAAATCTCATCCTGCCACTCACTAGCGATGAGGCCAAACCCAAGGCATTTACCCTCCTCAAGCCTGTTTCCTCTTCTATCAAAATGAAAATGAACTTAATAATGACTTCCACACAAACGTGCGGTGATCAGTGAAGGAGATCAAGCTCTTAATGTATTGTTTGTTACATCATGAGGACTCCCTACATGAAGGAGTGTGATTTTTATTAATCCATTACCTCCTTTACCAACACTTCACAGGCAAAACTGAGCAAAAGGAGAGTGAGGTTTAAAATCCACTGGGCAGGGCCCTGGGAAGTCAGTGGGGTGGGGGGCAGGGGAGGGAGGAGTGAGGGAAGGAAAGGCGGTTTTGCCTACTTTACATTTTTCCCAGGGCTGTCCCTGTGTGTGTCTCTGATTGGGTCAAATTACACAAGATCTACCTAGATATTCAGATTCCCTCCATGTGTCTGTATGGTGCAATCCTCCCAGCCTTGTTAAGTGAACAGATCTGACTGGCCAGGGATTCGTGAGCAGACATCACTACCGAGATTTACAGGTCAAGAGAACTGAGAGAAGGGAAGGGTCCTTGACATTCTAAGCAAAGGCTCGGGACAGCCTGTGACATCATGAGGGCACTTGCTCTACTGGTCAGCTGGCCATTTTCTGGTTAAAATTCTTAAACAGAGAACCACCCACTGGAGTAAAAGAGAAGCAATTGATGGGAAAGTCAGTTCCCAGTTCTTTTGCCCCCAAAGGTATCACCTCTGAATAACTCACCATTTTAAGAAATGGCTTCCGACCCACCCGATCCCCAGAAAACATCCTTTGAATCACCTGGAGGATTAAAAAAAAAAAATTCCAATGCCCAGCCCAGACCACATACAATTAAATAAAAAATGGTGAGGGTGGCGCCCCATGTGTCTGTACTTTTTAAAGCCTCCCGAATGATTCGAAGGTACACGTACATTTGAGAACCGAGTGTCAAGAAGGAACAACCCAGGGAGCTGCTCAGGGGTTAACCACACCGGAGTTCTGATCTGTACGGCACACACCCCAGGCCTCATCAGACCACGGTACGGTTCACGTTTTCCCTTAGCACACACTGCTTGTCGCCACTAGAAAATTTCTCAACCAGCATCCTCCTGAATAAAGTCTAATTTGGGCCATTTCCACATTGTTAGTGTTGACAGGGAAATTCCCCTCTGCATTGGTGATAGGCAGGGGAGGGGAGCTGTAAAACCAAGCCTCGAAGTGAATCTGAAGCCGGCTTCCGCAGCCCAGAGCCACGGGCCGGCCGGGAGACTCTTCAACCACTTCTGCATACTGCCACCTGGTGGGAGCTGCTCCCAACTTTGTTTCCGCTCCTCGGCGTCGGGCTCCGGCCCCCGCCCCCAAATAGGTGTAATTTAGGAAAATGCCACGCATTTTCAATCCAATTTACTGGTACCTGCCACACTGATCAGACTTCCTTCTCCTTCTTCCTCCCATCTGGTTAATATAATTATTGCTTTCACATGGGTGAAGCCATTTTATGTAATAGCTTTGTTTGTTACTATGGTTACAAGTTTAGCAGTACTTTGGAAGATAAATCCATCATCCCCAAGAGTAGCTCTCTATCTGTCAAGGTGCAGCCCGGATGCGCCTCGGAAAGCAAGCTGAGGAGTGACATTAGTTTTCTGTCCTAAGGAAAGTGGCTTTTTTCGATCTAATTGTATTTGGAAGTCCTGGAGCCTAGGGTGGACACGCCTTGGAAACCGCTGGGCGCTGTCCCCCTCTCCCTCCTGGTGTTTCCCTGCCTGAGTGAGGCACCCATAAGGAGAGCTAACTGGGGGAAAGTCAGAAAGGTTGGCTGTGGGGCAGTCCTAGTGGCCAGGTCAGGGCCCTCCTGTTGCCCAACTAGAGCTGTTACTAGACTGTTTACTCTTGGCTGATTATTTCCCAGCTAAAGGCAAGGGCTGAGAACATAATCTCTCAGGAGTTAAATTTCTTTGGGCGTAATCCTTTCCTCTCACGCATCTGAAGCATCACCCCTTCTTTCCTGATGGAAATGGAGTTATAATCTCCCTTCAGAAAACAGCAGAGGCTCAGAGCTGAGTTCATTCTGCCACCCTCAACTGACAAAGCGTGACAGTGTCTCTGCCCCGACAGCGTTTCACAACGGCCGGAAGCAGACCCAGCCCTCAGAGTGCAGAAGGTGAACGAATGGCCTGTGAAGCTGGGCTTTCCTCTGGTCCTTGGTCAATGATAACAGCTCACCCCGCAGAGGGCTGGGAGTTTTCCACCCCCTCCCCGGGCATAAACCCATCTCATCCCCCTGACAACCCCAGGGAGGAAGTACTCATTGTCGACCTCGCTGGCATCACTGTCATCTCACAGAGGAAATTGAGACTCAGGGGGATTAAGCACGGTCTCCCGGTCACACGACTAGCCAACGGCTAAGCTGGGAATCATCATCTTTGGTCTCCAAAGTTGTGCTTTCATTCTAGGGAGTCCTCCCTTACTTTCCAGATTTCAACAGCAGGGACCAGGAGAAAAGAAAGAACAAGCACTATCAGTTCCTTCGCTACGGCTTTGACAAAACCGAGCTGAATAAACCCCAACCATCTGCTTCCCTCTTTCGGTGAAAGTTAATGGTTTGGTAACCCATTGGTAAATTTCCAGTGGCTACTAATTAACTAACCGTGTCATCTCACATTTATTATCACAGAGCAGGAACGTACTTATTTACACCACTCGCATGGCAGGGTAATTTGCAGTTATATAATTTCATGGTAATTACGATCAGAATTGCCAGGTAGAAACTAGGCACTGTGGAGGTGCATGTTTACCAACAGCTGGCTACCTTGGAATTACCCATTAATGACATGATTAGCTGTGGCCGTGTGCGAAAGGTTATTACGTAGGGACTGCATCTTTTCATTCCCAATTAACAGAAAAACCAGGAACCTGGGTGACACCAGGAGCTTTTTTCTTTTTTTTTAATTTCTTCTTCTGGCAGAACAAGATGCAGTTTTGCAGGTCTGTCCTGTTTCTGGGCATGTCTGGGGTGCTCTGGCGACAGGGAGGAGGCAGAAAGATTTGGCAAAGTGTGCAGGCACTGAGTTCTAGGAGGCTAGACTCCAGAGCTGTAGGAATTACCAACCTGTTGAGTATCGTGGGAGGACTCTCAGAGAACCTATGCTTTTGGGCTAAGGGGCACAGGAGTCGGGAGGCTGAGTGATTGGTGATGTACAGTGTGGGGACCAGGAGACTAGGAGTTGCCGAAAGGAGGCCCAAAGGAGAGGGGATGGTGGCTTCCACACACTAGGAACAGGGGTGCTGAGAAAAGGTGTGTGGCTGTAGTAACACATGCAGGGTGTGAAAGCCCCGCCCCACTAAAAACGAATCTGGTGTCCTGGCTGATTTTCTGGGCCACAGTGTCCTCCTAGTCCCTTTTTCCACATCCCTTCAAGCTGACTGTCCGTGTGGTTGCTCTTGCCGGTTATTTTCACTGGATATCAGCAGACATGGGGAGAGGAACCCCACATGATATGATGGGTTCTCATCCCTCCTGGAGCTCCATGGTTGGCAAGCATAGAATAAGAGCATCACTGGCTCTTAGAACTGCAAGGGGCTCCTCATTTAACAGAGGAGAAGCCCAGGGGCCAGAAAGGTGAACATGTGGTGCAAAGTCACAGCGACACGGTGTCAGAGGCAGGCCGCAAATGCCTATCCTTCGTGAGGGAGAGGTTGCCCAGGCTCTCAAATGGAAAGGCGGATATAAACACAGCCACAGGCCGAGTGTCTCTCCATCCACCAGAAAGCCACTCTGGGATGATATTTTTCCTTGGCCTTTTTAAATAAGTCTTATACGTAAGACTCCTTCCTGCAATAAATTCCTTTCAGTGGTCAAGAGAATGCAGGCATTTGGAGGCTCTGACCTGAACTGCCTCCTAATCTAAGATAAGGAGACCTCCTCCCTCCACAGTGATTCCTCTTTTCCTCCCCAGCTGCTAGGAGACGGAGAGCTGCATTTTGTGCTCCTTTCCTCAGAAGGGCGTTTTCACTATAGTTTTCTTTCCCTCTCGTTTGCTCAAGACCCGCTTTGCCGTTAGGTAAACTGTTTTGATCTTTCTGTACTTGTGTTTTTATTAGAAAATCTCTGGATGGAGGTGGGATTACCAACCAATCAAACAAAAACCAAACCAATAGTAATCTTAAACCTTAGGGTTCAACCATGCATGAAGTAAAATTTTATAGAATTTACCAACAAATTGGGAAGGATGCCAGAGCCTCCTGTCCACATACATACTGTACGGGGAGGAGCCTCAAGTTTTTGTGAAAAAGGAGAGCAGACAGAAGAGGCCAATTCCTTTACAGGACCCTCTCCAGCCTGAGTATCACCATCTTGCCCCACCAACCACTACAACCAGAAGAGTTGAAGGCAGAATAAAAAAGTCTCTGAAGCCTGGGGGACTCAGTGGGCTAAGCCTCTGCCTTCGGCTCAGGTCATGATCTCAGGGTCCTGGGATCGAGCCCCGCATCAGGCTCTCTGCTCCGTGGGAAGCCTGCTTCTCCGTCTCTCTCTGCCTGCCTCTCTGCCTACTTGTAGTCTCTTTCTGTCAAATAAATAAATAAAATCTTAAAAAAAAAAAAAGTTTCTGAAGCCTGGGGGGCTCAGTTGGTTAAGCGTCTGACTCTTGATTTTATCTGAGGTCATGATCTCAGGGTCGTGGGATTGAGCCTTGGCTCTGCACTTAGTGGGGAGTCTGCTTAAGATTCTCTTCTCTCCCTCTCCGTCTACTCCCCACCCCACAACTTTTAAAATAGATAAATAAATCTTTCATTTAAAAAAAGCTTCTGGAGTCCTTGGAGTGGTGCAGTTTGGGGAGAGAACTATCATAACCTGGAACACATTTGATAGATAAATAGCAAAGAAAGGCAACTGACATTTCCTGGAGGGGTTCAGTGCGTCTAGTGCTGTGTGTGGTATCTCCCTCTGTCTCTGTCTCATTTTATCATCCACCTCCATCACTTTTCTAGGTAATCTTTTTCTAACTTTTCTCTAAAATTGATTTCCTCATCCTTATGGTTACAGATAAGGAAGTAGAGGTTCAAAATCAAGTCCTATCTTCAAGGTCAAATAATAAGTAGCCATGGAATTTGAACCCACTCCCATTTGTATCTGAAGCCCACACTTTTTTCTACCACATCACCTGCATTGTTGGACATTCACTGTCACCTGAAGCTGTCGTGAGTAGGCCACCCATTTTAGGTCTCTCTTAGGGCTAAGGTCATCAGGCTTCACACAGGAAGAACAATTTGGGGCCTGTAGGTATGACGCATGAGGATGACCCATGTAACCAATGGTTAAGAAGCCCATTTCCTCAGGTTCACAGTTAGTTAATCACAGGCTACTCCAATAGCTATGTTTCATCCTTCAAAGTGAGATTGTAATGACACCACTTCTGTAATACTGACAAACCTTCAAGTATGCCAAATGTCAAGGTGGACTTTATTAAAATTTGTATTTTATGAAATGTTTTCCTTTATTGATGTTCTATGATTTGTGGTGTCCCAGAATGATAAGCTATTATGTTCAATCTCAGATGCAGGACGGTTCTGAGCAGTGTTCTCCTTGCATTAAACTTATTTCAGGAAAGATACATGAAGCACTGAAGGCCTGGGTTGGGACTTGGGATACATCAACACTGAACCAGAATATTCCAGGCTCAAACCTCAATCTTGGTTCTACCTCACAACCTTCCAGGAGCCTCTGTTGTTTCCTAGTCTGGTAGAACTAAGGTAGTTGATTTCTTGATCTATTAGAGAAAAATGAGTGACACAACAGAAAAAAACAAAAAACTGGAGCTCCTGGTATGTATGTATGTATGTATGTATCATTTTGTGTTTGTAAGAGATAACTTTTGAAGCCATAATCACGATACCATTATCATTAAATACTACTGCTATTAATTGAGTTTCCCTGATTACCCCAAAAATGTCTTCTTATAACTAGTTTGCTCAAATCAAGATCCAGACAAGGTATATGGATGGGTATGTTTTCATTCTTAATTTTCTTCAGTCTCTTAATAAACCACAAGGGCAATGGGCAGAGAGTCTGTGACATTCGCTACCAGTCACAGAATCCTTTGTGGAGAATGGAAAGGGTTCTGTGAGGAAGTCTCCTGGAAACACACAGAGTTTCTGTTTCTAGCACTGTTCTGAATTCTTTAGAACCAAATGGCTGTTGTTATGGTCAAAACTGGGTTTAACACAATAAAGAACAAAGGGAAGACCCTTCAACACAGACTGTGGACACAGGTGGGAGAGCAGCTAGGGTGGTCACACAACAGACAAAGGAAACCCTGTGGTGAGCATTTCCTGGGAGACAAAAATGTTTGGTATCTAGCTCAACTGTTGGATTCAAACAAGAGTTTTGAGCTCCTCAAAAGAACACACTGCCAAGATTATGGGGGAGACTGTCCTTCATATTTTTCCCCTGTGCTATTTTGTCTTCATCTGTGTTAACTTCGCTCATCATCTCGGAGCCTGGGTGCCTTCCTCTGGGGTCTGAGTCAAGGCAGTGTCACGCTCCCCCCACCCAAGCAGGGTCCTCCCTTGTGCTGATCCCTTAAAAACAGATGGTCTCCCAGACTGCATGCATCTCACGGTCCTTCCTTTCAGGAAGGCATCTTACTGCATTTTATTTGTTTGTTTGTTTGTTTATTTATTTAAGTTATTTATTTGAGAGAGCAAGTGAGCAGGGGGAGGGGAGGCGCAGAGGGAGAGGGAGAGAGAAACCCAAGTAGGCTCCAAGCTGAGTGAGGTGCCAGATGTGGGGCTCCATCTCTCAACCCTGAAATCATGACCTGGGCTGAAATCAAGAGTTGAATGCTTAACCGACTGCAGCACCTAGGTGCCCCTACCGCATCTTATTAAAGAACCAGTGAATGTGTTCCTCCCAACCAGATTTTGAGTACCAAAAGGAAAGGGCCCTCATTCTATTTATCTGGGGATCCTCCTTCCTGGCTCAGCACCCAGTATACAGTAGGCCCCAAAATAAATGTGTGTGGGATATATTAGTGAATGAGGGTGAACAGAGCTTGGGGGAAAAGCCCTGGACTAAGGGTTGGGAAAAGTCCTGGACTACGGGCTAGACTACAGTCTTCTCTGTGTCTCTGACCCTTGGGGTGACCTGAGGCAAGCCACTAACTTCCATGGGCTTCCAGTAATTTCTAGAATTTCTCACAACTCTTAAAAGAGTCCCCAGTTCTAGAAAATATTTACTCCACTTACCAAGCTACTGTGTTGATACATCTTTTAATTTACATCTAAACACCAAGTGTTGGACCAAGCACTGGTGCCTTCTCAGAACACCACAGTGACAAGTCTTTGTTCACCATGTTGCTCTATACGTTCTGCACCTACTGTGTTCCCACCACAAATCGCGGTGGCAACACCACACCCAGAGTGGCCAGAAGGAACCCTCCCATCTAACTCACCCAACAGCATGCCATGTGCTAGACACGGTTCAACTGAGCTGCCTGAAAGCTGGAGTGAGCAGGGACTAATGAGAAGCCTTGTCTTAGTCCATGTCCCCTTAGTCCATGTCTGATTCTGCTCTGAACAGAGTGGATGATTGGCCATTATTCTGTATGGGCATAGGGCACTGCATTTCAGGAGGCGAGCATAGGGAGAGGTGAAGGCGGGCCGAGTCAGCCCACTGGGTGACACTCAGCTTGTACTTGTTCTCTCCTCTCATGCTATCTATCCCATACCTGCTGCTCCATCCCATTCCAGAAAAAGATTCTGGCTTTTGGCTTGTTGAAAACTCTTTCTTTTTTAAGTTGCTTTGTTTGTTTGTTTGTTTACTCATTGAAAGAGAGAGTACATGAGTAGGGGGAAGGGCAGAGAGAGAATCTCAAGACTCCACACTGAACACAGAGCCCAATGCTAGCCTCAATCTCATGACCCCGAGATCATGACCTGAGCTAAAGCAAGAGTCAGCCACTTAATCCACGGAGCCACTCAGGTGCTCATCTTCTCCAAGTGTTAGATGATTTCTCTGAGGTTTAACGCGTGATGAATACGGTGCCAGGAGAATGGAACAGAGGCATAACATTGTATTTATTTCATCCTTTTTTACTCATTGAAGATGAAGTACACAACTGGAATGAGTAGTCTCTTAACTTTTTTCTTTTTTTTTTTTTTAATTTCTTTTCAGCATAACAGAATTCATTGTTTTTGCACCACACCCAGTGCTCCATGCAATCCGTGCCCTCCCTAATACCCACCACCTGGTTCCCCCAACCTCCCACCCTCCGCCCCTTCAAAACCCTCAGGTTGTTTTTCAGAGTCCATAGTCTCTCATGGTTCACCTCCCCTTCCAATTTCCCTCAACTCCCTTCTCCTCTCCATCTCCCCATGTCCTCCATGTTATTTGTTATGCTCCACAAATAAATGAAACCATATGATAATTGACTCTCTTAACTTTGAAAAACTAGCTCATCGTGCCACTACCACTAATACATGTTCATGGCATAAAAATGTAACAATATACAGTGGAATAAAGGAAACAACTAAAGTCACCACACACCATGGCCCTTTTAAGTTGTACAGACTCCAGATTTTTTTTCACACATTTATAAGTAAGTGTATTTCTTATGTGTCCACAATCATACTTCTACCCATGAATTCTATTTTATTTCTAATACAACATAAATTCTATTCCATGCCCTTCCATTCCTTTGCTAATGGAACAGAACAGCTGTAGTACTACATGGGAGCATCTTTCATTTACTGAAAGCTTTTAAGATACCAAAGAATGAATGTTTTATGGTAAGGACAAATTGTTAAGGCAAATGTTTTTCCCTAGCCCCCCTCCAAATCTCCAGGCTGAGGGACCTCTTTCCCAGCTGACCTGCTCTGCAGGCCGTTCTTGTCAAGGACTGCTCAGTGTACAGACCCAGAGCCAGCGCAGGCAGGTCTGGAAAAAGGCTGGAACTGGAAGCAAGAAAACCTGCTCACGAACCCAACACTGTCTCTTGCTAGCTCTTGGACAGGTCACTCGATCTTTCTGTTTTCAGATTCCCCACTGAAGAGTAGGGCACAGATATACAGTAAAATTAATTAGGGAAGCACTCATACACAGGCGGTATAGGGAAGGGACTGGCTAGTGTGGTGAAAATACTCTGTAAGCTCTAGTGATCTGAGAGATCTGAGGACTGGTAATTGATAGGATGTGTTACCTATTTTGAGGATTTGATGGCCATCTCACCATCGAGAGAGCTCCTGCCTGTCACGTCTTGGCAGCCAGACTGATGACTGGGGACAAAACATTCACTTCTGCGGACCTCAGTTTCCTCCACAGGAATCCGAGGGGGTTGGACCTGAGGAGTGCCAGGATTCTTCCTTTCTCAAATGCCATGAACCTCTAAGTTCTTACTCATTTTGGGGTTCTGCCCAGTACCCAGCACACTGCTTGTAATAACACAAGTTCTTAGTAATACGTGGTGAATAAGAGCAAGGAATAAGGGGATGGAAACTCTGTGCTTGTCATGAATGGAGACAAAATGATTGGGGAATTCTACTCAAATTCATCACACGGTGCCAGGTGATGACCAAGAATTCTGAAGCCGTATCTGGCCCACATGGTCTGACATGCATGGAAGGAAGCAGCCCTGAGGAGAGGATGGAGTATATTGACCTTGAACTGCTCTTGAACATCTAGGACAGAGGGCTGCCATCTCAGAGACCAGAAAACACCACACTGGGGCCTGGAGAAGGCTGTATATCACACAGGTACACACCTATTTTCATGAAGGCCTCTCTCCAACTGCATTTCATATGGCTTGTCTGTGTAGTGACACATTGTTCTTCAGAAGCCAAATGTCCTAAAATCTAGGGTCAGCCACCTTGGAGGAGATCCTGGAATGCACCCTGGCATCAGCAGGCACCCTGACTCTCTACCACTTTCCATGAGCCCCTGGCAAAGTCTCACACCTTAATTGGGCCTAGGGACTCAGGAGTGCTCGGTGAAGAGAGTCACAAGGAAGACCGTGGAGCTTCCCAAGCCTCAATCCTGCCCCAGCTCCAACCCCTGCGACCCTGGCTTTCCAGTGAAGGAAAACATTAAATTACATTTTAGGTATGATGGTAATCTTTCCAGAGACCATGTTGGGTAATATGTAGGAAAACTTGAAACTGTACATAAATTCTGTCCTTACAGCTTCCTTTGTAGAAAATAAATAATTCTACAAATGCACAAATGTATATGTAAAAAGGTCTTCTTTATCTTGTTTATAAAAGAAAAATTGGAAGCAACCTTCATGTCCATTAATACCAATTTATCAGTTGAATACATTATGATTTACCGATGAATGAAGTGCTGTGTCATAAAAATGGTGATGCATAAATACATCACAAAAGATATCCACAAGATATTACTGCCTGAATAGGACAGTTTATGTGATACAGCCCATTCATGTCAATATATCCAGATTACTGCACACACAGAAGACGGCTGGAAGGATCCTTACAGACATATTAACTTATTATCTGGATCTTGAGATATTAGGTAAATTTTATTCTGTGATTTTTTAAAAAACATTTTGTTTATTTATTTGAGAAAGAGACTGAGAGAGAGAGAGAGAATGAACAGGGCATAGGGAGAGGGACAAGCAGACTCCCAGCTGAGCAGGAAGCCTGACACAGGACTCCATTCCAGGAGCCTGGTATCATGACCTGAGCTGAAGGCAGACATAACCGAAGGAGCCACCCAGGCTCCCCTATTCTGTAACTTTTTTTTTTTTTTAAAGAAAAGACTTTGAACTCTTCACAATGAGCCTGTTCTTTTTTAATATCAGAAAAATAATTATTTTCATTTGGGGGCAAAAAAAAAAAAAAAAAAAAAGAAAAGAAAAGAATTTCACAGGCAACCCTGGAGGGGAAAAGAAAGAGCAGAGATCTCTCCAAATGGTTGAAATGAGTTTCTGAGGATATAAGCGCCAGTCACGCTCATCCTTCTCACCTGACTGACGAGGTAGAAAGTATTTAGCCTGAGTGGACCAGTTCTCCCGAATGCTTTCCCTTCTAGCTGCCAGGCGATGGGTTCCTAAAGCAGAATGTGGGTTATACAAATCCCATGTTTTGGATGAGTCCTAAGGAAGCCCTCTCCATGGGTTTTGGAAGGGAGGCAAAGAACATGCCCTACCACCAGCTGAATCATTCCCTACCATCTCCCATCCATATCCTTAGCTGGGTGCAGCTGATGAACATGCCAACCCTCATTATTAAATAAAACTTCTCTGAATTTTAAATACTGACCCTGAACCTTCCTCTCTCTCCCCACTTCTAACTACAGTATAGGAAACCCAATCCTTACAGAATGTCAGAGTGAGAGTAGAGAACATCTAGTCACATGTCCTCACTTTGCAGAGCAGGCCACATGTCCCGGAGAAAACAAATAATTCACAGTGGATATTGACAGAGCCTGGATTAGAATCAAGGGCTTCTAGCTGCCAGTCCTCTGTTCTCTCCACCTTCCTCACCGCCATGCCCTTGCTTTGGGTCCATTTATTTTCTCCTGCTTGGACTACTGCAATAGTCATCCAGCAGGTTTTTCCTCCCCCAATCTCCTAGACAAGAAAGTTCACTCCACCCTGGCACCAGAGGATCTCCCTAAAATATGGACTTTACCTTTCCTCTGAGTAAGTCTCTTCAGATCTTTCTCATGGCCTTCAGGACAGAACTCAGGCTCCTCCACATCTCACATGAGCCTCTTCAAGATCTGGCCTTACTCCAGCCCCATCTTCCGCACTTGGCCTCCCATCTCCTAAATTCATACTCAACTCCAATCAGAATAAACTACTTGTAATTTCTGAAACAGCTGATGTACATACTTGTGCTGTTTATACACATTCTTTTGTTCTATGTGGAAAAATCCTGTACAACTTGTTTGCCCAGAAAAATAGCTAGCCTTCCTTCAAAACCCAACTTAAGTATTCTGGAAGTCTTCCCTAAGCTCCCAGCACAGTTATGCTTTCCCCCATATGCTCCCATAGATTCCAAGAGAATGACTCTGTAATAGTACTCAATGATTGTGGAGTGCATTTTGCTTTCCACCCGAGGGTAATTTCCTTGAACTCTTGAAATTTGTCTCTGACTCACCTTGTGAACACAGATCTTGACACAAAGATGAAGGGTACGCACTCGATAAAATTTGGTGGAATAGAAGAACGACAAAATGGATGGATGGATGGATAGATAATCGACCAAAACCATGCCAGTATTCCTTTCATTCAGAAGCTCTTGCCACAGGATGGAACCTTTTGGAAGGCAACAGCAACAGTGAAAACACCTGGCACTTTATATGAGAGCCTTTTCAACTTAGTTGTGGATCACAGAGGCACCCCGGAGAAACCACTTTCCACACATGATAGCTGGAAATACTGCATGTTACTATCAAATAAAGGAGAGTTTATGATAAGGGGCTATCCCAGAAGTATGTAATTTAAGGATTCAATTCCTCCTTAAGTACTAGCCAGCTCTTGAAAACACAAACAGAATTCTAGACTGAATGCTCATGGAAGCTGACAAGACCATACGTACCCGGTAAGGCTATGTCTCCCCTCTGGGAACCTGATACATGGCAGGATCCCTGTAAATACTATTTGCCAAATGAATCAACTAATCATTAATAACCCGAAACGGAGGCGTTAAATCAATACAATGGGCTGTGAGGAGCGAAGTGTTCTTTGTTTTCTTACACCGTTTAGAAAAGACTCTGAGATCATTCAGTCTGATACCCACACTTCACAAGGGAAGAATTCAAAGCTCAAAGAGATTGAGTGCCAACTCCCCCACCAATGCCCCACAGCAAATGTACGAATGACCTATGGTTGTGTCTGGGTCCTCTGATGGTCTTCATTGTGCCGTGCTGACCTCCAGGGCAAGTCTAAAGCTTCAGTGGTGATCAAGCACAGAGCTCTAGGCACAGGAGTCTCTAGAAGATACCAGACACCAGCAGAAGCTGGCTGGGAGGTGCACAGCTCATCATCCCCAGAGACGCTCACCTGTACTTCCCAAGGTTTTTTCTTCCTTCCTTTCTTTTTTTTAAACACATCTTGAAATCTTTGGTGAAGAGTGTCTCCAGCCAAGAAGCAGACACATTTGTGTGCCCCCTCCCCCTCTGCCCTCCTTTGTTCTTCTCTTTGAGCTGGGTCCACTGGAGGAGCATTGTAAGGTGCCCCTGCTGGGTCTACAAGGCCCCTTTTCGGTTCAATTAATGAGCCATAAATAACCCAATGAAGGTGTCAACACAGAGGGTAATTTATCATACCTTGTCAGGAGGGCGAGCCTTGTGAGGCAAACGCTCATTCACCGTCTGGTGCAACATGTTAAGATTTATTCCTGGCCAGGTCCCTCCTCCTCCAAGTCCCCCTCCCCCAAACCAAAATTTATCTTCCACAGAAATCCTCACAGGTGTACTGCCTTGACAAATAAGCTATGAAGTCTGGTATTCATCACTGGCTGGTCTTTGTTGGATGAAGGCAGCAGGAAATAAATTTATTTTAGAGGAAGGTACTTGTGATTCAAACATGCTCAAGGGGAGCAGCGAGGTTATTTCCATCCTCCTGGTCTGCAAGAGGAGAAAGGGAGATAATGCTAGGACAGCCTCTTTCTTCATTATTTACTGCTTGGTAGAAGCACAGCCAGGACTTTCCTGAGACAGTGCCCTCAGCTGCAATCTGGGAGCTCCAGTCACACACTCTTGGAAATGTTGGACTGGGAAATCTCACACTGGAGTGGAAAGTGCTATTAGACATCTGATGCTCAGAATCGTTGTACCAGGAGGTTTTCCAGCTTTGCTATTCAACTTCTGGCTTCCCTTGGAGTGCTGATCCTAAAATGTGAGTTTTCCTAATAGCCATCTGGGGGTACTTGTGAAAAGATTACCAGTTTTCCCGACCCCTTCCCTCCCAGAGATTCTGATTCAGGAGATCTAGGGAGGAACTTAGGAATGTGTATTTTCATAAGCTCTTGCTGTCAAGTAATTCAGCTCGACGCAATTCATGGCACACACTTTGGATCAAGACATGCTGCTTGGGAGAAATGTCACACCCCCCGTGCTGTCCATGTGAACGTTCTATGAAGATGGAAATACTCCGCACTGACAAATACTATATCTAATAATCGCTTGTGGCTACTGAGCACTCGGAATGTGGCTGATGTGAGAGAGGAACTGAATTTCTTCATTTTCTTTAACTGAAATATAAGTCATCATATGCAGCCAGCAGTTGCCATATTGGACAGCACAGCTCCAGCAAATCAGTGAACATTTGAATTCTGGAGAGCAGGTACAGGCTGAAAAACTCAATAGGCACATGAAACCTGACATACCAGCCTCCTCCCACTCCCCATTGTTTTGCCACAAATGAATACGGTAAGCCCCTGGGGGATGTGCCCTATTTCATCAGGCTGGAATAGGAGGCCAGAGAAACATATTCTCCCACCTCCGTTCCCAAGGTCTACACAAGTGGGGAAACAGAGAGATTCAATTCCTTAAGCTTCTACGTGGATATGGGGGGGGGGTGTCTCTGAGAATAAGATATGGCCCTGGTCCTTCAGGATGAGGTCCCTTCCTTCCCAATACAGGGAGAGAAGATAAACACACAAGTGACCCAATGCTAGATGGCACAGTGTGATAAATGCTTTAAGAAAGCCCTGGGACTGTAACTGAAAACACCTAAAGAAGGAAGGGGCCAGAAGTCTGTCATCCCCTAGCTAATGCTCTGAACACTTCCAGACATGAGATATTCCTTCCCTACTTTGGAATTACTGAGACGGGTTTGTCATTAATCATCTCCAATTCACTGAGAGAACACAGAATTCTAAATTCCTTTCTTAAGTACCCAAGGTAGATGTCTTACTATCTCTGCTTTGTGGAGGTAGGACCTCCCCTCCCTCCGCTTTGTGGTCACCTTAGCGTGTGTGACTCTCATTCCCCACGCCCCTGCTGTCTTATAGAGACTGAGATCCATGAGGGATCAGAATTCACTCATCTCTGAGCCCCAGGGCTTAGCCCCGTGGCAGACACTGGTAGGGCACAACAGTATGAACTAAAATCAAATGGCCTCACATTTGCCTAGGTGAGGCCCTTTACATTTTCCTTAAGGCTGCAAGTCAGATGGGTAGATGGGCCCTGAGAAGTAGAAAGTATTCTGTTCTTTGATGATAAAGGGCCATTGGTGTTCTCACTTTACAGTGTTATGAGAGGAGACCCCCCCCCCAATATATTTTAAAGGGTGGGGGAAAAAGCCATATGGAAGGGTGGTTGGTCAAGGTCTGATGTGGAACTCCCCATCTGTGAGAAAATTCTGCTTGGGAATGTGAAGGGTGTGTCTGATTGCCGCAACAAATATGTTCACATGGGCCAGAGAGGCCCAGGAGGGGAGTGGTGATGTGAGGCCTTGGGAGACCACTGCCCCTGACCCAAGGCGCAGAGACCCCACTCCAGAAGCGAAGGAGCAGCCCACCAGCCTTCACTGGACTCCCTTCGCTCAAGTAGACATCTAATCCCTACCCAATCTCTTTTTCTAACTCATTTTTCTGGCTCCCCAAGGAAGCGGAACCCCAGCTCAGAGCTGCAGAAGGTCCAGCTAAAGAGAGGAGACGCATGGTTTCAGCTTACAGAGGGATAGCTCTGCCAATCTCCCAGACTCCTGGACCTTTATAAGTCTCTGACATTCAACTCCCCTTTCTTTTCATCAAGTGGCATTATTTTGCCTCCAGAAAATAGGCACTAGTAATCAGAAGTTGTGTGGCTGACGCCAAGATTTAATGTTCCTGGTATCTTGCACAGGGCCAAAACTGCCTCTCTCTGCACACACATACAAGCACACACGTAGACACACACAGAGGGAGGTAGGGAGGGAGAGAGAGAGAGAGAGAGCGAGCGAGCTACAGGAGAACTCCTTATAGGTTATACGGCACTGTGAGTTCCTTATAATCCAGTGCAAGGACAGGAAAAGAAGGGACATGGTCTGGCAAAAATCTCAACCTTCTTTCCAAGCTTTTCTGCCTTATAATGATAACAGCTTAGACCCCAAACTGTGGGCTGAGATCTCCGGCTAAATATTCATTAGGTGAACATAAGCTCAATGTTAGGCAGCCACATTAACCTCTGTATTAGCATGGGACTCCAGCTTCATACGTGTTAGAAATTCATGCTTATGTGCTGGAAGTTAGGGACTGGACTCTGCCAATGGGACCTGTTCTGATCCTGAGTTCTAAAAGCAATCTCTAAAAGAATACTGAATCCAGAGATATCTTCATTAAAACAAAGACCCAATAGTGGGGGTAGAGTGGCAACTTCTATTTGGAAGAATATAGCAGTACCAATATCTTTGAATTCACCCTCTAAAACAAACTATGGTATCCCTCTGAGTGGAAAGATTTCACGGTACTTGAAATTTCTAAGACTACTAACTGTGGAGAAATCTGAGAGAGCTGAGAAAACAGAGCTGCTTGAGTGGCAGTAAATAATAAAGGTATACACAGACATGGACCAAATTCCATTTCCACCAGAACGCTCAGGCAACTAGTATGCCAAATTCTTGCAAAATATGAAACATTTTGGACCTTCCTAAGGAGAAGTCATTAGGAACCAACGCTTCTCTCAGGAACCACAACTGTTCATGAGTAATTTTTCACTCGTTGTTGGGGAAACTGAGACCTCCTTAAGATCAAATAACAAGGAGTAAAAAGATGTTTCCTCTGTTTATCTGTTACCACCAAGTGCCAAGTTTCTCTATGCAGAGCAAGGAAATAATTTCCATGCAACAGTCTGAGATGTGCAACTTGCGTTTGCCTGAAGCCATGGCGCAGAGAATGTGCGGCTCCCTTCAGATCTTGCATGCTACCAGCCACTTGGCAGGGCGGGTAACTGGTTGGGAAGCCTCCCAGGAAACCACAACTCCTGCAAATGACTCAGTAGGTGGTTCCGACTCCTCTGAGTCAGAACCAAGCCCGTGACTCAGCCCCTTGCCAAGGCTCCGTGGCATTGTTGAGATGCTCTGGGCTTGGCTAGCATGGGATATCGAGGACCTCTGGTGTTCATCTATAAAGGGAGGAATGTTTTCTCTGACAGGTGACCAAGAGGAATGGGCCAGAAAAGCAGCTGACATCACTCAGTGGCTCTTCTCTCTTCCTCCCAATCTGTGGAGAGTTGTGATGGCTTTCTACATGGGAATCCTTTAATTTAAAAACTCCCTCCTCCTTCTTACCAGGAATATCCAGGTGGCCTCCCACGGCCATGAACTTGTGAACACAGAATACTTAGTTCCAACCTAGAGTCTTCTGCTTCCTGTGGCTAGACCCCTGAGCAAGTCACCTCAAATCCTTCCCATCCCAATTTCACTCTCAGCCCAATTGCCTTCTTAGCGCCATGATGCTCACACCAACCTCCTAACAAAAACTCTTCACCAGCTCCCTCACCTAGGCAATCAGGTCCATATCGTGGCCTGGGATTTGGTATTCAAAGCCCCATCTATCTTTCAAGCCTCATCTTTCTCTGGGACACTACTTGCAGCATGTGTCCTGGGCAAATGGGACCCCTTGCTCTTCCCTTGAGCATGTGTGCTTCCCACCCCTGCCCCCCATCATGCTCTTTCAGTTCCCTTGAGATCCCTTCTCTCTATCTCTTGAAATTCCACCCAGATCAAATGCTACCTCCTCTGCCAAGCAGCTTCCCCAGATCACTCTAAGGAAGACCCTCTGGTTTCTCATCCCACGCACCATTTGTACCTTCCTGTTGACACAGCACATTATTCTGAACTGCTGGCACCTGTGTGGGTAACTTCTATCTCCTCCTGGATGGCATACTCCCCAAGACAGTGTGGGGGTGAGGAGGGTGGATGTCCTATTCTTGGCCTATTTCCCATCATGCCAGAGTATGTGAATTTGTATTAATAAAAAAATGAATAAATTTAGAAGATCGAGATGGCTGTTCTAGAATTATCTACAGCCGTGGTATTTCATCCCAGAGGTAGCTGCATGTCAGTAATAAAAACCAGCCCAGCCACAAGGTTTTCACATGGGAAAGGGCAGAAGCATTTGGTGTGCTCCTTTCTGTGGGCCATCCAATATCTTCGGGTATGTGCGCGTAGACTCCCAGGGCCCAGATGCAGCATGTGCTTCAGGAGAGCCTAGAGTCCCTGGGCTCCTTCATTTCTCAATGTGATGGGAGGCACACTGGAGTCTTGCAGCCAACAGTCTTTCTGGAAACAAAACACCTACTTAGCATAACTTTGGCTCTTTGGCTCTACACCATATGTATTGACAGGGGTGGGTCACAGTGCTTTCTTGGCAGTGAGCCAGGCAGAGATTTGAGGTTTGGTTTTTGCTGTGCTCAACAGGTGGCCTTGATCCGTGTTAACAAGGCTCCTGCTTCTGTGTGACCAGCTAACAAGGAGACTGCCACCTGGCACACCTTGTGCATGGAGACCCTCCTCAAAGCTTGTACGCCTGCCCCATGCTGACTTAGTGATGTCTTCATGTGTGGGAGTAAGTGGGTGTCGGGGGGAAGAGTTTCTAAATAAAGCTCTCCTTTCCACTTTCCCTCCAAAGACTCGATCAATGTTCACAAACTTCAGCAAGGACAGAATTACCTGGGGGACCTTGTTAAAGCAACAGATTGCTGGACCAAAACTCTAGAGTCTGATTCAGTCTCTCTGGGACACAGCCCAAGAATCTGCATTTCTAATAAGATTCTCGGTGATGTTATTGGTTCAAGGATCACACTTGAGAAGCACTAGTCTAGGTGATCGCAAGAAAGGTAAATGAAAGTCATAAGAGATTGGACAAGAGATATGTGCCTCTCTCCCTGCCTGCGGGCTCTGCCCCATTAAGATCTGCCCTCTATTCTGCCACCGAAACCACCTTCTGGAAGGACACATCTGCCTATACCATTGGTTTCACTCCCTCTTCCTTGTCTATAAAATAAAACTCGAACTCCACAGCCAAGCTCACATGGACTAATCCTTAACTGTGTGCCAGGTACTGTTTTAAGCCCTTTACACATATTAACTCATTTAATCCACATAATTCTATGCAGTAGGTACTATTATTATCCCCATTTTAAAATAATGAATCCCACAGTGAGCCCTCAGGAAATATTTTCTGAATGAATGGCTAAAGGGATGCTCATAAGCATTTACACCATGTACTACAGAAGGCTGTTTTCATGCCAAGGGAGGCCATCAGAAAGTGAAGAATTGGCTGGCCAACCAGTTATTTGTTCCTGTACTACACCAAATAACCCGTTTGCCTGCAATTGGCTGGATATTCTGGCTTTGTGTAGACATCTCCTCACTGGGAGGAAAGCCAGAGTTAATCCTTCACAAAGGGTTGTTTAATAATAACCAGAAACTGGAGAAGAGCAGAAAGGAACACTATGATCCCACACAACCCGAGGAAAATGGACTGCTCAGGCTCATGGTTTCACGCTGCCAACAAGGGCCCCTGGTGCAGCCTGAGGTTTCTTAATTTTTATTATAAAAATAGAACATGAATATGTCTCTCCTGATTATCACCACCAATGCACCGGCAAAAACATCTCGAATGCATATTACTCTAATGCAACACTAATGCTTACATTGGAACAGAAAACCAGGTCATCTTTGAAAGTCTATAAATGGACAGCCCTGTCTGTCTATTACTTATTTATGTTTCCTGCCTTTTGCTTAACCAGCCTTGAGGCCCAAACAGAGAAAACACACCATACATAAAACTACCAGTCCAGATAAATAAAACATCAGACTCAAACTGGTAGCTTCATCCTTCACTGCTTTGGAGACAGTGGACTTCACAAGCTAGATTTTGCACCAATGATCAGCAAAATGCAACCCTTTGAGACTGGGGGCAGGCAGTATGGTCTTCCCAGAAGACGCTCAGCTTTTCCCCTTTTGAAAATACTCTTGTTTGCCATGAATGAAAGACAACGATAACAAAGGGAGTTTGAACCCAAATCTCTTGGAACTGGGTAAACCAATATGGATGACTTCATCACCAGCTCAAGTTTCTGGGTCACCTCCAAGGGTTTCCCCACATGGACTGCCCTGCAGTCACCCAGCCTTGGGTTCACCATGGTGATACTAGCCACGCGGAAGTCTGCACATGAGCAAGTCATCATCAGAACATCCATGCAGAGTTCCAGCAGAATGAGAGCCCAACGGATGTCCTCACGGTATCTACGGCCTGTCAGGAAGCCATTTTGGGGAAAGGACAGGTCTATCTCTGGAAGCAACATCACTCGCCTGGCTCCTCACAGTTTTCCTTCTGGCTGCTCACAACAGCCCTCTCTTAGCTGGAACACATGAGGTTACTCTCATCCAGTTCTCGGCTTAGCCTGGTGCTAGGCAACCCGTGCAGTGGCTCTGTTGGAGGGATCTGGTGTTATTAGCAGCACAGGGGTATGTTTCCAGAAACAGCCTGGATGGAGAAGCAGACGGCATTCCTCATGCACCTGTCAGCCCTTCAGCCTCTGTAGCTACAGAAGTGAGAACGTCTGCCTTAACATTCTCTCATCACCACCACTACCTCGAATGCAGATCACAGTGGATCGGCCACCCCTGAGAGCAACCATGTGGAATGACCGATACGGATGGCCCTGCCTTAGCAACAGGCACTGCCCTTGACCATGCAGTGGTCAAAAAATAAGCCCTTGTTCTCAACATGCCCTTTTTCCTTTTTCATGTGCAGAGAATTGAATATCTCTTAGCTAATTAAAAAATGAGCAGTTGATGTTGATGAAATGTACAAGACAGGTGCCTCGATGGGGCAGGGGAAGATGGTAGGAATCTCCAGATGCCAAGGACTCTGTTTCCGCAACCACTCATGTAAAACCACTTCAATAAAGATTAAATGCTGTGTCGCAGTGGGTGTGATGATTAGTTAGGAGCAGTATTAGATCTTTGTGAGAAGAGGGGTGTATGTCTTAAGTTTTTCATCTAATAACAACAATTGTAAACATTTACTTATCTTGTGCCAGACAGTGTAGGGAGTGTTTTCATGTTGGATTGCAGATAAGGAAACTGAGGCACCATAGCTGTCAAATGGCAAAGCTTCAGTCAACACCCTTGAACTGCCCCTTCTGCTGCGTAGCCTTGCACTGAGCTCAGAGGAACACCAGGCCCAGCACAGGCACTCTCCAGTGCTTCCAGATAGTCAGCAGTGAGCCTGAACATGGTCGTTGTTCAAGACTACTTCCTCTCTGAGTGATTATTATTGTTCATTTCATAAGGGCTTTATCTTGGTGAGAACGGACTCACCCTCATCCAGCTTGAAAGCCAAGTTCTCCCAAGCTTGGGGAAATTCTGCTTCATTATACCCATGAGTTACCAGGCAACACAGGAAAAGCTTATCACAGATTTCCTGAAACTGGGTGTGACCATTTGGTTCAAAGCCTTGATAATTCTCTCTCTACACACGGGGGGCAGAAAATGTATGATTGGTCCTTAGAGCCTATTTTCATGGGTGATTTCTTCAATTCCTCACATTCCAACTTGGGTCTTGACAACACAGTAAAACCTAGCGCCACCACAGGCAGCAAGGTGGAGCTAACAGAGCTCCAAAGGAGAGAGTTCTGAACTACAACTTGAATCTGGGTTCAAGTCTTAGGTCCAACAAATTTACTATTTGCACGACCTCCAGCAAATCACCAAACCACTATGACCATCTGTGATCTTATCGGTAAAGGGGGGATAATATCTGTAATAGGGTGACATCAATTCTCATACCTTAGAAGTTCACAATTAGGACCAATCAAGATACTCTATGCGAAAACATACATGAGTATAAATAACAGTAACAGTGATGATAATGAACATCTCTTAATTGCCTTTTAGGTGCCCCAGAATCCTATTGCTGGTGAGGAAGAAGGTGAGGCTCAGAGAATTGGCAGAAAAAGAGTTAACCCCAGGTTTTTCTAACTTATGCATCTTCCGGAGAGTTAATATCACTCCCACAAGGGTGAAAACTGGTTCTTGCCAAAAAATCTTACTCTTTTTATGTACATAGTGCAGATGTACACACAACACATAAATACATGGTGTACCTATGATATGAAAATTTCATGGGGAGAACAATTAGGAAAAATAATTTGTCCTTAGAAGGCAACAGTGATGAAAAATTTGAGAAATACTGGTCTAACTTCACTACATCATTCCATTTCACACAATTAGATTATTATTCATACCATGCCATTAGGATCCTACAAGGAAAGGCTGCATGCCATGTTCAAACACGGTCCCAGAGAAGGTGGTGGCCACTTTAGTTGTCATTGTGGATGGTCTAGCTTAGGGGTCATGTGCAAAGAATTAGAACACCTTCACATTTAAATTCCATGGAGTAAATCTTCTACCAACCAAAATAGAAAGATAATGCACCATTAAGGCTACCCACCCCTCTACCTTTGATGATACGTATTTAGATCAACTTGCACAAACTAGACAAGAGAAAAACTCATTTAAACATTTTTAAATAAAATCTTGGGAAAAAATAAAAATAACAATTGAGTGTATTTAGAACATTATCATAACTCCGCCTAAACCTTCCAATGGAGACAGGGACTGCTCCCTCTCCTCTGGCTACTGGAAAAACTAGAGATTTATGAATTAATTCCAGTCAATATCTGTAGATAAAGAGAAAAGGAATTGGCCTATCCCGCACTTCTTAAATGAAGAACATGCTTTCAGAAATATGTACAAGTCTAGTCACTGGTAACGACTTGACCAATGTTATTGGCTCAGGCCATTGCCGGTTGGTCCGTTTCAACTTGCCAGGTCTGGCTTCCCTCCTTTCCCTCTGTCAGACCTCCCAGCAGGGCATTCCAGCTCCCCATAAACACTCTGACCTCCCCACCCTCATGTCCCACTTTGCCCTCAGCACCGTCTCAGAGCTGGCTGGGACTTCCACTCAGGGATCCACTCTGTTCATGCGTGTGACCGTATTCAACAAACAGTTACTCTACTGTCACAAGGAGCCAGACATTGTCTTAACGGGGTGGCCCTACCTCTCTAGTTGGAGAGGCCCGATGGGTCCACGGCCAGCCTCGCCCAGACTCCCCAGCGTCTGGGGGAGCTGGAGAAGAGGGACCTGGCGTACTCAGAGATTCCCGTTTCTACAAATTGCCTTGGAGGCGTTCTTCTGACTGAGGCAGGGCAGGGGCGCATGTGCTCACTTGTAATACGCGGCCAGGCTGGTCCTGAGGTAGCTGTGATAATCAATCCAGTTGCCATAGCGGCCGTAAGTGTTCATTTACCACTACGCGACCTGGAGCAGTAATAGATTATGCCTTTCGCCGGCGGGAGCTGTGCCAGCTGCAGCACGGGGCGGCCGTGTCGGCCATCAGTCACCACTCTCCTTCACCACCTTTTGTTCCCCACTCATTACGGTGAATTATAACAGGGGACAGCCCATTTTTCAGGAGACTCTCTCCTGTTGGGTCTAAGTGCTAACTCAGCCCAGGTTGTTCTGAGGCAGCCGCACGGGCGTGGGACACGGGTCCTTCCTCTGCTCCCTCCCCGAGCACTTAGAATGGGTGGAAAACAGAATGTGTGCACTTTTCCACAAGGCAGGATAAAAAGCCACTCAACTCTATTTACTATAAATATTGGATACTGCATTTTGGTGCACTCTGCTATGTCCCTGAAGGCCTGTCATGATGGTAAATTACATTATAGCACACTAAAGAGGCCATCATGTCAGCTTCGGGCCCCGGGTTGCTACTCTGAGAAGAGTAGATCGCTTCTGAAGTCACAAATGGGAGGATGAGGAGCAACACCTCCACCCCTTCAGCATTTCATGAAAGCGTTTCATGTACTGGGGATGACAAACAATCGAAGACCATAAAAATTAGAGACTGGGTCAAGATAGTAAGTCACTAGGAGAAATCAAGGATAAAACGATCAGCCAAGATGACTGCCAATAGCCCCCAACTGGAAGCAAGCCAACGGCCATCCGTTGGTGAATGGATAAATGGACTGTGTGTCCTATATCCTATATACCATGGAATATGGCTCCCTATGACTCCAGCAATCCAAAGAAATATTAATACATGCCACAACATGGATGAGTCTCAAAAACATGATGCTAAGAGAAGAAAAGCTGAACACAAAAGCTCATGTACTACATGGTCTCATTTATATGAAATTCTAGAAAAAGAGCAAAACTGTAGTGACAGAAAGCAGATCTGTGGTCACCCGAGGCCAGGGTTGGGGAGGGAATGGAGAGCAAATGGGCCCGAGGGAGCTTTTTAGGATGAGCAAAGTGTTCTATATATTGATCGGTGGTGGTTATAGGATTGTACACAATTTCCAAAATTCATCGGACTATATACTTAAAGCTGTTGAATTTTACTGTACATAAACACTCTCTTAATAAATGATTTAAAACACACAAAGAAACAAAAAACAGAAGAGCACAGGATGTTGACTAAGGGGAATTGCCCTGACTTTTCTTCCTATGACAGCGCTACAAGACAGAAGTGGTAGTCTATAGGAAAACGAGTTATACTCACTACATAAAAAGGAATGAGCCTCCCTTGTGAACCTGACCTTGCAGAGCCCAAACGCATCGTAATTCCTGCAGTATGGTGATCAACTACACGCACCGCCCCTGCGGCAGCAGAGACCTGCCAGGTTCAGCTCAACTTCTGGTTAATTTCAGTTAGGTCTAAAAGGCCCAAAAATGTTGGAGTACAGAATTCACCAGAGGTGTGATCTTAGGCAAGTGGTTTCACCTCCCTGGTCTTCAAGATTATTGTCTTTAAAAGTGATTTGGACATAATGGCTGCTAAAGCTTTTAAATGGTACAATTGGGCCATACTTTGATCTCTGCAAATTCTTTAATGGGTTGGCAACTTATGATTCCATTTAGCTCTTGGGACTCCCCACTCTACCTTCAAGCTAAACCTAGCTGGTCTGAATACCAACATCGTGGAAAATGGGGTGAAGGGCTATAAGGCACTCGGAGCGAAGATGATCAGTGCCAGAGTCAACAGTGGACCTTAATGCTGGCACTGCCCAGGCTGATGGTCCTACCTGGACACAGTAGCCAGTTTCTATTACGTTCTCATTCGGAGGTGCTCTTGGAAGATCCCCAGTGACTTCTTTGCCTTATTTTTAGTTCCTTGGTGAGTACTTACTTCGGATCCCAAGAAAATGTTCAGATCGTAAGATGAGGATTATTTATCTCACTTTTTCTAATGCAATTATGAGTCATTCAGCACATTCACATCTGTAACCTCAAGACCCCCCACCTCCCAACCTCATCACTGATCTATCTTTTTCTCTTCAAAGATCCTGGAAGTAAGGAAGGGTTTTAAATGCTTGCCCTTGGAAAAAAGAAAAAGATGAGAGACCCTGATACTGGTGATAAGTGGCATTGCAGTTATTAGGAAGCAGTTTTTACAAAGTTAATCATCAATTTTTGCATCATTCACCAGTTCAGTGAGCAGACATAGCTCTTATGCATAAAACCTGCTAAGTCTACAAGTGAACCCTCCTTCCTAAATGGCTGAATGAAAACCTAATCTGTAATATCTTGGGAAGATCCCTCTTAATTTTCCAGAAGCACTGATTTTGTTTTTTTTACATGATGGATCTGGCTGAAAACTAAAATACCGGCAAAAGCCATAGCTAATGGTAAAAAGAACTATTTATGGAGCCCCCAGTAATGGCCAGGTACTCAGCACATGGTAGATTTTTCCAAACTTTACAACTGGATGTGGAAACAGCGTTGTACTGAGCTCATGTCACAAGCCCAAGGCCACCCAGCGTGTAAGCAGCAGAGCTAGAATATACACCCATGTCAGATGAAATCCAAAATCAATGCTCTTTCTTCTACTCTAATTTTCAAATTTGAGAATCAGGCTTCTGTTTACATTTCTATTCACAAGGCTCATTATATGTATGTTAAGCAAGATCTTCTGCAATTATTTGCCCACAAATAAAAAGGTATGTGTTTAGGTTTCTCATGTCTTGTACTTTGCTTCACATTAGCGACGTAGCCTCAGGCATACATTCATGTGAGGAGTGACCTGTAATCAGTTCATAAGTTTATCTGTTAAAAGAATTTTCCTGTTACCTACGGTGCTCAGTGCTGAGCTGTTAGAACACCGTGTATACCTTATGTGCACACATAAACACACACACACACACACACACACACACACGTTTTCTCTGTAGCCTGGGTCTCCCTATCCTCCTTCAAAACACTCACTGTCTTTATCTTTAGATTTATGTGCAAAAGTGATAACAGAGACATACACCGGGGAGTGGGGGGTGGACAAAGGAAGCTGAGCATAACGAGAGAGAAATAGACACCAAAACTCACAACTGCAAGACTGGCGCCCACTGCCCTTACACAGGTTGAAATAAACAAGGCTAATGATATTATCAAGCCTACAAAGTCCTGTTAGAGTTTAAGTAGCAGCTCCTTGAAGGTCAAATTTATTAGATTTTCTTGTAGGATAGCCGAAGAACAATTTTCTGTTCTTAGCACACACTTGAGACAGCTCCACCCAAATCAAAAAAACTGGAGGCAGGGTACATGTATCCATCTTCGCTGGCCTCATGACCAAATCCAAATCCACAGAGCTGGGCCCAGCAGCACATTCTGATTTTAATACTCGCTAGGTTTAAGAAGTAAGGTGACTTTGCTACAGTGGGGAACACCCAGACGGTTGGGTTCTGCAGGACACTTTCAAAGTGGACTGATTGCCAGGCTTAGAATTTGATTTTTCACATTTCTTACGTTTTTCACATTTTAAATTAGCTTAAGAGTGTCATTTCTGATCTATTCCATCTCGTTCTGGCTCCTGTAGCCACTTCTCCGAGGAGTTCTTGTTCTTTGCTATAATCAAGGTCATACTTAAAAGGGGATGTTATTTCTTGATCAGGGTTCTGACATGATTTTGTTTTCAGTATGAGGGTTCAGCCAATGTTTTAGAGGATAGAGCTAACGAGGGGAAGGCTGAAGAGGTTCTCAATCTGGTGAGAGCCAGCACTGGTCTCTATTCTCCGTATATGACATATTTAACCACAGTTGTTATCTCGGGGACCTAGCGAGTGTGTCTATAACATGAGGATAAATATATCATTGCTGCTTGCCAAACAAACCATAAAACAGAGGCCATTGCCATGGTCGGCTGGCCGACCATCAAGGTGAAAGGAAAACCACACACGCGCGTGCTCACACTCACACAAGGTCATCTAGCTGTCAGGGAAATCCTATAAATTGAAGAACTGCAACACAGGCTGAACATGAGAAGCACCTGGGGAGCTTTAAAAATTCCTGAAGCCCGGCCCACCCCACTCCTGTTCCCTGGGAGTCTGATTTAACTGGTCTGAAATGGGGCTTGGGCATCAGTATTACTTAAAAGTCCCCAGGAGATTCTCCCGTTCAACTAGGAGGAGGCCGCCCACTCTAGACCTAGCCAGCCTCAGTGAATGCCCCACGAGGGGCTCAGCACCTACTGTTTCACTGGACACAGCTATAGGTGGGAAAACTCCCAAAACTGTGCATGGTAAACAGCACGGCCCAGATTTCTTGAAGCCTGCATTTCCAGAGGGTAGGAAAACCTTTCCAATGGGTGTCCCTGCAGGAGGCTAGAAATACGTTGGCCACAGAATGCACTGAAAACCGCACACCAGACCCCAGGGCCAAGCGTGCTCCATGCCTATGTGGGCTAGACCCCCACTGACAGTGACCTGGGTTTAGAAAAAGGCACACACGGCAGAGTTTCCGCAGGGTCTGCAGCTCAGAAACGGGACAGATGCTCGAATGAGCACAATGTGTAGGATGGAACACCAAAGGAAAGCAAATAGCCTGCTCCGGTTTTGGAATGAAAAAGGCCAAGGACTGGTCAGCTTTCAGGCAGAGGGGAGAGAGGTTCCCACGGAATATATGTAGCAGATCCGGCAACGTGGGACCGGAGTGGAGGGACAACCTATAAAATGGCATTCCCCTCCCCACACTCTCTCTGAAAGTCCAAGCTCATCATCCTATAAAACGATATGTCGGGGGTGGGGTGGGGAATAGGAATTCTCCTCTCTCTTTTTGAAGGGAAGTAAGTATGCCAAGGTTCCTGTTGGAGGGAGCCGGCATCACAGGACTGACATCTCTGGGGACGGAGAAGAACACTGGCTTCCTGAACACGGGAGGGTGGTGCCAACTGGCCGGCACACGGGGCTGGCTTGCCTCCAGGCGACAGTGGCTCGCCCAAGCTCCTGTCAGGGGGAAACGTTGTTCTATCGTGGCTGCTGCAGATGCGAAGGTGAGGGAAAGAATGAGGCTCTCCAGGCAACAACCGCCAAGAGCAGAGCTACTTAGAAGAAATAAGGCTCCTCACTGTTAGGGAGAAAAGGGGCTCTTTCTTCAAATCCCTTCCGTTTAATCCACACCCCTCCCCCGCTCCCTGGTCACAGGCACAAAAAGATGTTCCATCAAGAAGTGTTCATAGGTATAAAGGAATACGGTCAAAACTGTATTTGGGAGAAAGAAAAAGGGGCGGTTCAGGCCAGGGGCAGACGAAAATGATTCACACTGGTCTGTGCACTCTGTCTGTGACAGTGCATGTGCAAGCCCTGAACACACGAGGTCCCCTCTGTTTGTGGGGAAGCCAGGGCCACCTAAAGTCATCTCACTGGCCAAAAAGAGCCAGAGGCAAATCTGGTTGTCAACCCAGCTTCCAATCCACAAGATGGACTGGGTCTGCTTACTGCCCCCTTTCCACCCAGGGAATGGTGGTCAGGAGTTCTCCCACCAGTCAGATTCTTTGATGAATCAGGGGTGTAGCAGGGTCCCCGCTCTGAATTCAAGTAGGGCTCACCCAAGGATTCAGGCAGGCCTGGAGGAGAGGGACACTTGCTGGGGGTTATATGCAGGAGGAGTCAAGGAGGCTCCAGGAAAGAGATATATTTTCCAAAGGGAGAATGACTCAAAATGTACCTTTTGTGAATGGGCCAGGATCAGAAGGAGGGATGATTCTGAGTGGAGCAGTGCATTCTTTGTCCCAGTTATCCTGTGCCTTGTGGGAGAACAACCACAATTGCATGGTTGAGTAAAAATTGAATAAAAAAGAGCAATTTCGCCAAAACCATGAGTGGCCCCTAGCGAACCCCAGGGTATGGTGTTTGCTTTGCTGCCAGCAGCCTCTGTAGTGGGAGCTGGTACCTAAGCAAGGGTACTGGCAGATACTGCAAAGGCCGAGGCCCTCTGAAGGCCAGGCAGTCTCAGAGCCTTGGGGGCAGCCACCTGTGGGCATCACTAGTCAACAGGCAGCAGCAATGCCAACCCCCCAGCCCCCCATGGGCATCTCTGGTGGTGGATATTAGGTCCATGCTGCTGTTTTCAGCATCAGTAGCTTCAGAACCTAACACTACCGAGAGCCACAGGGAATGTGAAAGGCAGCCAAAATGACCAGCTCACCTGAAATACGCCCAGATTTTTTTTTTTTTTTTAAGATTTTATATATTATTTGACAGAGAGAGACACAGCGAGAGAGGGAACACAAGCAGGGGGAGAGGGTGAGGGGGAAGCAGGCTTCCTGCGAAGCAGAGAGCCTGATACGGGCAGGGCTTGATTCCAGGACTCTGGGATCATGACCTAGGCCGAAGGCAGATGCCCAAAGACTGAGCCACTCAGGCTCCCCATGCCCCGATGTTTAAAAGATAATGGGGAAGGTGGGGGATTCAAGTTCTTTCCAGAACAAAACTATTTGGAGACCCTACTTTTTATTCCCAGGCAAATATGACCCAAGAAATACAAGTGACTGGTGTTAAAGAAGAAAAATAAAACTGAATGAAAATATTTCTCTCCTTTTGCTTGTGATGCAAATGCAATGCAGCATTCATTTAAAAGAAACAAAATCCATTTTTTTCTTTCCACTCCAAAATGCCAACATTTACAAATGAGTTATAGGAGTCACTTCTGGAAGGCAAAATACTCTCCATGGTTCATTTCCTCAGTCACTAAACTAATAGTCACTAAAAATAGATGAAGTTCCCAGCTAGTACTAGCCTCTGTCAGGGATAAGTAACAACAACACTTAATTTATGCCAGACATTTTAACATAAGCAACCTCATTTAATCCTTTTGACCTCACTGTGACAAGCACTATTTATTCCTACTTTAAAGATGGGAAAATCGAGGCTTTGAGAAGTTAAGTGGCTTGGCCAAGATCATCCAAATATTACGGGACAGAACCAGGTCACACACTTGGATCCAATTCTATCTCCAGATTTTTTTTCATCCCCTACAACCATTCCCCTATGTGGGGTATAAAGACATGGCCCTACTTACTCTCTGCTTTCAAGAAACCGTATTAACCCCTTAGTGGATATGTCATTTGCAAATACCTTCTCTCACTCAGTGGGTTGCCTTTTTATTTTGTTGATGGTTTCCTTTGCTGTGGAAAAGCTTTTTAGTTTGATGCGGTCCCAACAGTTTGTTTTTGCTTTTGTTTCCCTCGCCTGAGGGGACAGATTCAGAAAAATATTGTTAAGGTGATGTCCAAGACATTACTTCCCAGATTTTTTGTTTTGTTTTGTTTTGTTTTTAGAGAGTTTATAGTCTCAGGTCTTACATTTAGGTCTTTAATTCATTTTGAGTGTATTTTTGTGTATGCTGTGAGAAAGTGGCTCAGTTTCATTCTTTTGCACATAGCTGTCCAGTTTTCCCAAGGCCATTTATTGAAAAGACTGTCTTTTCCCCATTGTATATTCTGCCTTCTTTGTTGTAGATTAATTGACCACATAAGAGTGGGTTTATTTCTGGACTCTCTACCCTGTTCCATTGATCTATGTGTCTATTTTTGTGCTAGTACCACACCATATTGGAGTTAATATCCGAAATATATAAAGAACTCATGTAACTCAACACCAAAAGAACAAATAATCCAATTAAAAGTGGACAGAGAACCTAAATAGACATTTTTCCAAAGAAGACATAGGGATGGCTAAGAAACACAGGCAAAGATGCTCAACATCATTAAGCATCAGGGAAGCGCAAATTAAAACCGCAATGAGATAACACCTTATTATCAGTCAGAATGGCTAGTATCAAAAATAAAAGAAAAAACAAGTGTTAGCGAAGATGTAGAGAAAAAGGAGCCCTGTGTCAAAATGGTATAGCCACTATGGAAAATAGCATGGAGGTTCCCCCCCCAAATTAAAAATAGAATTACCATAGGATTCAATAATTCCACTACTGGGTATTTATCTGAAGAAAACAGGAACACTTATTTGAAAAGATGTATGCCCTCCTATGTTTATTGAGGCATTATTTGCAATAGCCACGTTACGGCAGCAAGCGAAGTGTCCACTGGCAGATGAAAGGATAAAGAAAACTTGCAGCGCACACACAAGTGCAAACACATGTGCGTGTGTGCGCGCGCACGCGCGCGCACACACACACACACACACACACACAGAGGAATGTTACTTAGCCACAAAAAGGAATGATACCTTCCTATTCGGGATGACATGGCTGGACCTAGAGGCTAAGTGAAGTAAGTCAGACTGAGAAAGATAAATATCATAAGATTTCACCTATCTATGGAATCTAAAAACGTAACAAATGAACAAACGGACAAAATCAGAGATTCAAACACAGAGAACAAACTGCTGTGGCAAGGAAGGAGGTAGGTGGGGGATAGGTGAAGGGGATTAAGAGGTACAAACTTCCAATAATAAAATAAAAAAGTCATCGGGATGTAAAACATAGCATCGGGAATATAATCAATAATTTGTAACAATTCTGTGGAGTGACAGATGCTAACTATACTTATTATAGTGACATTTCACAATGTATGTAATTGTCAAATCACAATGCTATAGACCTAAAACTAATGTAATATTGTTCAACTATACTTCAATAAAAAAAGAAGTCATGAGACTCACACTCACATAAACAATCAGAATCTAGAACTTGGTAGGGCATCTGGGTGCCTCAGTCGGTTAAGTGTCTGCCTTTGGCTCAGGTCATGATCCCAGAGTCCTGGGATCGAGACCCGCATGGGGCTCCCTGCTCAGCTGGGAACCTGCTTCTCTCTCTACCTCTGTCCCTCTCTCCTGCTCGTGTGCTCTCTCTCTCTCACACAAATAAATAAAATCATAAAAAAAACAAACAAACCTAGAACTTGGTTATTTTTCTCCCTAGTTCCAAAAGAGGGGTACTGAAGGGAATGATACCATAATTCAGGCAGGAAGAGATCTTATAAAGGTTGGAGTTGTCCGAGAGTTGTTTTAGAGAAGGAGGATTTTAATAGGCAAGCAGAGAAGAGGCAGGGTTGAGTTGAAGTGTGTTCTGAGCCGTGAACAAGCAGCCTTTCTAAGCAGAATCGGCACAGTGAAATATAGGATAATGGTGCTGTCCAGTCATTCATACTCTTGCAAACATCCCCGAAGCACCCGGCGTGTGCCATGCACTTTGCTACACCGTGGAGTACGTGTACCTAAGTCATGGTCTCTCCCTTGAGACGCTCCTGGCCTCCTATGGTGAGGGAGCTGAACCCCACGTGATGCCGGGGCCAGCCAAATTGTCTCGTACCATCCACAATGTAAACGCTGCAAGTTGCCAGTCCCAATCTTGCTTGGCTTCTCCAGTTAGGCTGTTTATCAGGACTGCCTCACAGAGATAAAACCTCTCAATATACAGCTAAAGGGGAAAAAAACTCAGCATGTAAAAATAAACTGCCCAAATAGTGTTCCCTCACCACTCCATTTGGCACCCAGTGTTACTACACACAAGAGAAAGCCACGCTGCTCTGGACTGGATCGCAGAGCAGCTGTGAAGTGTGGGCACACAAAGCACCAACACAGAGACCCCTCCACTTCTGTTCTAATTGCTGCAGCCTCATCTGAACCCTGCGCTGGACACGCCACTGCAGGATACAAGGAGCAGGTCAGAGGGGGGTGCTTTTTATTTTATTTTTTATTTTTTTAAAGGCTTGTTTATTTGAATTTTTTTTTAAGATTTTTATTTATTTATTTGACAGACATTTTTCCAAAGAAGTAGGCAGAGAGGCAGGCAGAGAGAGGGAAGCAGGCTCCCTGCCGAGCAGAGAACCTGATGTGGGACTTGATCCCAGGACCCTGAGATCACGACCTGAGCCGAAGGCAGAAGCTTAAACCACTGAGCCACCCAGGCGCCCCAAGACTTGTTTATTTGAAAGAGAGAGAGAAAGCATGCAAGAGCACACGAGTGGGAGGGGCTGAGGGAGAGAGAATCTCAGGCAGACTCCCTGCTGGCGCAGAGCCGAATGGAGGGCTCTATCTCACCAGCCTGAGATCATGACCTGAGGTGAAAGCAAGAGTCCAACACTCAACAGACTGGGCCACCCAGGCGCCCGGAGAGGGTGCTTTTAACCTACTCCTGGTCACCTGGCGCCATGTTGCCGTTACTGCAGACCCTGTGGTGGGATGTGAGAAATGGTACTGACACACTCCTGCAAATCTCCAGCATTAAATTTCCCACCTGGCCGCTCCTTACAGCTCTATCCAACCTTGCTTAGTAAGTGAAATCAACTGGCAAAGCTTCCACTTCATAACATCTATTGTGTGCCACAAACACAGGTTTTGCAAAAAGGAAGAGAAGGCTCTCTGGAGACTGTGGGAACTTCCAGAATAGTTTCAAGCCCTGCAGGGTAGAAGATACGTATCTGGACATACTCAAAGGGGAAACTTTCTATTTACACCTACGGGTAGGACTCCAATCCTCCTCATTCATGGATGATGAAAGCTTTGACTCTGTGGAGGTAGGTCGTGTGAGAAGGGTCCTGATTTGGTCCCCACTGGATCTGCTCTCCATACTTACTGACCTATGCGGGGTGTCTACTAGATTTAACAGAAGTGAACAAGCAGCCCGCTGCCAACAAATTCAAGGGGATATCCTATTCAACCTCCAACTTTCAGGAGAAACGTCACCTCTTCTGGAACTTCTAGGACTCCCCCGGCAGAACAAATTATTTTCTCTTGGGATCCTCAAGTACTTTGTGACTCTTATTCAGTTCTTATATTCTGAGTGTAATGGTGAGCTCCTTGATGGCAGAGATCAGTTTTGCTTCTCTTTGCAACCATTTAGTGATTGGCAGATTGTAGTTCAACTGGTAATGACTGAAAAAAAACATGGACATTTATCTCCAGTTATTTCTTGCCTTGACTTGCCACATTTATTTGGGTTTTATATATTTTTTTAATCTTTTTTTTTAAATTTTATTTATTTGACAGAGATCACAAGTAGGCAGAGAGGCAGGCAGAGAGAGAGGGGGAAGCAGGCTCCCTTCTGAGCGGAGAGCCCGATGTGGGGCTCGATCCCAGGACCCTGAGATCATGACCTGAGCCGAAGGCAGAGGCTTTAACCCACCAAGCCACCCAGGCACCCCTGGGTTTTATATTTTTTTAAAGGCAATCTCAATTTATATGTATTTTTTAAAAAGATTTTATTTATTTATTTGACAGACAGAGATCACAAGCAGGCAGAGAGGCACGTGGTGGAGCTGGGGGGGGGGGGAAGGAGGGGGGCAAAGAGCCCGATGCGGGGCTCGATCCCAGGACCCTGGGATCATGACCTGAGCTGAAGGCAGAGGCTTTAACCCACTGAGCCACCCAGGCGCCCCATTTATATGTATTTTTTCAGATTGCTGGGATTTCAGATTTAGAACTATGAACATTACTGAATACTCGTAAAGCATATGTTGGTTATACAGTAGATGCTCAGTACATGTTAGTTGTCAAACTGGGATCATAGAGATGTTTAACTGGACACTGGCTTTATGCCTTTAAAATTCCTAGTCCTAACTATCATGCAAATATTTTCAAAAAGATGCTAAATATTCTCCTGAATTCAACATAAAACAAGAACTTGCATTTTAGAGTGAGAAAGACTTCATAAACTATTTTTATAAAGTTTCAATTGCTGCATTTTGCTGGGAAAGCAATGGAGGCTCAGTCAGTGTTCATGTCTCACTCAAGGCCACGAAGGCAGGATGGGTCAGAAGGAGGAATCACACCCAACCAAGAGGGCCGACTCCCAATCCTGACAGTCTCAATGCCTCTCTAGTTCTTCCTTGTGGCACTGTTTTCAATTTATCCGTTTTGTTTATTCCACTGAGAACAGAACAGTTTACATACATGTATTCTCCAAAGGGGCCAGATGATGTTTGAAATTACAATAATGGTAAGCAAGCTTTTAAGTAGGGCGGTGCATTATTGAAAACAGAAAATCATAAAACACACTGTAATCACCGGCACAATTTTAAACAAGATTGCTTTACCTGGTTTTGTTTTCTTTCCTGTTAGATATTTTCACCAGCAGGTTTCTAACAAAAAGAAGCAGGGAAAGTAGATTCTCTAGCTGGAAATTTGATAGCATTATGTTCGGTGATGAATAGAAGTATTTCTCTTATTTTGATCACATGTTGCCCACAGTATGAACTCGATAAACACTTGTTCAATCAAATTATTATTACAATAGCTTGTTGCTTTTTTTCACACTAAGCAATAATAACTTTCATTTCTATAATGCTTTACAGCTTACAAAGCACATTCTTCATGTATTACCATTTTATTCTCACAGCAATTCCAAAAAATAGATATTAATTTCTTCATTTTACAAATCAGGCATCAGAGGCCCAGGTAAGTTGGATAATTTTTCCAAGGTCAAAATGACTGTCAAGGTGTTGGCTGTTAGGAACACAATGACAGTTCAGAAGAAAATGGAGGTCTTTCAAGGGGAAGAAGTATGGCAGAGTGGTTAAGAGTGGGGGCTCTGAATTCAAACTGCGTGGCTTCCAATCTTGCCTCTACTAGGAACCAGCTCTGGGACCATGCACAGGGTACATAAGCATTCTGTATTCCAGTCTCCTCCTGTGGGAAACAAAAGTCACACCAATAGCTACCTTAGAGTGTGTTAGTGAGGACGACTTGTGTGAAGTGCTTGACATTTACTGAGTACCCAACTTAAGGACTCAATAAATAGTAACCACTGTTGTTATTATGACTATTCCTTCTGTCCCAGGCAAAGTATCTTAGCAGGTCCCACCATCTCTTCACCCAACAAACACATACCTGGTCTATTAGAAATTGTAGAGGAAGTTCTGTGTTAGGGGCATGAGTCTGTGTCTCAAGCACTCGAAGTGCTGAGCGTAAGTCCTGGTTCTGTCCTTTATCAGATATGAGGTCATGAGCAAGTTATCGAATCTTTCTGATGGCCAATTTCTGCATCTATGAAATGGGACAGTAACCCTAGACATATGAGCCTTACAGTGTTGTGTACAGATTAAATCAAGTGAGATCTGAAGGGAAAGTACCAGGAAGTCTACAAGGTATGATACAAATGACTTCATTTATTTACCATTCATTTGCTCATTCATGCATAGACTGTTAGCATCCTTGCCAATGCCAGGCACTGTACGGAATAGCAGTGACTCAAAAATGAGTTGGGAGAGCAGGGGAGACAGACACGTAAGATGGTACATGACTGACTACACTATGATGTGAATTCAAGTGAGGTATTATTACAATGTGCCTATTACTGAAATAGATACCGTGGGGGCTACAAGAGCACTTACAAAATGTGAACACAGCCTACAATCCTGTTGGAGAGAAGACTAACATCCTCTCAACACCCACATTCAGGAACTTTGCCAGGGAAGGCAGGTGAGGACTCCATTGTGCCTGTCATCTTTCCTCCAGCACGGAGGAACACAAATCCAGAAGCCTTTTTAGCTACAGTTCCATCAGTTCCACGACACCATTGAACTCCTTGGTTCTGATCCTCAGCAATGCAATGGGGAAGCCCACTGTCTAGGATTTGTTGTAGTTCCTTTATCTTTTTTGAATGTCTTTTTTTTTTTTTAAGATTTATTTATTCGAGGGCAAGTATGCACGTACACATGTATAGAGAGCAGGGGAGAGGCAGAGGGAGAAAGGAAGCAACCCTTCACTGAGCAGGGAACCCAGTGAGGGGCTCCATTTCAAGACCCTCAGATCATGACTTGAGTCGAGACCAAGAGTCGGACGCTTAACGGACAGAGTCACCCAGGCACCCTTGTAGTTCCTTTAAATAGACACTTGCTAAAGACCTACTTTGTGCCAGTAATTTTGGTAAACAAAGACAGAAAGGACATTTTGCTCAGGACGTGCGTGGCACAGTGGTTCAGTGGAGCAAACAGATTCACATACTAATTATTTCAGAATAAGGTGCTCATGGTTGAGATATAGGTAGGCAAAGGGCTCAACGTTAAAATGGAGAAAGGGAGGCTGGGGAAGGCTTCTGGGAGGAGATGACACTTTATCTTAGTCTTAAATGGTTAAGAGTTAACTAGATGGGGAAAAGGAGGAGGTTGACAAAAAATGGAGAAGCACCAACGAGAGGTAGAGACTACTCTGAAAGAGTTAAGTGTTTATGCCAGTAAACTGAAATACTTTCTTCTCAAATATAAACACTTGGTTTCCAAATATAATCACATTATGTCACCTACCTTTCATGGTTTGTCTTAAAAGGAGTTTTTTAAACGTAACTACTATTCAAAATTATCTGTGCGGTATGTTTGATTTCAGAGTCTTCTTTTATTTTCTTCAACCAGAATACCTTGAGAAGGGAATAATTAGTGATCTGCTTTGATTCACTGTCTCCTTTGAAATAGTGCATCTACTTTACTTCTCCAATTGGATAAATAAAACATTTAGAAACCTGACTATGGGAGCATGCAAATCTAAAATCTGAGCTAGATTTCTGGTGGTCAAAGGATCATATCTCATTACAGAAGATGTTTGATATAAATATTAACTTTCTTAAAGTGCTGACGGCATTTATTTCATCCAAAGGATGTTCATCCTGGATTAAACATCACACTCAAATTACTTGAGCCTCTGCATGTATGCAGAATCAAATTCTACTTCATCCTGATAAGAAGAGTCACTAATGTGCTCCACAGCCTCTTTACCAAAACCTAGGATTATTTAAAATATTACTATGGCCTAATTGTCTTAGCTAGAGGTATAAAGAGAGGAAAGTGGGATTTTATAATATCTTATACAATATAGATTTTGCCCCAATAAATGACTACTTATTAAGTGCCTAGTATATGCAAACATGAGACAGATGCTCATTTAATCATACCTCATTGTACTCAATCTTCCCAACCCCCTCTGAGGAAACCAAAGCACAAGAGATTAAATTGTCTTATTAAAGGTCAGTAACTAGGACTTAGCAATGGTTGTCATGAGAAAAAAAACGAGATAAAACATATGTTAAATGTCCGGCATGGTAACTCACAGCTAAGCAAAAATGGTGGCCATTGTTGTCATTAAGAAAACCGAACTCAGCTCATGTCCACCAAATGGATCACTTGAAAAATGTACTGTGTATGAACAGTGCTCTTGACTATTGGTCACAATATGACACCATTCTTGCTGTCTGCTTAGCATGTTTGCACAGAAACTTGGCTCAGGCACCTTGCTGAGTGGCTGGTAACATAGGAAAAAGAAGTAAAGACCTTTACCATTCTGAGCCACATGTGCCTGATTCTCTCCCAACAAACCAGAACATCAAAACCCTTCTGACACTGCTGAAGTCTGCAAATGGGCACACCCATTAAAACTGTACCTGCTGGGGCGCCTGGGTGGCTCAGTGGGTTAAGCCTCTGCCTTTGGCTCGGGTCGTGATCTCAGGGTCCTGGGATCGAGCCCCGCATCGGGCTCTCTGCTTGGCAGGGAGCCTGCTTCCCCCTCTCTCTCGCCTGCCTCTCTGTCTACTTGTGATCTGTCTCTGTCAAATAAATAAACAAAATCTTAAAAAAAAAAAAAACTGTACCTGCTAATAGATTGGTATGGACACAGCCCAAGGTTAATTATATGAAGGATTTTGGAAACTACAAAAACCAGGGTGACCAGCCTCCATAGCAGAGCCAATCCTATTGGACTTGTGTGTGAAAAAGGAATAGAAATGAAGTGTTCCTTTTCTTTCTATAACTGTTGGACAGAGGACTGTATTAGATATTCTGTGATTACCCGCCTCTGTATGACAGAGTGATAAACAGAAATACATATCCAAAGAAACCAAGATAACTATTTTTTTAAAACCACCGTTTTCCTGAAACATTTGGATAACTGCAGGTAAAATGGGCAGCTTGGTCTGCCTACTTTGAGTTCTGCAACTCTGGAGGAGGGGCTCAGGTGGCCCGGGGTCACATCTGACTTCAACCATGAACTTGGTAGTGACTTTCCTTCAAAACCTCATCTGTAAACTTAGGTATTAGACAAAATTAAAATGTCCTGAAGCTCCACAGACCACAAATGCTGAGCGATACCACCATGAGTCTTAACATAAAAAGGTCCTTCACAAAAATAAAAAACAACACAATGGCCAAAATAAATTAAATTAAATTAATTGGGCTCACACTTACATCCCTTTCTTGGAAAGCCACAATGATAATGGTAGCATACTAAAGATTCTGAAATTCCTGCAGGCAACAGACCTATTATTGTTGCTCAAGTGATCATTTCCAAATTTAGTGGACTGTGACATGTAACACCATTAAACATCTTGGGAAACTGGTAGAATGGAATTTTAGAAATACTAAATGATCCTGAAGCTTCCCTCTGCTGCTAGACTCCATGATCCTCCAGAGAAGGGTTTCATTTTGCCATATACGTTTATGGCAGAGACACACCTGTGAACAACTTTCTTAGTTCCTCTCCCACCCAACACCTAAGGCCTCATCATCACCCACTGCTGGGTTTGGAAATGGGGGTTGTGGGGCTCGCCATATGACAGGCTGCCCTTTCTTCTTTCCTGCAATCAGTGAGGATTATAAAAATTTTCCTCATAAGCCCCCCAAATAAATGGAAATAATACCTTCTGTGGAAAGAGGAAGAAATTTTCTGAAACTAGGATCTGAGATTCTGGATACTTCTTCCCAGTTTACAGAGCTACCTTGCTCCATTTTTCCTCTCACTGCTACAAAGACTAGATTAGTTTGGAGACCCCTTCCCACTCCAAAATTCCATGACTCCATAGAGATAAGTTAAAGAAAGTTTTTTTGTTGTTGTTGTTGGTTTGTTTGTTTTTTACTTTATCATAAAATCATCATCTATGGATATTACCTTTAACAAACATGTTGCTCTTATGAAATCCCTCTGACCAAGACAGCTGCCAGGAGCAAATGTACCTGTCGTTTCTCCTGCCTCCCTAAAGCCAGCCACACTGTTGGCTGCTTAGGAAGTAGGTACTGGAGAGGCCTTTGCATTTCTTGCATGAATTTAGGCCACACATTTGTCCATATGATTAAAAACAATTAAAAAAAAATCCACTCCAAAAGTTGTCCAGTTGATGCCTTAGCCCATTGGGATGGTGGGTGAGATGCCTGCCCATCTGATCTAATAAGTAGGGGCAGAGATTACAGATTACCAGGATTACAGATACAAATGACTGGGAGAGATGACCCACTGACACACTAGCTTCCCCTCAAAGTCATGTTCCCCATGTTCCAGGGCACTCCTCTCATTCGGCCAGTTCTGTTCTTGGCTTGCCCATGAGCCCATCACCACGTTTTAGCCGTGTGCTCTCTAGGTCTATTTCAGGGAATCCTCAGGGCACCCCTATGAGACAGACACTATTATTATCCTTTTACAAGTAGGGAAACTGAGGAACAAAGAGATTAAGGAACTTGCCCAAGATCACACAGTTGGGGAGAAGCTGAGCTGGGATTTAAGACCAAGCCATCTCTCTTCAGTCTTCATCTTAACTATCACTTTACAGAGGCTTCATTCACCTTGTCATCAAGGTCAAGTGCAAATGTCACCTCCTTCAGAAAGCACTTTCTCAGCGTTCTCAGCCCCCCACCCTTTCCCCTCTTTGCTACCCTCTCTTGCTCACCTTCTCTGCCTTAGGTTGTGTCATGCTGATTTTGGTGTGTCTGGTTTTTTTTTTTTTCCCTATGTTTTCATTTTAATTCCTGTTTGTGTATGGCTTCTAATCTGACCGTGGGCCTCCTGAGGCCAGGGAACAAATATTCCTTCTGCCTCAGCTACAAGGCCTGGCATAGGACTGGGTGCATGGCTCAGCCCGCTCCACAGGAACCCACTCACAGGTAAGTTCACGGACGGCCTCACGAAGGCACTGGACCATTCTCAACCTTCCCATCCCTACCATACAAGCACACCTGGTCCCAGGAGCCAAGACCCACAAGGAAAGAATATAAGTGACCGAGAAGAACATGTTTATTGCCCAACAATACACAAGACAGAGATCTCCAAGTACTGGCTGGTTGAAGCAACTGTGTTGGTGCTGACATGGTGTCTAGGCCTAGAATACACATGGGCAGAAGCTTCTTCCTTTGGAGAGATGTCTCTGGCTACGAATGGGTCCAAGAAAGGAGTAAGGAGGAAGGGGAAGAAGCCGTGATGGCTTTAATGATTTAATCCATGGATGTACGTTGTCAGCCTGGCCTGTCTCCAGGAGCAGTGGGAACTGCCAGCTCCAGCCAACCCGGTACCAAGGCCCAGATTGTGTAACTGAAGGTTAAGTGCAAAGCCCTCGTCGGCTCTGTGTTCCCTGGGGTCCCAGCCTAAACACAGTAGCTGATACGGGTACCACGTGGATAGATTTGCACATACAAACATGGAAGGTCTGCATGTAAATTAGTAGAAAGGTGCTGGGGTTTGGATTTGGCTTGGCACAGAGCACCGGTTGCAGATGGCTGGATTCTTTTAGGACACGGAAGGAGACGTGATCCTGACCAACCTCCGTTTTCTTCCTCGTGTGGCTGCAAGGCTGGAGGGGTGAGAGTGGCCTGCTTGGAATTCCGAGTGCCTTTGCTTTTCTGAAGTTTTTCAGTTGGGCTTTCTTCTTTAATGCCTTCAATTATCACAGTTCAAATGATTATATTCCCAGCACCTCCACCCAATAGCCACAGAAGTTTGGCATTTTCTGTACCGACGAGAAAATGACCTGGCAGCAGATTGAACATAAGCCTGGCTCTTTAGCTGTGTTTTTTTATTTTTTTTTTCCCTCTGATGCAGCCTTTAATTTATTTTTTTCACCCTCTCTTTCTAACTGCTAGGGAAACAAGAGATTAGTGCAGATGGATGGAAATATTTTTTTCTGTCTCAGCATTTGCTGTCAGACCCAAATACTAGGAAGGTTCTCATATGTTTCCAGCAGCATGGAAATTCCCAAACCCATCTTAAGCTATAATCACCTGGCCCCAGAGGGAAGGTACAGATCAAAGCTGGCCTTTTCTGAGTTTAGCCCCTGGACATGGCTCTGAGAGTTCTATTTGAGGTTATACGGTTTCTCCCTCTTCTACTTCATCTCAGCCATCTCTGAGCTGTCCTCAACACACTAGGACACTGTCTTGGATACCATGATATGAACACTTGGCAACCTTAATATGTTCACCTGCCCAAAGACGGGTGTTGACATTCACTAATATTCACAGCTCCCAGGAGCCATTACTGAAACACTCACTAGAAAGGATGAGTTGGGTCTGAAAGGGCCTACAGTCACTCTGGGGAAACATAAGACTTGCTCAGAAGCATTGGCAACAAGGCCAAGGAATGGCAGAGTGTAGGGGAGACAGGCATTCAAAGGAAATTAGGTGGTTGCAGATGATGGCAAAGACAATATGAAGATGATGCCATTTGCAGGCATGAAGAATAGATATGGTTTTAAAAGGTGGGGAGAGTATTCCTGGTATGACTAAATGCATCTCACACCCGCCATGCCTCCCACTGCCAGGACACCTATAAATAGCGACCATACTGAGCATCAGATGATGAGATGCCTATACGTACCATCTCATTTAATTCTTATACTTCTGAAGAAGACAAAATGAGCTCTATTTACACTTAGAAGACATGGAAGCTTCCGGGGGTAAACATCTGGGCCCCAAGTTGAACAGCCAATAGAGGAGAGCAGCTCTCATTCTAAAGTCTGTGCTTTCGTGCCCTACAGCATGTCAGTTAGAAGCTAGAGTCTGCTTGTCTCCTGCAGGTGGTGATGGTGCAGGAGGGGCCCTGTTCATCAGAATGCAGGCAGGGGACATGGCTCACAAGGCACACACTGTCCATGATCTCACGCAGGAATAGCAATGATGCAGAACAGAGGAAGTGGGCAGTGGGAGCAAAGGGTTAGAAACTGCCAAGCTTGGAAGAGACCTGAAGAGGGTTGATATTCATTTTCCTTAGACTTAGAGCAATGAACCACTTCTGGGTGGTGCTGGAAAGGAAGTTGGCATCCTCTGGTTTGTGGTCTCCTGGCAAAGAGGTTGTACTTATTTGTGAGGTTTCCCTTCCATTCCTCTGCTCCCTGCTCAGCTCACTTTGCCTGTGGTACCTCCCTCAGCTTCATCTGAAGCCCTTTCTGAGCATCTTAATGAAAGAGCTCTACCGAATGCTACAGAACTCAGCAGGGATGGCCCAGTTAGCTCTGCGAGCACATCCTGGGAGGCCCGGTGGGCAGGTGTGGATTTCAGCCCTGGTTAGTATGAAGCAGCTCAGATACTTATGCATTCCAACTGCAGGCACAGGGATCCCTTGATGGGGCTCTCCCGCTAGGATATTCAAGGGGAGGTTCACCAGTGGGTGGTTTCAAGTCAGAGATTTGTATCGAGCTATTCCTTACTCTCAACTTAAGGGAAGAGGAAGACACGAAAAGCAAGGTAGGTTTAGTGCCTACTATTTGCCAGCAATGCCCTTCCCTCATTTCATATTTCCACTCCTGTAAACCGGTTAGAGTGTCTCGAAATAGGAATTATCCCATTTAACGGAGCCCATGGAGTCTTAGTAACTGGTCCACAGTCACACAGCTAGTAAGTAAGTGGTACAGTCTGGTTTGAAATAGAAGTCCATCTGACTCCCACCCCTGCAGGGCTTTCATGCTCTGCTCAAGCCTTTCTGGAGCTACATGGATTATTTTTGGTAATGGAAACATTAACACGCCTCTCTGGTTAAGATGTGGTGTGGCCTCTCACCAAGGAGGATACCCTTGGGCTAGCCAGCAGAGAAAGCCCACCTGGAACTCACCCTAGGATTCAGGTTTGGCAGGTGGAGGGTGGGGTGAGGGGGGTTTCTGATTGCTGGAGGCTCTGTAGAGCTTCCTGGGAAAGCCCCCGACCCAAGGGAATGAGCCTCAATGGCCAAAGTGTTAAGGACCAGGGTCAAGGTCAGAGGGGAGAGTCATCCTGCCCTTTTATTCAGTCCCATACCCTGTGCCCTCATACCTCTGTCCCAAAGGTAGAATCAAAGAGCTAGTAAAAACTCCCGGGGCCTGGGGAGTGGAAGGAAGGCAGTGCTGCCTGGTGGCAAGGGGAGGGAGGTGCAGCCAGCAGGAGTTCGGGTGCAATGTCCCACTGGTGAATAGAATGGCCTAAGTAGTTTGCCCAAAGGACCGGTGGAAACTAGGGGAGAAGGATGGTTTCGGTCTCTAGGTACTGCAGCCCCAGCAGCAAGGGTCTCCCCAGATGTTGGTGGCCTACAAGTGCAGCTGGGAGGGCTGGTTTCAGAAGCACATGGAGTCACCTTCTGCGTGAAGCAGATACAAGGGGGTGGTGGGTAAAGGAGAGGTCCTATTTGAGATTCCTGGGATCCACACATGACATAAATTATATTGAATTATGCCACATTGTGCCACAAAGAGGTACTGCCCAGACCCAAAAGAAAGCTGCTTTTCTTCCCTTTCTCCCTGTAGCCAGTAGTCACTGAGTGCCAACTATAAACTAAGCATGGACGAGGTTCTGAGGATGCTGAGAGAACTAAAGGATGGTCCCTGGCAGTGAGTGTTTTCCACGTGGGGAGAGACAGAGAAGTGACGAGCAAGTATGACAGGAGAGGAAGCGGTGAGAGGCCCCTTTGCTCCAACCACACGCCTCCCTCTCAGAGGCTGGAACCAGCCCTCCAACCTTCAGGCAGGTCCTTCTGGTGACCAGTGGCATGGAGGCTCAAGACACGAAAGGAATAGGAGCTATGGCATTATGTGTTGAGAGACAATGGACTTCTAACTGCTGCTAAAGGCCATCAGCCCCTTTCACAACATTCTAGAGTCCTCCACCAAGAGCCAGCCCCGAGGCAGCGATCTCACCTACCAAGGCAATTCTGAGCACCAGCAGGCACTGCATCGACACAAGGGTTTGTCATATTTGACTTCCCATCTTTGAGCTCATGCCCCAATCTTCCTCCCCAGCTTAACTGTCAACCCACGATCACTGAGCCTACCAGTAAGAGGACACCACTGCAAAGCATCCCCTTCTGCTCCCTTCCATTGCTTCGCTCACTGTCTAGTACCGTCCTGACCTCCCCACGGCCACTGGGGGTCGGGGCACAATCCAAATGCAGAATTGGGGATGGTTTCCGTCCTGTGGGCTGCAGCTCTAAATCCCATCATCAAGGAAATGTCCAAACTGAAAATTACAAGGGACAAAGAGAGTCTTCCAATGGAAGAACTTAACGTATCTGAGCAGAAGAAGGAACCAGCCTGACCTAAAGCCATTTTGCTTGTTGAAAAACAAAACAATTCAATAAACACGACATCAAGGGTGAATGTGTTCTCTGGAGAATGCAGAAGCCTCCTTCACAGGGATGAAGCTATTAGGATGCAAAGACTTGCATTTTGAGTTCTCTGTTTGCAGCAACTCCCTCCCTCCCTCCCTTTCTATCTTCCTCCTTCCCTCCTGGTTCCCTCCCTCCCTTTCTTTCTCTCTCTCTCTCTCTCTCTCTCTTTTTCCCCCTTCTGGAACACTAAGCCATCCTCCCTCCCTACTCAACCTGACCAACAGTTCAACTTCTCTCACGCTGTGTCCCTGCCCGACCGAGCCAGTCCCTTCCCTGTCCACATTCTAGCATTTAATATATTCGCATTAGTTTGTTAGGGCTGATGTGACAAGGTACTCAGATGGGGTGGCTTAACCCCCAGAAGCATACCGTCTCACAGTTCTGGAGGCTTAAGTCTGAGATCAAAGGGTTTGCAAGGTTGAGGGCTGTGAAGTAAGGATATGTTACAGTTCTCTCTCCTTGGCTTAAAGATGGCCATCTTCTCCCTGTGTATTCAGTTTATCTTCCCTCTACTGAATCCAATTTTTTCCTTCTTATACGGACACTAGTCAGGTTGGATAAGGGCCTATTCATTTTAACTTAATTATCTCTTTAAAGAGCCTATCTCCATATAAGGTCTCACTTGTAGGTACTAGGGATGATGGATTTTTGGGGTACCCAATTCAGCCCATAACAATACTCTATGGAGATGGCTTTCTGGAAGATGAGTCTTATCTCCCAGGAAGTTTGCTAGTTCTACCTATGCCATTCGTTTCTATTTTCACCAAACTTAATGGCTAGTTAACATAAATCATAAGTTCCATGAAAGAAGAGACTGTGTCTGTCTTATTAACCACTGTTTCCTCCTAGAATATCTGGCACATGGTAGGAATATATTAAATACTAGATGAATAAATGAGCAGAAAGTTACACACTGGGATTATATCTATTTGACCTTCCAGAGACCTGCCGTGCCTTTAGAGAACAATCTGATCTTGGCTTTTACTCTAAGAGGGAATGCTTCCATATTTTCAGTAAATCTGATATGTTCTAAATATGTTGCGCCAGCCATGGAAGTAAACACCCACTAGCAATCCATCAGGCAGTCAAAAATACTCTTTGCGTGTGATCGAACAGAATTCTGATTATGCCGTTCAGCTAAGGAAGTCAGTCCAGACCTGCACCAATTTTCACGGGTCAAAGCCAGTGTGAGCACTTGGGACTGAGATGTGCCGTCTCTCAAGTGCAGTGATGTTTCTGCAGGACCATGGATCTGGTGGCATACCTTTAGAATATTCTACTCACTCTTCTATCATCTCAGCACAATTGTCTTAGAAACCTCCTCAAGCAATGCGGTTCACAGAATAATTTTCCTTGCATCCAATCTGGGCCACCGCCATATCTTCTATAGGGCACGGATATGGATTCCAGTCAGTAGCAGGACCTGAAGTAAAGAATCTCTCAACCCTATGGTTGCTTAAGACCCTTGCTGCCTGAATAACTGTATCTGGTGTGGGTTATTTCCAAGAGGGTGGCACACAGTTATTGATACACGTAGGCATATGTATTTATGCATGGGCAGATGAACCTGTATTTGCATGTGTTTATAAATGTATGTTGTAATGGAGTGTGTGTTCTTTTCAACATCTACTTCATCAACCCCAGCCCCAAATATTACCAGCTGGGACTGCCAAATGAATGGGAGTCAGTATCCACAACGGTGACGCCACCCAGCGGAGCTAGGAGAGGCAGAGACCGCTGCAGCAAAGACGTGCCCAAGTCCCTGGTTGTGTCCATTGCTGTGATGTGCTGCTCCCTCTGTCCAAAGTGACTGATGGGCCTATAATCTGTTGTTGCTGTTGTGTTCGCATACATTTGCAGACACAGACCCGTTCACGGCTCCCCTGCTGAAAGCTCCACCATCCCAGTGCTCCAGGAAACAGACTTTGGCATTTTAGCTGCTCACAGACTGGGTCATCCATAAAAGTTTAATTTTCTAAAAATATTCAGCGAGGTGCTTTTCCTGAATGAGATGGTTTCTGGCTCATCAACGTATTTATGTGAGTAAATAGAAGGAGGATCGGTAAGTCAGGAATCTAATCAGCTATCATCCAGTCCATCTGGTTTAATTAGGGAGCCCAGCAGTTCGCAGGCACCTTTTAGTAAAAGGCTTCAGAACCAACTCCCCTAAGAGTGGGGCTGCTTCTTAATGTGGTTTCAAATACTCGGCATCTATCTTCCCTGCCTTCACAGAGCCCCTTACCCCATTCCCGTCACAGCACTTGAGATGCATCACTGCGGACCTCTAAAGGACAGGCAAACGGAAGTCAGTGTAGCACAGGGAACACCCCTGAACGTCCCTCCATTCATCTGATAAACATCAATTAAACAGGCATGCAGTGGTGCCCACTCTGTGCCGGGGACTGGGGGAACAACACTTGAACCAGGTCTGTCGGGGGTGACCAGTGTGTGGACAGATTGTTTCTAAACCCTGAGGCTACACTAAGAGAGTGAGGTAGCCCCAGAGAAGGTATGTGAAGAGGGTGTGAGCTGACTCTGGAAGGATACTTAGGAGCAAATATGGACAGAAGAATAAGCAAGGTTCTGGATGAATGGTTCTGAAGCATGAACCAAAACCTCCAAGCCAGTTGGAGGGTTTGTTAAAATACAGATTGCTGGGGCCCTCCCCTTGGATTTTCTGACTCAAGAGGTCTGCAAGAGGGCCGGAGAATCTCTGCTTCTAACAAGCCTCCCACTGATTCTACCACCACTGGTTCGGGGACCATATTTTGAGAATCTCAACCCAGGCTCGCACTGGAATCACCTGGGAATTTCCACAGCTTATGAAACCCTCGGTCGCCTCCCTGGAGATTCTTTTTTAATTGTTTTGGTGCACAAGCTGGACATCAGGGATTTTGTGTGTTTGTATTTTAAGAATTTCAAGCTTACAGAAAAGCTACAGTATAAATAACTTTTTTTTTTTTTAAACTGAACCATTTGGAAGTAATTCGACTTGGTGTCCCATCACTCCCTTTACAGTGGGGATTTTCTTCCAAACAAGAACCTTCTGTAACATAACTATCATTTAACCATTAAAATCAGGAAATCCATATTGATACATTATGATCATTCAGGCTTTGCCAAATCTGAGATCATTTTTTTTTTTATAGTAAAAGGTTCTAGTTTAAAATTACAAGTCACTTTTAGTTGTCATGTGCCTTTAGCTGCCTTGATTCTGGAAAGCTTCCTTGTTCTGTCCTTAGCTCTCCTGACTTTGACACTGTTGACGATCACTGAGCCAGTAACTCAGTAGAAATGTTGCTCAGTTTAGTCTGATGTTTCCCCACGGTGAGATTCGGGTTCTGTATCTTGGATAAGGCTGACACAGCAGCGCTTGGTGCCTTCTCATTGTCACCTGTGAAATGGCACATGGTTTCTATTTGTCCCAATACTGATGATGTTCGCTTTGGTCACTTGATTGAGTTGGTGACTGTCAGGCTTCTCCACTATAAATTCCCTCATTTTCCTTTTGCATTTTATCAGTCCTGTTTGGAGAGGTGCTTGAAATTACATAAATATCCTATCTATCTCAGACTTTCGACCAGTTCATTAGGTTACTTGTATCAGTATGAAGTCACGTTGTTTTATTTTGCTCGGATTATAACCTGTCACTACCATGATTTGTGTGAGGGCCCTCCAGTCCAGCTCGGACTCCCGGTTTTTTAACAGTCTACCAGGTGGTTCTAGAGTGCAGCTGAGGCTGAGAACCCCTTCTGTAAGACAGAGCAAAGCATCATATTCAGCAAGCCAATGAGCAGAAGGCTCAGGGAACTACAAGGTTTTCTATATGGGTGCAGGTAGGATGTAGATGGGGGGTGTCAACAGATTCCATTTTTAGGGTTACTCTGAGTCCAGATTATCTCCTCATTATCCTCTCCAACAACATAGTCCTTTCCCTCCCTGTATGCTAGGTTGTGACTCCACACATCATGGACAAGATGCCTCGCAATGGAAAGCAGAGATTTCAGGGTAAGGTGGTCCGAGTTCCTGTTTGGACATTCCCTAGTTGTGTCAACTTGAGCTGTGACTTGTTATGGACTGAGTATTTGTACTCCCTCCCACAAAATTTGTATACTGAAGCCCTAACTGCCAGCATGGCTGTGTTTATACAGGAAGCTTCTAGAGAAGTAAAATTAAACCCTAGACAGTGGTGTCCTATCTCTACTTCCTCCAGGAGCAGCCATTAAGAAGAAGTCATGGGCACACAAAGCAAGATGGTCACCATCTACAAGCTAAAAGAAGAGGCCTCAGAATAAAACCCAGCCTGCTTACACCTTGATCTTTTGAAATTCCCAGCCTCCAGAACTGTGAGAAATAAATTTGTGTTATCAGTCTGTGGTGCCTTTTAGGGTGGTCCTCACAAGTGAAGACAGTGCTGATCTGATCTGTTTCCCACCTGTGAAATGGATACCACTAGTCCTACCCCCAGAAGGTCTGTCGAAGGTCAAAGGAGAAGAAAACATCAAGTACTTAGTATGGTACTGGCTTTCAGTAAATGGTTTCCAAGTGTTGGTTATTTCTCTGGCCTATAAACACACCCTGCACATTCCTGTTTCCCTGCCTTTGTCCTAACCAGTTCAGTTCCACAAGTATCATTTGAACAAGTCCCTACTATGTGCCAACCAGGTCCTAGACCCTGGGAGTAGAGAGCGTGCAACACAGCATTGCTTCATGTCCAAAGCCAAGGGTGACGGTACTGCCCACTGCCGGCCTAGGTTAGAAGTTGTTTTAAATTCCACTTGGAAAGGCACTGGCTCACAAAAGAAATGGGTAAAATGAGTAAATCACAGAATTAGATACAACATGCCTCCGCACTCCCCCTTGGTTTATTATATCTGTATGGTGACAAAGTCTTCTCCCAGATCACTAGTAATTGGCCAGGGTCCTCCACACAAATCGAGGTCTTTTCTTTTTTTTCCCCCCTCCTTGACGGTCAAGAGATTTTTTGCCCTCCATGTTGGTGTGAGGTATGAGCTGATGCTTTTAAGTCAAAGCAACTTGAAAGCAATTAAGCGAAAATGGAAAGGCCTTGCTATGCTCCACTGAAATTCGGACAGGAGGATATAAAAATTCCTGGGCCACATGCAATCACCACTTAAAGCAAGGGTCCAACTGACTCATGCTGGAAGAAACATAGTTATGATTTTATACCTCCTCTGAGGAGAGAAACAAAGAAGTAATTTTTTTTTTTGAGAAGAATGAAGTTAGGATGAAGGAGTCAAAATAAGTTTGATAAGATATAATTGGAGGAGCCTAAGTTTTACCCAAACCTAAGTTTTACCCAAAGTTCACACTTCAGGATTGAAAGAATGGCCATGCTTTAGAGCAACTTTGCTCTGGCTTGGGTGTTTTCACAGAAGACCCCCTCCTCTGATCTCCTCTAACTGTCCATTTTTATCTCCCTTACTCCTTTGCCACATTTCCTTTTGGATTAAAGTTTCTGAGTAAGTCCCCTACTAGACAGGGAGCTCGTTAAGAGAGGGATCCTTGCTGGTAGCCCCGGGACCAGGTAAGGAACTGGAATCCCTCCCAGCTCTCCATGACCCTAGCAGCAGTAGGAGGCTGGACACAGCAGACGTCCAACATTCAGCCTGGGATTCAGACACATTGTGCTTTTCGCTTTCTGCTGGAAATCCCCAGTTTGCACGCTTTTTCTTAATGTCTTTGTGATTCTTTTCCTCATTCCATTGCAACCCTTACATTTTTTCTCTCCTCTTTTATCATTCTTGACCTCAGAACTAGCCTTTCTATTTATAGCCACCAAGCTCCCTCTTCTTCCTTCCTTAAAGCATTTCTGCAAACCTCTTAAAGCTCTTCTACAAATATGAATGGTGGATTAAAGACCCCGAGGAGGTGTTCACCCAGGAGTCATGTTCGCCTTCCCTGCAGCCAGTGAGAACTTTAAGGAGACACAGATATGCTCCTTCAGTTCAAAGACAGGACCTGCTCAGCCTGGACCAGCAAGAGGGTAAGAGGCTCCTGACTCTGCCTCCCGCCCCCACCCCCACCCCAACACTGGGAAGCCTGGGTGGGGGTCAGTGGTTTTCAAACTGGGTCCCCTGGGACTTGAAGCCTTCCTGGTGGTCAAGGAGCAGAACAAGAAGAGCAGGAGAGAAGAGTGAAAGGGGGTCATGCCTCAGTTTATGCTTCAAACACAGAAGCTCTATTCATTTATCTGCCTCACAAACGGGGGCTTCTCTAAAAGATTCCAGCAGAAAGAAAAAGGTTCCATAGCTACAACAGTTTGTGAGCCCCTGGAGTGGCGGGGAAACAGAGAGCCAGGCTGACTGGTTGAATGTGGCAAATCTTTCCTCTAAGGGCAGACTGGATTTGTATGTTGGAAAGAGCCAAAGGTCCCTTGGAGCCCAGACGGGTAAAAAGCTGCATGAGCACAAGGAATGTCACTGGAAGGTAAAACAAAGAGGACAGTAACAGAACCAAACCTAGACTGGAGCTATGACATACAAGTCCTGCACGTGCATGTGGGGCTCGTGAAGGAGCAACCGGGAGCCCCAAACTCGCGTGTGTTACATTGCTGGAACAAGCACATAAATTGACTTTATAAGGCGATGGTGCTTGTGTCTGGAACTCATTCATTCTCCTCCTAATTGTTGTCATTGTGATTTTGCCATTATCCTCTGACCTGAGGACTCCCCAACACAGCTGACCGGCATGCACTCCATTACCCCCGTCTCTCTTCAGATACTACATAAGGACCTGCTTTAATTGACTTAAAGAAGCATCAAAAACAGGTGGCTTTGCAAAATCATCCCATGACTCACGGGAAATCTGGGATTAGAATGAAAAGGGAGGTACTTTGGGCGGCTGGGCAAGAGAGGACACAAATTAAAGCCCTCTGTGTCTCAGTGGGTGGGGTCAACAAAAAAGAGGTCGGGGGGGTCATGCCAAGGAATGTGGAAGATGCTCAACTATGAGAAAATTCTGGAATCATAGGTTCACTGAATGTCAGAACAAGACCTAGGAGAACCCTGGTCCATACACGGTGCAAACCTGAGTGGGTTATGTTACTTGCCTCAAGTGACCCAGCTCGTTGGTCGAAGAGCAGGATTAAAGCTTCCATCTCCTGTTTCAGAATCCACTGACTTTCCCCTGCCACCTGTCCAATTTTACTTGGAGTGGGCTCTGTCTGAACCTATGGGGTCCATGACGGACGAGCAGGGTGGTTGGGCAGCCTTAGTCCACTGCTTGGAAAATGCTCTGATTTTTCTAGTCTGCAGCCTCAAAGTGTAGCCTGCAGTCCTCCTGTCTCACCTTCTACTAAAAATGTTCACTCTGAAACTTGTAACAGCAGTGACCTCTGACAGACTGGCACGTCCCAGCTGTTAACATTATTCCGCTTACAACAGAAGTTGCCCTCAAGACCCTTGTAGCCAGGCCCAGGGAGGAGGTGACACCACCAGGGCTGGGCCTCCAGAAGAACAAAGAGAAAAGTCACCTTGGCTCCCTCAGAGTTCTATCCGAACAGTTCAATCCAGCTTCCTGCCATCTCTGCCTTCTAGAACTCCGTGTTGGAGATGGGAGGCCCTTCTGCAAACCATCCCTCTCAGCAATTAGCCGAAAGACGCCAGCTTACTTGGGGACCTATTTTTAGCATTCCACAGCTGTTTTGCAGGACATGGTACTTCAAACTTCTTTTCATTGATTTCATTGGGTAACACGCTGCTCCTTGAGTCCTGGAGGAAAGTCACCCGGATGAAGACCCTTTTGGACAAAGTCTGCAGGACATGGGAGGACCAACACCCCAGCCTCCACCCTGGCCCCCACAGAGCCAGCTGTGTAAGTAAGCAGGAATTCGCCCTTAGCCACCTCTGGAATCCTATAATGAGCTTGGGTCATTTCACATCCTTCCAGGCTGCTATTAAGGGAGGTGTGGTAGGAAGCACAGAGACTATCCCCGTACCTGAACCCCAAAGCAACTCTCTCGGCCAGCTCTTTTCAATCAGAGCGCTTCACCTCTCAAGTTCCTGCTCTATAAATTGGGGACACTCTCTGCCTCATCCCCCTCTTGCCTTTATAGTCACCAGGTGATTCTGGCCCAGAGCTCTGGGCTTCACTAAGGAAAATGTGTCACCCCCTGGGGTAGCAAGGACATTATTCACTCGGTGCTTTACTTTTGTGGCTCCTGAGTTATCAGCACCCTTTAGAGTCAAAAATCTGTGAGAAATAGGCTCTGGGACTTCAGCCCTCTAACAGGCCTCATTCGTTCACCCACACTGAGTCTCTTCGCTGTCCCAGGCTCTCTGTACGGTGATGGGTAAGGAGAAGCCGCAAACAAGGCCCCCAAGGAGCCTAGAGATCTGTGGCAGCACTGTGTGGCTGAAATGCCAGGATAAGCTCTCATCACAGGACAACTTCTGCTCTGAGCCAGGGGGTGAAGGGTTCAAGGCATCACACAGTTTCCTGAAGCAGGGGAAACTCGATGCATATGTGAGATCTGATAGGACTCAGCCAGTTTTGTGGGTGGCTGTCCCGAGGCATTAAGAAAAGGATGGGAAAGGCTGGTGAACAAGAATGAGCCTGGAGACAGCAGGCCAGAAAGGGGGGCCAGAGCCGGACTGCAGAGAGCCTGAGGGGGAATGAGGGCAGGTGGGAGGACACTGGAATTTAATCAGAAGAAGGGCCTGAGGAGACCACTCTTTGGGGAAAGTGGAGGGAGGATCAGCACAGGGCCTGTGAGGGCAGACGCCCTGTGAATGCCCCTTGGAAGCTGCTGCCATGGTCTGAGCCGCGAGGAATGACGTCTAAGCAAATTCCAATCTATCACACCACAGAGTGCAAAGACAGGCAGCGTGCACAAGTGAGGTCCGAACAGAGGAAGTGGGCAAACCAAGCGCTGAATTCCTGTTCCTAAGTCACCCCAGCCTGCCAAGTCCCTTCCCAGACTTTGTACGTCCTGCCACGGGCAGGACATCTTCCTGGATTTTTGTCAAGCAGGTTCTTACAGACCTTCTGGAAGGAGTCCATTTCCAGTTTGGCAAACTCAAAAGACAATCAGAAAATCCAACCCCTAGCACTCCTTTTGAAAAGCACTGAAATACACATGGGGGATCATACCCTGGGCATGTTTGCTTTGAGTACGTGCAATCCAGGCTGCCTTTGATGAAACCCCCTCCCCATGTGGGCTCTGCTGGATTCTGGGAGCTCGCTCACTCTCGCCCAGGAAGTGGGGATAACAACACACATATGCGAGGACTCAGAGGATTAGCAGAGCGAATGAGTGTAAAATAACTAATTCAGTGCCAAACAAGGCACAGAGAATGTTGACACCTCTGGCGGGGCTTCCTGATTCTTCTGTGCCTGGAACGCGTTCCTCCATTCCTTTACTGCAGCCACCACCACTGATCAACACACAGCCGCATCCCCATCTGGGCTTCAACTTCAGTTAAGAGGATCGGCAGTCTGTGAGGTTTTCTGGGGGCAGGGGCCCCTTGGATCCCACAGGAACCTCCCACCTCGTCTCAGCTCCAAGCAGGGCTTGGTCCTGAGAGATGACAGCAGCTGGAAGGGCTCAGGTAACCGCTCCTTCTTTAAGGCACTTTCTGAACATTGAGCAATTCATCCACAGCCCAGCCCAGGGAGGCAGACAGTGGCTCACCATTTCACTAATGAGATTGCTCTATACATTTATCTGCCTTACAGGGCAGGGCTGGGGCTGGCGGGGGGAGTTGGGGGGGGTGAGGGTGGGGCGGAAACCTCAGCCTTGGACCCTTCGGATTCTTACCCCATTCTTCCACAAACCTCTTTGCTTTAAAGAGTCTCACCTCCCCTCTCCTCACCCCTCCAAACTCCCACCCCCAGGAAAATGGAAGCTGAATAGATAGGGAACAATTCCTACCCCAGGAGAGGCGCCGTTCAGTAGAGAAATCTGAACCATTTCTGAGTCTCTGCTTTCTCATTTGAAACAATGAGGAATCCAATTAAATATCACCAAGTGTCTTCAGGCAAATGCAGATCAGAACAGAGCTTACACTGAAGATCGACTCTTTGATACCCGCCCATTCTGCTTGAGTCTGAATGGCTCAGGACCACCAACATCCGCAGCCAAGGTTCAAACTTGCCATTTGACCTGCCCGGGTGACGTCCTCTCTCACATACACCAGCCGATGATGTTGGCACAGCAGCCCGGGCCCATCCCGGCGTCCTAACTTAGATGCACAACGAGAAAGGAGGTAATATTCTTAGGAGGAGACCCCAGACAGGCATCTAGAAGACAGACTCCCCCCCCCACACACAGCTTTCTCCACCTCCTCTGGAATCCCAGTCCCAGATAGCTGGGGTGACAGCGGCCTCCCCCAGAGCCAGTCCTTCGCGCTTAGGAGGGAGGACACCTCCCAGCTCACCACCACCACCTGCAGCATTGGAAGCAATCCTCACACCCTGCCCAAGTGTTTTTTGTTGGGTATCCAGTCCCAAGTCTGTGCTTGGAATTTAATGTCACCTCTGCTCAGGTGGCCATATGTCCTGGGTTGCCCAGAACAGTCTCGTTTCTGCTGGTTGTGCCAGCATTCCATATGGCTAGTGCCTACCTTCCTGCTCAAAAGTGTCCTATTTGGACAATAAATAATATGGTTACCGAGGCTCTACCCAGTTATTTTCAAAATCTGTTAGAGGGAAGGAAAAAACCCCTGCAAACCCATTAATAATTAAACTGTAAAATTACTTTCCCAATTTCATGAGGACTGAATTTTCTTTTGCCTGGAGTCATGATTGTATGTTTAGCTGGAGGCACAGGTTGAGAGGGGACAGTAAATATAACTTGCCGTTGTAAGATGATACAAGCAAAAACAGTATTCCGTAGCCTTTCTTTATAAAACAGATGTCAGTTGTCAGCTTAACGAAATGGTTTAACAAGAAAATTTTGTGGTAATGTTCATTTGTGCTCATTTTAAAATAGTTTTCCATGAAGTTTTCTTTCTTGAGGAAAAAATTCACACAAAGTAAAATTCATATGTAAAAACGCATGGTTCAGCAGTTTTGTACAACCATCGAGACTAATTCCAAAACATTTCCATGACCCCAACAAGAAGCCCCATAGCTATGAGCAGACAGTCTCAATTCCTGGCAACCGCTTACTTTCCGGACATTTCATATAAACAGAATCCTACATTATGTGACATCTTATGGATGGTTTCTTTCTGTGAATATCATGTTTTGAAGGCTGATCCATGTTGGTGCATGTAGAAGTACATCATTCTTTTTCCTAGCTGAGTACTATTTCCATGTATGGATATTCTACATTTGTTTATCCACCATTATTCGATGGACATTGGGTTTGTTTCTACTTCTTTGCTATTATGAATAATACTGCTATGATTATTCATATATAAGTTTCTGTGTGAACATATTTTTCTAAAATTTAATTTAAATGCAATTGCCCAACATATAGTATACAATTAATTTCAGATGTAGTTGAACACATGTGTTGAATTCTCTTATGTATTTACCTAGGAGTGGAAATACTGGGTCAAATGGCAGCTCTGTGTTTAACTTTTGGGGTACGACCAAATTTTTCCACAGAGGTTAAACCATTTTCCATTCACCCCAGTGAAGTGTGAGGATTCCAATCACCCCATGTCTTCTTTAACATTGTTACTTTCCATCTGTTGCTAGCAGCAGCAGCGGCACCAACCTAGTGGGGTGTGAAGTGGTATTTTCCTAATGAATGATGCTGAGGATCTTCTCACTTTGTAGTTCTTCTTTGGAGGAATGTCTGTTTGTCTCCTTTACCCATTGTATTTGATTTGGTTGTCTTTTATTGCTGAGTAGTAGGAGTTCTTATATATTTGGGATACCAGGTCCTTAGGAGATTTATGATTTGCAAATAATTTCTCCTATACTTTGGGTTGCTTTTCACTTTCTTAATATTGTCTTTCACTTTCTTAATATTGTCCTTTTCAGCACACAATTTTAATCTGATCAAGTCTCATCAATTTTTTCTTCTGTTGCCTGTGCTTTCAGTGTTATATTTCAGAAACCATTGCCTGATCCTAAGTCATAAGATTTATACCTATCCTCCTTTCGAAGAGTTTTATAGTTTTCTCTTACATTTAAGTCTTTGATCCATTGTGAACTAATTTTTTGTATGTAGTGTAACATAAAGGTCCAACTCCATTCCCTTGTATGCGGCTATCCAGTTATCCCAGAAACACTCGTTCAGACCATTGTCTCTTCACTGAATTCTCTCGGCAATTAATTCTCAGTACCAAATTCTCTTGGAAAACTAGTTGACCATACATGTAAAATTTTAAAAAAAGATTTTATTTATTTTACTTCAGAGAAAGAAAGGGACAGAGACAGAGAGCATGTACAAATGAGGGGAGGGGCAAAGAGAGAGGGAAAGAAAATCTCAAGCAGGCTTCCCACCGAGTGCAGAGCCTCACGCGGGGATCGATCTCACAACCCTGAAATCATGACCTCAGCTGAAACGAAGAGTCAGACGCTTAACCTACTGAGCCAGCCATGGGTCCCTGTAACAAGTTTTAAAATTGGGAAATAGGAGTCCTCCAACTTTGTTCTTTTTCAAGAATGTTCTGGCTATGTCCCTTGCAATTCCATGTGAATTTTAGGATCAATGTGTCCATTGATGTGGGGGGGGGAGGAAAAACAACAAACCAACAGTTGGAATTTGATAGGGATTGCACTGAATCTGTAGATTAACTTGGGGAGTATTACTATCTTAACAATATTCTATCTTCAGACCCAGAGACACAGGATATCTTTATTTCAAAACTTATTTTTTTAATAATTCTCAGTATACAGGACAAACATTACCTTGTTTAAATGTATTCTAAGTATTACCTTTAATGCTATTTTAAGTGCAATTGTTTCATATTTCTGTATTTCATATGTCCAAGCAACGCTTGCAAAAACAATGCAAATACTGTGTGCAAAAACTGCACACAGTACTGAGTGCTAATCCAAGCAGAGTCCACGGGCTAGTACACTGGTCTGCAAACTTGTTACTGGTTTGAGACAAGTACAGAACTGGAGAGTAGTGTTTAGAAACTTACAGCACTTTGAAAATGGAAGTTTTGCCTGTAAAATATCACAATGAATGTGGTTTTGTATTTTGTAATATCTTTTTGTAGTATTTCATCTTTTTCTGGTAACTCATTTTTGTGTTCTTTTTTTAAAAGAAAAACATCAGTCTGCAAAAAACTAGAAAGGGGGGGAGAAACTAGCCCTTCAGAACAGATACCTTGAGAAGTGTTAGTTTAGACAATCTATGCTACTTGGTTTGGGAAACGACAGGTCCTGGGGACATTTACATACATTCAGATTTGGAGGAGCAGAGAGATCACAATGGACTCCAGTGGTTTGAGCAGGATTTATGGAATAGTAGTTACAGTGTTACAGATTATAGGTGAAAAATTGGGAGAAAATCCCCAGAATCAAGTTTCCTAAGGTTTGGAAATAAAATGTGTGTAAATTCTCCTATGTTTTTCTATCTCTCTTGTCTAATATAGGCATCTCTTTCTTTTATAATGGGTAAAAATCAGAAAATGGATTAAAATCTTTTAATTTCCTCTTTGACTCTGAAGTTCCTTAAAGAAAGGATTTAGAATTTCAATAGCGTGATTGGTAGAATCTTCCAGTGAAGGAGAAAACGTAAATTAAGTGTCTTCTCATTTTCAAAATTAGAAAAGCTTGCCTAAGAGAAAGAAGAACTAAATTAAAATGTTTGGCACTGAAAGAAATCAGAATATTTGATCAAATTGAGAAAAACTAAATCCTTCTTGAACTGTAGCACCTGTGTTTTCAAAAGCCATCCTTCTGTTTGGAAATGGGTAAAGATAATATTTTTCTCATATATGAAAAATTAATCTTATGCTGAGGCTAGGCAAGGAGTACCTTAATATGCTTTACTCAAATCAAGGGGTCCTTCAAAATCGAGAATTTACTTAAAGATTTAAATGAAACCATGGGCTCACTAGGTCTTTAAGACACAGGCTTGCTAGTGGCAATTCACGGCTCTTAAGGGCCTTGTGAAGACTTCTGTCAAGCTCACTTTGCCCAGCGACACATGGACTTGGAGTCTTTGAAAGGCTCTGAAAGTGCTTGGATTGTTAAGCAGATCACAAGCCATGGCTGTTGTTATTGACAAATTCCACGGAAAGATTGTAATCACATGAAAAGGGACAGGATGATGCTAGCCACACGCTGTGGTCAGCTGTGGAAAATGATGCTCAGAAGAGACACTCAAGACTGAAGACTTGGGATGTTGGGATGTGAGGTCTCATTATTTCTTCCCACTTCACTCAACCGTGTTACCCTATTGTTGGGCAATGTCACTCTCCTCTCCTATGCCTTTGTCCTAGCTGTTCCTCCTTGCCTGGAGGATGGTCTACCCAATCATGGTTACCCAAGACAGACTCAAGGGCTATCCAAGTCTGCTCACTCTTCAAGGTCCAACTCAAATTCTCCCTCTTTTACAAAGGCTTCCTTCCCAAACAGCACTTGAGTGGTAAGAAAACCATGGGCTTTGAGGTTAACCAGAGCTGAGGTGGGCAGGTAATTACTTACCCTGAGTCACAAGATTCTTCGCTGTAAAAATCCTGGGTCATAGTAAGGATTGAGGATACAAAAATGGGTGAGTATTAAAACTTTTGTTACTGCAACCATCTGTTTGGTTGGGGCCCTTCTCTCATGACAATCAAAAACACAAGAATCAGACCCACTCCCTTTAGCACTTGTATGATTTGTGCAATAATTCAGGATTTCTGGCCTTATCGCCCTGAGAGTCCCTGAGGGCCGTGAAGGTATCCCCCATCTTTGAAGCAGAGATTCAGTCAGGCAGAGCGTCCACTTATGGAACACTTGCTTTCTGAGAGGTAGTAGGCTGTTTACACTTAATTCTCAAAATGTTCCTGAGAAGAGATTTTTACCTCCTGCTTACGGATGAGTAAACTGAGGCCCAGAGTCAATTGTTACTTCCGGAGGCCACACAGTTAGTGACTAGCACGTCTGGCCTTGAACTCAAGTCTTCTTTGGGCACTCCAAGCGCTCTCCACACAATACACATAGTAGGTCCTCAAGGGCAAATGCTGACTGACTGACCAGCTGGATTGAACTCAGACCCCTCGTCAGATCGCAGCCTTCTCTCCCTGACATCTTCACCTGACCTGCCGTCCTCCTTGCTGTGGAGGTGTGCCCACCCACTCTGGCCCTGCTTTCACACTTGCCATGACACTGAGCTCCAGCACAATGCTGTATAGATAGGACCATGCAGTCAGCAAACCATCCTTTGGGGGGCAACTAAGTGCTAAGAGTGAGAAAAAGGTGGCAGGCAGAACTCTCAAGCATGTTTGGAGAGGCTGAAAGGGGGCCTTGGAGAGAGGAGATACTGGGGGCAAATGATAGATTACCTATTCCTAGAACCAAGTAGAAAGATTAATTCCCCTGGGAGTGGGAAAATCAGGAGCAAATACACTGGCCGTCAGTCACAGCATGCTAATATCAGGGGAGTCACATTTGATGCTTCTGGAAATGAACTGATAACCTTATAGGTCAGAAGGCAATTACTTTCATTCAGCTCAGGCAACGCCTATTTTTCAACCAGTGAATGCACTGTTTGGGGACTTTTGTTGTTCTGCCTCTGTTGGAAAGAATATATAAAAGTCATAGCCAAAGGCAGAACACTTGCCTCACTGACAAACAGCCTACCGACCTCGGCAAATCCTCTGTTGCTAAACTATTAGAATTATGACTTGCTGCTTGCTTGGCAAATGTCTGCCCTCTAGATGAAGTGCTCCAGATACTACAACTATCTCGGTCCCCTCCCGCCCCTCGAGGATGGTTAAGGCCACCCGAAACACTCGAAGCGAGGTAAACAATGTGGTTTAATAGATACCACCACCTTAAGAGGTGCCCTACATTGATGTATTCCAGGGGCCCAGAAATCCGGATCCACACCCCTCCTTCAACACTTCCACTCACTTCTCTATAAAATGCTCTTCTCTCATTCTTTCAACACACAAGAGGTGAAGGAATCATCCAGAAAGAGAGAAGTGGTAAGGTTAGAAGAAATGAAACCATATTGTTTAAGTGCCTACTGTGTGCACGTCACCCAAATTTAATCCTAATAACTTTCAGGCTGAGGTCTTCTCATTGTACTATTTTTTACTGAGTGCAATCCACATGACATACAATTCAGCATTTTAAAGTGTACAAACCAGGGACAGCTGGGTGGCTCAGTTCGTTAAGCGTCTGCCTTTGGGTCAGGTCATGATCCCAGGGCCCTGGGACTGAGTCCCACATTGGGCTCCCTGCTCAGCGGGGAGCCTGCTTCTCCCTCTCTCTGCCCCCATCCCCTCTCAAGCTCTCTCTCTCGCTCTCTCAAATACATAAAATCTTTTTAAAAAAATACAAAAATAAATTAAGTGTATAAATCAGTGGCATTTAGCCAATCTCTATAGTTTCAAAACATCTTCATCACCCCAGAAAAATACCCTATCTCTATTAAGAAATCATGCCCATTCTCTTACCTCCTCATCACTGATCTGCTTTCTGTGTCTGTGGATTGCCCTGTTCTGGATATCCAAATGAAAAGAATCACATAATATGCGAACTTCCGTATATGGCTTCTTCCTTCATTTGGCATAATGTTTTCAAGTTTCATCCAAGCGGTAGCAACCATTCTTTCATGTTTGAATAATACTCCATTGTATATACATGTCACAATTTGTTTATCCATTTGTCAGTTGATGGAACGACATCTGGCCATTATGAATGATGCTGCTACAAACATTCATGCATAAGTTTTTGTGTAGAAATGTGTTTTTGTTTCTCTTAGGTATATACATAGGAGTGGAATTGCTGCTTTAAGTCTGCTATAACATGGGGAAACTGAGGCTAAGAGAGAAAGCACCCTGCCAGGGTCATCCAGCTTATTAGTGGCGGAGCCAGGATTGGGATCCAGGTCTATCTGGTTCTAGTCCAGCCACTAAACCTAGAGCTTCTTGGGCTAAAATTCACTGAATAATTATTTGGTAAAGTATTACTACTTTTAACCTTAACTCAAACACCCTGAGGTCATATGATTAATAACACTAATTTGAACTCGTGGAACCAAAAGTTTCATTTGGCTCATGCTGAGATCTGAGCTTTTTGTTTCCCAGGCAAATCAATAAGCAATGGACTTTATCTTGTTGGATCAAATATAGCTTTTATTTTAAAAAGCTCCAATTAAGCCCTAATGCAGAGTTGATGCACTCAGAGGGCTTAATGAAATAATAAATGAAATTTTATTTTGACAATTAATAGTATAAAAGTGTTAGAATACTTTGGAATTAGTAAGGCTTGTGTGTGGTTTTCTTTTTTTATCAGCCATTGTTTAAGATATACTTGTCTTACTCTATGTTTGGGCAATAATTCAGTTATTAAAAGATAGTAAGTGAGTGAATTTCTACTCCTGTGCTTTTTGCAATAAATTGTGAAAATAAAAAGGAAAATATAACGGTGAGTCCTACACACTGTTAAGAAGTGGTTCAAATTCCTTCAAAGCTCATTATTCCTGAATAAGAAATGGCTGATTAAACAGCCAACACATTTGTCTTAAACATTCATCAGGAACGTAAACTGGCAAGACAGTGACTTCTGGAAGAATTTGGGTTCTCTGAATGAGGTAACAAATACTTTTAAGTGTGTATACAAAGTTATTTCCTACAAACCTGTATGTGAACATCCATCCACCCACACCTTGAACACCTACCAACAACATGGGCAAGTTTCTTAGGCTCCCCAAAAGTAAAAACACATGGACCATTATTTCAATATGCATTTACTCAATACCTGAAGGTAGCAAACACTGGACATTTTAAAGGAGTTAAAACAAATGTAATCTCAAAATACGATGCAGGTAGAAATCAAATTATAAACCCTAGATCTACTTATTAGCTAGAGTGAGTTACAGGTGACTATGTACAATTGCTCTGCGTCACCAAATCTTAGGTGATCCTTGTCTATGTTATGCCTGTTAATTAAGTAAACCTTTTTGAATCAGTGAGAAACAACCTTACTTGTTTTCATTGATTCAGTAACTACTGGATATTGACTGTAAAAATAGAAATTTTGTAAATGAATGGAAAGTCTAGGGCCTGTTAAGAAGACATCAGCTAAACCTAGGAGATAATAACCTGGGTTTATTCTTCACAGAAGCAAGTGAGAAGAGAGCAGAACTTCAAGTTGACTTCTAGTCAAAGACCAAAGAACAAAACTAATAACACCAATAAATTTAGCAAGTAGAAACTGTTGGATGGATGGGTGGATGGACGGACGGATGGATGGATGGACAAAAGAAAGACCACATAGAGAATAAAGAAGAAGGTAGAATTTATTTTGAAACTACTGAGTGGGTGAGGGGTGTTTCAATGTGGGTTTTCCAGGAGATTGTAGGCATGGGTTGGAGAGGATAAGAAAGAGTATTTCTGGTCATTTTAGACATGTAAAAATTAAACTGACAAGCAATGCGTATCAAAAGTCCTAAAAGTTGGGGCACCTGGGTGGCTCAGTGGGTTAAGGCCTCTGCCTTAGGCTCAGGTCATGATCCCAGGGTCCTGGGTTTGAGCCCCGCATTGGGCTCTCTGCTGAGCAGGGAGCCTGCTTCCCTTCCTCTCTCTCTGCCTACTTGTGATCTCTGTCTGTCAAATAAATAAATAAAATCTTTAAAAAAAAAAAGTCCTAAAAGTTTTAAGAGTTTTTATGTCCCAGTAATCCTATAACTCAGTTTTTCCTAATAAAAATGACTCCAAAGATAAAGAAAGTTAAAAGTAGTTAAGTTTTTAAAATATAAATCCCACTGTCACTGAAAACAGTAAAACATTAACTATAATGATATATAGAACCTAACAATAAAAAATAACTGAGATAAGTTATTATTCAATATTAAACCTTTGATAGTAATACATATTAATAAATTATAATAAATAATTGAAAAATTGGAAGAAAATCATGGTAAGTAAATAAAATCAAGTCTTTGGACTCAAGGAGAAGCAGCTATGAGACAGTGTTCAGGGAAAGAGATGAATGTAAAAAATCTGTAAGTACTATAATGTATGCTTTAAAATATTATTTTCTTAAACACAAGAGTTTCAAATCAGGAAAAAAATGGATTCCTGCTGGGAGAAATGGCGCCTAGAAGGCCCACGGAATAACGGGGAGGAGAGAGAAGACAAAGAAACTTGACTGAGACAGAGAGCTCCTTCCAGCTGGGATTTAGCTACATTCATTCTTGGTTAAGGGCTGAGCTGGGCTGAAGTGATCGACTAAGCCTCCACAGGGAAGCTAACTGCAATCCTCAGACCTTTTGCTGTGGGGAGGGCTCTTAGACCTCTGCAAGAAGCCACCACAGTCCCTAAGGTTTGGGGACTTAACAATTTAAGAGGCATCCCAATCTAGGGAAATAGGGAAGATACAGTAGGGGGTGGGCAGGGTGGGGCTGGGAATAAACTAAAGTCACAGCGTGATTCTAAATGCCCTACTAAAAGGTTTTTATCTGAAACCACTAATTCCAGAACAAATTAGTCCACCATCTGTAAACTGGTTCTGTGGAAAAATCTTTTTGGCTGAGAAGCCGCTGTTGGATCCCTAAGCTCATGGGTTCACACAGACCAAACCTTGCAGGTAAAACTAAAAACGAGGTAACAACAGAATCTTCCTGACACGATGAAGCCATTCTGACCAGGATGCTTGTGTAAGCTCCTCTTACACAACCACCCCACTGCTGACCTCTCTTGCTTCTTAAAAATCTGTCTCAATCAGCTCTGGGGTGAATAAGTCATAACAGTAAATAAGGATTCCCATGCATCTCCAGGCACAACCCATTATACGCTCATGGAAAAGACTATTTGTCCCTGGCAGATTTAAACCCACTGCAACATTTCTGGCCCCTATCACGTTGGAAGAACTATGTCCCATGTGTTCATCGTTCATCCCCATGACCTCACACACTTCAGCAATTAAGTAAAATCTCTTCTCTGTTCCTGAAAGGAAACAAAGGAAGGTGGTACTCACAAAGCTGCTAAGGTATACCCAGCCTGATTTTTTGAAAACTTGCATTTTACAGTAGTTTTAGACTTACAAAAGAACTGCAAAGAGAGTAGAGAGTTCCCATATACCCTTCATCCAGCTTGACCTATTATTAATATCACATATCTCCATAGTAGTTATTGAAACTAAGAAATTAATGTTAGTACATTACTCCTATTAACTAAACTTCAGACTTTATTCTGATTTTGCCAGTTTTTCCACAAATGTCTCTTTTTCTTTCCAGGATACCATCAAGAATCCCACATTGCCTCAGTTACTCATATCTCCTAATTTTCTTTCTCTCTCTCTCTCTCTCTTTTTTTTTTTTTCCTAATCAGTAACAGTTTCTCAGTCTCTGTAGTTTTACATGACCTTGACATTTGAACAGTCTCTCAGTCTGGGTTTGTCTGATGCTCCCTAATGATGAGACTGAGGTTATGGGTTTGGGGGAAGAAAAAGAAAAAGCTCAGAGATGTGCTTCTTAGCACATCTTTCTCATAGCTTCTCACTGGTGGTGTTCACCTTGATCACTTGTCTCAGGTGGGATCTGCCAAGTTTCTACACAACCTGACTTCACTGTCACACAGAGTTGCCAGATTCAGCACACAGAAACACAGGACATCAAATGAAACATCCTAATACTAAAAAATTATGTTTTTATTTAAAATTCAGATTTAACGGGGCCTCTGTGTTTTATCAGGCAGTTCTACCTTCAGAAGTAAATCCCCCCAAAAAGAAAATCATTATTGTTTATTGAGCCCCTACCTTGTCCATGAGACTCTCCTCACCCCATTTTCCACAGGCATCCCTTCCCCAAAAGTCTGCAGTGTAGACAGGAATCCTATTTAATGCTTAAACCAGTAATCCTCAAACTCTGAAAGTATCCACTAGGATCCATTGGAAGCCTGGGCTCTACTACCAGAGTTTCTGACACAGGTAAAAGAGCTCTATAACCTTGGCATCACAAATCTGCCATTCCAACTCAGGTCAGGTGGGTGTTGATGGACACAACACACTTTCAATATATGTATGACTCTTATATATGAATGGGAACCAGACCCTTCTGCCCCCTGCAAGTAGGACCGCTCTCTTCCTTAGGGAGAGAGAAAGACCAGGCCTCAATCTAGAAGGGGAGCTACAGTAGAACAGTTTCACTCCCCCCATTGCTGCCACAGGTGTTGAGAAGGTGCAAGCTTATCTCGCCAGCACCTTCCCACCCGCTGACATAGCTTGTCCCACAATTAGAGTCCCTGACACCATGGAATTGTCCAGACAGCCACCCACACTGTTGTGGAGATGCGTAGGGATGATATATGTCTGGAAATCAGAAGGCAGTGTTTCACAGAAAAAAATACGGTAGGGACTAAGGAAATCAAAACTCTGTGCTGCCAGAAAAGTCTACTTTGCGCTGGTTTGGGTACCTAATCTTTTTTTTTTTTTTTTTAATTATTTATTTATTTATTTTGAGAGAGGGAAAGAGAAAGTGAGCAAGCACAAAGGGGCAGAGGAAGAGGGAGAGAAGCAGACTCCCTGCTTCATGTGTGGAGCCTCACGTGAGCCAATCTAACAACCCTGAGATCATGACCTGAGCAGAAATCAAGAGTAAGACACTGAAGCGACTGAGCCACCCAGGTGCCCCTGAGTACCTAAGTAACACTTAAACACAGCCCCACTGTCTGGACAAGAAAAGGCTTTCTTGAACCAAACCAAAACTCTTTCAAGGGTTTTAGCAGAAACTGGTCCATACATTGGAGGCGTCCCACCCACCTATCCCCTCTAGTTACTGAACTAGTATAAAATGGAAGGCATGAGATTCTGGTCAAGCTCTTTTGCAACGCTTACCTATCCTTGGGATATGATGAAATATTTGGTTATCTACAATACTCTCACTACATTAAGCCCAGCTCTTGGATAGTGATAACTTTTCTAAGTTGAAAAACCACACTGTAGGTCTTTAAAAATGGCTGGTCTATGCATACTTCTACCATATGCCAAGCATCATATCAGGCGCTCCATACCCAGGATCTCATTAATCTACACATTACTGTGAGGAAGGTATTAAGGATCCCCTTTCACAGACTAGCTAAGTAACTTCTAAAACAAGTTACAAACCTGAAATCTAGCTTTAGTGTTTTAAACATGCCTTTAAATCAATAACCCATTTAATTTTCATTTGACCTAGTTCAAGTGTTTCCAAAGGACCTAACTTCAGTCCCTTAAACCACCAGGAAGAGCATTTGGTATTCTTAACTAAACCACAACAAACAGCGCTACCAGTAGGTTAGAATGACCACTTAGAGGTTGGATCTTTGTATAACAATAACAGCAAAAATGATAAAACACTTTTCTCTATAATACTCCTCTTGACATAAAATTTTCAAAAGGAAGTATCTAAAAATCCTAAAACCCATAAAGGGGGGGGGGGGAACCTTAGTGTTACCCTCATCTTTTTTAAGCCTACCAGAAGCACTTTGTAACACTTTGGGTTAACAAAGTAATCGATCTGACAAGGTGGGGGGTAGAAATCTGACATTTTGGGCAAGTCTGGACTGTCCCAATAGCTTTATTTCTAAAAGCCACCTTGGAGAAAGAGAGGCCACTAAGAGTAGTTATCCAGCCTGCTTGGCACTGTTTGTTTTTGAGCTGCAAATCAGATCAAAGGGAACAGAATCGAACATCACCAATTGTGATAGGGAAGAACTAAGTTCTCTCATAATTTCTTCTTTATATCCTAAGGATTTCAATGACCACAAGACTTCTAGTCTTTCAGTGTGAGGGCATCTTAGCCTCCTATCCCTATTCTTGGCCTGCTTCATGTCAGGATCACGGTTGCTACACTCCATCATTCCTGGGCTATAATCATACCAGTTTCCAGGCAGAAGGATGGGACTCCATACTGTCAAACACTCCTGAAAAGACAGAAAGATAAAATCCCCCAAACGCAGGAAGAGACCGAGGTACACACAAGAAACGGATATACTGAGACCCCATTCTCCCAGGGCTCATGAAATGGTGCTCAGAGAAAGCTCAGCAGGTGAGATTGTGATTAGAATGAAGACATCTCAACACACGTCTTATTTTGGGTCCATCCATGCCCTGGTCCATTGTAACCACAGGCCTGAATGAACTCACAGGCCTCCTTGAGGAAGGCAACTTGATCACCCTTTTGAAGACCCTTCGTTTTAACAAGTATGGTTATTCCATCGGGCACTGGGGTGTCAGGGGCCAGAAGCTTTAAAAAGGGAAAGAAAGAGAAGAAAATCAGGAAGTGGTGTAACAAAGGCCTAATTATAAGGGAGGAGTATCTCTCTATAGACAGGTCACTGGAAGGATGCCAAGGGCTCTCGCCACATAAAGGAAAAGATGGTTATAAAAAGATTTTTTAAAAAAAGAAAGAAGAAGAAGAAAGAGGCATGGCAGTGGAGACTGCGAGGGGGAGGGGCAGAGAATAGGGAAATGAATAAGAATAATGACTTAAAAGCTTTTTTTTTTTCTGGTTCTCTGCTTCCCTTTCTGCAGATGCTCAGCTGAGCCAGTGCAGCTGGCTCCCTGACAAATGTGGAAAAATCAGCCAATTTGAGCTGGTTGTTAGCAGTCCCGGCACAGAGGCTCAAATAAATGAAGGACTGCCTCAGGTGTGGCGGCAGATCTTCCCGAGACCTTGCTGAGTCTCACCAGGGCTGGCCTTCTGGCCCCAGGAGCTCACCCGTGCCACCTTCTACCTCCTGGCTCTGTGTTCCCAGAAAGGTGACCTTGAAAGATGGTCTTTCCTCTATCTGTTCCTCCTCCGCTCCCCAACATCCTCCCAACTGACCATCTCTCCTTCCTTCAAAGTGGTGGGGCTTCCTCCTGCCCGCTCACTGAACAGCCTGTAGCAGAAGCCTCTTGTCCCCAAGTGTCTGGGCACACACCTGATGGCCCAGCTCAACCCCTAGAAAACGTGTGTATTCCTTTTCAGATCCCTCGGCTGAACCCGAGTCTGTGGACGCCCTGGCAGAATCCCCTGGAGTCTCCTCTGGGAAGGCGGTGAAGGCTCCTCTGTGAATGTTCACTAACACCAACTACTATCCCACACAAGTTTATTTACTCATTGCTGTGTTTACACACAGAGGAGGAACTCGGACAGAAGAGCGCACACCTGGCCACTCAGTGCAAGAAAAGTAATCCTTTGAATCAAGGTCAAGGTAAAGAGAGTGTTCCTGTCAGGAGGAGCACAAGTTCCCTTTTCATGAACTTGTCCACTTTTTCTCTGATTCTCGTTCATGCACTGTTTGATAATTAAGTAAAAAGGACAAAAATGAGAAACTCAACTGCTAAAATAAGTGCTTAAAGGAGGTTTCTAGAGAGATGGAAGTGTTCTGTATGTTGTTTTAAGTGCTGGTTACATGAGTGTATACAGCTGTCAAAACTCATTGAGCTGAACGCCTAAGATCTGCGGATTTTGTTGTATGCAAATTATATCTGAATAAAAGCTTAAAGTTTAAGGGCTTATGTTCCAGTAACACTCATAGTAATTATACACAGCATCTGTAACAGCTGACTACTGTAAAAACACACACTGTGACACTTCACTAGTTATCTGGTATATATGGAATAATTTTTAAAAGATCCCAAAGTAATCCCTATATGATCCTTAATTAAGTTTTAGGAGCCTATCATAATCTAGAGCGGCTCAGAAAGGTTTTTCTGAAGGGAAGGATGATAATGTTATAGGTTACCTACAAGTTGACTAGGTAAATGTGCAAGTAAAATATGTTAGGGGCTTGAATCAGTTGGTCTCAAATACCTTGATATGGGGAGTCCTGGCTGGGGACTTGGAGGGGAGGGCAACAAAATTGGTTTGTTTGAACGATACTGATTTGCAGATGAACTGAGAACATTTGTCCAATTCAGGAAGAGAGTGACAGAACTTCAGAGGTTTAAAAGGCAGTGGATCATATGGTCTAAACCCCTCACTAAACCAATATAAAAATTGAGGCTCAGAGAAGAAAAGCAAATTTCCCAAGAACACACAGCCATCTCCCGCCAAACACAAGTCTGGCTCTCAGGTCTGTTTCTCCTTCCAGTTTTCTGTATTCTCATACTAAATGCCATCCCTACTAGTATTTTTTTAAAGCAAATATGATATTAATGTCTATCATCAACTTTCTATGAAGTAATATTGTTACTAAATAATATTGTAAAGCATCTTCAGAAGAACGTTCGCCCCCCGCCCACGGAGAATGGGTCCTCCTCAAAGCACTTAGAAAAATTATACCCCATAACTCACACTTAACTTCTTAAAAAGTACTTGTGTATATCTTCCCTATGCTAGTTATGGCTTTTAAAAACTCTGGCTCACATTTGCTGGTATCCCGTCCTTAAAACAGAAGATTCTCAAAGGCATCTTATCACTGCAAACTCACATTTTCTCCTGTTTGGACCTTAATGTTTCTTTCAAGTTTGCTCCAGTGATTGGGCAAGTCATCTTTCTCTCTGGAGCCGTAAGAATTGGCAGTGATAAGGTAAAAGAGCCATAATCCCATGGAAACCAATTAGTAAGTTCAATAGAAAAAAACCAAAACACTTTTGTTCATGTCCTCAACATAGTGTTCATGGAGCGAGCAGGCCAGTAGCCAGCAAGAAGAAGAAACCGAGAGAAGAAACTGGGGTGGCCCTGGCGTGGCTTCAGAGCTTTAGTGGCAAGTTCAGAATTCCAGGCAGGTTTGCCTTCTCTATCAATTCCTTTTCGCCAAGGCTACCTTCACCATGGGTATCGCTGAGAGTGTTTTTTGAAGGCTGATGACCGTGATGCTCTTGACAGATCCTGAACATCTCTCAGAGGCTTGGCCAGGGCTCCCCCAATCATGGTGGAGCTATCACCCGCCGGTCAATGTGGAGGTGAACCTCTAGAAAAAGTCGAGGTCCATTAATCCAGGGTGATGCTTTTGGGGGCTTTTGGGACCCCGAACATGATGACCAACCATCCCGGATTCCGCTATGGCCACAGCACCCCAGAGCTAGAAGGGAGCTGAAAGGTCATCAGCTGTGGTGGTTTTCAAGCAATTTTTTTTTTTTTTTTTAGGTAGAATTCCTTTTGAAATTAAATCGACATGGACCCTTGACCTAGAAAACAATGGAAATGGAGGAATAGGTTGCTGGAGAGTTAAAATTCCTTATTCCTTGATGGAAAGGTTCAGCTCATTGTTTACGTGGCTCCCCAACACTGCTGTGGGAGGATTCCCAGAGCACATGTGAACAGGGAGGTCCTCAAAAGAGTAACGATGGGGAGATTCCTACCATTGAGGCTATTCCACCACAGGGAGCTCAGACCCTCAGAGGATTTCTCCCTTGCAAAGAGCTGAAGTCTGTGTTCTGGTAGCTCATACTCATGGATATTAACTTCCCTTTGAAGCCAAATAAAATAACGTATCCACATTTAGCATGGAGAACTTCTCACATAACCAAGAAAGCAGGTACATTGTATTTTTGACATGCCCTTCATTATATGGCACGCTGTGTACACATTCCCTCCCTGTCCCCAGGTGTTCAAGCTGAAACCACCTCTGCTCCCCACTACTAGTCCTACCAAGGCTTCCTGTACATGTGGATGTTGGGGGCTTAGCCCCCAAAAGACACCCACGGTGTCTCTGACTCTGCGTGTGCACAAGAAGGGAAGGAAGGAACCTGGTGTGCCACCGGGTTCTTGTTTTTCTGCTGGCTTTAACCCTTTCTGAATAGAGGGCCATACAAATCGGCTTGTGGCATCAGATTCTGGGGGCAAATTCTAAACAGACTTTATATGTTAAAAGAAAAATGAAAACAGCTGAAATGCAGACAAAAAATTAATCTGCTCCTTCTTCCCCGTTCAAAGGCATCTGAACAGAGCGACTTGGAGCCTGCAAGGAAGACTTCCTGTACAGTAATGCTCAGTGTTCAGAACAGATCAACAGCTGGAAAGGCAAACTGTTTTTCAGTGTGAACGTTTCACAGTTCAAATCACTTAACAGATGTAAAATTATAGGATATACTTAGCATTTAGGGTTTTTTTTTTATTATTAGCTAAAGAAGATCTTTTTGGAAAATACATTTGATGTTTAGTACTTCTTGATGATGTTGGCAAGAATTTTTTAAATGTTCGTTATACTAAATCTTACTTTCATCAGTATAACATGAATCTTAGATTCACCTAAGATTAACTGGACATTCTGGGATGCTAAAAGCAGACATTTTGAGGTTGGGGAACAGACTGCCCTACTAGGCAGCAACCAATGTAAAAGATGACAGGCATCAGGACAGAAATGACATCAGAGGCAAAGTGACCATTTCATAACTGAAAATAATAATTATGCTGGTCAGAGAACTCTGAAGTCAAGGGCTGCACATGGTCCTGGGCTCAGAGGTGAGGAGGACCCTGTCCAGGGAGAATGCTCAGGAGCGTTGGGAGAGGAGATGGCTGGCCACTGCCATCCGAGGTAAGGCGGAGAGGGATAAGGAAGCTGCTAGGTAGGTGGGAAACACACCTAGTGAGGCAAGATCAGTGCTATCAGTGGACTTCAGAAGAAAAGGGCAACTTAGTGAGTACCACCAAGTACATGACTGGCTTTTGCGAAGAGGATTTAGGGAAATGAGGGGACAGTGAAATTCTGGTGGGCATTGTGAGAGGGAGGCCAGGCCAGAGGGAAGGGGTTAGCTGGGGAATTAGGACTGGGTGGACCCACTTGTTGCTAACAAATGAGAGGGCCCTGGACAAGCACTTGAACTGCTACAGGCCTCAGTTTCCACATCTGTAACCTAAGGATGCAGCCCATGGTTTCTAAGATTCCTGCCAGCTCAAGAGGATCTTATAATGAAAAATAAACTTAAAAAAATAAAAATAAAATAAAACCTCAAAACTCTCTCTCTCTCACATGAGAAGGTTGATAAATTATCAAGGAGGTTGCTGAGGACACTCTATTTTAAATTTCCTTAATAAAAGACAAACATCTGACCAAACGGTTTCTGGAAGGTCTTCCCAGCATTCTGGTTCAAGCCTGCTTTTTCACGGAGCTGCTTGTTCCTCACTACATCCCTCAGGGCTGGGACACTGATGATACTTAGAGATCCATGGTGTTTTGGAGGAAATGATGCTTTTGACAAATGAATTACAAATCTTCGTGGGATAGGAAGAGTGAGTTTTAGAAAAGTCATTAATAACTCAACGTAGAGCTCAGCTTCCCATGTGGGAACACCAACCATGTAACTGTTGCTTGCTGGCTGGTTATGGTATGTGCCCCAGGAAGCAGGGAGAAAGCATCTGAAGCTGGTGTTTCAGAGCCCAGGGAAGGAAACCAGCATGTGTCATTGTTCTGGGCTAGTTTTCTTGGAATGGATTTACCTCTCATGTGCCACGGGGAGATGGGCATTTATTATCTCTACATTGTAAGTTCAGAAAGGTCAAGAAGCCTGCTCTATGTCACATGGGCACACTGAGGAGTCACCCTTCCAGCCAATATCTACTGGGTGCCTGCTCTGTTCTAGACATGGTGGGGACACAGTGGGAGGAGCCCATGTGGCATCTGCCTTGACAGAGTTTACTTTTTATCAGAGGGAGACACGAACAGCTGTCAACACATAAGCTAACAGTGAGGAAATAAATGGTGACGTAAAATGTGACAAAAGTAAAACCAGGCAATATGACGGAGAGTGACTGGAGAGCTACTTCTTTGTGGTGAAGGAGAAAAGAGCTCTCTGAGGGGACATTTGAACCAGGAATGGAATGACGAAAGGGACCCAGCCATAAGGAGATGTGGGCAAGAGTCAGTTCGAGGGGGCAAGAGGAAAGGGTGTTGGTTATGCCGTGGTCAGGAAGTAGCCAGAAGATGCAAGCGATGGGCAGAAGGGGCAGCTGGGAAGGTGGCCGTTTCCTAATAAGCTCCTCTCTCTGCTGGCTGTTGAGGTTGGTTGCCTGGTCTCAACCCTGTCTTTTCACAGAAACAATGGGAGGGAACGGAAGCCATGTCCACGTTAGACCAGCACCTGTATCTATGAAGAAGAAGCTGCTATATGAATGCTGGGCATCGAACCTTACCCCACAAATGTTGAAGTTCCCTTTATGCTTCAGGCGCCAACCTCCCAGCTCCCAGGTCCCAGGGCAAGTTGAGTGAGTGTGCTGGAGTTGTAGCATCTGAGCCAATGAACCACCTCTCAGAGGCACAGAAGCAAGGTAGAAAGGGAAAAAACAACATCCCACTGTGATCTCAGCCGTATTTCTTCCACATGGCAAGTTTCATTTTGTTTAATTTAACAATAAACTCATTATATTAACTCAATTCAATAGAAGCAGCAGGGGGATTTCTCCTAATTTAATCTTGGGCTTTGAGGAGCCGTGCTCAGTGCTAAAACAATACCATGCAGAGAGATTAAAGGGCTTGTATCATATTGAAAAAATACCTTAGTGTTTCTGAACGCAGCCTACCTGTAATTTAGGGGCTAGTCAGCCCACTTCTTACTTTATCCAAAGCATCATCTAGTCAGAAAGCTAATCTCTGCAAGCAAATCATTCTCATGAATGATGCTGCTTTAGGGTTTAAACTCCGAGAAGTGATCCTTTCATCCTTGGAGCTGATGCTCCAATTTGAAAAGGAGTTATTGGGTGCACCCAGCCAGGGAATATAAATACCTTGCACTTACCAATGTCACAAAACTGGTTTCCTAGAAATCACTTGAAAATACAAGGACATACTATCTAACATCTATTACACTCCGTGTATCCATTCTGATAAGCTACATACTATGGTAGCCTAAAAAAGGGGGGGGGTGTTTCTGATTATGTGACATTATAAGGAAGAATGTCTAGGTTTTTAAAAAATCTTGACGGATGGAAGAGACAATCTAATCTGCTGACCTAGTGATTTGAAATCTGGAGATTCCAAATTCACACACACACAATGGCTGGAGACTGGAACAATGGTCTTTGTACCCAGCTGGCAAGAAGAATTAACAAACTCATTAATTAGGATCCCGTTTATGCTTGTATTGAATATATATGAATGGAGCCCACTCGAGGGTTCCAGCTGGGAGATGCAAACTTCCAAAATTCAAAGACAAACCAGACTGCATCTTTGGTGCCATCCCCTGCTTAGCGTGGTCATAGTGATCGTGTGGGCTTGGAGGGGGGTGCGGGAATCCAGGAGGCCTATGAGTGTTTATTTCATTGAGCAAGTTTTAAAGTTTATTTCCCATGCTTTGGACAAAATGCCAAACAAGGTCAGGCCTGGGAGGGAGAGAGAACAGAGCGAGCTTTTAGGAAGAAAGGATGCCTATCCCACACCGCCTTTGGAAGAAGAAACAGCTGAAGCGGGAGGAAAGTTATGGCTGAGTCCCCAGGGACTCTAGCAGCGGCTGACAGGGCCTGGCTACTCCCCCCGCTGGGAGGAAATCAAACACGGAACCGGAAGAAGATGGCACAGGCCTGGCCTTTCTGGCGGCTGCTGCTTTGCCATCTGTCTGTCTGTCTCTCTCACACAAACTCTCTCGCAGCCTCACTCTTCTGATGAGAAATCTTTTCTCATGGTCAAGAAAACAATTTTTTGAGGTGAGGGAAAAAGCCCCATCCCAAATGCCAAGGCAGAGGATCAAAAGCAACAGGGAGATCAGTCACAGGTTTCAGATCCCAGAGTGAAGGGAATGCAGACAAGACGAGGTTTCAAGTCTTCGCTGAATGAGAAACATCCTTCTCACCCTGTCAATTTGCAAACAAGATTTTCTAGGTTTAGGACATTTTCTTCTATTATTTAAATTCCTTGTTATACATTTGCTTTCTTATTGACAGTACCTCTTGTCATAGAAAAGTATAATTTGCCAGAGAGAGGCAGGAAGAGACGGAGTGAAAGAAAGAGAGAGAGAGAGAGAGAGAGAGAGAAGCGCAAATACTAGAATACAAATAACACAGCAAGAGGGTACATCCTATTACAGGATTCTTTATGCTTAAAATGTAGTCGCATTTTTCCCAACTAAAAATAAGCCTTTGACCTTTTGCATTCTCCAAACCGTACGTATTTCTGTAATGTCCTGAGTCCCAAGACATGCTGGGCAGAGTGAGAGCTGAGGACTGTCTGGTCGGGTCCCTGGAGCTAAGAAATACACCTGTCAGAGAAGCAGCAGCCAGACTGAAAAAGAAAGACTCCACAGAGACCTGGGAGGGCACTGTGAACCCCCACTTCTGTCAGTTATTGATTAAAACTCTTATGCATACACACATGCCCCAGGAAAGTTGAACTTTAATTTCATGCCTCCTACAGAACAGAGATGGATACAGACTGGGAGTAAATAACACTAAGCATCCTAAGAAGAACAAACACCCGCACACACCCTCATTGTTAGATTGTTTTTCTCGGCCCCTCCCAATAACAGAGAATGTCAAACCTCACTTATAATCAAAGAAATGCAAACTAAAACATGCACACTTTTTAAAACTTATCCAATTAGCAAAGATGAAAAAGGAAGATAATACCTATGTTGGTGAGGGTTTATGCAAACAAGCACTCTCACATCTATGTAGAGTTGGAATATAAATGAGTAGAGTTTTCTGAACTTAAATTAGGCAACGCACTGGAAATGTCTTAAATGCGTGTATTCCAGCGCTGCAATCACACTTGGAGCCGTTGACTGCATCAGTCCTCGGCAGCAGGATGTTCGATGCAACACTGTTTAGAACGGCAATTTGCTGGGAACAATGTGGGTGCCCAACAATAAGACAATTAGTTAAGTCAACTGTGTTATAGCTATACAATGGGTGTGATGAAAAGTCATGCTTACAGCAATACATAACTAATGAGATGGATAAATGTTCAGGAAATGTTAACCAAAAAAAAAAAAATTTTTTTTTTTAAGTCTAGGATCTATCATCCATCTATCCCCCCATCCATCCGGCTTACTGTGTGTGAAGCATTTAGCTAAGCATACTTGCATGAACTCCTGTAACACTCACAATGACAACTCCATGAAATCTGTACTATTATTGCCTCTCCACAGAGAAAGAGCCTGGTGATTGCTCATGTGTAAAGGTAAACCCGGGTGGAGGTGTTTGTCTAAACCACACAAACTTTTGGTCCCCGCTGTGAGAATGTGTGCTTGTGTATGTGTGTCCTTCCTCAGAAATATATATACTCTAAAAAGTTCAGAATTATTTGAGTGGTAGGCTTAGACACAAATTTTGTTTACTGCTTTGTGCTTTTCTGTGTTTTTCTTGATTTCTACAATGAGCATGTGTCTCTTCTGCAACTAAGGAAAAGATAAAAATAGCTCTTCTTCTGAGATGATACTCTGTGACCATCTGACTCCTTGAGACTCAGGTAGATTCAAGCAGCAACAGAAAGGAGCTAACAAACTCTTTTTCCCAGATGGACTCTGGAGCCAGGCATGACCACCTCCTGACCACATGCCCTGGGAAAGGTCATTTAATCTCTCCAATGCAGAGTGAGAAATAAACATCTTAAGGTATTCAACCCTCACCTCCAACAATATCTGTTCAATAAATGTGGTTTCCCCCTTGCTCTTGCCAGTTTTCTGGAACACACCGATTCCTGGAGTAGCTTTTCTCCAGTTTCTGCCTAATACACGGTTTTCAAGGTCTTAGGGAAGACCACGGATTCACATCAAAGGGAAATATACTCAGCCTCAAGAATGTCTTCTTCCTGCCCTTTACCTGTGTGTCCTGTCCTTCCCCTCCCAAATTATAACCCTTTCTGAACTAAAGTTCTTGTGTTATTTTCCAAGGTTATGTCCTTCTCTATTACAGTGGTCTTCAAACTAGGGAGCGTGTACATCTCAAGAGTCCCAAAAATCCTTCCAAGGAATAGACAGACACAGGCAGTTTTAAGGAAATAAACTTCCAGAATCTCTATTTCCTTAAGATTTCCTGAGCTTGTCTGAGAATGCATCTGTGTTCAAGGGTGCCTTCTGCTGTATTCACCCGCCTCCTACGATCACGCTTCTCCTACTTCCCAGAAGAAAAACCTGACTCTCACCCTCACAGATCCACTGTGCCCCATTGCCTGGAGTTATGAACAGCACGGGAGTGGCCCAGAAAGGACCAACTTGACATACAGGTGAAAAGTAAGCCTCCTAGAATCAAGGTGAGTGATAAATCCAAGGTGGGTAAGTCTTTGGGTCTTTGGTGAAGAGTCAGAAGTAGTGTATTTTGACCTCTTTTTGAGATTCAGATAGGAGGACTGGGGTGGGGAGAAGGACAATACTTGTGGTTTCACCACCTCTCCTCTATCCCTTGATTATTATTAGAGACCCCAGTGGAACAGAGTTAGTAAGAACTAGTGAAAGTTGTGCAGCCTTCCCACACCCAGGCTACCAGCTTATGACCCCCACAGCTCCAGTCCTCAGTTTTCTTCCCTCTTTCCCTCCTCCCCTCCCAGACATTTATTGAACAATTAACCCCCCAAATATATATATATATTAAACCCTGTCCTTATAGAGCTATGTTTTAGTCAAAATTCTATATTAAAATTCAAATGCAGAAGTGATACTGTTGTCACAGGGATGCATCTTAACACTGAAAATACATCCATTGGAAAATGAAGTCAGACTTTTTTCTGACACAAAATAAATCTGACTTGGCTGGTTGATTAAACAATGAGCACAATTAGGGTATATTATCTATGCATTGAACAAACTAAATCTGCAGATCCAAGGTTTGATGAATATGCATTTCAAGGTGTGATAAAAGCATGTTTACCATAATTGCATAAAAAATATGGTTTGGAAGGCAAAGGTTTATTGAAATTTCCAATATTCCTAATTATGAACACTTTCTAAGTAGATCAGGTTAAGCAGCACATCACTAAGTGAAAGAATACATATAATTTTTAGCAATTTGGTATCTTGATAAAGCAAATGTGACATACTGTTTAGCATACACTGAGAAAGCAGATGACTTTAATGAATGGTTACAAACACTTCTGGAAGCCAGGTGCCCACTATTGTTTGCTTTTCACAAAATCAAAGGAAGATCTAATAAATTTACCAAGAGATCACTAAATATTACTACGGATGGTTGTTTGTTTTGGCTTATAATTCAGAAATTTAAAGACAGAAATGGTACTGCTCTAACAGGATTCCATCTGTTCCCATCATATAATATGTAGAGAATTTATATCTATATATATCATATTCACCATCTATATAATAGAAACTAAAACTAGAAATGGAACTGATGTTGAGCCCTTAGCAATAAATAATATTCATCCATGGGTTGAACTAACTGGAAATAAAGCTCCATCCATCTCATTAAGAAATACATTTCCAATAAATTTTTGCTTCTTACATTTAATAATTATTAATCAAAATGTTTCAATTATGTTGTTTTGATCAACTCTGTACTAAAAATATCATTGTAGTGATAAATCAATCTAAAAGACTTTTTATGAATTAGAGTTTTATGACCATTGGATTTAAAATTCAAATTTATTTTTACATATATTTTTATTGCAAAGGGCTATGACAGCAAAATCAATAAAAGACTTTTAAGCATTAAAATATATAACATTAGTATAAAATTCCACAGGGGAAATATAATAGAAAGATAGTTCAAAGAAAAAAGATAGACAATTTTTGAGTGTTAAAGAACAGCTTGTTCATGTATTTAAAAAAAAAAGAATGATGGTGGATATTCACTCAAAATAGCATTCAGATTTCACTGCATGCATTTTCAAAAGTGATCAAACAGTTTTATTTTAAAATGTCAATATAATTTGCCAGGAATTTATATCTTTTGCAACTATTTAAACTTACGATGAAAAGCTCTAAATGTCAAATTTTAGGAAAGCATGTGCAAGGGGGTACAAAAAAATTTCAAAATTCTTCTTTTTTTTTTTTTTTGGAGGGGGTGGTAAATGACCAAAAATTGAAATTCACTGTCTATCACATTTCAAGGCTACACTTCTTTAATTTATGAGATCCAAGAAGATGACATTTGTATTATTGGGTTGAAGGGGATAAAGAAAACATTTGATTTAGTCCTCTCAAGAGATCTGGCCGCACTCCACCTGCCTCCACAGGCCACATGTTGGTGGGTTCTCTCACGGAGCAGGTGCTCAGAACACATCAACGGGAAAGAGCATGTAGCAGCTCTGAGCACAAGGGTGATGACTGACACTGGCAGGTTCCTGGACGGCTGGAATACACGTGACTCCCAGAAAGCAAAGGAAAACTAAATCTCCCGTTGTGACTTACAGCTAAAATCAAGTTCTTCATGTTTATCATTTGCAAGAATGGAAGAAATCCTATGAAAAAATTGGCACATGGATGGAATTCTCTTTTGTCCTTATCTATGTACCACCTTTGAATGCTTTGTCCTTGATTGCATTAGGCAAAAATCTCACAACTGTGTACACTCTGTTATTTAGAAAGTTGCACGTGTATATCCACTCCCAAACAATGAAAAAGGCTTGAAATCGATGACACCAAAGAATTGCTGGGGGCACACATACTAGCTTTCCTCCTCTCTGCTAACTCTGACTAGAGGTAACTTCAGGCATAGGAAGTTACCCAAGCAACACAATAAGACAAGGGTGCAGAAGGAACCAGGTCCTGTGACTCCCCATCTCAAACGACTTTTTTTTTTTTAACCTTGGTTTCCTTCTCTTTAAAGTGGAGTTCAAAACAGACACCTGCCTACTACTTTGCAAGACTACTCTCAATAGCAAATCAGACTATGAATCCAAAAATTCCTTGTATACCATTACTGATTCATCGCTTTCAGTCTGAAAAGCTTTTCTATGCCAACACTCTTGGAAGAAGAACCTTGACTTGGTGTTCTCCATTCTAGTATCTGTCCTGATATTACTTCTCTTTCCTATATAGCAGCCCATTTAGGTAGGAGGATGGGTATAGAGGATCACTGAGGTCATACATGTAGAACAAAAGTTTATTACAGTGAGAATCTGTCTTCCAATGAGAAGTCAGGGCTCACAGCCCTGGTTTCACTATAATAAAAGAAACAACCAGGACTCTGGTCACAGTTCTATCCTTGAACAGCCACATTTTGGTAGGGCAGTTATTCCAAGATACAAGGTGCCTCTACCTGGATTCATCCTTGTGACACAGTAAAGAAAGACTGGCAAATTAATTTTCACCTATAAGGTCAAGACTCATCTCTGATTTTAAGTCAGATAGACTGTCTTGATAAAGCTGCTGATGACGAGAAAAGGAACCATCTGATTTGTCCTGACTCTGGTTAGATCTCACAAACCTTGAACAGCAATCCAGGAAGCCAAGATCACTTAACACTCCCTCGCGCTGATTTCTATATGTAATGCCAAAGCTCTCTCTTGTGGTAAAACATTACAAGCCCCGAAATTACCAACCTGGACAAGTGACACATAAAAGAGTCCTAACTCATTAATTTGGTAATTGATGTTCATTGCTTTGGACATGGACTTCAACACTGTCTGGTGTTTATCTGTAGGAAATAAAGACCAAAATAGAGTACATAACTGGTTGTGCAGATCTGGCTGCAGCTTGGGGGAAAAAATCGGGTTTTAAAATTCTCCGAACATGAAAATGAAAAACACAACTAATAAACAGTTGTGTCGCCTTTTAGTCTTTGCCCCCAACTGTACTGCTTCATTTGTAACATATGTTTAACTGTTATTTATTTTTTTTATTAAACTCATATTTAGGCAGAGAGGAACAAACTTACCACATATGCTTTGGGTTATATACTAACTATTCCCTGTCAGATGGTGAGTTAAAAAGAAAAGACACAGGGAGAGAAGAATTAAATTTAAACCTAGTTTATGAAAATCCCTGGCTTTGGGTAGAAAACAACCTATGCTTGAGAAAATTGGGGATACTTTTTCTCTGTAGAATTGCTCAAGGCCCACTGGGACCTGAATCTAACATTGTCACAGAGAGCTTGTTTCAAGTAGAGTCCCCTTGAGCCCCTCCCAAGGTCCCTGAAATACCAGTATCACCCTGCTTAAGTGTCCACCTATTAGACGGTGCACATTCTAGATCCTACTCCTGCCTTTGCCCTGTAAGGTTCTGGTCAAAATTCGTGACCTGGTGATATCAGGATTTTGTTGCAAGGGGGTGTAATGCAGAGTAGACAGTAAGAACGTTCCATGACTTCCCAGAACTTGGAAATGAAGACTGTTGGTTAGGAACACCCAAATGAATTTACTTCCCAAGCTGCTTCTTTCCCATTCATCTTCCCATCATGAGCTTGGTCCCTTGCTTCTGTTTTGCTGTAATCCTAAAACACACGGATCCTACACACCTCTCTTAAACCAATGGACTTCATCCACGTCACATCATTTAAACACCCTTTAGAGCTTCCATGATTATTCCCACAGGATATAAAACATGAAGGTGATGAAGGCCAAGTGACAAATCAAAGGTCATGCAGGCAAGGGGCAGAGCTTGGAACTGAACTCAAATCTTCTGATTCCATGATTCCAAATCCAGTGTTTCTTCCTGCTTCTTCATTCCATTGGACACACATCTAGCTTCTTACCTGTCCTTCCCATCTCCACTTGGTAATTCTTTCCTTCCCTTCCTACAATCTGTAACTCTCACATTCTCTTCCTCTGTTTCTTTCCTTATAAGCACCCATGATCTCATTACCCAATCTGTTTCTCTACTGTACAGGTAATGAAAGTTCCTGAAACCTAAGAGTAGAAATTTTGGAAATTCTAAAAATAGTATCTTAAAAAGAATGATGTCAAGACTAATAAAATGATAAAAGGCTTTGCATTGTTTATTTTTAAATGCATAAATCTCATCTACTTTAAGTATGTCAGAAGAATGGTTTGAAATAAAATTTTAATCTAAAGAGGAAATAGAAGTGGCATTACCTTCTGTTTTCTCAACGAGATAAATTGGAAAAAAAACTCTTACTGAAAGTGTATCTGCAAAAGCTTCCCCCCCCACCCACACACACACAGAAAAAAAAAAGAAGAAGCAGTATTAGGCTAGTTGACACTTACAAAGCAGACTGAATTACTCCATCCATTTCTGGGTACTGGCATTTACTAGGGTCACTTGAGCTATTCTGATTTATGAGGGTTTAACCCTGAGCAGGGTAGGTTTAACCAAGCTTGTTACAAGTGCCCACTTAAGGCCTCTTTCAGCAAACAAGAGGAAACATTCTTCAGCCATAGTTCATGCCATCCAGCCTGGCCGGGAATGGTGCATTAACTTTCCTGTTTTCTCCACAGCTCACCTCAGTTTACATCTCTATCAGACAAAGAGAACTGGAGGATTACCTGACCCAGCCAACAGCAGCAAAAGCATGCATATGCAGTCTGAGCATCTCCGGGGTGGAGGGCTTCCTTCCCCAAGCCCACCAAGAAGGACAGGGCTGGGGAGCTTCGCTAGCAGATTATATGTAACATGACTCTGATGTGCCACCTCCACCTACTAACTGTGACTTTGTGCCTCAGTTTCCCTACCTATAAAATAGAAAGAACAGCACCTGTCTTCCAGGATTGTATGGAGAATTAAGGTAAGTACAGCTCTTAGAACATGTGCCCCACAATGGGTTAAGTACCCCACACATCCAGCAGATAATATTAATGCTGGCCCCACTTGCTCATATAAAACACCCATACTGGTACAGTAATCTTTGCTTACAACCTTACTGCCTACCCCAAACCCCATAAATGCTAACTTGTTCTGACGCCATATTCCTTCTCAATTCCACCTTTTACTAGCTAAAAATCAGCACAAACATGATAACCAGATAAATGAATCTGCAGGCCTTCTAATGTATTTTCTCTCCCAGGTACAGAAATGCTGTAATCTACTGGAAATTCACACATCTTAGGAAGTTCCTTAAGTAATTGCTTTAATAATGGAAATTTTAGGCATGATGGAAAATGTTTTTTGACAAGATACCCCTTCTTAAGTGCTTGGCAAGTAACATTCCATTACACCAGGTAGGCACCTAACTTCAGATGAGTCTGCTCCAAATTTCAGTCACCATCACTGGCAAATGGTACCTGGGGATGATGACCTTCCCTGCAATCTTTCCGGGGACACAGCTTCTGTTGAGTGTATGGAGTGCCAAACTATGAACCAGGGAGTCTGGGCTCTAGCTCCAGAGCTACTGTTCATTCACTGAGTTGCATCAGACAAGTCCCTTTACTTTCCCGAGCCTCAATTTCCTTGACTTGTACCCTAGGAACAATAATGTGTAGTCAATTACTCTAGCTCAAGAGCCAAATCCGGCCTGCCACTTCTTGCGGTAAATAAAGTTTCATTGGCTCAAAGTCACGCCCACTTGTGTAGGAAGCGTCCAGGCCGCTTTCCTGTGCAGTGACACAAGGGCTGAGAAGCTGTGACAGAGATCACACAGTCCGCGAAGCCAAACATATTTAACCCTCTGACCCTTTACAGAGGAAGTCTGCCAACTCCTGCTCACGAAGAGAGAGGTTGTGGGGGACCCATAAAACGACGGATCTGAAAGTGCTTTGTAAACTGCAATATTTATGTAAAATGCAAATAAATCTTTATTACTGCCTTTTCGATGTTTATAGGCAATTAGCATGCCACTTACCCCACAGCTGCATTCCTCCCAGCTAAGCAATCCCTAACACCTTGAGTCTTTTCCTATAAGGCCAGTTTCAAATTTTCATTCCCTGCCTTTGTTGCTGGGTGGGGTATTTTTGGACATGCTCCAGTTTCTCCTGTTCATTTTTCTTTTAAATTTTAAGTATAGTATACTGGAAAGGTTATTATCTGGTTCTATAGTGAAATCCAAGTTAATACAGCCAAGAACTGGGTTGGCTTTTTAAATAACCGCTCAGTAATGAAGTGCTCTTGGTCAAGTAGAAAAAGCATGGTCCAAAACCAGGTAGTTCGTTTACTAACCGTAAATACTTGGGTAAATTATTTAACCTCTCTCAACCTCAGCTTCCACATCTATAAAATGAGAGAACAAATTATGTATAGCTGAGAGAGTTAGTGTAGGGAGATTGAAACAGTGTATTTGTGAACAAGTTGACTTACGCAGAACAGCTAGCCCATAGGTCCTAGGACAAGGCTACAAGAGTCCTCCTCACATCATTGACCAAGACATTTTTCTGCCACAATAGGGCTCAGACAATTTTAAATTTGTGAGTCCATTTACTGGACATAAGTATCCTACCTTACATTTGTCCCTATTGAACTTCAACTTGCTTTTGATTTATTGAGGTCACTTTGACTTCTATTCCTGTCTTCTGAGGAGTTGGAATTTATGCCTTTCTGCATTTGTATTCTGTGGACCTCATTTCCAAAGGATGAAAGAACAAGAGAAAACACAGGTTAACTAGGGTTATAAGGCTAGCTGTCTATGGCAAAATTAAGTGTAGATTTGGAGCAATTATTCAAAACACAATACAACAAAATGTTTTGGCTACAACTATCTAAGCCTTAAGAAGCAAAATATGTTTTCCTCTCAATTTTTCACTGCATACTGCTAACACAGTCCAGACCAAACGGCTAGAAAGACAAATGGGTGGTCAAAATTAACAGCCTCGTTGGAGGAAAACGAATGGCAAACATATGACTTTTCCCCCTAGAAGGCTCTCACTGATTTCTAAATGCTGCTGCCTTACCAAGGTTTGTTTTGAGATCGTTTTAATCTGAGACATTTTATCTACTAAAGGCTTAATTTTTCTGCTCCATTTTCTGCATTTTCCTCCAGCATCTCTGATTCGTAGCATTTATAGCAAACACCAGATCTCCGGGCTAGCCCGCAGCTCATTAAACTACCACAAAATAAGATATAAGCACTTCATTAATTACCATCGTCAAGAGAATTAGTGTGCCTATTGATAAATATTAAAGTTGCAAATTCTACCTTTAACAGATGTACTTGCTACACACAGGTACTGGTTGCCTTCTTGCCTCAGACAGATCTCAATCACAGGAGACAAGGAAAGCCCTGGCAGCAGATTCTATTTTAATCCAAGGATGTGGGGAGGGGACTTGCCTGCCAACTAAGGATTAGGGTGGTTCCCCCCTCCCCCTTAGAGTCTTACAACTTTGAAAACCAGCTAAAAATGCATATAAAAATGTGAAATGCCTAAATCAGCATTGTAGGAATTGCTTCAAATGTACTAACAAAGCTGCTCTTACAAATAGAGATATTAATTCAAAAATTTTAAAGGAAAGAAAATTTAATTACATTCAAATATACCAAAAATCTGGGGGAGGAGGCTTTTGCTCAACAAAATTTTTAATTTTCTAATAACTACCACAACAATCATACTCATTAATACTTATTGAATGGTGGGGCAGCTGGTTAACCGGCTGCCTTTGGCTCAGGTCATGATCCCAGAGTCCTGGGATCGAGCCCCACATCAGACTTCCTGCCCTTCGGGGAGCCTGCTTCTCCCTCTCCCTCTGCCTGCTGTTCCCCTGGCTTGTGCTCTCTCATGCACGCTCTCTGTCTCTTTCAAATAAATAAATAAAATCTTAAAAAAAAAAACCTTACTGAATAGTTACTACATATAACACACGGTACTGAGGATTGCACCTGTTCATCTGCTGCCCCCGCAAGTCTAGGAGGTCTGGACCATTATTATCTCCATTTTATTCACCAGAAAACTGAAGCCTTTTGAAAGAGGGTGACAACTTGCCTTAGAACACAAATCTTCAGTTGTTAAAAATCAGTGGCAATACACGGGAAAAGAGATTGAACAATTCTGGAAACATGCTCCAAAAGATACAAAAAAATCATATACATGTAAAAGAGCCACTGAAGTCTTAGGCTGCATTACTTGAAATCCAGGGTCCAAGACAAGGGAGCTGATGGCTCTGCCTGACTCCTTGGACCTCATCCTCCATCTGGGGCTCTGTGTTTAATAAAGCACAGTTGATGTGGGATATGGATAAACCAGGGGCAAAGTAGCTGCCACAGTGAGGGACCTGAGTCAGGACATGTGAGGAATGATTACAGAGACAGGCAATGGTGGCCTGGAAAAGAAGAGTACCTTCTTCTTTTGCTGTGCATAGAAGGCAGAGCAAACAGGAGCACAGTCCTGGGTTCGAGTCTCGCCCTTTTCTCTTAGTGGCACAATGTGGAGTAAGTTGTTTAGCTTCCCTAGGTCTCAGTCTTCTCATCTCTCAGACAGCACTAATATGGCACTTTAACCTTCTAGGGTTCTTGAGGGAATCAGCTGAGATAAAGTAAGTATGGTACTCGCCCTAGTACAAGGCACTGGAGAAGCTCTTAGCAAATGCTAGCAACTACTATTATTGTTGCTATCCTTGTTGTCCTTAAAATAGAACAGTGAATTCCAAAATCTCTGTGCACAACTCGTCTCCCAGAGTAAATATGTGGCATGCCAACAAAGGTTTCCATGGTCCCAAAAGTTTGGGAAATAGCAGCTTAGAGAAAATTAAGCAAGATTTTTACTTTAGACATTGTGGTCCTCCAAGAAGAGATAAAAGTATGCAACAATTCCCAGATGGGTTTGGTTACTACCATTTTTCACGAATATTCCCTGGAAAGTGCATGTTTTTCGGAGCAAGCTTCAGATCCCATGACTGTAGAAGAGCCCACACATCACAAGCTAGGCCTACCATCCTCTGACGTCCATAAACCACACCCCAGAGAGGCAGCCCAGATTTCCCCCCTAAGGCGGAAAGAATAACCAAGTGTGACAAACTTGAGAGGTGAACGGCTGAACAGGTTAGAACACAGGAAATGTGCCCGGAGGACTCAGGACTTAAGGCAAGCAACATTCCTCATTCTGAGGCAACCGGGGGAGCAGTCCCCTGGCAAAAAGCTCACTTTTAAAGTAAATTGGCCCAGATAAACCTGAGATTCATTAAATGAGACCTGGAAATAAGGTTGCCCCATATAGACTCATCCAAATACACATGAATGAATTAAGAAATGAATGAATACTTTTATTTCAAGGTTATCCCATCTTTTAAAACGTATCACAAAAAGCACGCCATTATTACCACCGATAGACGTTGTTAATAAAATCATAAAGGCGTCAGAAAGAGTCTCAATTGAACCTTTCTTTCCTGACGTGAGTCTATCACATACGTCAGACCCTTGATGATTCCTCCGTCCTTATTTGCTGGCTAAACCTCCAGGGCCCCACTAGAACGTGTTACACACAAACAAGTTCCAAATGAGAGAGATGCGACAGAATCCAGGACAGGCTTTGTGTAGCCATGGATTTTCACATGCTTATTCAAAATATTTGCTGTCAACGGTACTTGGTTAAAGTGATTGTTACATACAGCATGGCTAACTTTTTTATGTAAATGAAATGCAAATGTATGCAACGTTATCTTTAATGCAGATGTAGCAGAAAGTATTAAGATATGCTGAGAGCCTAATTAGGTCCTACATCAAAAACTATATATAAACTTGACTCCAATGTCTCAAGAACACAAATTGAGTCTAGAAATCCCAGTTTGCAAGCTTAAAAAAAAGATGTACATATATATTTTAAATCACAGTTCTTTTTCTTCTCTCGTCTCTAAGACTGTGCACTTAAAAGGCTGATCTTGGACAGATATTTTAGCTTGGGAGAGGGGGTGTGGAGTGGGTGGGAAATAAACAAGTTTCTTTCTAGCAAAAACCAGGAAGCAAGAAAAGAAAATCAACCACAACCCTCGAAAAAAGGCAAAACAAAGCTGTCTTGTGCTTTCCGTCTTCGTATTAAAAATGATGACTTGCCAGAAAAGCATATTTTTGCATTTATTTCCATTCCTAACCTTCCCAGAAACAAGCACACGTGCATTCCTTCCTAATTACTGTTACAGCCAAACCTTCTGGGTTCCAGGTTCACTAATTCTCCATGTTGATCACTTCCACGGAGTAGGGAAGAAGCCGACTTTTATCGGAAGGGTGAAAGGGCTGGCAAAGCAAATGAATATCATGACAAGTACTGAAGCACGCATACTCAGCCTCAATAATGAAGGAGCCTCTTCCCAAGCACTTAGAAGCATTGTTTATATAGAAAACTGGTCAAGCTATTCAACTGCCTTTTCTATTTATTACAATGGATTCCCCCGTAGAACTCTCCTGTGGAAGACTTTATTGGTCCGTTTCATTCTATTTCACTATGCCTGGTACAGAAGTTATAAAACTGAATGTCTTTGTGCATGTCTACAGTCCCGTCTCTTAACTGAGCGGGGCCTCACCTTCTGAGTCGTCGGCAAAGTGCAGTGGGCTTAAAAGTCACAAGTTCCTGGGGCCTCTTCTGTCTGGCGCTAGTTCCAACTTGCTCCTGTCCTCGACCAGCTCAGAGGCCAGGGGCTTCAGTGGATTTATTTCCTCTTTCTCGCCCCATTAATATTCCAGGACTGCGTTAGCAAATCAAAAGAGGGAGAAAGGGATGCCAAAACAATCTGGCAAAGGATTTACAGTCCTTTTTTTAGGTGCAAGGTGTCACAGGTCCCCAAGTGGTGAGAGGATATGTGGAAGGTAGAGTAAAGGAGTAGTCCACAGTACCTGTATACACACGTACGTATTTGCGTTCATTATTATATATGTAACATATGTCTCTGCATGCACGTGTATACTGGCGCAGACCACACATACATATAGGGACCCAGGGATAAGTACAGATGTATATATGAATACAGTGGCCCCAAAGATCCACTTAGAACACATCCGAGCATGGGTGTATATGACGTACTCATAGATATGTACTCATCATACAAGCTCATGAGTATACCCATAGACATTTATGTCTATGTGCGCATATACACACTAAACATGCATGTATCCGAGCCACTTAAGCTGTGCCCTTTGCAATGGAGGCTACCCGAAATGACCCAGGACTAAATCCAGACCTACGCATCCAGCTGAAGAGCTTAAAGCAAGCAGAGCCGATCCAGCTCTGTTCCCCCCTGAGTTTTCTTCCGTCTTATCTAATACACCCTCTGAAAGGAAAGATCTTTTTTAGTTCTGCTAAGATCCCCAAATGCTCTTAACATCTCCAAAGCTCTCTAATACAAAAGGACCCAGTTGCTGCGAGGCACGAGAACTGCACTGTCTTCACAGCTCCACAGAACATGCCCAGCGGAATACATTACACACCCCTCCTCACAGCTCTTCTGAAATTGATATTGCCGGCGTCACTCGCCCCAAATTTCTAACATTGTCATGATAACCCCATTTGTTCTCAGGCTGCGCTTTCCCATGTTTTAAAGTAACAAGAATTTTCCCCATGTCTGTCCTTCATCATGCCCTTTCCTTAAAGAGAGAAAACGTCGTCCCCTGGGCTCTCCCTCCATTTTGTGCGGTAATTCCCTGCGCTGTTTGCCAATCAGGTATCAAATAGATAGTAAACACTACCGTCCACTAACCATCTATGAGATTCTAAGAGGTAAGACTTAACACCCCAGATGATCAGAAGCCAATGGACGACTTAACGTTCAATTGTGTGGTTTGGAGGATAGCCACTGCTCATACTCAGAAAACACAGTGGTTCTTTGGAGCAGAAGTGCTTGGGAAAGAGGTGGAAACTGAGCACTCCGCCCCCACCCCCCCACCTTTTGAGCGCTGCTCTCCAGAAAGTAAATCATTCTGCAGCTTCAAGTCCCCCAGCATATCCTCCTTAACTTCATACACCTTACTTCACCTCTTCTCCACTCCACTCATGTCAACTAACCCTCTTGATGAGGCTCCTGTTCATGTCCTCACTATCCTCTCCAATGGTCCGTCCATCACCCTGAGCCTTCCGCCCACCTTTCACCTCCACAGCAGAGCACGTTCCTGGCTCCTTTCCCCCTTCTCAAGCATCCCCTTCTGGTTCCTGCTCTGGCTCTGGGTGTACCCCCGTGGGGGGCCTCTGGCCCACTCTCCTCTCCCTGCATCCCTCACTACCCACCCTGCTCCCTGATCACCAAGGGATTTGCCACCTTCTCTGGGGAGCAGCAGATTCACACCCCCAGGTGTCTGCTGGACATCACCTAGGTGTGTTCCCTTGTAACATGTCAGAAAACCAACTCTGCAGACCACAACTTCCTTCCAAATCCACCATCAGGGGCTACTGCTGTCAGAGTTCTGCAAGCGTGAAATGCCTTCCGTCCTTTCTGTTTCCCCGACTCTTGGCTCCCACATTAAGATAGCTTCCAAGTATCACCTCCACACAGCTCCTCACATCTGTTACTTATATGCCACCCTCTCTGCCACTGTTCACCCTCAGACCTTCCCACGTAGAGCCCAGAATAAGAGAGTCTTTTGTTTCAGAAGCAGGCATCCAACAAAGGAGAGCACACACTGCACAGAAGAGACAGGACTCTTTAATTCACAACTGCTGCCTCTTCGCAGATTAACTTCGGACACGGACTTGTTCCCTTTCAGGCTCAACCTTCCCACCTCTCCAGTACAAATGTGGCTCCTTTCCTCTGGCTCATTGAAAACAAGAACACCTAGTAGTTGTTATAACCACCTATCTCCCTCCTCCATTGCAGATGTGCCCTACACCTTCACCCCCAGAGATTCTGATTTACAATATTGACAAAAGGCCCCTCAAATCTGTATTTTTGAAAAGCTTCTCAGGGGATCTTGCGCACAATTAGATTTTGGAGACTCTGTTCTAATCCATCATAGACCTTGAAGACAGAATTATCTTCCCCCAGCATAACTCAAGTCATATTATTCCCAAGCTAAGAAACCTTCAAGGGCTTGCTATCATTTTCTGAGGACATTCCCCACTGCCCCCCCCCATCCCCACCTAGCTTCTGTACTTCCCAAATGGCAACTGATCCTAGTGCCAAATTAGGTTCTCATTCCCTATCAGTTATGATGAATTTAGTTCTAAGTACCAGAAACCCAGTTGACAGTGGCCTAACCGAATAAGCATTTATCTTTCTTCATATAACACAAAGTCTGGAGGCAGCTGACTTTCTACTGTGCATTAGAGGTCCTACAAGGTCAGGACTCCAGGCCACTGCTGGGAATTCTCTTGGTCTTCCCCTTGAGAAGAGGAGATGACAGGGGCACCTTCAAGTATCAAGTCCACACCAATACTCTGACGCAGGAAGTGGGAGGGGGCCTGCACACAGAATTCTCTGCAAGGGCACCTCTCTCGTGCCTCATTGGCAGGAACTGGGTCACGTGACTGCAAAGGAGGCTGGGAAAGTGATTTTTATTGTTTGGCCCCCACAGTGGGAGATTGGAGAGGCAGATGGCAGCTTTGTGAATGGCTCGGAGAGTTCCCTAAACGCACTCTAGATGTCACTGCCTAAACTTAGAACATCCTTCTGTCTACCTAAGTAATGCTAGCGTGCATTTCGCAAGCCCTTGCTCTTGGCCAGCCAGTACTTCGGTTGCTTAATGGGTATGAGCTTTCGTTCTTCATGATAACCCTGAGGGAAGAGCATAGTTGTACCCATCTCCCAGGTGAGGATGCCGAAGTCCAACGGGATTTCAGAAAGGCAGCCTGACTCCAGTTCTGTTCTCCCAGCCACAACACAACCCTGCCTTGCCAAGAACAACTTTAGTACAACCTTCTCCAAGAGCTCTTTTGCAAGAGCATCTTGCATGTGATCCCCTGGTCAGCTACGTCCTTCTCCTCCCTTAAGCCCTCGAATGTAATTCTGTGGCCACGGCAACGATACCATCCAAAGTAGGGCACATCTGAGAACGAATGGAAGCATGTTTAATAATTACACTAGAAAGACCTATTGTCCCCAGGCGAAGCAGCAAGTGTCAACATCCTCCCAGTGGATGTTTAACTTCCAGTGAGTGCTCATATGCATGCTATATCCTAACATGTCCAGGCGGCTGGGTGGGCAGGGACTAGCAGTGAATGGTGTGTGTATCCCCTTGCATGCTTCATGTGGTGCCCTGCTCAGAGTAAGTGTTCTTGGTCAGTTAACTATGTACTGACCTGAGGGAGCCTTAGAAGGAGAGCAGTATTTGCTTAGGCAAAGCATCTTGGGGTGGCAGTTCTGAGGAGTGGGTGAGGTCCTGGCTCTGCGGTCTGACTGTGTGTATTCAAATACCAGCTCAGCCACTTGTGAGATCTATGATTTGTGATAACCTAGTTCACTAGTTTGCTGCCTCAGTCTCCCTATCTATAAAATCATGATAGCCAAGGCTCTTACCCTCTAAGGTGGTTAGAACCACTGTGTGAGCCAGCACCTGTAAAATGTCTGACACAGAAGCTCTCACAGTTTTGGCAGCCACTCATTAATACACATTAATGTGTGTGAAAAAATGGATGAGAGTAGGAATGTGCATGGTGATTGTGTCACACGCTGAGATGTTGCAGGAAGATAAGTTTGGATCAGATGTGTGGTCACTGGGCTTGGCCTGAAGGGCAACAGCTTCTTCCCTATACTTTTAAGAACAGAGATCAAATTCAGAGTGCCATCTTTGTTTTCACGCCAGTATTGTCAATGGTGCCCACACAGACACACTGTGTTAATGTGACATCTGCTACAGACTCAGCAAGGCATAAACACAATACACTTAATGCATTCCATTTCAAGAGCCCTTAAAAATGAACTGAACAAAAGCCATGATAAAACTGATAGGGATCAGCACTAAGAACAGGGAGATGGGGTCACAATCAGAGTCCTCCCTTGTTAAGGAAGATACCTTTCTGTAATTTTGTGTTTTCTTATTTTAAAGCTAGGTAAAACTACAATCCCTATGACCCATCACAACAAGATCCACTCAGATTTCAGGGACATGGTTAACTGAGGATTTACTGGCTAATTTCATTCTAAACCTTGTTTATGGTTTGGCTGTCTAGATAAGGGTAGGAGAAAATGGCCTCTTAAAGAACGCAAGACTGAGTTTGCTGTTTGCCTTTGGCTCCTCAGGGGAAGAGGTGCAGGGGGGCAGCATTACTCCGTGGTGACCAAAGTTTAATAAATGACAGAACTAGGTGCTCCAATTTGGAGGGCTACGAAGAGTCAGGACCATCTCAGGATCAGCTATGAACTTTTAAGATGGCAGACCGGTTACTGGTATCCCCACGCTATTCCAGTGAAGAGGTCTGGCAATTTTTGTCTATGCAAATTCCCCCGGGGTGGGAATAGTCTATACAAGATGCAACGTTACTGGTCATAAACACAAACCTGACTCCTTCCCATTCATGATTTCTACCTGGGATGACAAAGCTCATCCCACATGTTGTCTTCAATGGTAGTTAACTCCCCATGGCTCAAGAAAAACGATGAAAGTACCCAATGTGTATACACTGATATACAGAACCATGGTACTCTCCTGCCTACCTGGATCAAGCCCAGTTCAGAAGACCCAATTACCTTGCATCAGAGGACCTTTAAACTGGTCCCTAAGAGTCTGGGGTGGAGGGAAGGATGAGAAATGAAAAAAAAAAGTAACCTACACTGAGAGTTGATTACATGTGTGGCACTGTACAAGGTCCATGACATACTTCTGTGTGTTTAATGTGCATAACCCCCAGGGGCACCTGGGTGGCTCAGTGCATTAAGTGTCTGACTCTTGATTCTGGCTCAGGTCATGATTGCAGGGTCATAAGATTGAGCCCTGCATCGAGTTCCATGCTGAGTGTGGAGCCTCTTTGAGATTCTCTCTTCCTTTCCCTCTGCTCCTCCCCTACTCAGCTCACATTTGTGCTCTTAAAAAAACAAAAAAAAAACAAAAAAACATAACTCCCAGAAAGGGAGGTGGTGATCCCATGCATTGGGTTTCTACACAAAACCCAGGCTGAGAATACCAGCATAGCAAGAGCAAATACGGGAGCGGGGAGGGGGGGGGGGAGATAATGTGAAAGTAAAAAAAAAAGGGGGGGGGCACCTGGGTGGCTCAGTGGGTTAAGCCTCTGCCTTCAGCTCGGGTCATGATCTCAGGGTCCTGGCATCGAGCCCGGCATCGGGCTCTCTGCTCAGCAGGGAGACTGCTTCCCCCTCTCCCTCTGCCTGCCTCTCTGCCTACTTGTGATCTCCCTCTCTGTCAAATAAATAAATAAAATCTTTAAAAAAAATTAAGAATTGCATTTACCTTGGGGGAGAAAATAGCAATGTGTTAGAACTCCTTATACTCACTTTCTGGTTTAACTTTTGGTTTTATTTTTTGAATGACATGGTTGCATTACATGTTTTCGCATCACAATTTTTTTTGCTGTTGAAGATGTCCAAAGCTTCAGACCAGGCCCAGATCACATGTGTAATGAGTTCAGTGGTCAGGATTCAAACCTAAGTCTGTGCCACTCTGAAGCCCCACAATGTATACAGAAGTCCCTATCAGCATCCTGGGATGCTCTAGCCTGTTCTGACCATTCTCTCAGCAGAGCACTACCCACTGGAACAAGACTTAATTTCTCCTCAGACTTCTCAAATCATAAGACGTGTGTCTCTGTCCATATGTAAGACTGAGTTTCACAGAGCCCTATGAAAATGTCTCTCCTGAGAGGACTTACAGCTCCCAGAGAGCCACTCATCCTCTTGAAAGGCTTCTGGGCCAAATTCCCAGGCCCCCGCTGTTCTTCCATGACACAATGACATGATTCAGAAACATCTTCTCTGAGATGGTGGGACAAATCTCACTCTTTTCCAAGAGCTGTGATCCTTGAGTTATACACTTAGGACTCTTCCCCAACTGCTGGGGATGAAAAATGCAGCTCAGACCACCTTTGTGACCAAGGATAGGAGAGACTATAAGGGAGGCCCCAGGACACCCTGGAGGAAATTTATCAAAGGTCCCTAGGCTTAACATTTTAATTCAGAAGAGCCACCAGAGATGGTTCTGAGTTGAAAAGCAAAGAAAGATGGTCCAGTATAATTCAAGCCGATTAAGGTAAGCAATTAGTTCAGAAATATTAAATGAATAGATGAAAAAGTTTGGGAAAAAAAAAATTCTCCCTGCATCCTTTCACCAAATGAGCACTGGCAACACTGGATGGGGTTGCCTTTGTGCACGTAATTTGCCGTGCCCACATTCTTTCAGACCCCACCGTAATGTTCCTAGCTGTGTATTTGAATTAACCAGACCCAGAGGATAAAACTTTCAAATTAAACACATTCCTAAAGGATTTCAGGCTCATTGTGTATGCACCAAGGAAACATAACATCCTAAAAATAATACATACACAGAGAGAAGCACATTTTCCACGAACATTAAAGTGGAATATGAATTATGACCCAGCTCATGGGAATAGACATCTGATTACAAGCAAAATGGAGCTTTTGTAAATAACATCAGTCTTTGTGAGCTACCACAATTATTATCAACCATTTAATTTTACTCCCTAGCAACTCATCCATCATTGTTAAAACTGTCCACTTTTGTTTTTCCCCTTCTGATTCATGAGGTTCCAAATTTTATAAAGTTCACCGTTAAAGCTATGTAGATGACTAACCCAGGCGCGAAGGAGTTCATGAGATTATTAGATTCACCAAAGCGTATGCTGCATTGTATATCTGCTATTTCGGGACGTATTCTGCTGGCGAGTTGCTAGAAGCAGCAGAATTACAATGGTAGCCATTCTGTTTGCTTTTTATTCAAAGGAATCACGAAAATGTGTTTAAATATCTGGTATTTGGGTATTTAAGAACAAAGTGACTCCCAAAGAAATCAAGCATACTTCATCTCCAGGTCTGCCCTGCTCCCCAATATTTAACACTATTGTGTGAAATACCATCCACAGTTCCAGTGGGTCTCCTGTCATATTTAATATGCTTGCCTCATAAAGAGTGAAATAGACCACTAGCTGGCCTGGCAAGTTCTATTTCACAACAAAGTAATTAGAAACGTGTATATAGAATTAAACTTTTCAAGTAGGCCTCCAAATACGTCCTCAGTCCGTTCCTGTTTTAATATCTCAAAAACCAGACACAGGAAGTCCCTATGGCTGATGAACTTTTGCTTCTGCAGGACTTGTTAGGTGGGATATGTGAACAATATTGTCCTTTAGCACCCAATGGGAGACAGCCTCATTAAACACGCTGCACTTCCTCTCCCTGGTAATTACAGTGCAGTAAGGGGGGAGGATTTTCACTGGCTCCCAGAGGCCATGGAGTCTTAACCGCACCAGAAGCAAGTTAGAAAGCCTTCTGGCCAGCAAAAAATGTTGTCACATTTCCCCATGCTGCTTCAAAGGCATTTGTCATAGTAGTAAGTGAGCTGTATTTGGTTTAATTGTAAAAGCCCGTTTGTTTGTGTCTCTTCTATTGGATCTTGATCCCAGTGTGGGCAAAGGACCATTAGTATCATATTCATTTCTGTGCTTGAGTAGTACTAATTGAATGGACAGTCACTCAATGATAGGTAACTATTTCAGGTGAGAAGGGAAGTTTCTTCTTACAACAATAATTTTCACAGTTTAGTACCTAATTTCTTTCTAATCTTGGCCTAAAAAAAGGGTTAGCTGGGTGAGTTAGCTCAAACTTTCTACAGAAGCCATTCATTTGCATATTACTAGAGAAGAAGAGGAAAAAAAAAAAAAAGGAGAAGTGACCTTTTTTTAAAGCACATATTTTGGGGATGCCTGGGTGGCTCAGATAGTTAAGCATCTGCCTTCGGCTCAGATCCTGATCCCAGGGTTCTGAGATCGAGTCCCACATAGGGCTCCTTGCTCAGCAGAGAGCCTGCTTCTCCCTCTGTCTGCTGCTCCTTATTTATACTCTCTCTTTCTCTCTCTCCTGTGCTCTCTGGCAAATAAATAAAATCTTTGAAAAAAACGAAAAGCATATATTTTGTGTCAAGCACTGGCTTGGAGATTTGTTTATTTTGTTTCATTTAACCCCTCACTAACCACTGAAACTGATATAATTATTCCCACTTATAAAATTAAAAAACTGGGGTTCGGGGACAGTAAGTAATGCCCTCAACTAGTAACAATAGAGGTAGGTATGGACTCCAGCTCCATCCAGCTCCAGAACCTAAGTGATCTCCTTTGCTCTACCAGCGTTGTTCACTCTTTCTTTCTTTTCTTTCTTCCTTTCTTAATTCCAGGCAGAATAATCAATAGCTTGTGATTTTCTAGTTTAATTCTCTATTTTAAACCTTCCAGTTAAAAAGAGACCCTACACCTGCCAAAATGAACAGTTAATATCTAAAACTGCAGGAGTTAATGTAAGATTTAGAATTAGAAAAACTATGGGATAAAGGCCAAGTGACTTTTCTCTCTCAAATCCTCAGTTTACTCATCTGTAAAATGGTAACAGTAATGCCTAGCTCACAAGGTGACTGGCAGGATTAAATGAAACTCCATACCTAAAGCTTATAGCACCATGCCTAACCCTCAGTAAGGGAGTCAGGAAGAGAACCAAGTCATTCCAGCCGACCATACGTTCAAGCAAAAAAATGTTTTGCATGAACTACTTCCCGCACTTTAAGTACAAACAGGAAACTCATCAAAAAAAGTTTTTCCCCAGATGTTTACAGAAGCATGCCCCTGAATCCCATTGCTCTTTCTCAGCTGACAGTCACCCAGACCTTTCCAGCTCCGCTACAGGCTTGCCATGCATTCACTTCCCCATGCTCCTCCGCTTTGGCCTCTCACAGTCACTTCTATGTTTTTGCAACTTAATTCAAATAAATATATACAATAAATGTTGAATTCTATTAAGAAATACAATTGAGTAAAGGCGTGCTGGAAGCAAGAGGAAGAAATGAACACTTTATGGAGGGCCCTTGCGATCTAAGGCATAATAGAGGTCATGCCAAGGAAATTCATACAAATGGTTCAAATATCTAGACTGCCAGAAACAATCTTGTTTCAATGAACAGCATTACGATTCATTCATTTAACAAATATCTAATCAGTTCCTACTGTGTGCATGTCCCTGTGTTAGCTGTTGGCATACCATGTAAGTCAAAACAGATACGGTCCCCGCCTTCTCTGTTTTACAGTGATGGTGGGAAAGACCAGCATTTATTAAGGCCAAGAAATAAGCAGACAAAAACCGCAGCTCTGAGAAATGCTATCAGAGCTAGTGAGAGAGAGAGAGAGAGACAGAGATACTGTACAACAAAACCCCATCTAGCAGGATCTACACTTGCTATGCTTTAAGGGAAATTCTCTGAGGACAGGATACTTGATTCAAGACTTTAAAGTTGGCCCAAATGTACATCAACTCATGAGTGAATAAATAAAATATGATATATTCACCGAGTGAAATATTATTTGGCCATAAGAAGGAATGAAGTACTGATTCATGCTATAGCATGTACGAACTCTGGAAACATTACGCTGAGTGAAAGAAGCCAGTCAAAATATACCACATACTGTATATTTCACTTATATAAAATGTCCAGAATGGGAAAATCTATAGAGACTGGAATTGGATTGTGGGTGCTTAGGGCTGACCAGCTAGGGGTGGGTGGGATGAAAAGTAACTGCTAACAGGTGTGAATGAGGAGTGGTGGCTAATGAGTAGGGAATTTCTTCTCGCAATTATGAAATTCTTCTGAAATTAGATAGTGGTGAGGGTTGCAGAACTCTGAATATACTAAAAAGCACAGAAATGTACACTTTAAGTGGTATGTGAATCATATCTCAATAGTTATTTAAAAATACTGGAAGGCTGGGAAGATGATGAGCTGAGGGGAGCAAGGGTTCTGTGTTTGGAGGAAACATGGTACACACAATTGGAAAGACAGAAAGGTCAGTATGGCCAGAATAGGGAGGGTCAGACATGAGATCAAGACGAAGAGGGAGTAAGTGGTCCACACGGGACCCCAATGGTCACGTTAACATTTTGTCTGTCCAAAGCACACAGGGGATATCACTGGAGGGTCTTAAGTAGCAAAGGGGAAATGACAACCAATTTTCCATTTTGAAAAGATCATGTGGCTGAAATAAGGAAAATATATTGGAGGAAACCTAACAGTATACGCACAGACCAATTAAGAGGCTGTGAGAGTCCAAGGCAAGGGTCACGGTAGCACTGTGGACAGATTAGGGTAGCACAAGGTAGACACAAGGTAGCACAAGGTGGACAGATTAGGATGTTTGAGATGTCAAATCAATAGAAAAAGGTGATTGATTGGTATTTAGTATTCAAGAAGAGAAACAGGGAGACTGTTGGTTCCATGAGTCTAGAGCTTCCTGGAGAGGCCTGAACTTGAGATGTGAATCTGTGAACCACCTAAAGAGAGATAAATGGAACCCTGGGCGTGTGTGAACTTGGCTCTGCAAGAAGGGAAGAAAAAGTCAACTGGACTGTGAGGCATTCTAATATTGAGTAGCCTGATGCTGCATAAATGGAATCTAATCCTAAGACAAACCCAAAATGAGAGTCATTCTATGAAATAACTGGCCTGTACTCTTCAACTGTGTCAAGGGAAGATAGAAATTGCGCCACATAAAAGAAAACCAAAGATACATGTCAACTAAATGTAATATGTTACTCTAAACCGGAACATTTTGCTCTAGAAGGACAAGACATATGTATATTTATATTTATAATTGTATTTATATACATATAAAGATTGGGCAACTGGTAAAACTTGAACAGCGTCAACAGATTCACAGGTTGTCATGTATCAGTGCTTTTCCGTCCTGATTTTCGATGGTTAGATCATGCATATGCAAGGAGAGTATCCTTGTATACAGGGATTATAAACTAAGTATTCTAGGATGATAGGGCAAGAAGTTGGCACCTTGTTCTCAAATGGTTCAGAAGAAAATAAAGTTCTTCGTATTAGTCTTGCTACTTTTTCAGAAGTCAGTGGGCATGACCCATTTGAGAGAACAGAATATAAAATAGGAGGTCATCAATGATACAGCAGCAGGGAGAGAGTTTGAGAAACAATGAAATGGCTGTTGTGTTACATGGGACAATGAGTTGATCAGAGAGGTAGAAAAGACTGTCAGGAAAGTTTAGAGCTCACATCAAGATAGTGAATATGCACAAAACAAAGCCATCCATGCCTTTCAAGGAGTCCCATTCAAGGACTTAAAAACTGTAGCATTTAAAAATGATTCCTTGGGGGAACCTGGGTGGGTCTTTTGGAAAAGCATCCGCCTTCAGCTCAGACCAGGTCATGATCTCAGGGTCCTGGGGCCAAGACCCGTATCATGCTCCCTGCTCAGCCAGGAGTCTGCTTCTTCCTCTCTCTCTCTGCCCCTCCCCACCTCTTGTGCTCTGTCTCCCTCTCAAATAAATAAATACAATCTTTAAAAAGAATGATCCCTTAACTGATATGTATATGCAACTTAGTAAACACATTTATGTCTGATAATATACCTTATTATAGGTTATCTCTTCTTCAATTTCATTTGAGAATAACTCTAACACTTTTAAAAGATATTAGAAAAATAAAGTTTAAAACTCACAGAACAGTTATATTTAGTATGTGTGTGTATATGTATGCATATGTACAATGCACATTTCATTTTAATAAAATAATAGCACAGGTTGTTTAAGATATCATCTTAACACTTACTTCAAGACCAACACAATTAGTTTGTGTTAGTAACTGTTTAATACAGAGTTTCTGGATAGAACTGAATTTATTTATAAACTATTTGCCTCCTGACAATATCTAGGCAAAGAATGGGTAAAAACCACAGCTGAATAAAAATATTAAATCCAAAGTTGTTACTGGCCAGCTGAAACCCAACTATAATATAAGTAAAAATTCTCTCTGAATGTCAAATTCAGTGAAATGAGATATTTACAAAACTGTCGTTTATATACTTTTCCAGACCTTGCTAGTCTCCAGGTGAAGAGTACCTTTATATGACACATATTCATCTAGGGTCTATATTTCTCATAAGATATAATGACTCCAGGTTATTTTAATAATTTCTTCTCTGGTCTACACCAAATGGAAAAACTCTTTTGATTTGGTTTAGCTCAGATGCATTCTGAACTGACACATAGCTTAGCAAGCAACCAACTTCTGAGACTACTGTCAGTAAGGATTTGGAATATAATGTGGTTGTGTGTGTGTTCTAAGTTTGCGTGTAGGAGGCAGTTAAAGATCTCCTTGGCAATTTAGAAGGGGAAGGGTAGTGTGTCAGAACTCTACTGAGTTTTAGGGATGTGTACATCATGATGCACTGTGAAATGTAAAACAATGTAAAGTATGCCTCTATTTCCGTACCAAAAAACCTCCATAGAGATTACCCACCCCCCAGCTATGGTCCCTTGCATATATACACCTCTGTATCAGCAAGGAGAAAAGGTGTGAAAAGCTAACAGTGTGTTATTGCTTATTCCATCATGATGTGGGAGCAAGGGCTGAAGGGCAGAACCACAGAAATGGTTAGAGAAATATTTTATGCAAAATATTAAACGTAGATGTTTCTGTATAACAGATAAAGATGATCCTAATTTTGATCTCAGTATTATTGACTCTCCTTCTGAAGAACTGGAGGATATTTGTCCCTCTGATGGATGCTGCCAAGAACGGTCACTTTATCCCTGATCTCCTGAAAAGGTCTGTCTTTGGAAGAGTATCTTTTTGTGTTCTGGGAGAAGTACACCATGAGAGGGACACATTTTACACAAGCCACCTACGTCAAATTCAGCGCATGCTCTCAAAGAACTCTTCAGTTAATTGGCTGGTTAGCAAGATGACACCCAGAGCACTTGAAACTATGCAGAATTACAAAGAAAACCCTTCCAAGTGGCTCACATCACATTTAACCAATTATGGTTAGCACTTTTAGGGATCATAAAATATGCTTTAAAATGTGGCCCAAACATAATCCAAAGCAAAGAGTTTCAAACAAAAGAGCAAAGATCTTGGCCACCCTCTTCCCACAAACAAAAGAGAATCCTGCGAATAGTGCCTTTCTGGCCTTAAGAAAGAGTCAGTGTACGATTCTGCTCAACTCGTACCCTTGAAAGTTAACAAGAGAACATAAGTAACAAAAAGGTGGTTTCCAAGAAAACAACAAGCCCCTCAAATGTAAAAAGCAAGAATTTTATCAGTATTTGGTCAACAGAGTAGACCAAAGCATGTCCCCACCTTTTCAGATGACAACCATAACGAGTTTCCTCACAGGGTCACATACCCAGGCTGGGCCAAGTATGGATATAGAAACATTTCACATTTACAGTTTAAGTCATTCTGAAAAAAAAAAAAAACAACAAAACAAACAAACAAACAAACAAACAAGAGGTAGGAGCTTAGTTTGACAAATACTTAGGAGTTTTCTAACAGCCTAGACATCCAGAGTTCCTACCCTGGCTTACCCAAAAATTATTTTCATGCAGATCATAAACTACAGAACATTGTTTTCAGTCATGACCCTAGAGCAATACAAAACCTCCTTCTGCAAAGGACCATGACAGCAGCTTGAGACAGTAATTAAATATGGTGGCATTATTATTTATGTGCATACTTATATAATATTTACATTATGATGATACCCATCTTTTATTGACTGCCTACTATGTGTCAGGCACTCTGCCAAGCGCTTTATACACTTCATGGTATTTACTTCTCAAACAACTCTGTAAGGTAGGCATTATCTTTCCTGGTTTACTGCTAGAAACAGATTCAGATCTGCAATTTGCTTCAAGTCACTGAGCTGTTCAAACTGAGGGCTATCAGATTCGAAAAGTCAACTCTCTCTGGCTACACCTCAAGGAATCTATGTGTGTTTATCACTGAACTGGGAACAGATTCAGGCTCCAGTCTGTGGGTACAAAAGAACACAGCAGAGACTGTGTGAGTGAGTCTTCGGGGCAATAGAAGCTGCCTCAGGCAAGCAGGACAGAGGAGTGCTGAGCTTTCCTTCAATCCAAATGTTCCTTCTGCTCTGAAATTGTTCAGAGAGAATGAATTCTTCCCCCTGATCCTTCTAGTTAGGCCCTAGCTGGCTCATAACAGAACATCAAGCCCAACGAGACAGCTCTCACACAAGTAAAACTAAGCTCCACATTTGTAGTTTTCTACTCAAAAATCAAGTCATTCTGTATCAATCACACACTTCAACTTTCCAAAACCTCCTACCATTTCCTTGCTCCAAATCCATCGCCACCCAAGCGAGAAGCAAGGGGATTCTGCCTTAATCTCCAAACTGACCTAGATAAGTAGCTCCATGTGAACAAGACACTCAAGACCCAGATTTGGTTAATGTCACACGGGGTCCTCTCCAAGTGTTATTTACAGCTGTTCTGTCCAGTTTGGTTGCTGCTGGCCCATGTGGCTACTGAGTGGGTAAAATGTGGCTAGTCCAAGTACAGGTGTGCTGCAAATCTAAAATACACACCAGACTTTGAAGACTTAGTATGAAAAAAGGAATGTGAACTATATCACTAGCGATTACTTATTGGTTAAATGCTAAAATTAATGGATTTTTAACCTAGAATATCCAAAATCTTTTGTCAAAACTCATCAGTTTCTTCTTACTTTTAAAAATACAGCTACTAGAGAAGATGGCCAAGGAGTAGGAGACCTAAATATCATCAGGTCCCAGAAGTTCAGCTAGGCAGTTATCAAACCATTTTGAACACCTACAAACTCAATAGGAGATTGAAGAGAAGAAGAGCAGCAATTCTGGGAAGAGAAAATTGACCACTTTCTGGAAGGTAGGAAATGAGGAGAACTGAATCAGAGGCAATATATGGGAAGAGACTGCAGGGGTAGGGGCCGGCTCCTGGCAAGCAGTAGATCAGTGGAGCACAAAATCGCAACTTTTAGAAGTCTGCTCCATTGAGGGATGTCACTCCAGAGGCTAGGCATGGGGGTGGAGACCACGTGGGGACAGTGTGGTTTCAGGACCCATGGGGTCACAAAAGATCAGGGGTGCCTAAGTGTGGCAGACCTCCCAGGTATCGAGTGGGTTAGCTGGCTACAGAGATGGAGCTGAGGAGTGGCTCTCAGCTCAGGTTTACCTTAGACTGTGATCCGAGGCAGAGCTGGGCCACTGCTCTTCAAGCAGGGATGCCACTAGTGGCGGATCTGGGGAGACTCATCTGCCTCAACTGGGGGGAATGGCGCGGGAGCATGCTGCAGGAATTGGCTGGGTTTGGAGACTCCAAATGGGGCTGTGCGCCAGAGATAGAAATGCTCCAACACAGAATGGGTGAGCTTGGAGTGCAGCCAGAGAACAGGGAGACGTGAGTGACTGACTGCTTTTCTCTGAGGGCGCACTGAGGAGCGGGGCCCTGAGCTCTCAGTTGCTACAAGGCCAGAGACTGGGAGGCTGCCATTTTCATTCCCAGCATCCAAATCTGTACAGAAAGTGTTCAGGGAAGAGAAGCTACTGAGAAAGAATCCAAGCAGATTACTTAGCCTGGCCCCTGGCAAGGGCCGTGCAATTCCACCTTGAGCAAAGACATTTAAGAATCGTGGCAACAGGCCCCTCCCCCAGAAGATCAGCAAGAACATCCAGCCAAGACCAAGTTTACCAATCAATGGGAACTATGGAACTCCAGAGTGAGGGGGGGGAAAGCAACACACAGAATTCATGGCTTTTCCCCCATGATTTTTTAGTCTTTCAAAGTTCAATTTTTAAAATTTTATTTTCTTCTTACTCTATTTTTTAAAAAAAAATTTCCTCTTTTAACTTTTTTAACTAATTTATCTTAACAATACCTTTTAAAAATCTTTCTAAATATTCATTGTTATAGTCATAGTCTATCCCTTCATTGTATTTAACCTTATTTTTTGTACACATATCGGTTTTTCTTTCTTTAAAATTTTGGTATACAATTTCGTCTAATAGATCAAAATATACCTTAAATCTAGCACATGGCTTTGTTCTAGTCCCCAGCCTGATCACATTCTTTCCTCTTTTTTTCCTTCTTTTCTTTATTCAACCAGATTCTTATCCTATCAATTCCATTTTTAGAATCCCTTTTAATTTTCATCTTTACAATCATATCCCATCCCTTCATCATATTTACCCTTATTTTTGTGTGTGTATGTATGTGTGTGTGTGTATGTATATATGTGTGTGTGTGTGTGTGTGTGTGTGTGTGTGTGTATATATATATGTAAAAACAGGTAGTTTCTTTTAACAGACCAAAATACACCCAAAATCAAGTGTGTGGCTCTGTTCTATTCACGGGTCTATATACTATTACGTTTTTTGTTTTTTCCTCCTTTCTTTACCCCTGGTTTTGGATCTCTTCTGATTTGGTAGTGTATATCTTTCTGGGGTCATTTATATACTCTTAGTATTTTGTTCTCACCTGGATAAAATGACAAGGCAGAAAAACTCACCACAAAAAAAAGGAATGAGAGGCAGTACCGATGGCTAGGTACCTACTCAATATGGACATTAGTAAGATGTCAGAACTCAGGTTCAGAATGATGATTATCAAGGTGCTAGCTAGCTGGGCTCAAAAAAAGCACTGAAGATACCAGAGAATCCCTTTCTGGAGAAATAAAAGCCCTTTCTGGAGAAATGAAAGAAGTAAAATCTAACCAAATTGAAATTTAAAAAAGCTACTAATGAGGTATAATAAAAAATGGAAGCTCTTTTTCCTAGAATAAATGAGGCAGAAGAGAGAATTAGTGATACAGAAGACCAAATGATGGAGAATAAAGAAGCTGAGAAAAAGAGAGACAAACAACTACTGGACAACAAGGGGAGAACTCAAGAGATAGTGATACCATAAGATGAAACAATATTAGAATAGTTGTGATCCCAGAAGAAGAAGAAAGAGAGAAGGGGGCAGAAGGGAATATTGGAGCAAATTATAACAGATAATTTCCCTAATTTGACAAAGGCAACAGCATCAAAATCCAGGAGGCAGAGAGAATTCCCCTCAAAATCAATAAAAATAGGTCCACACCCCCATCATCTAATAGTAAAACTTACAAGTCTCAGTGACAAAGAGAAAATCCCGAAAGCAGCTTGGGACAAGAGGTCTGTAAACATACAATGGTAGAAATCTTAGACTGGCAGCAAACCTACGCACAGAGAGCTGGCAGGCCAGAAATAATATATTCAGGCACTAAACAAGAAAAATATGCAGCCAAGAATACTATATCCAGCTAGGCTGTCACTGAAAATAGAAGGGGAGATAAAAAGCTTCCAGGACAAGCAAAAACTAAAAGAATTTGCAAACAGTAAAACAACACTACAGGAAATATTGAAAGGGATCCTCTAAGCAAAGAGAAAGACTAAAAGTAACAGACCAGAAAGGAACAGAGACAATATACAGTAACAGTCACCTTATAGGCAATACAATGGCAATAAGTTCATACCTTTCAATGGTTACCCTGAATGTAAATGGGCTAAATGCCCCCAATCAAAAGACATAGTGTTATCAGAATGGATAAAAAAACAAGACCCATGGATATGCTGTCTGCAAGAAACTCATTTTAGACCCAAAGACACCTCCAGATTGACAGTGAGGGGTGGAAAACAATTTACCATGCTAATGGACATCAAAAGAAAGCTGGAGTGGCAGTCCTTATATTAGACTAATTAGATTTTAAGCCAAAGACTATAGTAAGAGATGAGGAAGGACACTGTATCATGATTAGAGGATCTGTCCAACAAGAAGATCTAATAATTTTAAATAACTATACCCCTCACATGGGAGCAGCCAATTATATAAACCAATTAATAACAAAATCAGAGAAACACATCAGCAATAATACAGTAATAGTAGGGGACTTTAACACTTACCTCACTGAAATGGACACATCATCTAAGCAAAACATCAAAAAGGAAATAAAGGCTTTAAATGACACACTGGACCAGACAGACAGCACAGATTTATTTAGAACATTCCATCCCAAAGCAACAGAATACACATTCTTCTCAAGAACACGTGCAACATTCTCCAGAACAGATCACAACCTGGGTCATAAATCAGGCCTCAACCAGTGCCAAAAGACTGGGATCATTCCCTGCATATTTTCAGACCACAATGCTTTGAATCTAGAGCTCAGCCGCAAGAGGAAAGTTGGAAAGAACTCAAATACATGGAGGCTAAAGAGCATCCTACTGAACAATGAATGGGTCAACCAGGAAATTAAAGAAGAATTTTAAAAATTCATGGAAACAAATGAAAATGAAAACACAACTCTTCAAAATCTGTGGGACACAGCAAAGGTGGTCCTGAGAGGAAAGTATATAGCAATACAAGCCTTTCTTAAGAAACAAGAAAGGTCTCAAGTACACAAGCTAACCCTACACCTAAAGGAGCTGGAGAAAAAACAGCAAAGAAAGCCTAAACCCAGCAGGAGAAGAAAAATAATAACAATCAGAGCAGAAATCAATGAAATAGAAACTAAAAGAATAGTAGAACAGATCAACAAAACTAGGACCCGGTTCTTTGAAAGAATTAATAAGATTGATAAATCCCTGGCCAGGCTTATCAAAAAGAAAAGAGAAAGGACCCAAATTAATAAAATCATGAACGAAAGAGGAGAGCTCACAACCAACACCAAAGAAATACAATTATAAGAACATATTATGAGCAACTATATGCCAGCAAATTTGACAATCTAGAAGAAATGGATGCATTCCTAGAGACATATAAACAACAGAAACTAAACCAGGAAGAAACAAAAACCCTGAACAGACCCATAACCAGTAAGGAGATTGAAGCAGTCATCAAAAATCTCCCAACAAGAGCCCAGGGCCAGACGGTTTCCCCTGGGAATTGTACCAACATTTAAAGAATTAATACCTATTCTCCTGAAACTGTTCCAAAAATTAGAAATGGAAGGAAAACTTCCCAAACTCATTTTATGAGGCCAGCATTACCTTGATCCCAAAACCAGACAAAGACCCCATCAAAAAGGAGAATTTCAGACCAATATCCTTGATGAACACAGATGCAAAAATTCTCACCAAAATACTAGCCAACAGGATCCAACAGTACATTAAAAGGATTATTCACCCTGACCAAGTGGGATTTATTCATGGGCTGCAAGGTTGGTTCAACATCCACAAATCAATCAGTGTGATAAAATACATTAATAAAAGAAATAATAAATAATAAATTTATCAATGTGATAAAATACATTAATAAAAGAAATAATAAATAATAAATAAATAATAAATAAATAAATAAATGAAATAATAAAAGAAAATACATTAATAAAAGAAAGAACAAGAACCATTTGATACTCAATAGATGCTGAAAAAACATTTGACAAAGTACAGCATATTTTCTTGATCAAAACTCTTCAAAGTGTAGGGATAGAGGGTACATACCTCAATATCATCAAAGTCATCTATGAAAAACCCCCAGAAAACATCATTCTCAATGGGGAAAAACTGAGAGCTTTTCCCCTAAGGTCAGAACACGGCGGGGATGTCCACTATCACCATTGCTATTCAATACAGTACTGGAAGTCCTAACCTCAGCAGACAACAAAAAGAAAAGGCATTTGAATCGGCAAAGAAGAAGTCAAACTCTCACTCTTTGCAGATGATATGATACTTTACATGGAAAATCCAAAAGACTCCTCTCCAAAAGTGCTAGAAGTCATAGAGGAATTCAGTAAATTATCAGGATATAAAAATCAATGCTCAGAAATCAGTTGCATTTCTATATACCAACAGTAAGAACGAAGAAAGAGAAATTAAGGAGTTGATCCCATTTACAATTGCACCCAAAACTATAAGATACCTTGGAATAAACCTAACCAAAGAGGCAACGAATCTGTACTCAGAAAACTATAAAGCACTCATGAAAGAAATTGAGGAAGATACAAAGAAAGGGAAAAGTGTTCCATGCTAATGGATTAGAAGAACAAATAATGTGAAAATGTTTATACTACCTAAAGCAATCTACACATCTAATGCAATCTCTACCAAAATACCATCAACTTTTTTCAAAGAAATGGAACAAATAATCCTAAAATTTATATGGAACCAGAAACGACCCCAAATAGCCAGAGGAATATTGAAAAAGAAAACCAAAGTTGGCAGCATCACCATTCCAGACTTCAAGCTCTATTACAAAGCTGTAATCATCAAGACAGTATGGTACTGGCACAAAGACAGACACTTGGATCAATGGAACAGAATAGAGAGCCCAGAAATGGACTTTCAACTCTATGGTCAACTAATCTTTGACAAAGCAGGAAAGAATGTCCTGTGGAAAAAAAGACAGTCTCATCAACAAATGGTGTTGGGAAAATTGGACAGCCACATGCAGAAAAATGAAACTGGACCATTTCCTTACACCACACACAAAAATAGACTCCAAATGGATGAAAGACCTCAATGTGAGACAGGAATCCATCAAAATCCTAGAGAAGAACACAGGCAGCAACCTCTTCAACCTCAGCCACAGGAACTTCTTCCTAGAAACATCGCCAAAGGTAAGGGAAGCAAGGGCAAAAATGAACTATTGGGACTTCATCAAGATCAAAAGCACAAGGATAGACCAGCAAAGGAAATAGTCAACAAAACCAATAGACAACTGACAGAATGGGAGAACATATTCGCAAACGACGTATCAGATAAAGGGCATGTTTCCAAAATCTATAAAGAACTTATCAAACTTAACACCCAAAGAACAAGTAATCCAATCAAGAAATGGGCAGAAGACATTAACGGACATTTCTGCAAAGAAGATATCCAAATGGCCATGAGACACATGAAAAAGTGCTCAACATCACTTGGCATCAGGAAAATATAAATCAAGACCACAGTGAGATACCACCCCATACCAATCAGAACGGCTAAAATGAACAAGTCAGGAAATGACAGATACTGGCGAGGATGTGGAGAAAGGGGAACCCTCCTATAGGCACTGCTGGTGGGAATGCAAGCTGGTACAGCCACTCTGGAAGACAGTATGGAGGTTTCTCAAAAAGTTGAAAATAGAGCTACCTTATGACCCAGCATTCGCACTACTGGGTATTTATCCCAAAGATACAAATGTAGTGATCCAAAGGGGCATGTGCACCCAAGTGTTTATAGCAGCAATGTCCACAATAGGCAAACTATGGAAAGAACCAAGATGTCCATCAACAGATGAATGGATAAAGTAGATGGTATAGGTATGTATGTATACACATACACACATACATGTATCATATATGTGTACACATATATGTACATATACACATGTATGTATATACACATATAAAACACATACAATGGAATACTACGCAGCCATCAAAAACCCCGCAAATCTAGCCATTTGCAATGACATGGATAGAACTAGAGGGTATTATGGTAAGCAAAATAATTCAACCAGATAAAGACAATTATCGTATTATATGATCTTTCTGATATGAGGAATTTGAGAGGCGGGGGGGTACCGTGGGGGGGGGTTGGGAAGGAAAAAATGAAACAAGATGGGATCAGGAGGGAGACAAACCATAAGAGACTCTTAATCTCAGGAAACTGAGGGTTGCTGTGGGGTGGAGGAGAGGGATAGGGTTGCTGGGTTATGGACATTGAAGAGGGTATGTGCTATGGAGAGGGCTGTGAATTGTGTAAGACTGATGATTCACAGACTTGTACCCCTGAAGCAAATAATACATTATATGTTAATTAAAAAAAAGAAAAGAAAAGAAATACAGCTACTAGAAAACTTAACTTTTTGTATGCCACTTGCATTACAGTTCTATGGGACAGGACTGGTCTGGAATAAAGTCTCACCAATGCTGTTTCAAGACTGAAGTTCTGACTCCTATACAAGTTCTTTTTTAGTTTAATCCCAGTAGGAAGAACTGCCATAACGTTGCAGCCATATTAAATCTATGGTAGGTGGAGACTAAGGGAAAACACAGAGAGCAGGTAGGTTTGAAAAAAGGAATGAAAGAAAGAGAAAGAAGTCCAAGGAGAACTATGTACTTTCTTTTAAAAATGAAATTGCTGATCTGGGTGGTGGCATGAAGTCATTTTCAAAAGAAGGTCAACAGCAATTTAGAATTAGGTCCCTTCCTAATTCACAAAGTTAAGTCAAGTACAGTATAGGCCGAGGCTATTCTTGGACCTTGGTTGAAAGATACTGCCTTTCCACTTGTTTAGCTAATGACTTTCGAATGATAATTATAGCTCATTGTTGTTCCCTCTTAAAAACCATTGACATCCATCCAAAAAATTATAGCTTACAGTGAGGGAATATTTATGGGATATTTATAGCCTGTGATGAAAACCCTGGGGGAACTGCCAGGAGGGAGGATTATTTATCAATTTCTCTTTCTTCAAGTTTGAATTTTCTTGAGATTCCTATCCAAAAGACATTTGGTAATCCTACGTAACACTAACGTGTGAAGATAATTTGGCATATTGGTCAACTGAAAGAAAAACCCTTTTTTCTTTAAAGAATGGTGGGGAGATAATCTGGTTGATCTCACTGAAAAACATAGTAGACCAAAAAAGTCCACTCAAGGAAGTAGCGTTGCATACTTGAAATATTTTTTTGAAATGCGCCAAGAAAAATAAAGTAAAATCAAGGAGGAAAAGCTGGAGCTTCAATTTCTGGAGATTGTACTTCCTGGTGATATAAAAACAAAAGTTAAATTCAGAGAGACTAGACTCTGAAGTTAGCATCACATAAAAAACAATAGAAAATATTTAACTATGTGCATATGTTTGTACACAAACAGAAATAGATATAAACAGACCTTAATTAGCGTCGTAGACTTTAATTATCTTTGTACAGTAATTGGGAATGGTTTTGTTCTGATTTATTCCATAACGCTTACTGTGTTCCGTTAACAACTAATTTTTTTCCCCTTACAGCCCGTAATAGAAGGCTTTTACCGCGGACTTTGTTACATCTGCTTCTCATTTAATGACCATTGTTCTGGGCTGTCAGAGCAAGCAGCTACACAACTTCCCGATTCTGGAAGATTAAGCAAATATTTTGACAATGCCTGGATTTTTTTTCTTCCTTTTTTTTTTTTTTCCACAGAATAAAAATAAAAAGAATCTTTTACTTACCCACACAATGTTAGTAGAGTTCTTAATCGAAAGAGTATAAAGAACCAAGCGGCGGTTAAAGGTACTTCATGTGGCAAAATACATCAAGCAATTTTCTGTTCCATTTCACGTAAGAGCCCTAAGAATCCTGCCTGAACTACACAGCTGGGGTCACAGGAACCGTTCTGGGACTGCAGGGAGGGCATGGGACCCCCGGGGCAGAGCCACCTGGAGGCTTTTCAACTATCACTGGCTTCTGGAACAAAACAGAGGGCTCCTGCTCACCTTGAAGGGCACAATAGGTAAAATGAATGATAGGTGTCTGAATCACTAATAAATACCATGTAAGAAAAGCTATTTTTTATATAACAAACACTTTTTTACGCTACATAACAAACTGTAATACCACTGACGGCGTGAAGACAAGGATCATGACTCTTCCTACAGACGGTGGCTACAAACAAGAACAGAAGTACTTCGAAGAGATGGGGGAGGGATGGGAGAGGGAGAGGCAAAGCTGGGGGAGGGGATGTGGAGAAAATCCATTAACCCCCATAAGCATTCATCGGTTCCATAAAGACTCTGAAAGGCAGAAAACAAACCAACAAAAAACATGAAAAATAAATAAATGCTCTAACTTTGTGTGGTGACAGACGTCAACGAAACTTAGGAATCATGTGGGAATCATTTTGGAATGTCTGCCTTATCAAATCATTCAACTTCTACAATGCTATATGTCAATTAGAGCTCGATAAACCCAAAGTAGGGGGGAGGGCGAAAGAAATTCTAACAAGTCATGGCAGCCCTGGTATTTGGAGTTGCTGTGGTTGTCACTGGAGTGAGGAAGAGGCCTAAGAACAGAAGAACTTAACTAGTCTCTGCCCCTCCCAGCAGTTCAGGAAAGAAGTCCCAGAAAGATAAGTAGGAAAAGTAAACAAGGTAAGACCAAGGAGAGAATTAACCCCAGAGGCATAAGCCTCTTCAAACTTTCAGGTGGGGAGCCTCTCTTTATGGGCTGCACCTGGCAGAGAAAATTCCTGCAAGAAAGAGCTGGGATCCAAAGAGGCAGATTCTGTGAGGAAGATGTGACACGGATGGGCCATCGGAGAGCACCAGCAAAGCAAGAAGAAACAACCCTTTGGAGGAGGCAGAGATTTCCCTTGCTGCCATGAGATGGCTTCAGATCTCCACTGGTTTGCATTTACTCTAGAGAGGAAAACACAAAGCAGGGTGTGTACTTCAGGAAGCACAAAGCTAAGGCCATCAAGTTCATGGATAAGCCACTGGCACACTGCCTGTTGTCATGTGTCCTGTGGAGGGTACCCCTGGAACAATCTCTTCATGGCTGACACCACTGGCTGGGCCCTTATTTGCAGCAAGTCTGTATTTTGCAATGAACATGTGAGATGACTTCTCTGGACAGTTTCATTAAACACCCATCCTTTTCAAAGACAAAGGCCCCATAATTTCCTTTAAATATGTTTTCATGTTCCCATGGCCAGTTATTGCTAAAAGCAATACAAAGAAACAAAAGCCTTGACTTCCGTTTAGAAGTCTCAAGGAATGTGTCTGCCTCAGAGCAGAGATTCACAAAGTTGTGGTATTGAAATTGCTTACCCCTCTTACTCACAAAACTCAGTCAAAAGAATCTGAATTAGTAGGTATGGGGATACCATATTTTTAACAAACACTCTGGGTGATTTTGATTGTGATTTCTTTTCTTTTTCTTTTTTTTAAATTGTGATTTCTTACAGAATTACTCTACGTGATTCCGCATGCTCTCATGCAGGTGGTTAAGGAACTCAAGTTTCACACACACAGGTCAGTGCTGCTCTAGAAGCTGTACAGACTGCCACTATGATACCAGCCTCCTGAAACACAATAGTCCCTAACAGCCCTCGAGGGCACATACACAGCAACAGGGCTGGAAACAGCGACTAAACCACGGAGGCACCTGGTGGGAATGTGCCTCACTCTGTGGGAAGCCCATTAAACACCAGGCTCGGACGAAAGGACCTCGCAATGCAGCCCCAGTTAATTCAATGCAACAGGCAGGTATTGAACCTCTGTGATGTCTCTGGAACTCCACTAGATGCTGAGGATGATACGAAGACAAAAGAAAATGACCCTGTCCTCAAGGAGGTCATCAGCAAGAGGGCAAGAGAGATGTAAGCCTTTGAAGGCAAGATGTCTTGAGATGAATGTCCTAACAGAAGATAGAACCGGAGATGGAAGAATGACCCTGGTACAGTGAGGAAGGAGTCATTAACTCTGATGGGGGCAGTTAGGAAAGGCTTCCCTGAAGAGCAGACATAGCATGCCATTGAAAGAGATCAATAAGCAAGCCCAAGAAATTGTTTAATGACTTCTTCATTCATGGAAACAACCCAGAAAAAGCCTGAGGGACCATCCCTGTCCCGCATTAACGTGTGTGTGCTTAAGAGTTGATTAAATGTTTGTTGTTACTGTAGTCTATCACATTTTTAAAAACAAGTATGAACATTTATATACTGTTCTGATCTTCAGAGTGGGGAAAAGAAAAATCCTACAATACTTGTCTTTTATAAATGCAAATCCTCCAAGTTCACAATAAAATAAGAATGGCAAATTAGTGAATGTATGATGGACTAGTCAGCCAAAGCAGAAGCTTGAGAAGGCCCGTGTTTTTCGTTGCAGTAAGACTAAACAGCAGTTTCCCCCCCATTATATATGGCTGTCTCTTTCCACTACAATCACAAATAATTTCTTCAGACCCACACAGGAAACAGGTATTGATCACAATAAGCCACTGCATCCACAAACACCTGCTTCAGTGGGTTATGGTCTCCATGGAAACCCTCCAATAGAACCAATCTGAATTCAATTTCAGAAGTAATGAGAGCAGATAATTTTACACTCAATCAATCACTGTCAGCCGCCGTTATCAGCCAATCAGTCATTATGTCAGTCAGTCACACTTTCGACAAACTTCTTCTGTGGCATGGTCAGACAAGAATGTTTTGACATCCAGAAGCAACACAATCAAACTGGCTCCTCTTTCCTGGCAGGAAGCCAGAGACATAGCAATGCATTGTGTTTGCAAAGGCAATAAACAGATAAGCCAACCAAAATACACTACAGTTGTAGAAGAATCTAGGGAGCAATTTCAGTAATTGTTATGATACTTGAGACAGAGAAGTACTTTAGACCCAAAGGTCACATACAGATCTTCCTTGTCTTACGATGGTGTTCTCTCTCAATAAACATATCATCAGTTGACAAAATCTGAAGTCGAAAATATATATAATACATCTAATCTACTGAACATCAGAGCTTTTAGGCTAGCCTGCCTGAAACAGGCTCAGAACACTCCCATTAGACCATAGTTGGGCAAAATCGTCTAACACAAAGCCAATTTCATTAGACAGTGCTGAATATCTCAATGGTGTACTGAAAATGAAAAATAGAATGGTTATAGGGGTACAGTTGGTTTTAAGTGTATTACTTGTTTACTCTTGTGATCACATGGCTCACTGGAAGCTGAGGCTCCCTTGCTACAGTCCAGCATCATAAGAGAACATTCTACGGCATATTTTTGGCCCAGGAAAAGATCAAAATTCAAAACTTCAAGTATGGTTTCTACTCAAAGTACATTGCTTTTGCACCATCCTAAAGTTGAAAAATCATAAATTCAACCATCCTAAGTCAGGGACCATCTGTAATTTAATCCTCCCATTTAAATGTGAACAAAAGAGAGAAGCAGAGATGTTCTAGAGTATCTGACCAAAGCCACACAGCAAACTGGTAGAAAACCCAAGACTAAAGCATGATTTTCTCTGAGCCCCCTGATCTTCCAGAATGTCATGTTACCATTATTAAATGCCTTCTTTTTTGAAGCAAGAGAGCTTTTTGAAGGTTAGGTTCTATCTAAGCAGAGTGCCCAGAGCCTGTGGGAGACTCACAGGATACTTGTGGGGCTTGTGTTCTGGAGCCAACTCAAACTTCTGTCTGTTTGAGGTTAGTCTGTCTTTGGCCAAATGCAGCTTCCGGTTTCTGAAGGGGAACAAGACTCTAAAATACTACAGGGCTACCAAATTATTGTTACAAAAATGACATTTTGATAAATTTAGGGCAAGACTACCAAGAACACATGGATTGAATTTCCCTAAAAACTCATGGGAGGGGGAGGTTAAATCTGAGGGGGAAAATCTGCTTTTGGCAAATATATTTGGGCTCTGGTCAACCTCAAACATTAGAAAAGTCATCTTGGACTTCTAACGAAACTGAAAGGCACTTTGTAAATATAGGTTCAGTCCTGGAAATCTCAAATATTCCAAGATTCCTCTACATTTCCTCTAACGATGCCTTATTAGTTTTTTTTTTTTTTTTCTTTTATACTGCTTCATTGCTTTGCCCATTTCTCAGAGAGACAGTTTTCTGAGGTTGATACTTACGTTCATTCTTGGTAAAATGGATTAACTTGTTGGGTGTCAAAGTTCAATGTGCATGAAAACCCACCCAAAGCTGTTAAAAAAATGCAGATCTCCAGACCCTTCCTCTAAGAATCTTCATCAACCAGGTGCCTCTTTAGCAAGGTGCCCAGGTAATTCTGATGCACTTTCTCTGCCAACCACCTTGGAAAACACTCGTGACTAATAATATTTGGTAAAGGATCTGCATCATTTTTCGATCATGATTTTTCAGTCACATTTCTTCCCCAGCCACTTTCAACCTCATGACTTGTATCACCTATATCACAAGAAGATGGTTTTAACGGCCATGGTTGTAAGCTTTCATACATATATACATAACCATTTCCTATTAGCTGTAAGTAGGTTTTATCTCAAAGAGGTGGATGGTGTGTGGGGCACTCTAATGCACCCATCTACATTTGTCTAGGGCACATGAGATGGAAAAGCAAAGAGGATATAGGCTCAGGCCTGAGATGAGACCAGTAATTGCAGCAAGAACTGTTTGAAAGCTTTAACATGAAATGTTTGCTTCACTTCTTTGGTCTAGTCAGCTCGCATGAACCTCAGCTCAAGCTACCCACTTTATCCTCCTGCAAAACACTGATGAAAGGCTTTTGCTTATTTATTCCCAGATCAGTAATACTGATCCTTTCCCTGCATTTCATTCTTAGTTCAATTTGTATCTTTTACTTATGTGTTTTAGGACATTTGATGACCTTTGGAACATGCTTGAATGATGACAAGCATATTGTGTAAACACTATGTAGGTCTTAAGTCTGAGGACAGGTTTTTTTCGTTTGTCTTTTTCCACTGTTGTATCCCCTGAACATGACATATTGCTTGGCACATAGTAAGTACTCGATAAATACTTACTGAAAATATAAATGTAAGGATGGCTGATTGATAGACAAGAAAAAACTCACTGATCTGAATAATGTCTGAGTAAATCAAGTTGGTTTGAAAGATACATAGTTTATAGCACTAACTGGTGACTACTCATTTTTTCAAAGGTTGTTCTTATTGATAAAACTCTTGATTAGGTGCTGTTTACCCCACAGAAACCAAGAGCAAATATAGTATTTTAAATATACCCTCCTCTGTAATGCCAGCTCCCATATAGATTTTTCTTTGCAGTCTTCAGCTCATCTCAACTTGTTATCACTTAAGCAGAAATGTCATTGGAATTCAAAATAACTAACCCATAGACATTGGGGGAGTGAAAGGGGAGGGAATATTAAAAGAAAAACAACCACACCTCACCAGGATATGTAGCGATGGGTGTTCTAGAAGCTTATAAAAATGCAGCCGTCTTTTAACCACTGTCTTTGCTATTTTCACCACAGTCGTCCCAAGCTCGCCGCCGCCATGTATCACTCAGATGACACAGGCAACTCTTGGGAAGTTTACTTACCTCACTGATGGGCCTCACAGCCTCATGCCACAGACATCATAGAAAACAACTTCAAGTTTCCCATGCAACAAACAAGAGGAGAGATGAGCTCCATGAGCTATCAGAGACCCTTCCCATCTTATCAAGGCAAAGGGGAAAGGGAGGAAAAATGAACATTTGGTGACAATCCATTGACAACCTGGTGCTGCACTAAGCTCTGCATGTACATGACCCCATTAGATGTTTCCTACATTTCCAGAAGGTATGAAGTAGTTTGTTCAGTTTACAGGGAATCAGGGCTCAGAGAACTCCAACCCCCATGGCCAAGCAGCCAAGGAACAGTAAAGCTAGGACTAAAGTAAGAACAAATATTTATTGAGGGCTTAATCAATGTCAGTCATTGTTTCATGTGTGTTAACTATTAACTCACTTAATACTCATTTCAACCTATACAGCAGGTACTTCTGTGTCCTTCTTAGAGGTTATAGAACAAACACAGAGAAGTTAAGGAACTTGTCCAAGAAGTCATAGCTGGTAAGTGGCAGAGCTAGAGATGGAACCCAGATGGTCAGCTCTGGATTTTACTCTCTTGATGATCACATCCAACCTTTCTCTATAACAGGGTCTATGTTGGCCTTTTTCCAAAGGGCAAGTTCTTTCCGGGATACAACTTCAATTTATATTTCTAGAGAAAACAAAAAAAAAAGGCACAACTCAACAACAGCCTGTTACACTCTTCCAGCACTATAAATTATGTGTTTTTGTTAAACATACAGACATGGTAGGTGGTTACAATTAAGTTAACTATACACTTTACTGCCCAAACCAAGACTCATCCAAGAGTGAAAGGGGATGCTCTTAGTAATTATTCAAGGGACGCCTGGCTAGCTCAGTCAGTTAAGTGTCGGACAGTTTTGGTGCGTGATCTCAGGGTTGTGCGACTGAGCCCCTCAGCATGGAGTCCACTTAAGATTCTCTCTCTCCTTTTCCCTCTGCCTCTTCCCTTCTTCCCTTCTAGAAGAAAAAGAAAGAAAAGAGAAAAAAATAATATTCCTCAAGGACAACAGCTGTAATCTGGAACTGACCCAGGTGAACAGGTTGCCTGGCTGCCCTGGTCAGAAATATGTGTCCAAACACACAAGATTAGATATAGTCACTTTCCGACACCTTCTGATAAGATTAGCTGGACTGCAGCTGGAAATTAAATGCCTTCTGATTGTGCACGCCTATCCCTCCTCTCCCTGTAAGAGCCACTATTCCTTTCTTTACCTAACACATTTCTTTTAACTTGTTTTCTCACAAAAGACTGTGCGTAATTGGTCAGCCACGAGAGATTAATTTGTACTTAGCTGGCTGAGCAGACACGGTGATATCTCCATAGCGTATGGTGCCAGTGGACCAGAAGCTTCTCCGTGTTAGCCTTCTTACCTGTGCTTCACTCCAGCCCTCCCAAGCCTGCTTCTTTGGGACCTGCTGGCCAAGCCCTTCATTTACCTCATTTTGCCTACTTAGAGGAATTGACTTGGAGTTTTAAATTCCCTCATGAGCCATTTTTTTTCTTTTGGAAATAGAAATACTAGCAAAGACACCCAGACTCTCCCTTTCTGGAGCAATGCAGGGAAGATTCAGGGAGGGTATTGGCTAGCAAGGTGGCACAGGAGTGGGCAAGAACTAGATCCTTCTTCTTGTTCCAGTGTAGTCAGACGTGGAGACTAGGCCTCCGGGTGGTGACAGGGACAGTCAAGACTTTACACAGTTCAAGAACTTACACGGTATTTTACATAGATTATCTCACCTAATGTTATGTGGAAGGTGCAACTGTCATTCCCATTTTAGAGACGGAGAAACTGAGGCTTAGGTTAAAAATTCTGCACAACATCCAATCTGGGCAACTTGACTTCAGAGCCAACACTCTCACCCAGAGTATCTGACCATTCAAATGCACAAACCAACCCCAGATGACAGAATATCAGAGTCAAATGGGGCCGGAGAGATTCACGCCTCCCACCTTCTCACCTAATAGATGAGGACCACAGCTGTCCCTTTTCCTCTTCCAGAAAATATTTTGTAAAAATGAATGTAAAAAAATAAATAAATGTAAAAAATACTTTGTAAAAATGAAATGTGAGAAGGTCAGAAAGCTACATCAACTAAGAAGTGCTAGCTAAATGTTAACCAGTATTACTACAGCAGCCCTTAAACCCGACTTCAGAGTTTATTCTTCTCTAATAGAGCCATTTAATACTTGGACATCAGGCACAGGGCCTGGGTGAACTCCAAGCCCCACACAAGTGCACAGCGTCCTGGGCAAAGCCTGTCATGCATTATCTCCCAGGGCAGCCACATCTGCCACGTTCCAATTTGCCACAGGATAAGGTACTTTGAAACACTATGAAGATACTGAGTACGGGGCATGAGGAATACAGAAGAGGGCAGGTGTCAAGAAAGCCAAAGGAGTTTATTTTTTCTATGTCTCCAAGCCCTCCAACCTGGCCCCTTTCCTCCGATCAGCTGGTAGGACAGGTGGAGGCAGTGACTCATGAGCACCCCGCACCCCGCTCTCAGCTCCCCATTTGGAGCACAGGCTGGAGTGACAAGAGAATCTGCAGGAACGCAAAGTCAGAACTCGGTTCCCAGAGCAAAGCCACGCTCAGAGGCTTTGACGTCAAAAACAAACCTGGTAAGAGCCGCAGAAGCGAAGCCAGCTCCTCCCTCCCCCCGGCCCCCAACTCACGAGTGGAGATGAAGGAGATTCCATTTCAGTGAAGCAGGAGGAGCACTTTTAGGATGGAAAGGCAATCTGACCCACCCCAAAGCAGTGAGCTTTGATAGAAAGAAACTGTGTGCGTGGCAAGACTTCGATTTTATTTATTTCCCAAGGGGGTGGGGGAAGGGAGCTGGTCCAGGTTTCATGTCATACGCTGCTCCTCACAAGAGCTCTGCAAGTCTCAGGCCCCATGGTGGCACCTTCTGCTCTCCTCAGGGTCACAAAACACACTCTCGGTGTTGGAGTGGAGACCTCCAGCATTTTTACATTGAGTACGTGGTTCAAGTAACACTGCGCATATACTGGGTTAAATAATATTTCTTCAAAATTAATTTCACCTGTCTCTTTTTACTTTTTTTAAATGGCCATGAGAAAATTTAAAGTTGTATAGAAGGTTAGCCTATCTGGCTCCTGCCTTATTTCCACAGCTCCAGGCTAGACTCTTTCCCACTATGAGGTCTCCATGGACCGGCAGCATTGGTATCAACTGGGAGCTTGTTAGAAAGGCAGACTTTCAGGTCCCACCCCTGACCTACTGAATCAGAATCTGCATTTTAACAAGATCCCCAGGTAATTTGCATGCACATTACAGTTTGAGAGGCACTGCCCTTGGGCCTAGAACATTACGTGGCCCTCCGCAGGAGCTTGAGAAATGGGGATAGAATGGATAAATGAGTTATCTCCAGGAAGCTGCTCCCCACAGGACACTTGGGGAAAGGGGAAGGCCCTTCCCTGTTTTTTTCTTCAGTTCATTAATACTGATGTGCTCATCAGATTAATCACTTTTCACTTTAGCATGACCATGGAATCAGGCCAAATGTGGTCCTTGAGAAAGCGTGATCCATAAATCCTAGAATCTGGTCAGAAATGTAGAATACTGAATCCTTTCTAGACCCCAGATTTGGAGTCTGGATTATGAGTAGACCCCCAAGTGAATCATAAGCATGTTCATGAGTGAGAGGTTAGGGCAGAAGGAACAGGGGCTCTCGAGAAGTGAAGACCAGCACTGTGGGGAGATTGGGCAAGTGAGGACTTGGAGGAGCCCAAGCTGGGAAGAATTTTTTCTGCTGGGCTCTCAAGGTACTCAGACCATCCAGCAATGGACTTGGGGGAGAAGGCAGCCCTAGGGCTGAGGGAAGAGACAATGGGGCATGGTGGACCCCACAGCATGCTGTTTAGCAAAGATCAGACAAAGGACTGGTATGCATCTCAACTCTCCACTTTGTTCCTTTCTAGACCTAAAATCCTTGACATGTTAGCCATAAAACAAACTCATAAAGCTGATCTTTTCCCCCCTTTTAATCGGAAGCAAATGCTCAGGGAAAAGGCCATCAGGGCATACAGAGAACAACAGGCGCAACCACTGTCTCGGTCTCCTGGCACTCTCTCCCAGACATGCACAAGCCCCACCCAGCCAACTCAGACCCCATCCACAGCATGCTAGAGGGTCGATGGCAGCGGTAGGTAGAGAGAAGAGGTAGCAGACACTGGGGAATTCAGGGAACAGGGAGGAGGAGGAAGAGGAATCGAGAAGAACAAGTCAGGTCCTGGAAATTCCATCAGAAGCTGTGTGTGCGGGAGGGAAGAACAGATGGAGGGAGGAGAATGTGAAGGTGTGTCTTAAATAAACCTCCCTTTTAAGGAGCATGAGGAAGAAGAGGTGTCTACGTGCGGCCAGAGGGCTGTACAAAATAGCAATGACCCTTATGCAAGCTCATAGTTCCTCCATCCCATTTTGGCAAAACATGACCAGTTCTTTCTGAGCTCTGACAGCTGCCCTAGGGGACACAATCCCTCAGAAGAGGCAGTGGGATACAGCCAGTAGGTTTCAGTAAGCGATAAGCCTCCTGCAAAGGGGAAGATGGACTTAGGCACACAGAACGTGTGTCACAGCCACCCCGCCTGCCCCCAGAAGAGCGTCAGCTTGAAGTTTCACCGGAGTAAGCCAGAGGTAAGCCAGAGGTAAGCCAGAGAAGTCACCACAGAGGTATTCCTGTCGAATAGAGGGTTTTCCCCAGACCCTCACACCAAGCCGCAGGGCTCCTTTGCCAGCAGTTGCTCAATATTTTAAGAAAATCAACAAACTCCAGCTGGACTGGGTGGGGTGTTATGTAGTAGGACCAGAACAGGAGAAATGGAGCTGGAATGGCTCTCGGCATCAACTCCAAAAGGTCTTCCACAGAAAGGAAAGGAACAGCCTCATTTGGTATGAGCTCTTCCAAATTCTTCTGACTTTGACACTGATCTTATTTAAAACGAAAAACAAAACCCAGAAAACAAAACCACCACCATAAAACAAACAAACAAAAAGCCAACAACAACAACAACAAACCCAAGGGCCCTCTTGGGTAGCCAGAGCCAGTCTCCTGCCAGAGGGCACATCTTGTCAAGGTGGAGGTGTGTTTTCAAGCTCAAGGCCTTTCTTTGAGAGCATCTTTTGCTCAAAAATGGGGGTCTCAGTTAGATTTAGTCTGCTGGGGCAGCCTGACGCGCTCATTTTAGACCACTCTGCCCAGAATGCACACAGTCTTTAATTAACTTCTTACTTTGAATGGGGCAGCTAGCCATACTGTAGCCAACTGTGGTGTGAACCTACAACGATTTTCTCTTTTTATTCTAGGAGGGGTAGAGGTTCTTTAGCCTGCAGAGAAGTGGCACCAGGTGACCTTGCCCGGGTAGCACAGAGGGTCTTTGATGTCATGAGTAAGTGCATTCTATCTGTCCTCACACCCAGGATCCGAATCATCTCTCTTCCCATCAGCTAGCATATGACCAGGGTCCCCCCCACAGCAACCTCCTCTGTGCAGGACTAGGAAATAAGGGAGGTTTCTCGGGGGACCAACCTGTGTCCCCTGGTTTTTGAAGGACTGCAGACCGAAGATCACTTTCTGCATTCCATACCCACATTTTTCCTAAAGAGGAAAACAACAGGCTTTGGGTTTTTGCAAGTAGGAAGGAATAAAATGCATTAAGACCCTAGAAGTGCCTCTAGAGGGCCTGGTAATAGCAACCTCCAACGCATCTCTGCCTTCTCAAAAGGGCAATTTGAACTTCTGCTTGGAGTGTCTCTCGCCTTGTTCTTGAGAAATAAATCAGAATGAGGGTGTTGAGAGTGGTCAAGAAAAAATTCAATGAGAAATCAGAGGCATCTTTTTTTTGCTGCGTTGTTCCTTGCAAAAAATCAAAATAAAAATTTCCAGTTTTACATTTTTCCCTTTTTGTGTGCCTGATAGTAGACAAAACACCCCACTCCTTTGTTGCCCCGTAATGGTTCATATCCCAAATCGACTTGGAAAGAAAAGCAGAGGAAGCATGGGTCTCTAAGTCAGTACTTCTTTGCCTCAGTTTCCCAGTTATAGAAAGAGGATAGTCATGGACTCAGCAAGCATTTCTTGCAGACCTATTTTCCAGGAGAGACCAACCAACCCAAGATACTTGCTCCCACAGTGATAAAATGAGTAACTTTAAAACTCCCCAGAAGGCAGACGTGATTCATGTGTTTATGTAACCAGGGCTTTAGATAGGGCTCTGGAAAAGAGCACAGGCCTACAAGGGACTACTGGCGTCTTAATGAAGGGTGTGACCTGTGGGCTCTAAACTGCACAGAGATTCATCTGACAGACGCGCACTTGAAATCAGCATCATTCCCAGCTTCTTCTCCTTATACGAAAGCTAAATGACATATGCCAGCATCCCTGGTTAAATTATATACAGGCCTACTCTGCAGGTTCTCATAAGCCTTTGAGAATTTGCTCCTCGGTCATCCACTTGCACTCATCTGAGCGCTCCCTCTGCCCTGGGAAATGACCGCTGAACAGTGAGTGCACTCTGCTTTCCTCTCTCCCACTGGCCTCCAGAGAGGACAGCAGCTCAGCGAGACCAGGAAGTGAGAAAGCCACAGACATCTCCTGATACAGGGTCTCCGCTCTCCGTAAAAAATACAGACAAGACCCTTTCCCTGGGAGAACTGTTTGCCTTGCCTCATGCCCCCAGTGGTGGTGGTGGTGGTGGGCCTCACCCACGGAGCCCGGCGAGCATCACGGCCCAGCAGCCAGCCTGGTTTTGATTATTCTGCCTGACGGAGAGGAACCTTCTGGCATGTGCAGTTGCAGACATTTCTGAAGCTCAGGACACAAGGAGACTTTGACGTCAATCCCAGAAAGGGCCGTAGAGTCCCTTCAAACAACTCTCATGTGTGTGGGAAGCCTAAGGGGAGGTTTGGAATGGGGGCTGGTGGTGGAGGGAGGGGGGTTTGGGCTTCCTGCTTATAGTCTTTCTGCTTCAGACTTGGCTCCTCAAGCACACACCATACCCTGGAACTGAATGGGAGGCAAGACCCATGTCTGCACAACACACAGTCACCCCAACTTCCCCTCACGCCTTGGTTTGGTGGGGGAAACTCCATCCACAAATCCTTACTCTGAAGAAAACGCCCATGGAGCCAGCCGCTGCAGGTCCTTTCCCTGCTGGATGCCCCTTTCTGTCTGCAAACCCTTTCTCTTGTTCCAGCCCCAAGTCTGCTTAACTTGACCGGGCCTGAAGCACAGGCGGCTCAGTGTTTTCGGAAACTGTAGAAAGTCCTCTCGCCATAATTCTCTTGTTGTCGTCAAAAGCAATTACATGTTTCAGATGATGAAAAGCACTGTCATGAAAAGCTGGCACAGCCGCCAAGGAGACAGATGTATTAAGCCACACGGCTTCTAAGAACTCCCACTTATGCTGGAGCTCAACACAGAGATGAGCACGGCGATACACCCGTCTCCAACACCCTCCCGTGGGGACTCGGTGCGCACGGCTCCGTTCGGCTAGGGCGTTCAACTCCTTCCGTGGACATGCACTGAATTGCACAAGAATGGGTCAGCATCCACGTCTGCATCCTCAAACAAAAGTAACAATTTCATAAATGCCGACAGTCTACCATCAAAAAAAAAAAAAAATACAGGTTTGACTGTAGTGAGTGGAAATGTAAAACTCCAGCATTTCTAATCGGTAATGTGAGGAATACTGATCTATAAATGATCACTGATACACTATGAAAAGCACATCCCATACTGCCAGAAGGAGAAAAGCTGTAGGTTAAATAATGTAAAAAGTGTTTAGCTGCAGGACGGCTCAGAGCTTTTAATATGGCAATGAGCACTGTCAAGTTAAAAGGCTCAAATTATATACATATCTGCGTATTTTTCTCCACAAACCTTCCCGGTTCCTTCAAAGTCAAGGATGTGGCACTCTTCCATTTTCTATCTACCCTGAAGGTTGTGCTCCTCCTTCCTTCTCTCTTCTGTTAATAGCCAGCTCAGAGGCAGGCTTCTGGGTGACCCATCCAACCCACGGTAACCTCCTCCCCACCTGAGGGTCTTGCTGCTCCCTGTGTGGGTGCTCTGTCAGTGAACATGAGCTCAGTGTCAGAGCTTCGAGAACATTACACTCTGCACTGGACCCGGAAGAAGGGTGTGCTGTGACATCCTGCCACCTGTGGGGGAAATCCAGAGGTTACGTGATATCCCCAAGAAGGAGTCCTTACAGCGTGGTGGTTACCTGTCATACACACCTGTTTTGGTCCCTGCTTCCCACTTCCTAAGTGGGAAGTTTGTTTTGGTAAGTAGTTAACCTGAGACTTCCTTCCCTCCCCAGTGAATTGGGATAATAATAGTAACTACCTCAATGTGACTAGAAGAAATTCTTCATGTAAAGCAGTCAGGATGGGGTCTGGTGCATAGTAAGTGCTCAGTAAAAGGTTCGGCTGTCCTCACAGGAGACAATGTCACTACCCAGACTAAAACCCTAACTCTGTGGGTTCTCAATTCCACGTTTCCCCCTCCCACACTCCTGTGTTCTCTCCACTCCATGGTGTCTTGTGTGCTCTTTTACACAAACAGGCCTTCTACACTAACTCATGAGCTCCCTAAATACAGACACCATATACGATGGCATAGTACCTGCCTAGGTCATTGCCAAAATGCTTTATGGTCAACGAGAAAGGTATCTATTATCATTATTACAGAAATTCTATAATCCATGGGCAGTGTCTCAGTATTGACTTAAGAAATTTGTTAGAAATATCGATGCTAGGAATAAAGGTTCCCCAAACTATATTCTGCAGGGCCGGAGTTGGCAAGTTTTTCCTGTAAAGGGCCAGAGAGTAAGTATTTTAGGCTTTATGAGCTGTGCAGTATCTGTCTCATTACTCAGCTCTGCGGCTGTGTGAAAGTAACCATTGACAATGAACGAAGAAACAGACAAGGCTGGCTCTGTTCCAGGGAGACTTAACAGGCAGTGGTCACATCTGACCCTAGCTAGAGAGATGACAAAAAGTGCAGTTCAGGGAAACGAGGTGTCAGCCCTATCAAGTGGGTTTGTCGTAGTTCTGATTTTAGTCTATCAACGTCACAGTAGTCGCTATCAAATGTATACACACATAGAGATATTTCTGTATTCCTTTTTCTCGAAACCTTCCTGATTCCTCCTAAGTTGAGGATGGGTAAGGGTGTGTGTGTGTGTGTGTGTGTGTGTGTGTGTGTATGGAGGGGGGTAGGGGCTGGCAGGGGTGGGACATACTGAATCATGAACTTGAACGCCTGAGCTCCGCTCAGCAGCTGTCTCAGCCGCAGCCTGGGCAAGTGAACTGCACTGTGCAGGTGTTTGCGGTGACAGACCCTAAACGCGTGCCTTCTTTTTCTCCTGGAGTCCATCTAGTGATCTCCTCCTAATGGAATCTTCCACTTGATCAGAATAAATTGTGTCAGTGGGCCTGGATATGAATCCTATCAGGTAGATCATCAAAGCATCCCACAGCAGTTACAAGCTTGGCTCCACGAGAATAATACACCAAGGCAGCTATGCCACCTAGTGATGCTTGCATGTACTGTTCTCAGCCCGAAGAGAGCAGGAGAGGCTTTGGGGAGGCCTGGCATTTGCTATTCCTGGCCACCACTTCCACATTTGGGGAGAGTCTGAAGTCTCTGTCTTGGCTTCGAAACAGTCCATGTGCCTACATTAGCCCGTCCCCAAGAGGCGCAGAGGATCTGAGTGACGTCGTGCTTAAAGGGAGCAGCCCAAACCTGCCGCACTAATTACGCAAGAATGTACAGCAGACGCCCACTCACCTATCCCACCTTTCAGCAGTGATGGAAGAAACGTCTTCTCCCACATCCGTGTGTGGCTGCAATAACCTGTTTCCTTTACGGTACATCCTGGAAGTCTTAGGCATATGCAGCATCTGCTGCTTTCTCAACTAAACAGAAATGCTATCATCTGCAGTCAGAAACAGAAAAGACACAAGACGGGTGGTGAGGATCTGTTTCTCAGCCCACAGTGGCAAGAGTTAGAGGTGCCAAACATTAGTGCCATGTGGGTGTAGTTTATACACACAGAAACCATCCGTGTTTTCACTAAATGGGACCATTCCTCCACCAAGCACAGTGGTGGAGGGGAGGGTCTTCTAAGCCTCATCAAGCCTATGGAGAAACTCTGGGGTCAAATGACGCTATTTTTTTTTTTCCTTCTTCTTTCAGATTCCTTGCAAGAGGCCCGCTGAATAGCTAGGATTCTACAAGTCTGGGTGGCAAAGCCTCATGCATAATGCTTTTCATCCTTCAAAATACAGCTAACTTCAGGGCTTTCAAGAAGTGGTTCTAGTATCATACAAGGCTATTATAATAAACTATGGCTGTGTGTTTTCTGTAAGGAAGGAAAACATCAGTCCAGGAGAGAAATGGAGGGTAAGTGACATTTATCAGATTGTAGTTTCTGAAAATGGATTTGCTTCACTAGATCAAAGACAGCACATTTCTACACATCATCACCAATTCTGTAGGAACCATTCCAGATATCTTGAATGTACGTTTTGAGACTGGGTTGGTTCCCTCACTGATTGTTTCTCTTCTAGGTCACAGTACATTTCCATACACTCTTGCCTTTATACAGTTAATAAGTAAGACAAAAGCACAGAAGGTATAAAAAAAGCCCAGAGAAAACAGGGGCTAGGATGAAACTTCAGGTAGCATGCCATGTACAGATGCTTAAGTTGTGTCCTGCACAAGTGTCCAGTCTGCATCCTACTTACCTAGCTGTGTACCTATTACAGGATTACAAAAGGGACATCTTTTTCTAACTCACTAAATGTGCATTTTGGGGATTAAATGGTAGTATATCATAAATAAAGTGTCTAAAGGAAAATAAATCTCAAATTGTTGCTAATCACTTTCCATGATTAAAGATTTAACCAACTACATCGCTTCTGCTTTTGTCCCCATAATGACCAACGCCTGTGTATTAGGAAAGGGAGCGATGTGATCGGACGAACTCAATCACTTGGTCCTACATCACTTGGTTTTCACCCAAAGCCAATAATCTTGACTGCTCATATTTTAAAATGCTCATTGCGATGTACTATTACTGTTTGCATACAGCTGTCAGCTGTGAAAACATTTTTTTTTTTTTTTTTTTACAAAAATCTGGCTTTTGCCCCTCTTCCCCTGAGACTCAATGGTGGTCTACTGACTCACACTGACAGAAAGAACAAAAGGCCCCCTTGGCTCCCTCCCCGTCCAGATGTAAACAGGTGACCCCTCAGCAGTGGAGAAAGCGCACGGACAGGGTTCACTGCTAGGGACACAACTCCACAGCGGCCACCATGCAGGCTCTGGGCAGTTACAGACGGATGGCCGCCAGGGTGACCCTTATTCCCCTGTCACTTTGGCCCTGAAGCTGGGGTCCAGGGAAGCACTGAGACCAGGGGAAGACAGACTTCAGTAACGGAGCCGGGGCAGCAGAGTCTTGGAGAACGCCTCTCAAAAACAAAATTCTTGCTTCTCCCTTTTTGAGGGGTTCCAGGGAGACAACACAGCTGATGGTTATTTTTGTAGTCAGAAAACAAGTATGTACGAGTTGGGCGTGTGTGTATTCAGACAAATGCTTCTCCTGGAAGGCACTTCCCGGAATCTACACAATAGCGAAGCACGCTCTGAACTTCATTTGTGCCTTGAACAGCTCCCCAGGCGTAATGTACCTACTGCAACCTTGGGGGTAGGTTTCCTTCAGAAAATTCAATACCTAAGGAAAAGGGGCAGTGGAGGACAGCTGACTTGTATTGCCTTGGTTTCCTGCCGGGCTATTTCTTTAACAGAAACCCTTCCAAAGTAAAATGAACCTTATTCCATTTTTATCCCCAAACTGTTGGATGGTAGATGGGACTTGGAAATCTGTAGTCTGTTTTAAGCAAACCCATGTGAGTTGAGCGTGAAGGAGGGGGGTGAAAGGAATGGTGATGGGCAGATGGAAAGGTTTAGGGATGGACTCAGCAAGCATCATCGCACTTAGCTGTGGCTTTTTCCATGTATGCAGTTTCTCCTGAAGACAAGAAGACAGGCATTGTCAGAGGAAGGAGGAAGGCAGGAAGCAAAGATAACCATTGGCTGTGGTATCTCCCCATGGCCGCTCACAGCACTTGGAAGTGTTCTCCTGTACATCCAGAAGAGCTCCTCATCATCTCTTGCCACAGCCATTCCCTATTTCTAAAACATCACCATCGATATCTGGTGTCTCCCCTTAGAGATGGAAATCCAGGTAATGGAGACAATGAGGTGGGGGTAGGGAGCAGGGCACAACACCAGGACTCTAGCTGTATTTCTTCTCATCCCACCAAAGCACCAGAAACGCCAGGTCTTCTGATTTTGGCTCCAAGTAAGACTCAGTGTCCCAACAAAGTCCCTTCAGTGAGTATCTGTGTATTTCTTGTTACTAACCGTATTACTTTAATACTCTGTTTTTGAGGCATACAAACACAATGGGTAAATGACACCATCAGACAACACACGGTTTATGGACAAGGCTAAACTCGCCAAGCTGTGCTAATGAAGTTAGGACTGGCTCTCCCTTTACCTCTGTCACATACCAAATCCTTACTGGAGCTCTCGCACACGGTAACAAACATTGCCCCCCTGCCCATGCCAGGCCTCCTCTTCTCTTTCCTGGTTTCTCTTGTTTGCAGTCTGAATTCATTCTCTCCATCTGGAGTTTAATACTGTAGACTTTAGTATGTTTTATGGGTTGGATTTGCCTTCAGATGTTTCCTCCCTCTTTATCACAGCCGTTCCTAAAGTAAGCAGGGCTTACTGAGCGACCAGGGCCACCGTGAGGATTCATATTTGTTTTGTGGCTAATGTGTACACAGTACCTTAAGCTGTCAGCAGAAAATCACTTCACTTCCCAAAGAAAGCACCTGTGCCTACTTACTTCTCCTACCACCTCACTGGCTAAGCCCGTGCAGGCGTTCTGCTCGTTCCGGTCACCTGCTGGGCCATTCTTAGGTTCACCGTGCAGAGTAACTTTAGAGAGAAAAAGGTTGCTTCATATGAATATTCCAGCTGGAGCTTCAAAGCAATACTGAACAAAACTACACAGGCAGAGAAGGGTGATCAACCTGAACTTTTATCACAAATCAAAATTTCCTTTCTGTATTTTTAGAACCATCTCAAGGAAAGTATACAATAGCATTGGTAACGTTTATGGGCAACAAGCAGAATCATGAGGGTCTGAGAGATGTTTTCAGATAAAGGAGCTTAAATAATTAACATCGTGGCACTCTCCTCCCTTCTTCATCCAGGAGAGTGAATATCTCTTGACAGGTCATACTCCCTTATGTGAGGCCATAACTCCAGATTGTTCCAGATAACTGTATTGTTATTGAAAAGCCCATTCTAATTAAATACTTGTCTTAGAAACCCATGCCATTTATAAGTAACAACTCCTAAATATTCAATTTTCAGTTATCAACTCAAATGCATAAGAAGATCCATATACTTCTTCCATTATTTTTTAAAGCAAAGGAAAATAGTGAGGGGAAACAAACACCAAAAAAGTAATAAAAAACAACAGTATCGATGGTAGACACCAGTTTGGGGCTGTGTGCTATGAATTTGCTGGCTCTCACATGGGTTTGCCGAGTTAGCCCGCCCCTAAATCCTAGGGTAGGTATTAACATCCTTACATCAAATGAAGAAACTGGGGGGTCATAGAGATTGAGTATCGTCCCCAAGGGCAAACGCTCTAAAGTGGAAAACCTGGAATTCATCTCTGGGTCTCTCTCAATCCCAGATTCCTTCCACTCTTCATGAGGCTTCTCAAATCAAAGAAAGGAAAAAGGGGAGAAATTGGAAATTAAAGCCTGAAGTGTCCAAGGCGACAAAATCCAGGATTCTTGAGAGACATCACATTAACCATATTTTGAGTAAATATGTGTTTTCCTGCCATTGGATCAACTATGATGTGATTCAAACTGGCTTTTATGAAAGCCAAAGATACCAGATGGACTGTCTTTCAATCTGGTGTTTTTGTCATCTAAACATGGTCCTAGAAATCAAAACAAATAGAAACATAAAAAACCACTTTTTTAAAATATGGGCCATCTCTGCTCTAGAATAAAGGCAAAGAACAAAAAGCAGTTACCAAAGTCAGTCCTAGAGGAGACTGGGCCTATTTTACCAGTAGAAAGGCAGACACCCATCCAGTTTCCTTCTGCAAAAAGTCACCAATCACTGCCTCTGCCGAGTAGAGATAAAAATACCCCGATGTGATTGTCCAAAGGGCTTGTGACAGTATCCCGCTTGTTCAACCTTTCTATCTGCCTTCCTTCATGCCCCCTGACTTTTTTTTTTTCTGTTGTGCCATGAAAATGTGAGGCTTTTAATGATCTACACTTGACAAGACTTGAAATTAACCTTTTAGTGAATAATTCACATTCAATGTGAAACAACAGAAGCAGTGTGATGTGACATTTTTGGTAGGTGAGCACATCAAAGGTGTCTGCCTCCACCGATCTCCCTGAGCACCCAAGGGGATCTCAGGCTGCCCGATCTCCTTAGACTCGACAGCTAGAGGAAGACAGAGGAAGGAAGTACTGGTGAGATCCTCTACACTGGATACTCTCTGTAAAATGAAGGCATTTTAACCCACTTCTAGTTCAGCCTTATGTACTTCATTATACCTGGCTTTCTAATATTCAATTATATAGTATTTTCTGCCAGGAGGGCAACTGTCTTCAGCACTTCTTTAGATGACATGAAGCGTTTTTAAATGGTAAGCACATGAAATTTGGAGTCCACTCACAACACTGTTGTATACTAATACAAGTGACAACAATTATGCTCATCTCTAAGGCACCCACCTTCTTGTGCCCCCTACTGTGTACAATGGCCACCTTGGAGGCATAGACATCTGTAGAAACCTCTAGTTTCCTTGCCACTCCTACTTTTATTAAAACAGGGAGCTCGGGGGATAAAAAACCACTCAAAAGAACATTTGTCTTTGTACAAGGACACCTTTGTGACCCATCACTAACTCCTTTGAGTCACCCAAATTTACTGAAGAATCACTGTTCTAATAGGTAACTTGGAACTCCAGTGTCCCCCAAATTTCTCTCTTCATTCAGTGATCCACGCTTCTGGAAGAACACTGGTTGAAACACCCCACTATGAATAGGAAAGCTTCAACAATGGGCAGTTAGTTCTAAACAGAAGTTTAAGAAGAGATTCATTAACAGACTGAGTGGGACTAGGGATCCTATGGGCCATCCTTGCAGGAGTATGGCTTGCTACTAACTGGATAGGGGGTCTTCTGTCCTTATGGCTAGAGGAGTCAGGGAGGCCTCAAGGAAGATGATGGATTTCACTTAGACCTTGATGGGGCACCTGGATGGCCTGAAAGGGAGTGGAACAAGAGCAAAGTATGGGACGGAGCATATAAGGCATGGCATGACCCAGTGAGCAAAGTGCCAGCTGGAAGGTCATGCTTCCAGAAAGGGGATGGGGGAATGGAAGTCAGAAAGGAAGAGTGCAGCTGGACTGGAGGTGAGGCTGAGGTTCAGAGTTCATCCTCAAAGCCATGGGGAGCATCTAGTGATTGTAAGCACCCCTTCCCCATTTGCTGAATGAGTGACTGTACATGAGATACTAGCTGGGAAGGAAGGAAATTTTCTAAGAAACACTAACCTTGCTTCAGGGGTTCAGGATGGACTGGAAGGGTTCAGTTCAAGGGCAAAGAAATCAGCTTAGGAAGGAAGAAAGGCAATATACAGGGAGAAAGTAGGAAAGCCCTGGGTTCAGAAAGTAGCAAAAGCAAGCGAGGGAATAACGTGAGGAACATCAGGAAGGTTTCAGACTCGCCGAACAGCACAGGGTGAGTTGGGGAACAGAAGATAAAAATTACCAAGAAACCAGGTTTTACAGTGGGGCAACCAGCAGAATGTTTGGTGTGTACCTCACAGTGATGTTTACTCACCAGTAATTCATATTTAATTTTCATGGTGAAGGGCAGTTCATTTTATGTTCCCTGCCTACCAAAAAATTATCACAATGCACTTATTTATTCCAATACCATTGTCTGAGCAATTACTCTCACTTCTGGAAGAACAGAGGTTTGTAGAAATCTTCCTTACTCCTTTGAAAGTCTGTTTTGAGATACGTTACTGTATTTTACCTCAATAGGATCTCTCCTCCCATAGGGAAATTAGAGCCCAGAATTTCCTGCTATTTATGGGCTGTAATAAAAGACCCTTCTTCTCAATTTTCTTTACCGATCCTGTCCCAAATAGGAATTAAGCTGAAAGCTGGGACAAGCCCAATGGTATCAAGGAGAAAAAGCAAAGTAGACTCAAAGATCCGGTTTTGGCAGCCAAAAGAGATTCATTTACTTTCAATAATGATGTAATTCATAAACTATAAAAGATGGAGTCAAAACACCACAGTTCTGTATTTGAAAAACACAATCTATGTCTTTCTGGTAAGTGCCACCTGACTTTAGATGGAGGCAGAGGTGTGTCCATATGATCTGACTAATCCTCACCTCCTAGTGCAGGAGAGGTACCCAGTACATGCTTGTTAAGTGAATGGATTGTAAGCTAACTTCATGCAATTTTCACACTTCTTAGGCTCCCCCCACCAACACCTGGCATCCCATGAAGCAAAAGTGAGCACCTGATAATCATGTCCCCTGGTCCTCTGGCAACCAGACTCCCACTTCACATATCCTCTTGGCTCACCTTCCCTTTCCCATTCTGCTCACTGTAGGAGCCCGCTTCTCCCTGGCCTGGTCCCAGTGGTTGCCATGACAACACACCCTAAGAGCAGTCACTTGACAGGGGCCTTCCCCAGACACGCCAGGGCAGGAGGGAGTGTGGCAGACCCTGTGGCCCACAGCAGGGAATGAAAGGACGAGATTCCAACCAGAGTTGACAACCTCTTTCTTGGCCATAGATCACCACTGGGTGCGCAAACGGGGGGCTCCATCGCTAGAATTTTTGGCTTTCTCATGCAGAGTGCACGTGACAAATGTAGCTTGGGAGAGGTCAGGGGTTACATCATCTTGCATTTTTTTTTTAACTATTTTATTTTACTTTTTTTTTTTTTTTTTTTTTTTACACAGAGAGAGAGAGAGATCACAAGTAGGCAGAGAGGCAGGCAGGGAGAGAGGAGGAAGCAGGCTCCCTGCTGAGCAGAGAGCCCGATGTGGGGCTCGATCCCAGGACCCTGGGATCATGACCTGAGCCGAAGGCAGAGGCTTTAACCCACTGAGCCACCCAGGTGCCCCTATTTTACTTATTTTTTAAGATTTTATTTATTCATTTGAGAGACAGAGAGAGACAGAGACAGAGTGTGTGTACCCAAGCTGGGGGAGGAGTAAAGGGAGAGAGAGAATCTGAAGCAGACTTCCTGCTGAGTGTGGAGCCCAACCCCAGACTCTGGGTTTGATCCCATGACCCTGAGATCATGATGACCTGAGCAGAAACCAAGAGTCGGATGCCCAACCAACTGAGCTACCCAGGTGTCCCTCTAGCATGTTTTATTAAAACAAGGGAAAGGTTGGAATCCAACATCAAAGACCATTTAAAATATCCAGACGGGATCTAAAAGCAGACATGTTCCAAGTCCGTAAGAGGGAGGAGCTATCTTTCTTCCCCCTGGAGTTTGGCCTTAGACGGCAGGGTAGGCAAAGCTATTGGGGTGTTGCTGGTATATCTGGCAGGCTGATGTGGGGTAGGGATGGTATTGGGGGGGTGCTTCTGGCACAGGGCAGACAAGCTTCTGGCCCCATCACTCATTCTACTGTATAATACCAGATTTTAAGTTTTCTTATGCATCAGCCCCAAAGCCCTTTGTGATTTATTCACCCCTAGGTAAAGTGAAAATAATCACAGTTTACACAGCCTTTCTCTAATTACAAGAATTAAAAGGAAATTTAAGTCCATGCTTTAGTTGCTGGGCAGAGGAGGCCTGCAAATAGGTTCTTATTAATTACTGTATCAGCTCATACAATACGGTGCATACAGTAGGTGCTCAACAAATGTTGATGAGCTGAAAATAAAGGCCAGAGGGGACGCTGGCACCATCATCCTGAGGGACACTGCCACCTCTTTACTGGGTGTTCCCTGCTTGGAACACCTGACCATGCACAAGGCCAATGGCACATCTTCAACAGGAATAAAGGCTTGTGCCCACACTCAGGGCTTTTACTGTTGGGTTTGGCTAAACTGGGCCATGCTCCCTACTCCTTGTTTCTTTCTTAGCCTGGTCCTTAAGATCCAGCTCGGGGTTCTTCTCAGGGCCCCTCTACTCTCAGCTATCTTTCCCTTCTCTGCAATGCTGTACTGCTTACTGATTCACATTTCATTTGGAACTTCCCAGGCAGAGTAAGCGGCCCCTTTTGCCCCACTTACAGGCTCCCCCTTCCTCACTTAGGTGATAAACTCCAAGAGTGCCACAGGGTGGCTCCAGGCCAGTCACACAGATGATCCCAGTCCCCACACCCCAAGCAAGTGACCCAGATGCTGATGAAAGGAAGTCATGTATCTACCTCTGCTCCCTTGGTCGGAAGGGGGGATTCCTCTAGATCAGTGTTTCCCTGCAGAGGCCTCTGGGAACCCTGAAAACCAAGTCTGTCCCAATAGATAAAAAATTATAACCAAGCCTAGTGTGGGACCTGCCTGAGGTCAGCAGAGCACCGTGGGGGGGTGGGTGGGAAAGGGGACCCCAGTCTGGAAGGAATCAGGAGAGACATGTCAGAGGAGGGGGCTTGAGTGAAGCGTTGAAAACCAGGAGCAGTGAGCCTGGCAGAGCAGAGCTGGGAGGGTGTTTCGGACAGAGGGAACAGCTTGGATAAAGGCTCCGCACGTTTGTAACTACTGCTTCTCAGATGATCAGCCTCAAGGAGTCCCTGGGCAGGATTTGCATTTCCTGGGTATGATAATTTATGCATTCAGTGTCCACATGGCATTCCTATCTGGAGTGATGACAGTGATTACACTCTCTCCTCTCCCAAATGCATGGGGACAGACAGGAGCTCGTGTCCTCAGGGAAATGTGGTCTCCATCTCTACACGAGGTATTTACATGCTCACTATTAAGGTTTAGGGAGTGCTGCCCACAAAAACCAGGGAGTAAGACATCCCACTTCAGGTGAGCGCTTTCTCCATACTTAATTTTTCTAACTTATTACCATCATCTGAAAAGACAGAATTTCCACAGTTCCAGTAAATTACCCAAGCCTGAGACCCAGAGCACAAGGGGATAGTCGTGTCAGGTGTGAAGAGTGAGCACTCTAATCAGATGTGCTGATTGGTGTGTTTGCTGACCTGCAGGACACACCAGCTGGCCTCGAGAAGCCTATAAATCAAAATACACCACACAACGGCCCCCACCACCAATACAGCTTCTCCTTAGAGACTTAAGAATATTCAGTGTCTTCACTTTGTGGAGCTGCTGCTGTTCTAACTGAAAAATCAGGCTCCACAGAAAATACAGATTCTCATCATTTTTGGATATGTTACCAGGAACAAGATTATGAAAAGCATGGCAGCAGTGAGGGGAGGGGGCACTACTGCCCAGGGAGAACACACTTAGAATAGCTATACTCTACACATTTAACTAAAGTAAAAAGTAAAAAGATACTTAATCTAGAACCCAGTGTTGCGTAAACATTTAATATACTTTATCTTTTGACATCTAAATGTAAAGTGTAATTCAGATAAGGTAACCTGAACTGTATCTGTACAAAAGGAATTTTTGTGGTTTCTCAACATGATCAACAGTTATAAAATAATAAAGTTATAAAATAATATCCTGGAATCAGACTGGCCTGCTTGAAATCTTTGGTCTTCTATCTGCCAGTTGAATCTCCTAGGAAAGGTTCTTAAAAGTTTCTCAAGCCTGAGTCTCCTCATCTTTAAAATATGGACAGTTACTTGCGTAGGTCAGTAGAGAGGATCAGATGGCTAATGTATACACAGTGTTTAATGCACTGCCTGGCTCCTGGTATGTGCTCAGTAAACACTAACTACTGTGGTTCTAAAATAATAAGAAGACTACCGGGCAGCTTTTCACCTTAAAAATCCCAGGCCATTTCAAATCAGGTTTTCCAGTGAAAAGAGTGAAAAATGAACCAGCGTTACAAAATAAATTAAAAGCACATTTGGCCTGGCTCTTGAAAATGCAGAAACAGGGCCCAGTTCTGGTCCTGGACCTGAAGTACTTTTGGTGACGCCTTGGGCACATCACCTCACCTTGCCGCGCCTCCCCTGGGCTTTCATAAAAAATGTTGGTAGATGTAGCTGGCGTTGGTGATATCGCCAGTCCCTCTGAGCCATAACATCCTGGAGTTAACCTCTAGGGTAGCTGTGATGGCAAAGGTCAACACAGCACATTTTATGAACTTTAATCATAAAGTTGGTGGCCACATTGCGTAATTAGACACCACCACCTCCACCTGCAGGGAGGGAGCATCTGGGTGTGGTTACGAAACCGCATTCTGAAGGGACAGGCCCCGACGCACATCACATGCTTGAGACCAACTTTGATTCGCGTGAGCCACTGCTTCCACCTAAGAAAACTGTCTAGGTAATTTTAGTCTGTACTTTCTCAGCACCATCTATGCAAACAGCTCCTTTTATTTTTGCAATACAAAGGGCACATCTGCATGGCCCATTCTTGTGGGCTATATATATCAATTACTGAGCTACACTCCATCCTACTTAGGCCATAATCCAGTCCTCACACATAGCCTAAATTCCTAGTGCAAATTTTAGGGTTCACCAACCTGAGACTGTTCGAGAGCGTGCATAGGGAGCTTGTTAAAAATGCGGACCCTCCCCCCTTCATACTAATTCTGTAGGTCTACGGTGGTTCCCAGGGCTGTGCTGCTTTAACATTAAATTCCTCTGATGTCGGTGGTGCACAGTGTAAATAACATTTTTCAGGATTCATCATGGATAGTTTTGGAGAGCCCATGCAGACGGCTGAGAAAGTACCCTTACCTGAACTAAGGCTTCCCCCTAGTCTTCAGGCAGCAGGAAAAACTATTACACAATCTGCTCATCTTCTTTTCTGGCACAGAAGTAAAATTCTAGTATTTATGATGCAATCTGACCAATCTGACTTGGGAGCAATTAGCACTCCTCAAGTTCCCCACCTCGCCCTGTGTCCCCTCATACTTAAGCTGCTTCATTGCTTGCCCTGGGCTAGTTACTGACTCTTCCCTATCTGCCCCCATAGGTTCTAAAAAAAGAATGACTCAGTGTTCAGAATTCATCAAGCTTGGAGAATCAGAGTCCAAAGAAATTCTGTAAAGATGTATTTACGGCTCCAGGAGTTTTCACAAACTCTCAGTAGTGTTATCATTCAAAGCTCCTTTCAAATGTCCCTTCTTCCAGGAAGCTTTCCTCGAAGAGAACCCCTCCCCCATAGTGTTTTCCATTGCCCCTTAAGGGCAAACAAAATATCCCTAGGAAAACCTGAAACACAGGTAGCAGGTATCCGAATGCACCGTAACTGCTTAAGACTGTGAGCTCCTTGCCACTAGGCACCACATTAACTTTACATCTTCAGCTCCCCTCTGCCTAGCCAGGGTCATTTTTAATGATCTGGGTTCAATTGCCCTTTCCCCAAGAGAGCCTGCTCTGACTCAAGTCAACACTCCTCACTATAGCTCATGGCACCATCCCCCTCTCCTTTGCAACACTTAATGTAGCTGCCATATCCCAGCATTTTAGTGACTGGATGATCAATGTCTCTCTCGGTCCTCTACAAGTTCCATGAGGACAATAAAGGGGGCTGACATAAAGCACTCAAAAACCAACTCCTGAATCAATGAAAGGACTAAGAGGTCAATGATGTTGCCCTTGCAGAGGCTGGTAAGAGCAGTACCTGGACAGTTCCACCTCGGACAAGCTGTTGCATCTTAGGTGCTTTCTGCTCTTACATTCAAGGAATCTAGCATAAACCTCATGCTGGTACAAGTTTGACTGCAAAACTGGGAGACAAAGGGTCTCTCAGAGCCCAAGAATGGTATGCCAAGATCTTGTTTTCATCGCATAATCCATTTCCTTCATGTAAGACTCTGGTCTGAGTTTAGTCTGACTGTATTTCATATTCTCCAATGACTTCTCTGTTCTACCCAAAAAGCAGAGAATTTTTCTACCATGGCTGGTGTTCCCTTCAAGATTGGTTGCAGCTTGGTTGAAGTATCCTAGTAGAAAGCTAATGACTGAATCAAAGCCCCTCTTCTGGAGTAGGATTTTGGTCATTCTCTTGTGCTTACTTGTCTGAGAAATTTACTAAGTCTAGTATTTTGTTGTTGTTGTTGTAAGCACTTCTTTTGCAGGGGTTTACTGGCTCTCATCTACATTCCAAGCTATCTATCAGCTTTTAAAAGAGGTTAATGATTCCAAAATTGGTAGACAGGTACTGTGGAAACAGAAGGAGATAGCAGTTATTAGCCCTAACAACATCAGGACAAAAACTTGAGAATATTAAGTATTTACTACAAAATTAGGGCTTCACCAGAAGAAACTGGTTGTTCGGGTTTTTGTTGTGGAGCAAATGATAAAGATCTAGGCAGCCTAGGGCCTATACAATAGTGAGAAAAGGCGGCATATTCCTCAAAATATAGAACATCCTTTCAAGAGGTTCAGGTTTTTGGTTTGTGTTGTTTTGTGTTAGATCCAAGTAGTTAAAAGTATGGTTTCTCAAGTCCAGAGGTCCAAACCTTCTTTCTTCTAGATCCACATGCCATGAAAGAAAAGGGTTAGTAAGATCAGGGGAAAAATGGGAGATAGGATGGACCTTACTCCACTGAGGCACTGAGGCATTTCTGGAAGTCACATTAAGGTACAATTAAGGGAGGGAATGAGTTCACACTTCATTTTAATATCAAAAAGCCCGAGATCTAGCCAACATACTTCCAGTTCTCCCAGTTAACCATTACTAACATGTCATGTATACATCAATCTAAACTTGTAAGCTTTAATTTTTTACCTGTACTTCCATCAGATTTTGTAATAAAAATAAAATATCAATGATGTGGTTGATGACAATGAATGTGATGGTAGTCATCTGTAAAATATTTGACTAAGTTTCGAATTACAGCAAACGTTCCACATATACATCTCATTTAATAATTGTAAAACTCTTTTAAGATTGTGATTTTCTCCTTTTTCAGTAAGAAAATCAGGAATCAGAACGATTAGAAATGCCTATGGTCAGGTAAATAAATGGTAAACCAAGGATTTGAACACTGATGTTCTTATCTAATATACTTTTACCCTCAAAGTATGTCCTGCCACCACGTTTGGTGAGTAAGTCTAGGTTCACACTCTTCTACCTACTATGATCACAGAGGTCTCCTTCCCATTCATTCTTTACCTCCTAAATAAAGTATATTTATTTGCCTCAAGTGGTATAACTTGAATCCCTTAGTTACCTCAATTATCCCTCTCAGATGTCCTTTGTTTGGTCGGAGTGTTCTTAAGGTGCACTGGTCCAGCTATAAATTGCATCACATATGGCCACAGACACACTTTTGATTCTGATTCTAGTGCCTCCATAATTACATCCAGTACTTGTTCTGTCTTTTTGGCCATAACCAACTTCTGGTCAGTCTTCTGAGATTTGTCTGCAATGATTTAAAGCCCATTTACTGGGTTAGCACCTAGAATTCTGGCTGCTCATCTCCAAGTGCAATTTGTCTTTTTTTTTTTTATATGCTTTGTTGATACAGATGCTTTTCTGCCTCTTTCCAGCACACCTGGCCCATGATAGTTTAGCATTTTGCTGCTACAAAGATCCAGAAGTTTTACTACACATACAATTAGGTAAGAGTTAAACTGGATCATCCCTCACCAATGCCTAATTGTTTGTACTGTTTATTGCTCCCCATTCAGAGAAAGGACATTGTATATCTACCCATTGTTTCCTGGCTGTAGGATCCTCTCCACCCCTGAGAATATTTCTTCTGATACCATAATCATTACCAACTGTAGTCGTGGGAGGAAACATCTGAAAAAATTCACTATGTCAATTACTTTCATTTGCCAAATTCTCATGCTAATTGCTCAATTGTTCCACATTCTTTGACATCTCAGGCATGCCTCTGACTTCAGAATCTATCATTGTGCTGGGCATCTGAATCCACAAGCAAGCCAGAGCAGGTGGCTGCCTAACGGTCCTGTAAGTCTGACCCCACTATTTGGTCGATGCAGACCATTCTGGGCACAAGGGGATTACTTTGCTTACATCAAGAGTCTCGGCTAGTGGGAATGATCACATTGACCCATGCATCTACTTGGGCATCCTATTCTTTAGCTTTACCTCATTTAGCTCTAGCTCTGCAACCCATCCCCCAATTAAAGAGCAAAATATTTTCCTGGGCACAGAAGCAGTTAAAGCCATTCCTCCACAGTGTAAGATGTAGAAACAAGTAATCTTGAAAAAACAAAGAGAAATTAGCCTGATAATGAAAAACCACCGAAAGCAATTTACAAACTATTCCCCTGACAGTATATAAACTCTTAATATACTGTACCTAACTCACGGTTTTTGTTTTTTTTTTATTCTTCCCTTCTAATCATATGTCTTTCTAGCAGCAATACTGACACCTGAATCTCTTTTTCACTGTTTCAGAAGGATATACAGTAGCAAACACCGCTATGCACTGAATGAAGTTAATGACTTGCATTGTTTATTCAATGGACTGCCTCTGGTAATTAAAAAAATAAAAAGGTTAATCAAGCAGTTGTGAAACCAAATATTCAGGGAATCCAAGCACTTGTGTAAAAGCTAAATTTGTTGCTGTGTGCCCTTTAATAAACAGCTTTGGTGATCACCACATTAAAAAAGGGGAACTTACATGGTAAAACTATTATTTCCTTAAGAACTATGCAAGCTAAGAAAAAAGTTTTCCAAAATCAAATTGGGTGGAGAATACAATAAACGGGGAGCCATGATATCCCGAAGGAGAGAAAAGCAAGAAGAAATTTTAGAAAGGATAACAAATGAGTTTAGCAAAGTCACAATAAGAGAGGGCAGACAAAATAAAGGCAGAGGATGTAGCGTCCAGGGAAAGAGGAAGGGGCGAGTGGAAACAGCTGGAATTGTTCAGCTGTGTCAACAGTCGGCTGTTTCACAGATTGACTAGCAAAGTGTCATCTGAAACCAATTACATTCCCAAAACCCCACGGACCCAGTTCATAACATTGATTAATCCACATTGTGAAAAAGTCCCCAAGCAAAACTAGAACAGCTGTCAGCCCTTGGAGCTCAAAATACAGCAATTGCTTAAGAAAAAAAAAAATAAATAATAATAATAAATAAATAAATAAATAAAGATGATGAAGAAAAAAGTTCCTCTTGAAATTTTAAGGTTTGTTTTTTTTTTTCCAGAAAGTGTGCCCACTGAAAAAGAAGATAAATTCACAACTGCTCTTACCTGTCTGAGGACCGACTGTAATTAGAAAAGGAGGGGTCACATTAAAATAAACCCCAAGTCCATTCCCCAAATCAGGCATGACTGCCTCCAAGTCTGTAATACCCTGTGTCTTTTTGCTCCCTTCTGGGAATAACATTATGCATTTCAATTTTTTTATGTTTATTTTTTTCCCTTCTCATTATTTTAAATGTATTCACCTACCTCCTCTGGGCCAATCAAAATAAAGTTAATATATTTTCTAATAAAGAAATCTTTTTTATGCCCTTTATTACATTTCACAGAGGTAGAGGCATGCACAAAGTTCTTTATTTGCTAACATCTAACTTGTGTGGGAGTCAAACATACAAATGGCCAGCACGCCCCTTCGATGTGCCTACTAGCTGCACGGGGCCTGAGGAGGTGTTGGTGAAGCCCTGGCCTCGTGTCTGAAACTCCTGCAGCTCCACATCGAGCCACCAGGTCTTCAGAGAAAACCCCCATATTGTATAAATGGTCATGAAAGGCTGCTTGAGGAGTCTTCATTTCTGTCGATCTTGGCCTGCAATCTCCACCTTGAGGCAGGAGAAATTGTGCAAGCCTCTCATCCTTTGTATGGACTTTTCCCACAGAAATAAAATATGTGCTTATTCCTTTGTTCACTCAGTCAGCAAACATCCATTGAACATCTACTCTAGATCAAACACTGGGTCTCAGCATGTGAATTCTATGTATGAATAAACCGAAGCACTGAAAGCTTTAGTGACCTGCCTAGGGCCAAACAACTAGGAAGTGCTACAGTTTTGGGACTCAAACCCAGGGCCATACGATATCAAATTCTCTGCTCTTTCCAAAAAAACACATTACTACATTGTGTTCGACATAGATTTTCATAAGCTAGCCGGGGAGTCCAAAAGCATGCAAAATATAGTTCCTACAGGGAAATACATTCTGAGTTAGAAAAAAAATTGGGTACAAATTGGACTTTAAGAACATAAGCGGTTTATATATTCAGATTACACTCTACTTTTACTCCTTCCTCTCTAAATACCCCATTAGTAATCTAATGGTCTCCTCTGCTGAAATGCCACTCTGCAAGTGTTATGAAACTGGAGAATGTCTTTGATACATGGATTCTTGTCCTCCAAATACTTCATGTTTGGGTCTTCTACTCATTAATATCACTAGGACCAGGTGTTTCTAATTCAAACCATTCAGAGAAATACAAACTTTGATTCCATTGGTGTATCCTTGGACTTGGGGGGGGGGGTGGGGAGAGATAAAAGCCCACAATCCACAATTCACGGTATGAGGCAAAGGAATCCAAGCTTACTCTTTGGATTTCAGAATTGGGGATCAAGGTTAATAGCAACAAGCTGTTTTCGATGTCAAGAAATACTGTTACTAAATACTGTTCTCGAAACAGTAACATTTTCAGAGATTTGTGGTAGGCAATATCTACAGTGAGTTTTGAAGAATTTGGAGGTGTCTCAACTCACCGAGATGAGGGTGGGGGCAGGACATACGGAGACAAAGCAGTAAGAATTAGTCTCTAGACAGATCCTCCAATTCTTTCTTTTTACTATTTTTTTTTTACCTTAGAGGATATTTATAATTATAGTTTTTTTAAATGCTCATGATGTCACAGAGCAAGAACATCAATTGCTCCCAACAGAACTCTAACTACAGTACATGTTTGTAAGAGCAAATTACTGTTTATAAAATGGACATGATTGTAAATGAGGGGAAGAAGTTACAAATGATATGTTACTGAAAGAAAGCCAAAACACTTTCATTTCGTTCTTTCATGAAAAGACAGTATTACCTGCATGCTATCCCCCTTCTCTCAGTATACCCTCCGCCCTGTGGACATGGGCACTGATAAGCCTATAAGATATACAGTAGTTTCTACTTTTGTGTTATGATCAAATAATACCCAGAGTGAAAAAAGCAAAATCACTCACATTTCCACATTTCAAGCTACTCTAAGAATCATTAGAGTAGAAAGATTGTAACTTTAAGTGCTGAATGGAGAGATTATCTGTCCAAAGAACTACATACATCTATGACCTTCAAATAAATCTATCCTAAAAGGTCTACCATTTAACAAAAAATTGCACCTTAAAAGAACACAAATGGCATTTTGTGTAAAGTGGGGTCTTTAGTCTGCACAATTTGATTGTTTTAAAAAGTCACTATGGACACCAGAGTGGCTCAGTCAGTTGAGTGTCAGATGCTCAACTGAATGTGAAATCCCACTTGTGATTTCACTTTAGGTCATGATCTCAGGGTTAAGAGATTAAGACCCACGTCAGGCTCCATGCTCAGTGCAGGGTCTGATTGTCCCTCTCCCTCTCCCTCTGTTCCTACACCCTCCTTGCTAAAATAAATAAAATCTTCACAAGAAAAGTCATTGTAAGCTATATATGTTATTTTTTTTTTATCCTAGGTGGCATATCTGCAAATAGGTATGAAGGGATTTTTGGTCAGCAATTTCTACCTTAAAAAGCCTAGCCAGCACCCCTGCCCTGGAAACAGCATTTTTCTGAACTAATGGAGATCTCAGGCTACCAAATGACCCTAATAAGAACTGAGGGGTCATAATGACAGTATCTTTCTTGGTTCTAAAACTATTTTTGAGGATTAAGTGAGTTAATATATAGAAGGCGCTCAGAGCAGGGCACAGACTCTAGGAAAACTGTTGGGATAATGGTAAGTGTTCCAAGTCAGTGTTTCCATTTCAGAGTCCCAGGAAAAATGAGGTCCAGGCATGTAGGTGTAGACAGACCCAAGGTGGTTTGTAGCAAATGAAGAAAAGACTATAAAGGTATGGCTTCCTATCCACTCCTTACCATCATCATATGCACCTTTTCTTCACTCCCTGCAGAAAAGGGACCTAGAACAGACGTTGACCTGGAGTAGAAGGTCCATGTCTGCTCTGAACAACAACTGGTAAAGGCCCGGAAATGCTCTCTTCTCTCTTGCTTCTATGCAATAAATGGTTTCTCTGAGCAGTGTGGCAAGGTTCATATGCTAAGGGGCTTCTGTTTGATTGAGGCAAGGGACAGGGCAGCGAGCAGGTGTACTATTCGTCACAACAAGCTGACTTACTGCTCCTGTTTTATTTAAAACCAAGACACTCAATGACCCTGTGGGATTATTAACAGCTCCCATCTCAAAAGCATGGACTCTCTCAGGGTTGGCATGGTTATTAAAGGTTGTCTGAGCTGGCTTCCTCGCAGCGCTATCACTCACTGCACTGTGGTTCCAATTTCTCCGATGGCATGAACTGCCTGAACATCACCACTGCTTATATTGCAGGGCTGTGACTTGCCACAACCCAAGGGATTTTTGATGATGTTGGCCTAGGGGATAAAGAGAAATGGACTTGGGGAGAGTGGTGGGAAAATAAACAAAAAAAATTCCCAGAGCTGAAGTTCTTATTCAATTCATCAGGTACTGACTTAAAGTAAATATTAAACAGAAACTGGGCAGTGACACCTTCTCGAGTTGTCTCCTACATCAATATCATTATGTTTCACCCATTCTTTAGACTAGGGATAGGCAGTCCCTGTAAAAGAAATGGGGTTTTCTGGAGTTCCTCAATTTCTCCACTGTGTTTTCTCGCCACAAATGCCAACCATTGCCAAGTTCATTGCTAAATTTCAATAGTATATGACTCACTCTTTTTCCAGAATATCAGGCAGTCCATTTCAATGAACAGAAGATACTGTTTCTTGGTTTCTTGCTACCAGAACTTTGCCTTTCTGCCCATAACTGAACTGTAAAATGTAGAATGGCTTTAAGGGTCCAAAGCCTTTCTACTCTAGAACAAATGCACCCACAGAATGGAGCCTGGGTACATTTTGGGAATGGTGTGCTTGCTTTATCATAAGGAGCACCAGGACCTCCACGGCCATGCCAGTGCACTTTGACATCACCACTCTTTGGGAACTGTTGAAAGGATAAGCCCATGCCTTTAAATGCAGCCTTAGCTGCAATGCTTGATGTATTTGTGCTACCTTTTGTTGGCAACCCTAAAAAAACAAGACCAAAGAAAGACAGCAGTGATGGCCATGGGGGAAACCACTAGAAGAATAAAAATATCTACAAGGTATCCACAAAGGAGTTATATAACTCAAAAGCACACATTAAACACCTATTCTATACGAGACCCTGTCCTGAAGTCACCAAAGGTCCATTGAATGATATAGACTCAGAAAGAGAATTGCGATATGGGCAATGATCCTGTTGCTCCAAAAAGAAAATATTGCTTCTAAACTGAACCCTAGGTGGGATATCTGCAAAAAGATATGAAGGGATTCTTGGCCAGAAATGCTGTCCTTCTGGTCTGAAATTTATCCTGAAATTGAAATGCTGGTAAGGAAACAGACAATTTCTACCAGCTCCTTACAATTTATCAAAATGATCTTCTATCCCCCAAATTGTCTTCCTTCCCAAAGGACTGCATAAAAATTTTCATTATTCTGCTGGGCTATTCCAGGGGAAAGTATGACAGTGGAAGACTTCTGGGAAACTCAAGTGTTTAAGCTCCATTCCATTTGTCTCAGGTGTGGTTAGGGTCATGGTTCCCAAACAGTGGGCTACAGCAACCTCTTGGGAAAGCCACAGATATTTTCAAATTTCCAGGGTCACACAGTGACCTCTGTCAGGGAGCACAGACTACAAATATTGAGTTTTTGAAACTATTAATAAATGTTAGGTATTTCTCTTGGTCTAGGGGGTGAAAACTTTAGTGGCACACAAAGATACCATGAGCTGAGCAGGTTTGGGAACCTTAGAAATTTGGGCAGGGGTGGGGGGAGCTTTCTCTGTCAGACCTAATGTCTTTAGGTAGCAGGCCTAAGTGTCTCTACTCCTCAAGGTCACTTTCTTGGACTACTTAATAGATTTCATCTTTGTATAACATGTCACTTTGGATTTAGAAGGAAACAATGGTCCTGCCAAACTGCAGTTAGAGAAAGTCTTCGGATGTCCTTCAACTATGTTATGTGCCTGGCACATAGCAGGTGCTCAGTAAGTGTTAGTAGTGAGAGGTGGGCTGGGTGAGTGATGGTTGTCATGTTTAACTCCACCCAGACTTAGCTGTTGACTTAAAAAACTACACACTATGTCTGAACTCCTTCTTTTCTCATTTTCACCCCAATTCCTATGATAGGTTGCAACGAGCTGTGGAGTTGTGTGAAGCTGAGTTTGTCAGTCTAAGTTATAATATGCAAAGAAGTAGGACAAAATCCCATCCTATCCATGGAACACAAGGGCTGTGAGGTGTGCTCACACATTACACACGTAGGCCACCATGTAGAAAGCACCCTCTCCAGTTGTCTAGACACAACCTGCACTACTTTATGCAGTGGCCCTGCTCAAAATACCTACAGTTCTGTCTGATAAATGGGACAGAGGGAGGAGCGTCCGCAGTCAATGGTCATGTCTATCACTGGATGAGTGTTAGCACTGTAGAAATGGTTAAAATGGGATGTGCGATGAGAGGCCAGGCAGAGTTTAACCACCAGGGGAAGGGCTCTCAGGATCTGGTATGCTGGGGTGAAGGAAGGGCTCCAGCCCTGAGAGATGGCAGGACACCACAATCTAGGCAGAAGGGCAGTTGTGGGAACCAGGCACATACATAGGCCTGGGTGGCTACAGTTTGTAGGCTGAGGAGGAGGAGGAGGGGTGGGGTACCATCAAGGCACAATCAGGTCCCATGTAGTAGTGGTGGGATTAGGGTTTCTGATGTATTGCCATGTTAGGCCAAAATGTATTCTATCCCCAGCATTCCTTGCCTAGTGAATCCACCCATTCCACAGGCCTAAGCCCATCATGTAGGTCACACACAGCAGCCACTGTTGGAAGCATTCATTCATAAGCCCCCTTCCATCTTGTTTTGATGTGTGCCTTTTCCTATCTGATGACTTAAATTTCCTCTTGACCTCCACCTTTCCATTCTATTTTCCTTTCTGCCCACTCCCTTGGAATTGTCTCAGCACCATGAGTCTAACTAAGCTGAGCTAGTTTGCTACCTACCCTGACCACCAGGCCCCATCCCTACCCACTAGGCAGATAAGAGTCAAACTCGCCAATGAGGGGGTGCTCAGGGCCCACTTCCCCATGGCACTGGGGAACCGGGGAGAAGAAATACTAAATGCAATATCTCACACACATATACATTGTTAACATTTTCAGAGTGCTTGCTTAGCTAATGAGGAAGAAGAGAACTTCTATTTTCTCCCAGTGTTTGTACTTTAGGGAAGGAGAATTACTTCCCTAAAGAGTAGAGTTTGAGCATGTTCATGCTTGAGGGGAGTCTAGTAGGGACTGCTTCAGACCTGCATCTCTACCTTCCATTCCTTGCTAGCCCCTCCCATGGGAGGGGCCACACTCAACGCACCAGAGCCTGGTTGTCTCTGGATCATGATCACAACTGACAGAACTGCTACCCTCTCATGTAGCCTTCTAGACTCCCTACCTAATCTTATTCTGACAGTTGTAGTGGGCAAGCTCTATTCAGTTTCCTGCCTTTGTGTGGTCATCACACCCTGACCTTGGTCATGCTTGGGATTCCAGTTGCTCATGCCTGGGCTGGTGAGGTAACTGGACATAGAGTCTGACCACAAGGTGGAGATGGAAGCCTCATTTAGGTTGACACAACTCAGCCTTCTGTTTTATTATACTTTACCAGAGAAGCAATATTGTGTGTGTGCATGTGTGTGTGTGTGTGCATGTGTGTGTGTGTGTGCACGTGCGTGCATGTGCACTTGTACACACACATATATAAATGTATATGATTAAAACATAACAATACTTTGTCCCTATTGAGCTATCCTTGGTAGGGCACCTTCATCCAGAAGTCTGAGTGGAAAAGTGAGTTTGGGCAAAATCCCATCCTGACCCCTATCTCCACTGAGCAGAACGTCCTATGATAGGGCAGATATAATTAACTCTGCTTTTGAGATGGGGAAACTCAGGTCCATCTAAGTTTAGTGAGGTTAATGGATTTTCCCAGAGTCCCAAAGCTACTGCAACAGACCTGTGCCTTGATCCAAGTCTTCCACATCCAAACTTCTCTTCACACTATAGCTTCTTACATTTTGATCAGGAATCGGTGCCCTTCTGTGCCTCAACATGCATACTTGGTGGAGAAGCAAGAAGATGTCTTCTTCAAGGCAAGAATGCCTCAATATCCCATCATGAGGTTGTGTAGAACTTCTTGGCTCCTTGAAGGCAGGAACTTGCTATGTTTTTACCCTATGGAGGCAGCTGGGAGGCTGCAGTAAAGCTTGTCCTCACCTCAAAGCTCAGTCCCCACTTCTCTAGTCTTGCTAGGACCAAAGGTCTCCTCTTCACAGAACAGATCTGTAGAGGTGCCAAGGGCCAGGAAGGGTTTATTACACCAGTGTTTCTCAAACATGAGCACATGTCAGAATGTGCTGGAAGGCTTATGCAAGCACCAAGTGCTGGGTCTGACCTCAGAGTTTCTGAGAGCAGGGCCAAGGAACACAATTTCTCACACATTCCCAAGTTATGCTAATGCTGCTGGTAGAGGGAGGCCTGCTCTTCAAGAACCACTGACACGTAATGACTCGTCTCTTCCCAGGGCCTCATTTACCCCTCCACACATAGCACACATTTGTTAAGACATCAAGGAGGGGATCCACTGATCACCTCACCAAAAACATTTAAGCAGCTTCTGTCTTTAGCTCTGTTTTAGACCCAGTATGGTAGAAGACAGATCAAAGTCTCTGCCCTCTACAAACATACAAGCTAAAGACAGATACAATTCACATAGACAAGCACAGATAGATAAGACTACTGTATTCTGATTATAACACATCTCCTAGGATAAAACAAAAGGCTCGCAATGGAGATGGCAAGGTTACTTGGGAGGTCTCCCAAGCTTGCACTTTTTACATTTCCAATGACACCATCATCCTGCTGTGGGTTACTGTGTAGCTGGTACAACCGTATTTAATCAGAATCCTAAGTCAGGTGCAGGACTGCTCCAATCTTATGACATGTGAGTCCTTGAGCCCCCTTGAGTCTGTCCAACAGCAAGAGAGCCTGCAGAAGGCAGTTACAGAGAAGGGTTTCAATGTGGGGGACTTGTGCTATCAAAGATCTGTGAACTGTTCAGTAACGCATAGGACTCATCAGAGTAATGATCATTTTTCACTCTACCCCCTCCCTTGCCTGTTCGGAGAAAAGAGCCCTTAATTGCTTCTTGAACTACACACAAGTGGGCCATTGACTGTGACTGGAATTCAGCATGGAGAAGCAAGGAAAACTCTAAAACAGATTTTGTTGAGGCAATGTCTTCAGCGGAGAAAACACTGTGGTGGGATCAGCAGGCACAGGGCACTGCTAAGTAGAATGAGATCGTCTTAAAGAACAGCTTGGGCATTGTCAGCAGTTGAAGTAATCTTTAATTGTAGATGATACAGGTGTGATCCAGGGGGACTCTATTTTTTTAAGTGGGGGAGGGAGTGAGAGAAAAACACAGAGGGAGAGTGAGGAAGGAACCATCTCAGAAGGATAGCCTTCTAGGGCTGATCTAGCAGATTCAGATTCCTAATGAAGTGATCGTGTTTGAAGAAACAGAGCGTTCTACGTTGGGTCAGCTGCTGCTTGCCATCTTTCTACATCCATGTCCCAGGGAAATGACTGTGAATCTACATTATTTCCTTCAGTCTAGGCTGCCTGTACCTAGCAAGGGTTACAGACTCAGGGAGGTGGAAACTGTCTGCCCATATTGCCTGATCCCCCAGCCACTGGGTGCTGAGCCACAGCCACCTCTACCGTGGGTAGCCCTGGCATTGGAGAAGGGACGTCTGCCCTGGGAAGTGCACTGCCAACTACATGCCTTCTGTCAACATTTCTTTCTGTGTTTATCAAACAAAGATACAGGTCTTCCCAAGAAACCTCCTTTTCGAAAATGTGCTTTTTACTTCTCTGTGCTGTTAGGTCCCTTAAATAAAAATAAACGCCCAGCGTTTTTCTGAAGCCTCCAATCCCTCTCCACACGGAGGAATCTCTTCTTTCCTTAACCCACTTTTGTGGTGCCCTACGTGGATCCTTCTTCCATTTCTGTATCCTCCCATGCAGATCCGGCCTCTAACCGGAGTGCCCTACAGCCTCTGAACTGGGGGAAAGTACGGCAAGGGCTCCTGCTTCTGTCCCAACCCCCCAGAGTGGCTTTCGCACCCTCTGTAATACTGAACTGCGACCTTATTTGTAGAGCCTCAGTGAAGACAGCAAGCCCTCTCATCCTAGGGGGAGCCTGATACCCACTTCCCAGTAAAGCAACGCTAGATAATAGGTAGCTGATGATAATTAGCATCTGTTGAGTATTTATTATACACCAAGTCCATTTTAAGGGCTTTCAGCCGCTCTTCTCATTCAGTCCCAACAATAACCCTACTAGGTAGATACAATCACATTCCCCATTTCACAGAGGAAAAAGATGATGCACAGAGAAAAAGTAAGTTGCAGAAGTCAAAGTGATAGTGTTAAAGCCATAATTTGAATCCACATCTTTCTGAGTTCAGTGTCCAAGTTCTTATGCTCTATTTATGGCCAGAAAACATGCCACAACCAGGGCATAGCCTACGCAGGGGTAAGTAGAAGGCAGGCACGGGTTTTCACCTACCTCATAGAATTAAGGGCTTAAATGTCTACCACTGGTTAAGCAATGAACTGATTGTTCCTTGCGCACTATTTCTAAACCTTACTGCAACTCTAAAAGGCAAGCTGTTTTATCCTCATGTAACAAGCAAGAAAACCCAGAGTTCATGAGACTAACTCACCTCTACTTCTGAACATGGTAGGGAGAGGAGATTGAATTAGAAAGCCCATGTGCTTCCCACTCTGCCTTATGGGCACCACTTGTCCAAGATTCCCTTATTAACAGATTATTATTATCCTCCTCCTGACCACTGGAAAAAAATACTAACTTTAATCCATACTATTCTAAAACCATACCCTTGAGATTTTATATAGTCTGAGCATCAGAAATGATGGCACCAATTCATTGAGACGTTGTCTTCAAATTATTTAAAAAGTACTCCCTTAAAAAAAGCAATAAAATTGAAAGATGCTAATGTATCATTTAAAGAGATATAAATGACTGATTTCATTAGCAGATCTTTGATGCAGTTCTACACTGTTCAGCTAGTTTATAAAACTCTCCACGACATAAGCCTGACTTTGTTTCTCTGGTGGCAGGATAGGCTCTCTCTCTCTTGAGCAGTAACAATCCCACTTGCATAATCAAGGAGCATAGGAGGATTTCAAGGGTGCCTTAAGAGTAGGTAAATCTCTCCTCCATCCACCAGTTAAATCTACTAAGTCACCTACTGAGTTTCAGGAGAATTATGTAAAAAGTACGTAAGTCCAAATGTCATTGAGGACTGAATTCCATCTCAGCTCTTATCACGAGGAAGGAAAAGGGAATATGTGGTCAAGAGGTGCTTTGTTAGCAAGTGTTTGTTGTGAGGATACAATGTGCCTACTCTGTTCCAGGCACCCAGTGGCACCTGAATGACCCAGCTCCTCATCCTGAGAGAGCTGGCAGGATGCTGCGGCAGGGAGACACATGGACAAGACAAATCTGATTACCAGATTCCATAAGCTGCACGCTTTCTGGCCTGGACACTCCTGGATGGCAGTGGTGAGGTGTTCATGTTTTGTATTAGATGGGGTTTGAAACCTGGCTCGATTGTTTTATTTACTATGCAACTGTGAGCACCTTATTTAACCTTCTGAGGACTTGGGTTTTCTACGTTTAAATGGAGACAATAATACTTCAAATAGGGGAGAAGGAGTCAACAAATCATGTATGTAAAGAGGCCAGCATGTGACCAGCATCGGGTAAGGATAAATGAAGTCACAGCTAGCACTCAGTGGAGAAGGAGGGGCGGGCTCACTCTGCCACACCACAGGCGGCTCAGGAAGCCATCAGCTATCAGGAACTTCCCTCTCTCTTAGCTCCCCAGGTCTTTGCACTCCTTCACTTGGTAGTAATTTCCACTTCCCTCCTTCTGAATTCCATGCAAACTTCACCTGGTTAATTTCTATGCACTTTTAGCCTTACCTAAACCTCCATTCCCATTTCTTCCTGATACTCCCCATACCCAGCATGACTGAGGGCTCATTCCACATACTCTCAAACACCTAAGCTTGCCTCTACCTCAGCACCTGCCACTGACCTTTGAACATCCCTATGTTCTTACCTACTCTCCCCACCAGAGTGCAGGGAAGCGGAAGGCAGGACCCTGTGCCAGGGCTCTCTCTGGAGTTTCCAGTACAATAATGGGCAGTAGCAGTGTTCAGTAATCATTTGTTTAGAAGAGGAATGAATGAACACAAACAGACACCCTGTCTAAACCTGCACAAATCTGCCCCTAATAAAAAGTACATAGCTCAAATACGGCATCAAATTCTGCTGTTCCATCTTGCACCCAGTGCCGTTAAATCTCTGGATAAGGAGTAGAGATGTTTGTGGTGTTACTCGGAGGCCTTTCCACAATGACATCGTTCACTTGTCCTGCACGTGGTGGGTACTTTGCGAGGCTCAGCTGACTCTCTTAATAAGAACACCGTTGCTAGATACGGGTGTTCATGTGGATGCGATTCAGATGTTTATTCCAATGACTAGCATAAACAAATGTGGAAAGAATTCAGGTCAGTCCAACCATTAGTAGCAATATCTTCTTGCTCTCCTGGGAGCTGTTTCAGATTTTGGCTTCATCCCACCCCTACATAAAAAGAGTGGGATGGGACTGCAGCTTCTAGAATTACAACCATTTTGTCAACTTGTCATTTGACTCACTGTCTGGCTGGTGCCTCTCCCTCTGGGTCTGGAGACATTTTGCACAGGAAGAAAGCAATAAAGTGAACAGTCACAGGGCCGACAAATTCTCCAATCTTCAAAGTACCTTGTTCTGTCCCACAGTACATACATATTTCTGGTAAGCACCATGGAGAGCCTCACATCTGCTACCTCCTGCACTGCTGGGAATCAAAGCATTTACCCCCATGAGACATTTTCTAAAGGCCCAAGGGCACTGGGCCATCTTATCCTCACTCCCTTGGCGAGCTTTCCTGACTACATGAAAATACCTGAAAAGGCTAACTTTGTCTGTTCCTTATTGCCTTGAAAAGAAGAGTACTCTTAACCTTTAGGGATTTATATTTGGACAAGGGAAATGAACTAGATACAGCTTATAAAAAGGCAAGAGAGTGACTCATTTATAAGATTATTTACGAGTTTGGGACCAAAAAATTCATATATTTGCAGATGCTGAATATAAACTGGTCTTATTAATCATTTCTCACCATATATATCTTTCCCTGGTTATATTTTACTTTCCAAAGAAAACTGAGCAGAGAGTGGAATGGGGGTGGGGCAGAAAAAGGATGTCTATAGCAAGGGCTAAAAACTTACTCCATTAGTAGAGTAACCAGGATTTATAATCAGTAATTTGTTAGAATTAGCACTGGGAATAGTCACTAGAATTCTGGAAAATTGGGAGACAGAAGAACAATATTTAGCTTCACCACTTACTAATCACATCTCCAAAACATGGGGATAACACACAGCCACTTCACAGGCTGGCTGTAAGGATCACATGTAAAAGAATGCTGTAAAGTGCTGTACTGCTTAGTAGTAATTGAGAACTTTCAAGCTCCTCATGAAGATTGAAGGGCAAATGCCATGTGGTTGCTCTTGTAGGGCAAGAATTACAAGATTTCTGTCTAATACTAAAAATCACATTTATAAGTAAATCTCTGGCAATTATTTCTTTAGGTTTCTTGTGGCTAGGACACTCTAGAATCCTAAGAGAAGGTAGAATATGAATACTGTTCTTGATAAGTTTATTTAAAGAGAGATAGAATTTAGAAGTTTATTTAAAGAGAAGGTAGAATATGAATACTGTTCTTGATAAGTTTATTTAAAGAATTAGAAAGTATTATGTCTCCAACACAAAGGTTGAATACCTAACTTTTGCATCAACATGGCTGAGACTGGAAGAGATGATGCTGAGTGAAATAAGTCAAGCGGAGAGAGTCAATTATCATATGGTTTCACTTACTTGTGGAGCATAAGGAATAACATGGAAGACATTGGGAGATGTGTGAGTTGGGGGAAATTAGAGGGGGAGACAAACCATGAGAGACTGTGGACTCTGAGAAACAAACTGAGGGTTTTGGCGGGGGTGGGAGGGTGGGGTGAGCCTGCTGGTGGGTATTATGGAGAGCACATATTGCATGGAGCACTGGGTGTGGTGCATAAACAGTGAATTTTGGAACACTGAAATAAAATAAAGTAAAATTTTAAAAAAAGAGTTAGTTGTTAATGATGCTTAGGAAGCATCTCATTCTAATCCAACCTCACTGATGGGGAAAGGGAGGTAGAGAAAGGCTGAATGAATTCTTTAAGATAACACTGAGACTCCCAGAACCAGGTTTCAATGTAAGGGCTCCTGAATCTTTTGGTGCTCCAAATCTTCAATGCTCCACGGGCAACAAAACACTTCCTTTTCAGCTTCCCACATGAAGCCAGCATCTGAGATCACAAAGCCGTTCCTCTCAGAACAATGTGGAATTGCCATAAAAGTGGCATCTGGCAGTTGAGGGTGGTGCCTGACTCTTCACCGCAGGGTCCTGTCCCTGTACCCCCACAATAAGAAGACAGAACAGGTGTCCCGTCCCCAAGGCACAACATGGCTTCCCTCTCCAACTCTGAGAACATGTGAATGGGTCACATTAGCTTCACCAATAGTGACCGTGCTATTAAGATTCTAGGCAGGGGGTGCCTGGGTGGCTCAGTGGGTTAAAGCCTCTGCCTTCAGCTCAGGTCATGATCCCAGGGTCCTGGGATTCAGCTCCGCATGGGGCTCTCTGCTCAGCAGGGAGCCTGCTTCCTCCTCTCTTTCTCTCTCTGTCTGCTTGTGATCTCTGTCAAATAAATGAATAAAATCTTTAATATATTAAAAAAAAAAAAGATTCCAGGCAGAATCTAGAGAAGGAGGATCAAGATTACACAATGTCCAGTACCAGTAGGTATCAGAGAAAAGAGGAGATGTGTTCCTTTAGCTTATTTGGGCTTGAAGCAGTAATTCCCCAAGATAAAGCCATGCACAGTCATGTACATTCTGGAATGGGGTAGTTAATCTCTTGGCCCCTGCATGTCTGAAGCTGAAATCTCTCCTTGTCCCAAACCACGACGTATTTCCATAAAATCCTTTGGTGTAGGGAAAGCTCAATTTAAACAAACGCAAATAATCCCAGAACACATGTCTGTGGACACATCTGTTGCAGCATTTGTTCATCTGGAACAGGACTGTGTAGTGCTCTAAGGCTAATGGGGAGAATCTGGAAAGGGAGAGAAAGCCCCCACGGCCCATACCTCCCCCCACCTTCTCCCTTATGGAGACTGCTCCTCTCCAGGAAATAAAATACAGTCTCATTATGTACAACAAATGGATGATGGGAATACCTAGACCTCTGTCAATTACCAAGTCAGAAAGCATGAGGAAGAATGGATAAAGAATACGAAAATGAGGAATAACTTAAGAGTCACTTCTGTTTCGTTCAGAGTGGTATTAAGGGCACCCACACACGGAAAACTTAGGGTAGGGCTGTTTCCTTCCTGGTTTAATCCATGTTTAAGGCCCAGAACTTGGCTGGACAGAAGTGGTAAGAGCCTCTACCACAGAGATAATTGATTACCTTACAGCCAACCTGAAGTGAGAGACACACAAAAGGGTTGAAGGGAGCTCTCACCTTACATTGGCCCCATGAAATCTAGGCCGTGCCCCTCACTCGAATGGTCTGCCAAGCTTCTCAGTGAGGGTGAACAAATTATTTTCTCTTGCTACTTTGGGTTGCTCTGGTCTATTTGGCTCTTTCAAGGTTGACTGGAAAAGCACAGCATTCTTCTAGACTCCATTAACCATGCTTGGGCAAATCCCATCGGGCTGGATGGTTGCCTCACAGGGTAAGAAAAGACATTCTAGGTACCGACCTTAGAGACCCAGTCAAAAAGTGTCAGCAAATCCCACACCCTGTCTGGGAAAAGCAAAACCCTACTGGCTGAGGTCTCCTCGTCAGGCCCAAGGATAATCACAATAGACAGAGGATATATGTGACCTTCGTCAGAGGCACCTAAATATTGGGACACAGGTGATACTCTCCTTTGGGCCTTGCTATATCTTTTCAGGAGTGTGTGTGCGCACATGCATGCGTATGTCTCGTTTTCTACATTTCAAGTATTCTCTCGCCAGTTTGAGTTCTCTTGGCAGAACCTTCAAGTGTTCTCAGGAACAGATGCCTGGAGGAGAGGGATGCTAGTTCTGAAACAGAGCAATGCACAGAGTTGGGGAAGCAGCTGCTCTGTTCTAGTCACTGTGTATACAACTTCACCAAAAGTGTTTAGGAAACAGATCATTCTGGAGCCTATACCACCTATTCAAAATTCAGGCCCTTTCAGTTCTGCCCATACTTGTTTTCCTATGCTGTTTGTTTGGTGCCATGAATTTTAGCAATATGTTTACGGTGTGTGTGTGTGTGTGTGTGTGTGTGTGTGTGTGTCTATTTCCCTCTCCAGCCTGGCTGAATTATCCCCAAGTGACTCTTAATCCTCAACCGTAATTCCCAGTGATTGCACTGACATGATGATAACGGGGGAGCCTGTTCTCCCCCCGCCCCTCCTCTCTCCCTCCTCCCCTGTTGCTAAGCTCAGCCAAAGATGCTCTAGGGAGCTGTTTATTTAAAAGAGGAAGTTCAACAGCGGGGTCACCAGGCTTTTCAATGGAGACAGGCTGCCCAGGGGAGGAGGAGAGCTGGCAGTCCCAATCCCTTCCATCTCTCCTCAGACCAGGCCTCTCCACCACAGCACAAATGGCAGGGAGCACGGACACTGGTCCCAAGTCACCACTCTGTCCAAGGCCCTTGACCTCCTCGCAGTCCTCCTAAACTGGCACTGCCCCTGCCCTGGAGGCTGGACTGGGAATCAGACCAGCAGGTCCCTCCCCCCAAGAGGCTGTTTGATGTTGGATGTTACTGGCCCTCCATTTCCACAACCACAAAAAGGTACTAGACAGAGCTAACCGGCTGGTAAATCAAGCAGGGCTTCTGAAACTACTAAGTAGGAGGGTCAGCGAGAGGCCTGGTTCCAACAGATTCCTGGGCCCACAAGCAAAGACTCTGATTTAGTAGGATGGCCATGGGGTCTGAGAATTTGCATCTCTAAAAAGCTGCTGATGCTGCCTAGGTGGGGACCACCCTGGGAGAACCATCTTCCACTCCCAACATCCTACCACCGTAGCCCCACGCCAGTCACGCGACAAGTCACAACTGCCTGGCCCTGACCGTCTGAAGAATTCCACACACGGCTACACAAGTCACAGGCCTCTGCCACAGTCACACAGGGTTTCTCTTGCCCCCAACTTCTGCTCACTTGTTTGCAAAGACAAGCAGCGAAGGAAGAATCCGGTGGGGAGGGCTAGTGGCTTAACTCTCAGCTGTCAGCAGTTGCTACACTTGTGAGGATTCCTTGAAAACCATTCCAAACTACAAGGTGGAAATGCTACTCTGAAGTAACAAATAAGGAGTAAGAATAATTTACATGAGCTCCACTACCCCGGGGTTGTGATCCTGGGTCACAGTGTTGCCAACTGCCTAAGTCACCTGGAACAGTGCTGTGCAAATTTGACAGTCTCAGGCACGGTTTGGAGAGGCATAAAAAAATAACCTCAAACCAAGAGAAAAATAAGTATTACAAGATACACTCTCAGATATTTCCCTTGCTCCTACTTTGGTAATCCTTTTCAAACTGTGAAACCGGAAACCTTTCTGCCATTTAGAAATCTGACCATCACGCAGGCGGTGTTTGCAAGTTCCTGCATAGGTCTGTTTTCACAGAGCTCCACGGCCCGGTGTGAATGAAGAAAGCACTTCGTCAGTGATGCTGGGATTAAGTCTCAGAAGGAATTCTGAGTCTAAGCTCTTGCTTTCTGACACCTAAATATTTCTGCCCATCTGAAGTTCTACTCATCTGAATGCAATGGTTCATGCTAAGACAGTTTTAAAACAGACTTTAAAGAACTCAGAGCAATGTCACCAAACCAGTGCTTCTCAACCCCTCTCCTCAGGAGACATTTGCTGTAGTAAGTCATTATTACTGGAAATGCATTATATGCATTAGACGAACTAAAATCAAATAAGTATTAAGAATCACTGTGCTAGCATAAAGGACAAATTTTTTATGTCAAGTTTTATATTTTAACTTAAAATCTAATTTGGCCACGTTAGACATTGCCAAATGGAATGGGAGCCAGATGAAAGTTCCATTTGCAAAAGGTCTAAAATTTTTTCCCCTAAATCTCCCAATAGTTTCTCTTAGAAAAAATATTATTTGGATGAGAGGTTAGACTGTAGCCCATTACTTATTTTCATCAATAAATGTTGCTGGACCCCAGGTACACTCATTTATTTATGCATTATCTTCACCTTACGATGGCAGAGATCAGTAGTTATTACAGAGAACACAGGACCCACAAACCCTAAACTACTTACTACCTAGCTCCCAACAGATAAATTCTGCCAAACCTGGCCTTAAAGAATCAAGAGTAAATAATGACAGCAATTGAAACCTTAAGATACGTTGTGTAATACGTACCCTCCAACCAATGACCTTGTAAAATTAATTACAAACCTGTTGCATCAAAAACCCTATCAGCCAATATCAGCATCTATGCCTTTTTCCTGGCTCAGTAGGTTTCTTCAAATGCAAGGCAAAAATTTTTTAAATTTTTAAAATTTAAAATTTATTTTAAATTTTACTTTGCTGTTTAACAAACTTTTGAGAGCCTCTCCTATTCAAGATGCTAAAAATCAATTTAAGTACGGGAAATCTGTACACACCCCATATTCACCAGATAATAAAGCAGGGAGAGCCACACTAATCACGAATTTCTGCATGGGATTCAAGTCATATAAAAACAACATATGAGCAAGGGGGCAAATTGGGTTTCTAGAAGCCATAAGTCTGCAGTTGGCAGATAAAACGCCATCTCAGATAATCACATCTGATTGTCACTAATGTTAATATATGTCGATAACAGTCGAGCACTGCACACCAGAGGTTAGCTTTACTGCTCATATGCAGATGTTTGCAATACTGAATCTTTGCCATAACCCTGTGGGAATGGTGTTTTTTATGTGCTCTTCAGTGAATTTATGGCCAGGGAGCCATAAATGTTATCGTTCTTCAAACCTTTTGCTGGTGGAGATTTTCACAGTGCTTGGAAAGTAGAAAGACACAGATGTCTTCCGTCGAGAGGCCATTTCTAGACCTGCTCAAGTATACAGGCTAGGCCACCTCCTGAAGCTCAGGTCATCCATATTATCAATGCCACACAGGTTTGAAATCTCCTACTATGGATTTGGTTCAGTTCAGATCTGCACAGAGTTAGCAAGGCCCACATGTACCAAGTTCTGGGATAGGCCCCAAGACATGGCCCTTGACCTTCAGGCAACCATATGGTGGCCAAGATGACATGCCCTACACACAGTAGGACACGGAAGGTGCTGGAATAGAGCTATGCAGAGTGCCGCAGCAGCACAGTAGGGGTAAAGAGGAGTGCTCATAGAAGCTTGCTGGCTCATAGAAGCCAAAAATGGAAAGATCAGTAGGAAGAACATAAGCATAGCAAAGCAAGCAAGCTCTCTGTGTATGTGTGTGTGCGTGTACGCACCTCTGTGGGTTGTTCATACAAGAAAACCGTGAACAAAGCCGCACTTACAAGAGCCAGGACGATTTGTTCTGGAATGTCCACATACCTTACCACAGGTCAAGCCTCACGTGGCAGGGGACATTGGAGTGTAGAAAAAGTAAGGCCTTGGGAAGGGGCTGGAGTTTGGTTCAAATTCGAATGTACCCCTGGCTAGCAGTGTGACCTTGGACAACTTCCAGAATCTCCCCTTCTAGGTACTTTTTAGTAATACATCCCTCAGAGGGTGGTACAGGGATCAAGGGAGGTAACTGCTGGGTGCCGAGAGCAGTGGGGCAGCAAACTAAACGACAACAAAACCACAAGGGAGGAACACACCCGGGCTCAATAGCAAAAGAACTCTTTCCTCCCTCCCTTCCTTCTTTCCTTCCTTCCTTCCTTCCTTCCCTCCCCCTTTCTTTCTTTCTTTTTTAAAGGATTCTATCAGTGGGCTCTTCCCTCAGCACTGAATAATGATGGAAGGAGTCATTCAGGAGAGGCCCTCAAAGACACAGCAACACTGCTCACACCTCCCATTTTTCTGTGTCACCGTCATGCAGGTGAAAGAAATGCTGTCAGGGAGACAATGACTCACAAATACAACTGACGCCGTTCAAAATGGCAGCCCTGTGAGCATCCTCCCAACGTCAACTCAACACAAGCTCTTCTCACTTCATGTGTCCCCAGGACCATGGGGTGGGAGGGTGTCAAACAGACTTCCCCTTGAAGTAACACAAAATCTGCTTCTGACTCGCCAGGAGCTACATGACAGATGCAAAGGTTCTTTCAAGAGAAATGAATCAGCACCTCAAGCATAACAAAAAGAATTAATTTAGAATATTCCGTGAACATGGGCTTTTTTGGTTCCTGCTTGGGAGGATAAAAAGTCCCTGATGAGGAGGAGGAAATGCCTGTGCTCTGGGAAGAAGTCCTATGTTAGGGGCAACTCTTCACTTGCACCTTCCTTAATTCTGTGTGACAGGGAATTCTACAGAAAAATACAGGCCTTGCTAACTTGGGAAATCACCCCGTTTCATGCAGCTATGGCTTTGTTCATGCTTTTTCTTGCATGAACAATATACACACAGAGGGACAGAAAAAGGAATCACCACATAGGCAGACTGGAGACCCGTCTCTCTTATAATCATGATACATGGTAGAAGGGATACAGGCCATCCTTGGAGAGTTCTTGTAAATAGTCTTTGAGCAGAAGCCCCTGGGCCCCAGGAAGGAGATCCCAGGGCTACAACCAAGGGGTAAGATGGTCTAATCAAGAAATTCTCCTGAAAAATTTCAGAGCTACCTTTTTTTGGTGGCAGAAAGCAGACCCATCCAGCAGCAGCAAAACCATCACTGCAGACTCTGGGGCCCTAACCCTGGGGTTGGTTTGCTGGGTTCCTCTGCAGCCTGCCAGCAGTGATAAGCAGTGGGTTTCCAGTATGCCACAGAGGGAGCAACGGCCTTGTCACACTGCTGGTTAATACAGCTTTCCAAAATTTAACAGTTAAAAAAAAAAAAAATCATCCCATTATCTGTTCCTGTGACCATTCTGAGGGTGGATACAAATAAATCAAGAAGCCTAGGCAAGGCAATCCCAACTCTATGGTCTGGGGGCTGGAATTCACTTCAGCTCTAGCCGTACTTGTAGCTTTCAGAGCATCAAGGAGGGCAAGCCCAGGGTCTTCTCTCAAAGGGCTTTTCTCCCTAGAGGAACCCTCCCCCCATGCTTGACCTTGAGTACATGAGAGAAGGATGAAGGAGTTTTGTTCTAGAATGGGGCACAGTGGAATAAGCTCCAGACATGAGCCTGGGTTCTGGGAACCAGCCCCTTTCACCAACTGCTGGATGATGCTAGTGGAAACACTTTTAGGGAGTCCCACTTTTTTGTTTTTTGTTTTTTTCAGTCTGATCACTGTGGGGTTTGGGGCAACTCGACGATCCTAAAGCTTTCTTTCAGCTTAAGTCTGCTCTATGATACTAAGTGAACATAACCCATATCAAGTTGTCCCTGTGTAGATGCGAATGAAGCAGCTGCCAACGGTAGATCACTTGAAGGCTCTGAAAAAATACCCAAGCCTCCATTGGAGATCCCTGGAAATCCTGCCAACTAGTGACTCTTGGATGAGGGATTGGAAGCTGCTGAAGCACACTCATTGTGTAATCTTGGAATGTTTGACTATTAACTCATTAGCAGCCATTCCATCAACATAAATCAAGCTACCAGTAAGTCAGCCAAAGGTTTGGTAATTTTTGTTGGGGGCAGAGCAGATCTTAAATCTCTAGCCCAAGAAGATGAAAACAAGAACGATCCATAGACACTGAAAGGACTATGGAGCCCTGGACTAGATGGAACAGAGTTAAGCGGTTCAAGGAGAATCCCAAATCTCTCCCTAAGGCAGGAATCACTCCCGCTCATTGTCATGGGCTATTGTAATTCATCTTGGTCTGACACCTTTTGTCACCCCCACCACCACCCCACCACCCCAATTCACCATCTCAAACACAGTCATTTGAGAATTTCAGAAGAGCCACACACGGTATCTGAAAACGTCACCGCTGTACCCTTCGGCCCCTCCTATTACCTAAAACGGTCCACTGCTCCATTTCCACAGGCTTTTCTTCAGCGAATTTACAAGGTAACAAACATCTGCTTCGGAAACAGATGTTTATGCCAGAATTCTCTTCTGCTCATTAATGCTTTTCCGGTTAACATCTAACTATCTCACTCATTAGTTCTTAATAATACTTTCTGTATCCCAGCCATGCCAAATACGCGCTCTTTAGAGCTTCTGGATTATTGTTGCTTCTGTTGCTGTTGAATTACGCTGCTGAATAAAGGAAAAGTAAAAATAAGCCTCTCTAAGAAGGCTGCTGTGTGTCAGAGCTCTATCTTTGTGAACTGAACAAGCTGAAATCAATTAAAAGTGTGTGTTCAGAGAATGCATCTCAGCTGTCTAATTGCACCACCTCTGCTTTAGGGCCAAAGTTTGACTCCCTGCCAAATTGCCATCAAAGGGGCGTCCGTTAGCACCACCCCAACTGCGGCTGCTGGAGCCCGATTCAAGGGCTTGGAGAATGAAGGAGGCCCAGGGCCCTCTGGGGTTGGGGACAAAGACTTCCTCTGCCCAGGGGCAGGCCTCCATATGGTGCTCCAACAAAGGACACCACAAAGTCCTCTGGGAGTGTCCCAACCAGCTTCTTCAGTCTGATAGCCTCAAAACTATCACAAGCATTCTCATGATGTTCTCTACTGACCCACCAGCAACTTTGCATGAGGAAACCAACATCGGGAAAAACAGAGTCACCCTAGCTGAGTGTCTAGCGGTACCCTGAACTGCTGAGGGTCACCCTACCTGTCATTAGAAATGCACATACTTTTTCTATGGATCCATATTCAGTAGGAAAAAAAAAAGACTCAAGTTTTTCTTGATTTGCAATATAATGGCACATATTAAAATTGTCTTTGAAACTCATTTTAAAAAGACTTCTAAGCACTTACTCGTGATCCCAAGACTGGCTTCTGAGTTTCAAGAAGCCAACATCATCATCATCAAACAACAGAACAGACTAAGATAGGAATAAGGCTAAATTTGGTCTATATAATAAGGGAAAGTCAACCCTCCAGGGAACTTTGGCCAACATAATGTACTGTTCAGGATCAGGAGAGAGAATGCTTAATATGTCGACAACAGTTTCCATAGTACCTGATACAGTCACCTATACTGTTGAGCTCGGTGTGACCAGTCCTACAAGGAAGAAGTGGGCCAATGTCTTGGTGATGAGCAAACATGAAACTCACTTAAAACTTAAAGGCTGACAGACTATCCAAAAAAGAAAGTGAAATAAAATTGAAATTTAAATCAAATGAAGCAAACTTTTTGTCTCTAGGCCCTTGGTAGCCGACATCTCTTGGTCCCAATGAACTCCCGTGCAGCTTCATAATATACTCTGTTCTTTTTATAGGAGGCGCTTCCCTTTCTGCCGAAGTGGCTGCTTTTCAGCAAAATTACTTGGCAAACACTGCTTTATCAAGTATAAATCAGATATGCTACTCTGGAATCTAAACCCACAAAGAATATGCCCCATAACGCTACATAATAATGAAACACAGAACTACCGCATTATTGCGGCCAAAAGAAATGAAAAAATATGAATGAAAATGATCGCTGGGTGTGTCTTCCAGGAGATTCCACTTAAATAACATTCCGCATTTCCTTAAATCTCTACCATCAGAGGAGCTTACATATTGCAACATGAAATAAAAGCACAATTTAGGTGGAAATTAAAATGCCAAGAACCGTCCTGGGTGGTGCTGGCACCGAGCATTATGAGTACTAACCACAGTCAAAACCTCCTTCCCCTCCAGTCAACAGATACCATCTGAGGTTTGCAATCAAGGCACTGAGGGAATTCAAACTACAGAGTTGGGGCTTCTCCGCAGCTCTTCTCTCCAGATAGACTCCAGAGGAAGCTAACTGACCATGTATGTGAATGCAGTAGGTACCGATCTACTGGGACGCTGACCCCCAGGCCCCTTGCTGTTTAAGCACTTCCCGCCTCCAGATCCACCCCTCTGCCTCCTCCTTCACTTGCTGGGAACACTGCTGCCTTATTCCCTCAGGCCCCTTTCTGAAGACTTACTACTCTTAATTTCTTGGACTCTCTGATTAGACTGATGGCTGATCTCTCTCTCATGTGACTAAGGTCACAGTATTTATTCCACTGTCTCATGAAGGGATAAGCGAACATGAAGGGGCAATATCCTGGGGTGACTGGGTGGCTCAGTTGGTTAAGTGTCCGTCTTTGGCTCAGGTCATAATCCCGGTGTCCTGGGATCGAACCCCATGTCTGACTCCCTGTTCAGGGGAGTCTGCTTCTCCCTCTCCCCCTGCCCTTCCCCAGCCTTCCCCCCCAGACTCGTCCTCCCTCCATCTCTCTCTCACTCTCCTGTACTCTCGCTAATAAATAAAATCTTTAAAAAAGAAAAAGAAAAGGCAATATGATTCCAGCTGTAATAGTTTCCTTAAATCCCAACTAGATAGAAGAGCTTCCTTTCCCATGACTGTGTTCCTTTCAGTAGGAATACATCAGGCACCACTGGAGACTAACCTGGACTGCAAGATTCCCGAAACACGGCTGAAGGTACTGCACTAGGTGTCCATCACATATGGGTCTGCCAAGGGCATTAGTCAAACAAATGATGTAGACACAAAGCCACATGGCAGATTATGTGGACATTATCCCCTAAGCTGGAGACGCAGGCAAACAATACAATTCTCTCTCTACCACCAATGGCCAAGATGCTGATTTATTTTATCCTTATGCTCAGAGGTTACCTTGGACGGTGGGGATACAGAAAACCATTTGGGAGTGTGATCCACACATAATAAACTCCACGATATGGTGGTGATGACAGGTGGGTCAACAACAAGGCAGAGTGCTCATCTGGACCTGGGTTTTTTCTGGAGAAAAGCACATTTCACATCAACTCCAGGAGGCTGTGGCTATAGCAAAGCTGTTCTCATCATGACCGATAACGTGACAGCCATCTCTGCAGCTAACAAACTCAGAAGGCAAGGAAGGGGCAAGGCATTATCCTTCCCTTGTGCCATGAGGTCTGCAAGTACTTGATGCACTGTTATCCTTCACTCACGGTCTACAGAGGCAGAGCTCCACACGATGGAGTTTGAGCAGAGAGGCACTGAATGAAAGTGAAACCAGGTCTATCATACTCATGGGCCGACAGGACAGAGACTGTTTCAGGAGAACAACACACTTCTCTGGTTCCCCAGCCCAGCTGTATGATGCACACAGTGACTCGAGATCCTTCCCTCCACCAAGGCCCAGGGCTGTGCTGCTCACCTGCGGGACATGGGCACAGTGGCAAGCCTCACACTGAAGAACCTGGCAGGGTGTTCTGTGATACTCATTCCAAAGACCGAGCCTTTCCTCTTAGGTTAAAGAATTGAGGGACATTCATTCCTAGGGTGACTACTGTTTTAGGTGAATGAACAAAAATACAGAGATTTCTACAGATTCCACGGAGATCTCAGAATACTGAGAATTCTTGCCCCCAGAAAGACCTAGAGATGGACGAGTCAGAGATTCACCCTCCAGTTACAGGAAGATCTAGACCATTGAGTTGACCTCAGAGTGGTATTTTCCTTTGACCCACTCTAATCAAATATGCCTACAAAATGTAAACAATCAGACACCACAGAGCAGATTATTTCAGCTGTCAGTATCTGGTCTATTTTACGAGTTCCCAGGAGAGGGTACAGGCTTTTCTCTACCCCAGCCCCAGAAGATGTCTAGCCACTGGAGGTAGGACGAGCAAGGAATGCAGCTCACATTCTCAGAAAAGGAGACCCCTGGCAGTCACAACAGCTCTCTGAAACAGGATATGCCCAGGCCCGTAACACGCATCGAGCACAGTGTATGCTTATGGGTCTGTGAGGAAGACAAAGGTGAAGCAGACAAGGGACCAGCCTCTGGGAGCTCAGACTCCAGCGGGGAAGAGGAGACTGCTAGACCAAACAACTATTTTAAAGGTAGAAAGAAAGAAATGTCATAAAGAGAAGGGATAAGTCATTTCCAGCCCAAATAGAAAAGATCAGGGTGGGGGGGGGGTGTATTCTTTGAACAGCTAGCAGGTATCTGGAGCTGGACCAGATGCCGAGGATGCAGTGACCAATATGACCCTGCCGATGCCCTGCAGAGACAGAGTCCCCTGGTAGACAACTAGTTACCATAATCCTGATGTAGAAGAAGGGATAGATGTGTAAAGAGCCTGCAAAACAAGAAGGTGCCCCTTTGCCTAACTGAAGAATTCACAAAGGGTGCTATTTGAGCTGGTTACTGAGTGAGGAGCGCCTACTTCTCCAGAGAAGAGGATTCCAGGGAGAAGGTACCGTGTGCCCCTTGGGGCTCTTATTGTTTTTTTGATTCCTCAGGGCCCAGCACAATGCCTGAATGCTACAGGCACTGCATAAAGGTTACTCCAGGAAGCAGGGAATTGAGGGCATGGATGGACAGACCACCCTTTCGGTGTAAAGCTATGACCAGGGGAGTCAATGGTCAGATCCACATTGCCAAAAGACTTTTTCCAGTGCTCTGGAGAGGGGCACTGAACTGGCTCGTCCAGGGATCCATTAGAATTCCCGGGTCGGAGGGGCGGGGGGGAATCCATACGTTTTTGAAGGGCAGGTTAAGACCAGGCTACGCAGAGAATATCGTAAGAGGAAGTTTCTAAGCAGTGTTGATTACTAGACATTTACAATAGGAATTTGTTTAACACAAAAAAAACTTTTTATAAATATTTATTTTTTAAAAAAGAGAACATGTTTTGAAGGCTTATTTTCTGAAAAGAGCATTTAAGGACATGTACTAATGATTTTAAGGGAAGCCATATACAAATCCACTAATGGAAAGACTTTGCATACCACTAAACAAGGTCAATGGCTACCCATCTGAGGAATCCTATCAAATCTGTAAATATCAACTCCGTCTGAGGGCTGGGCCTCGGTGACAAATGCATTTTCCAATTTCATGAAGAATGAGATAAGACCACACCAAGGCTGTGCAAGGATATGAAATCCCAGAGTGCACAGACTAGAGGTTTCAAACAATTTTTTTTTTTTAAGCAGCACAACACTTTTCTTAAATCTTACGCAAAATCCTGCAGGCAAATCAGATAACAAATAAGGATGCTTGTTTGAATCGAGTGCTAGGAGCTTGGGGACCCAGGGTCCATTATTTTCTGTCCCCTCTTCAGCCCTGAACACCCAGCAGGCCCCTGGGACACAAAGTATTACCGGAGAGTCAGAGCAACCTCCATCTTTCACACCAAAGACCTGATCCTCAGAATGAGGAGATATATCCCAAAGGCATCCGAATTGTTCCTGTTCCTTATTTTTTAATAACCAGAAGGTTTGGAATTATGAATCACAATCCACAAAGAAAAACTCCAGAAATTCAATGCCGAGTTAGAGACGTTAAAGTAGCAAAAGACTGGCTCTTCTTGACAAGTCCCAGAGCTGAGATTTTGCAAATGAGAGAGACCAGAGGGCAGCCCCTCACCCAGGTCCGCACCCAAGTCAGGGGGTGGAGGAGTGGGGTGCTGGTAGGGGGTAGTTGGGGCAGCGGAGGTCTGCAGCAGCAGAGTCAGATCTGAGGCTCCCCAGGCTTCTACATGGCTCTGGCGAGTGGCTGTGTACACCAGTGTCCCTAATGGAGATACAGCCTTTGGGGGGAAAAATCTGATTCGGGCACATCTCCTATTTAGCACTCCGGTGGAAGTGCACAAAGCGATGCAGTGTGGGGTAAATCCAAGGACATTTTGTTCTTTAACAGAGACTGACAAGCTCATTTAGTAGCAACAATTCACAGTCCACAAGAAAATGCTGAATCTCACTTACAGGCACAGAGAAATTCAGGCAAAGACAGCCAAATAGCACCAGAAGCTATTTTAGACATGCATATTTTAAAACCATAAATCTTTATTTTCCTTAACAAAATTATCTGTTGCAGCAAAGGTTATAATCCCCATTTCAGAGATGGGGAAACTGACATGCGCAAGCTCACAGGGACACAGGGAGAGAGCAGAATCCTTCTCACAAACAGCAGCCTGGGCGCTCACACAAAGAGCTTCCGCCGTCAGCAAAACGCAGCCTCCAGTGCCTGGGGAAGGCAGTTCAGAGTCATTAAAAATCAGTCCGGTCCCATCCCAAAAGGACATCTGGATAAATATGCACTGGGGAGACATGACTAGCAGGCTTACCTGAGGAATTTAATCCAAGGTTGCTTTAAATTCACAGTACTTATGCCCTGGTCTGCGCTTTCCTTGCTGATGGAGTAGCAATTCTCTAAGCACTTCACAGGAGAATTTACCTTACATGTCTTTCTCTTAAAACCTTCCCAGGAAATAAAAATTAAACCCACTAACTGTATAAACCACCCCATCTAAACAGTCTTCTCCCATTCTTACTGATTTTCTTTTCCTGATCCCTTTTTAAATGGATTTCACACTCTAAAGGTTGCCAAGCTGACATCCTTGGGGACCAATCCTATCCATTTATGTGCAGAATCCACAAAAGATTCTCAGCCCTTCTGCACAGTCTCCACACAGAGGTAGAGGAGGGCGGGAGTGGGGAGAGAGCAAGAAAGATGTTCGCCCAGCTGCAAGGTCACCAGAACCCAGGGGCTGTCCTGCTGGAAAGCAGTGTACTGTAAGAACAACTCTACTCTCAAACTGGCTTATTAGCAAGGCTTCTTTGAAATAGCAGAGAGCTGTTTTCCAAAACAGCTCCTTATGCCATGGATGTGAATATGCAGCATCTCTTGCATATTTGCATTAAATGCAGCCAAGTAAGAAAGCTCTCAGGAAAAACTCCCAGCTCTTTCCTACTCTGAGATTGCTCTGTGGTTCCTACATAAAGCACCAATCCCTTGGCGATTTGGTCCTGGCCTACCACTACAGTTCTAGCTTTTCCTCTTTCCCCTCTCCTGACATCTTGCCTACTGGCTGGTGCTTTGCTCTGTCCCAGAAGGCCTTTCTCCAGACCAGTGCTCTGCCTTCAGGCCCAGGTCCTCTTTGACAAAAAGCCTTTTCTGTCCCCACCAGCCCCATCTGATGATTCTCACTTGAGAAGCACCTCTCACACATCTCCAGAGCCTAGCTTCCGTTCCTGTGGACAGTTAGTCACGTAGAAACCCTCGTCCCCCACCAGACTCGGAGCTCCTTGACAACACAGACGATACCCAGTTTATATTTGTGTTGTCTAGAAAACAATGGAAGGGAAGCGCCAAACAGTGGGTAGTCAAAAATGTTAAAAATGAAGAAGGCGCTCCTATTTTGACTAGGCTAAACATGCCATTTGGGTGGTGTAATGATGAGCGTAGAGTTCGCTGTATTAGCAAGAAACTGGAAGCAAACTCAACACATCTCAATAGGGGAATGTAAAATAACATACCACACTGGGGAAGGCTACGCAGTCATTAATAAAAAGTAGCAGATCCATGTCCAATATGGACAAAGGGAAATGGATCAGGTGAGAAATTCTGGAAGAATCAACAAAGAATAATTAGCAATAATTACCTCTGAGGGAGAGTGGTATTGGAGATATGAGAGGTTGATTTTAATTTTTTTACCTTAATGTATTTTCTTAATTGTTTGAATTTTTGTAATTATGCATTATGTAGAATTGTATACAATTTTAAGAATGAGTAAAAATGTCCTCCTTTAAAGTGGAATTTAATTATGAAAGTTTACAGGCTGACAATCCTCTTGATCCGATCCATCTAGCAAATGAAACCATCTATAGTGGACCCATTAAGTTTCTTGGGATGTAAAAGCAAAAGAATGGAAACTATTTTGTGGGCGCTTAGGATACATTTCCCATTATGCTCTCAGATCCGCTTCTCTCCCACACGATGCTTTGGAAAACTATTCCCTGATAGTCTCATACCCGAATTCGAGTTACTGCAACTCAATAAATATTTATGGGGCATCTCCCAAGTAGAGGGCACCTATGCACGGAGACAAAAGCAAACGTGAGTACCATAAGGCCCTGGCATCCCAAGGCTCCCACTCTACTGGGGGACTAACGCCAAGAATTTAAAGCAAGGCAGAATGTGAGAAGCACCATAAAAGGCAAAGGCAAACAGGAGGGAGAAGGTTACAAAGGGAAGACTGGAGGATCCTCTGGTGAAGTGAGGCGAGGGCAGGATCCGGAAAGATGGGCAAAACTGCTCAGTGGGGACAGACAGGGACCTGATGAAAGAGGCTCTTGCCCTGTGCTTTACCGTATTCGGACACACTGGAGTTGCAGCTCAGTATCTGAACTCTGAAGGACTTTCTGCGTACAAAGCAAATAAAAGGAACTGCCACAGACTGGGACTAAAATCCCAATCCTTGAGGCACCTGCACCTGGGTGGCTTAGTCGCTTCTGTTTCTGACTCTTGATTCTGGCTGCGGTCATGATCTCAAGATCACGGGTCTGAGCCCCAGCAGTGAGCTCCACACTGAGCATGGAGCCTGCCTGTCCAACTCCCTCTGCTCCTCCCCCTGCTCATTCTCACTCTCTCTCTCTCTCTCTCTCCCTCTCTCTCGGTCTCTCCAATAAACAAAATCTTTTAAAAAAATCCAAACCCTTTCCACTAGATCATAAGGCCCACGCATCCCAGCTTTCTTGGACCTCACTGCCAACCACCTGCTCCCCTCCCCTCACTATGGCCACCCAGCCCTCCCAGCTTCTCCAAGATTTCCTACCCACTGATTTTCCCTCGGACCTGACAGTAAACTCTCCTTTAGCAGGGCCTCTGTCTCCTCCTTTACATTTTATCCTCAGTGCCTAGCACACAAGCAGTCAATAAATAAAGAGTTCCATAAATATCTCTGGAATAAATAAAGTTCTACAGTAGAATAGAGCCAACAAAAGTAGAAGCTCTCCTCGTATAACCGAGTTGGCTTTTTTTTTAAATTTTAAATAAATCTACCTGGACTATTGATCACTTTACCTGCCCTAAACCACAAGGGCCATAACAAATATTAAGTGTGATACACTATTACCTTTCATTTGCCTGGTACTGTTATGGCCCTGGAATAAGGGATCCCCTCAGTCCACAGAAAAATCCTCCCCATTATTTTTAAAGATTTTATTTATTTACTTATTTATTTGAGAGAAAGAGAGAGCACAAGCAGGGTTAGGGGCAGAGGGCGAGGAAGAGGGAGAAGCAGACTCCCCGCTGAGTGGGGGAGTCCAACATGGGGCTCGATCCCAGGACCCCGAGATCATGACCTGGGATGAAGGCAGACAGTTTACCAACTGAGCCACCCAGACTCCCCAAAGCCTCCGCATTGTAGTTCTTCCTTCAGAATTGAGAAAGTTGGTACCTAAAATAAACAACCTTCTAGGCAGTTACAAAGCCAGTAAAGGTAGAAACTAAAACTTGAACCCAAGTCCTTTGCTGGGTCTAAATCCTATTTGCTTTCACTAAGCAAACAGTGTCCTCCTTGGACACGCTGGGCTTGGAAGAGAATTGGTGCTTCTACGCTTGACACCAAGCTGCTAAGGGCTTCTAGTCTCCAGCTATCTAAAAAAGACTGTCAGTGAAATGTATCAACAAGGGAATATGGTGTGATTTCAGGAAAACTTCCCCCTACAAATAGGAAATACTAAGCAAGTTTTCACAATTTCTCCTCATTTGCTTTGCTTTTAAGTGAACATAACTCCTCTTGATTACTGTTATTGGAATGTCTAAACTTTTTAAAATAATAAGTGCCACTTAGGAGCAATTGTTATTTTAAGTGTGAATTAAGAACATAAGTCTTTTGTTTAAAATGTAATCGTGTGTTCTACCGAACACTTCTAAAGGTGCAGGGCTATAATTCCCTTGCAGGCAACCTATGCCTCAGTGAAATTTTTCATTTGCAAATTAGGTTAGTTTATGGCAGACAATGAAAAGCCATCATCAGATAGACCAAGAAATGGGGCCATTCTTTACCTAGAAGGAACAATTAGCTGAAACATCTGTGGGGAAAATTTATCTCTCATATATTGTCGATTTTAAAAAGGTCTGAAAGAATCACTCCCCCAATCTCAAGAACACTCCTAATTATGATTTACCCCAGTGACCGTTCATGTCTGCCTGTTTACTCAAATGGAAATGGGAGCTGCAGACATTGCTTGAATGAGACCATACCTCACAACTGGGAATTCTATGTCGTGGTTCCAGTTCATAAACTGCCAGCACTGAGTCTGGGCAAATTCATCTTGCATATATCTATCCATACAGATCTCCCTCAACTTGTGATGGTTACATCCCCATAAACTCACCATAAGCTGAAAATATCAAAAGTTAAAAATGCACTGAATGCACACAGCCTATGAGTAAGATAGCTCAGCCTCGCCTGGCCTAAAGGTGTTCAGTACACTTAATTAGCCTACAACTGCATAAAATTATGTAACACAAAGCCTGTTTTACAACAAACTGTTGAATAGCTCATGTAATTTATTAAACACTGTACCGAAAGTGAAGAACAGAACTCAAAATTCGAAGCAGAGTTTCTATTGAATGTGTTTCGTTTTCACACCACAGTAGTCAAAAATGCTAAGTTGAACTATCCCAAGTTGGGGACTGCCGGGACACAGGTCCCTGTAAGTGTGGGTTATAATTCTCTCCAGAAAGATGGTCTATCACATCCTCCACTAAATCTCCAGCAGGGAGGGGACGGCTTTCTTGGAACATTACCTCACTAGTTTAATTTTCTAGATAAATTAGAAAAGAGAAGGAGAACAGGAGGGCAGACTCTTACTTAACAGGAATTCTTAATAGTTATTGGACATTGGGCTGTTAATCAGACACACATTGCTTGTTATTTATATAATGTTATTGAAAACTAACACACACTCCTACAAAAAAAAAATTTTTTTTTATCAAGATTGTGTGCCATGTTCAGCTCTATTTTTATTTCCAGCAAGTTGGATTCACTCCCTTTTTAGTGGCAACTCCTTTAGGAAATACTCTTTTAAAACCTGTGTTTTGAGAAATGAAGTTAATGGGCCAGAACTGGTTTATCCTGAAATACTCATCAAGTTAGGAAATAAAGTTCAAAGCCTTCTACCCTTAGGTGAAGGGAACCTGTTTGGAGGACACTCTCAGATAATTATCTCAAGGTCATTTTTCTAGAGTTAGTGAAGATAATTCCAGAAATAGTAAACTTGGTCAGTACTGTTATCTCTTTTCAGACATGATCTAAAAAGGAAAGATTGTGTTTCACCCACTAACTCCAAAAAAGTTGTCAATCATGTTAAATTACAGGCAGAATTCAAAAGAGCCAGAAGTCACCCTCTTTCTTCCCCCCATTGCACATTAAGAGTGGTCAATTCTTCAATGTCTCCCAATTGGTAACAATATTTGGAAAAGCTACAAGGATGGGGGTTCTATGGAAAGGGAGCAGATTGGCTTGCCCTTCTCCACTCCAGGGGTACGTGTATCTGGATAATAGTGAGGCACCATTCATTTGAAGGAAGAGTCTCCCCCAGGGGGCGAGGGGTCAAGGACACATTCCTGTTCTCCCAAGCTCTGGTTTCAATATTCCTTATGAGCCCCCACGTGATCTGTCACCAGCACGTGCCCTCATGTGACAATTAACTAGATCACAGCTTATCTTACACTCCTTATAGTTTAGGCTAATGCCTTTTGGATGAGATGTGGCAGTGGTTGATCATTTTTTCAGTACATGGACTTGTACCAACTTTAATTTCAGAAAAGTATACTTAATAACCCACCTGGAATACCAGGACAGAGACTGTGCACTCAGGCCTTGTCCCTAAGTCTATCAGCATCCCTGTAAGTCTTCTACAGTGTGGGATTATAGCTTATTCTAAGACTCTTGCTTCCACCAGTCCCCTTAAAGACAGGAAATATGCCTTATTCTGGGCTTGCACTTATTAAATGTTGGCAGTACGAAAAAATTAGGTAGATAATAAATAAAAGTTTAAATTCGTTTACCCAGAAGCACAAACAGGAACACAGTAACAGGCTGTAATGTATCCCTTTAATTGTTTGTTTTATTCAATCAATATTTAAAGTGCACTAGATACACAGAGATGAGTTAAAATAGGTAGGGCCCTGCTCTTAGGATGTTTCTGGTTAATGGAAAAGACAGACACTGAATGACCACACAAATGAACAGACAATTGCAAATGGCAACAAAGTGAATGGAAGGGTGAGTAAGGGTCACAGAGACCATGAGACACTGAGGGAAAGGATTCTAGTTACTTTGAGACTAGAGGGATGAGTAGAAATGAGCCAGGGGGGAGAAAGGAGAACTAATGAGAAGACCATTTTCTCTGCAGTGGGAACAACATATGCAAAGGCCCTGAGGTGGGAAAGAGCTTGATGCATTCAAGACATGGATAGATCAGTGTGGCTAAAATTTAGCAAGAGGAAAGGTGAAGCAGGAGTAGCTGTGGAAATCTCCTCTCTCCCTTTTCCTCAGTGTCTGGTATGTATTCATTCCTCCTTTAAAATAACAAAATAAAACCCTGCAAGGCTTTTGTGGACCTGTCCAAGCAAACATTTTAAATTTTATCTTCAGGTTAAAAGAAAGCCTTCCAAGTAGGACAGTGACAGAACCAGATCTGCATTTCAAAAAGAACACTCCCTGCTGTACCTCTGGGGAAGAAAAGGTGGGGAGTGGGAACAACAGCAGGAGGCCAGCCAGGGGGTCACTGGTCTTTGGGGGTCTTGGCCAGACTGGGGATGGTGGACAGGTTTACTAGGAATATTGAAGGGGACCTTCAAGGTTTTGGGTAATGGATTTGAAATGGCAGTGAGCCAGAAGGACCTTGTGCTCCTGTGGACTTATACATGCTCAAAGGTAACCTAGCCCACCAGGGAAAGTGGTAGTAGGCCCAATGCTCAAACCATCTCGGCACACACAGGGATGGGAGCTGCAGTCAAGAATGCTCCGTAACAAGCCCCAGATTGTCTCCTTGGATCCTAGTCCTGGCACCAGCTGCCTGGACATTTCTTCCAGGCCTCATCACAAGGTCCTACACCCTGGTCCAGTATTGAAGAACGTGGGTGCTTGAGAGAACCACTCACCCTTGTCAACAGTTGGGAAGCAGCGTACAGGACTCCACGGCAGGGGTCTCCAGAGGGGAAGCCCCCTCCTCAACCAGACCAACTTGACATGCTTAGTGTTGCCAATGACGGACTATGAAATGTCACACAGATGGTGAAATCTAATCTCTCCTTTCCTTGAGCAGCCTGTAAACATCTTTCCTTTAAAATAACTAAATAAAAGCTCTGCTTCCCACTGTGAGTTCTGGCCTTGGCCGCCCCAACCATCAGGGCCACAGCCGAGGACCTCTGCCCTCCCAAGCTTTTCGTTTCTGCTCTGTATTCCCTCTGCTCCATTCCCCTGACATCCAAAGCTCTTCTTAAAACAACCTTTGATATCCGATTTCCCTTTTATGAGGCCCCTACTGTCAAAAGCCCAGTTTTGTTTTCTTGCTAGGGGACAGATCCAAATTCTTTGACGGTGCACCCACCACTTCCTGGTTCTGCTCCTACATCCCTGCATCCCCACACCCAAGGGCTTGACCCTGACAGTCCTCCCAACTGCTCTTCTCCGGTCTACCTCCTACTCTGACAGATGCACCCGCTTTTCCCTCTGTTAACAGGAAACAGTCCTCTCTACCTCTTCTTGCTCGACCACTCTCTCCCCTCCACGGCAGGGTTCTCCACAAAATGAACCAGTTAACGACCAGATGCTTTCCTAGGAGGGACCCCCAGACACGGACACTTTCCAGAGCCCCAGGGTAAGACTCCATCCTTCTCTTTCAGATTCAGTCCTTCCCCCGATCTGAGCTGGGAAACTGGGGACAGCAGGCTCTGGAGCAGAAGGAGGCAGGGCGCTGGCTCACCACAGGAGGCACAGTGGGACCTGAGCTGCCCTCCCTTCAGGGGCAGGGCTGGGGGATCTGGCAGTACTGGGTGAGCACTTAGCGTCACAGGAGGGGGACAGAACCATGACTGCATGGGTCATCAAACACATGCTATTTCAGAGGTAACTGGATGCAAACTTAGGGTTCTCCAGGCCCTCTTTGTACCCCACCCCCTGATCCTTATACACTGACGGATGAGCTAGCAAGGATTTCCACGTGTAGGACTCAAACCATGGGTTGAGGGCTCTGTCTGAGCCCTTGTAGGGAGGGTGGTACACCCAGAAGCAGAGTCTTCCCCATTTCCAGCTGAACACCACACCACAGCACACACACCAGGACTACAAGGACCACCGAGGCAGCTGTCAGCACTCACACCTTCCTCGGGTCTGGCTCTGTCCACTCTAGGAGATGGCCTGCCATTGTGCAGAGATCTCAAGGACCCAAAGGCAGTGGGTGCAGACAGCTCAGGGATGCATTCTAATTCCCGTGGCATTCACACTGTCCTGGCAACTTGTCCCCCCAGAACGGAAGCCAGAGCCAGCAAAAAACTCCACAAAGACAACACCAAGATCATTTGCATGCAGGGGAGAGACTACTCCCCATCACGTGCATTTACACAGGCAGAATGTGCCCTGGTACTTGAACCTAAAAGCCTCTGCAAGCCTCACAAGTTTTCTGGAACCCCAGGGGAACAACCACAAACTCAGTCAATCAGAGCAAAAGGAGGGGCTTCTTCCCCTCCTCGGAGGCTCACACTGTGCCAGTAACCAAATAACTTTCCAGGCTGTTTCATTTCCTTGGAACTCTGAACACCTCAAGTTCATAAAAGTTAATTCTGTGCTAGAAGAAAGATGAATGTTAGATAAACAAAGTTGCATTTGGGAAGGTGGGAAAAGCCACACCTGTTCTGATCTCCCCCTTCCACACAACTCACCTGTCATCATTCTGCACCTCCTTGTTGCAAAACCAGCATTCCTCTCACGGTTGGCTATGCACAAAATAGCCTTCTGTTCTCCCAGTCACATCAAAGCACCTTCACGCTATGCAGACAGGTCATCGAGGGAATGAAGAAAATTAACAAACCCACCTAGGTTATTTCTATTAAAATTAGCCCCTCAGCCTGTAGGCTGTCAGTTTCCATAGAACACAAACCCTGACAAGTCTGTGGAAAACTCCCCACCCTTCCAGGTTGTGTCAACAGCCTGCAAACAAAACAGGAGGATGGCGCTTCTGAGATCTACCTGTTCTTTTGAAAGAGAGGAAGTATCAGCATTCGGTCCCTAGCAGCTTTCACATTTATCTTCATCTCCCTGCCTATCACCCACTGCCACTTATGGAGCATGCAGCCACCTTACTGGATCAAGACTGGTATCTTTCAATCGTCTATAAGGTCCTGAACACAGTTAGCCCTTGTCTCCTTCTTCATCCATATCCTCCCCCCACTCTCTCCCTCATTCTACTCAGCCCCACCAAAGGCTGTCTCCTCAATTCTTCTAACTCTCAAGTCCCCTCTGCCACAGGGCCTTTGCATATACGGTTCCTCTGCATGGAGCCCTCTTCTCACTTGGTTAACCCTTGGGTCTCAACTCAAAAGTCACTTCCTCAGACTAGGGAAGGCCTCACATTTACCCTCTTATAGCTCTTATATATTTTCAGGTATGCTCCACAGTTGGTAATTATACATAGTATTTTAAGATTATTTAAGGTCTCTCTTCTCCTCTCAGAGTAAAAGTTTCATGAGGGCAGAAAAAATGTACAATTTGCGTCAACACAGAATATGGCATGTAACCCGTGCTCAAAAGATGTTTAATTATTTTATTGTGTCATTCCTCTAGTAAAAAAAAATTCCAGTGGCTCCCAGGACATTTCATGAAGTCTTAAGTTCTTCAGAATCCTCTGTCACCCTGCCAAATCTGAAGAATTCAAAATTATTTATTATTAACCCCTCCCCCTCCCTCCCCTGCCCCACCTAAGTATTCTCCTCTCCTGCCCACAGTCACTGCCTCGGATCACTACACCTCATCTGAAATGGTCACTTTCCTCCTCTCCACCTATTCACACTTGATCGCCCACCAACGTGTAGTTACACAGGAAGCAGCATAACCCAGTGGGAAGAGTGTAACTCTGTGCTGGTGTCCTAGGTTCAAATTCAACCTGCACTGCTTACTATACGTGCAACCACGTCCAAGCCATGTCACGGCTCTAAGCTTCTCCTACAAAATGGAAAAAGCACTATCTCCAAGGCCACTGCAAAAGTTAAATAAAGTGCTGTCTTCAAGCACTGAACTTACCTCCTGGCACATAGTAGATACTAGGTAACAATTAGCTCTCTTATACAATGTGAAGAAAACACTTCCTTCTTCAAGTCAGACCATCATAAACCAAAGTCCACATGCCTAAAAGTTGACATAATGTAGAAACAGCAGAGGTCAAGTTCATACACAGAATTAGTTGCCAGGAAACTCAAGGGTTATTTCCACTAAGTGGCATGGAGACCCTAAAAACAAATACACGGGTTCATTCCCACTAGGACCAAGCAGATCCTGTGGGGGGCGGAGCGGGGGGGGGGGTGGTGTCTGCTCTCTGTGCTAGCAAAGCAATTCACATTACAATGATTTCTTTCTTAAAGCACCCAACGTGATACTAGCTTCTACTAAGGCTTGGCATCCTGTGTTTTCGTCATCCTCTTCAACGAGGAGGGGTGTTTAGGCAGTATCTCTTCTGTGCTCAACATTCCAGTTAGTACTATAGAAGATGCAGAAATACTAACCGTGGGCCTTTCCCATAGGGTGCTAACAGGGCAGCCAGAAGAATTGCCTTGATAACGTGAGACTGTACAGAATAGAATGTTAAACGGGGTGGTACAGGCTAAGTTCAGAGGAATCCTCTGTTCACTTAAGAATCATTCATTCACTCAATAAGCATCTGTAAGTAGCTTCAAACACTAGCAATGACTTAAAAAACAGATCCCCCCCCGTGTTTCAGGAGCTCATAGCTCTCACCACGTGTGATCCCCCTCACCCCGTGCCCCACCATTCCCCTTACCCATAAAGGCTTTGGTCAAATCACACCTCCCCCATGAAGCCTTCCTTAACCATTCGGGACCAGTACCACTTTCCTCTATCCACCCCTTTAAAAGAATGTTCTCTTCCGGATCCAGTTTTACCACTCACTTAATATTGGCAGGGCCTGTGTTGTCCTGCTCCCCCCCACCTCCCTGCACCATCCCCACGGTCTTTTATAACATGGCTCTCATTCCACTTGTTCTCAACATCTCTTTCCTCCATTTGCTTTTGAACTCTGGGAGGCCATGGCCCTTGCATCTTCTGTAGATTTACAACAAATATATTTTTATTTGAATTACAGTATGCCCTCCTAAAAGCAAGTGAAAGCCGAAAGAAGGCTTGAGAATGTCAAGTAACCTTTCCAGAAAATAAGCTCTCCACCGGGTCCTTTCTTCAGACTCATTTAAGTCTTAATCATCGTAGGAGAGGGTACAGAGTCTTCCTGGAACCCTTCCTTCCCTCCTACAGGCATCTTCCTGAGCATGGTCACTGAGCAGCGAGCCCCTGCCCACCTTGGCCCCGGCAACATTCATTTCTCAGGTGGGCGTGTATTTAATGGCTTCCAAAATCACAGAAGTAATTATTTGCAGTATCCAATGGGCTGGAATCACCTCTGCTCTGCTTGTTCCTAATACACCCATCAACCAAATCTAAATACCGCAGACACCACTGATAGAGAACACAGCTATTTTTGCATGACTGCCTATGTGAACAAATTCACAGAGGCCTGGAAACGCAAGACCATCTAAAAATGCAGAGGTTTAAAAATGAGTGGCAGTTTGTCAGTATGGACTAAACTGCAGTTTTTTTTTTTGTTTGTTTGTTTTTTTTTGGTAAAGGAAGTCCACTCTTCTCCATTTCCTCCAAAGTTCTTTGTTCTTTTGTTCCAACAAAGTAAATTATTCCTCACCTTGGCAAGCTGATAGGAACGTGAGAAAATTATATTAAATCAGACATCCTTGAGATTAAAATAGATTGGAACAGGGGTTCTCTTTGTTTAAAATAATTCTTCAAAGAGAAAGCAAAAGAGCTTAAGGGAAGAAAAAGTTGTCAAACACCCTCAAGCACTTTGGAAGCACCTAAGATCTACAAACTATTGATATGTTAATTAGCTTTACTTTTAACTGGGCTAGGTGTTCTGGAGTCACGGTCACATTACTTGGAGACATTTTTGGCCTCTTAAATCAAATTTCATTCTTGAAAGACATTGGAAATGCTTTTCTCCATTTCAGAGTGGCTTCCTCTCCCTTACTGTAATTTACTGAGACTTCATTCTAGTTGGCTAATATGGTAAAGCTGATCACCCAATCCCAGGGAGAGCATACAATCCATTAAATTCATCCACCATCAGCCTTCTGTCTGGAGCAGGAACTAGGCACCTCACACAAGAGAAGGAGAATGTCAGATTTTTAATCAGTGAGTGATTAGCCAGGAGAGTGGGTCCTATGTAGAATTTAAAATGCCTAGAGAAGGAAGATGCTTTTCAGCAATAACATTCCTCAGTAATCTACTTCAATACTGCTAAGCCCTTCCTGCTGAAAATTCTGTCTTGCACCCAACATCAATCCTCTGGGACAGTTTCACTCTGATTCTATTCCAGGAAAGATGCCCTTTCCAAGTTCTTGCAACTTCTCTGCACTGGTCTTGGTCTTGAACCCATCACGAAAGGTCATACAAAATTGGAAATTTAAACCATCAAGAAGAGTCCGATGCAAACTTAAAAGTGCCTAAGGAGTGTATTTTAGGTTTAAAGTGAGTCAATGTCATTTTGCTGGATCAGTTCACGTTTTCTTTTCTCTTAAAAAGCTAGTGCTGTGCACTAGGTTATCGCTCACAGAATTTTTACTGTCTTCTGGACCACAGGTGGGTCAACTATGACCTATGGGCTGAATGCTTGTTTTTATAAATAAAGTGGCACTGGAACACAGGTAGGCCTGCTCCTTGGCGTATTGTCAATGGCTGCTTTCCTGCTGCAGTAGCAGCAGAGTTGAGTCGTTCTAACAAAGATCACATCGCCCACAAATCCTAAAATGTTCACTATCTGGCCCTTTACAGATCCTCTTTTTTGTTACCACCAAAACATTACTGCTACAATGCACACTATCAAAAACACTAGTGTAATGCCCCAAAAGAATACTTTACTTGTCCTAAAAACTGAGGCCAACAGCTGTATGATTACTTCAACAGTGGTCTTTAGCAGACCTCCACAGTCACCCTGTCCTGTGATCCAATTTGCCGTCAGCATCTACAAATCTTGTTCTATCATCTCATTTGACATGCCTTCTCAGATTAGGAATGTACCAATATCACCCGTTAAGAGCACTAAACAGCGGCACCATATAATAGAATTAACCGATGCCACAGCCCTGCACTAAGCATGTTACACACAACATCATGTAACCAGGGAGTAAGAACTGCCAGGACAGGGCTTTGTCTGTTCTGACTGCTGAATCCTCCATGCTCAGAACGATGAGGAGGAGCATTTCCCAGTTACTCGATAAGTATTTGAGGAATGAATGAAAGTCCGTCCTCCCAAAAATGCCACAGGGTTTGTCCCAGTATTGGGCAAAGAAGCAAAGGGGAGATTTGAAATCAGGCGGCCTCAATCTCTTAATACCTCACCACCCCCGTTAATACGTGGTTCTGTCAGCAAGCCCTCCTCCAGCCCCTCTTTTTTTCAACTAAATCAAAGACCCTCTGGCAAAGGGGTAACTAAATCTAACCTGATTAAATGGTGAGCATTTATTGGGGCATGCTTTACTTAGGTAGCACTGTATTAGAGACTGCAAACCTCAAAAAAGAAAAAGACGCTTTTTGCCTGTAACACAGGTAAAATGGTACAGCTGTTAAAAGCACGAACTCTAGCGTTCGTGTTTCACATCTTGACTGCATCACTTATTGGCTACATAACCTTAGGCAAGTTATTTAACCTCCTAGTGCCTCAGTTTCTCCCATCTGTAAATGGGGATGACCACAGCATCTAACTGAGAGGGTTACTTCAGTTACAGTGCTTGTCATGTGGTAATTTTTACACATACACACATGCATACACACACACACACACACACACACACACGTATCAGTGACTTATATTTAATTCTATGATTGGAAAAATAAGAAACGGTCTTATTAGTGAGAAACACAGTATTGTATTTTATAACCTGATGCATTGCCAGGGCTGATGGTTAGAGAAGAGAATCCTCTAAGTCCCAGAATACTCTTCCCCAATACTTTTCTTGGTTAATTTCTCCCCATCTTTCATGTCTGAGCTTAAATGCCACTTCCCTGACCAACCCATTCTCCCACTGGGTCAGGATCCACTGTACAATCCCCATATATCCCGCACTCTGCCCTTCCTCTCTACAGATAACATCACTCCTGCAATCACTTGTGCAACAGAATGTCAACTACATGTATGTAGTTGTTTGCTTCTGTGTCTCGTCTGCTTCCGTCCCCCTGTCTTACTCGCAGGAGACCTCCATAAATGTTTGTGGATGGAATGATCCATGGTGTGGACCCTGAACGCAGGAGAAATGACTATGGCCTTGAAAAGTCGGAGTCTGAGACCAGAGGTAGCAAGGGAATAAAATGAAGAAAGCTGAATGGTGTGTGGGTCTTAATATATTTTTTTTAAAGGTAAGAAACAACAGTGAGATGTTATTTCTAGAGAAGAATGTATACAGCTTATCCTCAAATCTCAAAACCTCCTTTAAGTGGTTAGAGAGGAGGTCAAGCTGGGTTTGCCTCTGTTCAGACAGAAGCAGAGATTACTGGAAAGCATCCTGTTAGCTGGTTCACTGGGGTTCCTTTTAATGTCTCTGAGAACTACCAGAGTGCATTCCTTAAGGAGGAAGAAAACCTTGGTAGGGAGATTTGCTTTTCATCTTTTCAACATTGATTTGGTGATTGAAGGAAGTACTACAAAGTAAACTTTATCTCTGTTTATTCAAATACGGCTCTTGAGTTATAAATTTTCTTGTCAAGTTCACATACACAAAAGTATATACTCTCTTCCTTCTGCTCTCTAATTAGCAATTATTAAATACAGAAATTCTGATTCTCACTAAAGCATAACGTATGCATTCTTTCTTAAGATTCTCATCTGTCTTACTTCTCACGATATTATCAAGGATGCCCATATTCTGCAGAAAGCATAAAACCTATCTTGATTTAGTTATCAGAGATGGAAATTTTTAAAAAACTAAAGGAAAAGAAAGACTCTTAATATGCAATGCAAATGAGTAAATTTTATAAAAGGCAAAGATAAAAAATTATAATCCTTTTGGCATGCTGTTCATTAAGAAAATTCTTCCTGGGGATTATGAGTTTTAAATATGCTCTGCACATCCAATCATGTATTCATTCATTCAATTCAACTAATATTTGTTGTGCATCCATTTATTCATTCATTCAGTTCGACTAAATTACCAAGAACCCTCTATGTGTAAGGCTCCTGCCAGGTGTAGGAGACTGAGGTCACTGGCATCAGCATGGACCTGAGTAACCGTGTCGATCAAGACAACGTAACCCTGTGCTTTTTAGAGCACGCTTTGTGGACCAAGACGGTCCTCAGCCTGGTCGTTGCTGGTCTGGAGCAAGAGTTGTTCAGAAGCCGAGAGTAAGCCTTTAAAACCTTTCGTGCAAATGTGAATTTTTTTTGTCTGGTAACTTCAATTAAAAAAATAGGGGGTGTATTTTTAAATTGCTTTTTTCTTTTTCATTGTATCTTATAAAGTATTCACCCACACTGGACTGAACATAGAGGAAGTCCACAGAGGAGCCTTGCTGAGGAAAGGATAAGTAACAGAGAGCCCAGGAGAGAACAGGAGAGGGAGAACAAGGGGGTAAGTATACCTCAAGCAGGGAAAGGAAGCAGGGAGCAGTCCAAAAAGGCTTCCTGGAGGGAGTAACATTTGCACAAAACCTGACAGGACAGCAGAATCTGGAGGCAAAGACAGGGAAAAGGAGTTTTTGAGGGAACGTGAAATAAGGAGGCCGGGAAGTAAAGGGTCTGGCATGTGTTTAGGTCTCCATAAAGCAAAGGGCAGGTGAATAACCACCGTGACTAACATTTATGGAATACTCACTGCAAGCCCAGCTCTGGGAATGATCTTATTTGTTCCTTCCAACCGCCTGCAGGGACACTGATTTGTGAGCACAGTTCCCAGACAGATGTGGCTCTCCATTAGGAGGTCAGGGTGCACCTGGGGAAGGCAGGGGATGGGTACCATTCACAGACATTCACATCCTCCTGGATGAGTGCGTGGGACTAAGTTGGGTTTGTAATAAACTATTTAAAGGAAAGACATAGACTTATCCTGGAGGTTTAGAGTGGTGATGTGAGCCCAAGGAGGAATAAGCAGGTGAGCAACAAAGCATGGGCTTCTTAGGTCCCGCAAGACCCCATTTGCTGCAAATCCCTCCTTCACGACCTGGGTAAAGGTCCCCTGGGCTGGGTGCCTCTGGTTCCTGCTAAGAGCATCTGCCTGGCATTGGTAAAATTTTGTGCCTCTAGCTAATTAAATATAGACACTAATCTAATCTTAGGAGATGTGTGTTCTGCTCTTACCAGTGAGTACAGAAATCCTGCATTTGCTCTTAAGTAAGTGTGATGTGATTTGCACAGATGATTCGAACTTGGGCATGGCTGCCTTTGGAGAGGCAGTAAGTAAGGCTGGCATGGTGGGTGGAGGCCAGGAAACACCTGAGGCCCAACTCTGGGCTTAGGATGTAGGCTTGGAGCCCAGAGGCATAGGGGGCTAAAGCAAATGGACGGAGCATAAAAATCATATGGGAGCCTTTTTACCTCCACAGAGAACATTCTTTGGCTTCACAACAAGATACTACGGCAAATGACAAAGTTCTCACGTGGCCCTAGGTCACTGGTCCTCTCAAGGAAAAAAAGGGGGGGGGTTGCTGCTGAATTAACCAAGACAGCTCTTCTTAAACCAGGCCCTCACAGTGCCTACAGTCATTCCCAAGTCCACATGATACAGACAGGGTCTCCAAGTGTCTAGCTAGGGAGCTCCTGAACCTGCTTTTAAAAATTTATATTATGTATTTTATAATATATAAATGCAAGCAGTAATATTAAAAATGGACACATATGTGCATGCATACACACACACAACTCCACCTTGAGGTGCAGAGACTGCACACGAGGAGGCACATGTGGTCTTGCCGTCTTGTCCACCTACTAGTTTGGGATGCACCTCAGCGACTTTGAAGATGTCAAGTGCCGTTAGATGTCAAAGTGCCTGTTATCCTGGCGAATCGGCTATCATCGCCAAAGCCAAACTAGAGACAGTGAACCATGGCAGCCACCAATAGCTGTTCTTTGAGGGCCAAAAATCATGATTTGCAATGTTTTTCCATCCAAAATAGGGGAACATTACTCACTAGGGCCTGAAACCGTTTCCTGTCCCACGAAGCTGAATTCCTACACCAACAATACGGTCTCGACAGAAGCCCTTACAACAGAAATGTAACTCCAAAAAGTCCTGACTTCAGCCAACACAGCTCTGGGTTTAAACTTCACTGTGAAACTAAAACTTTGGCTCACCACAGAGATGACTGGAGACTTAAAAACAAAACAAAACAAACAAACAAAAAAAACAACCAGCAACCCTGGAGCCTGATGTCCCTGCTCTATCTCCGTGTCACCACTGCCCTCTCCCCCAAGCCCAAGGGAACTCTGGAGAGAGTGACAAAGGGCTGAAATTTCAGCTTTAGCCACACGGGTGGCACATGCTTCGAAGCATTTAATCCTCAGGTGAGTTTCAGCTTTAAAAAACTTTGTCAAGATGAAGGCTAGACCATTTATTCCCTCAGCTTCCATTCCATGAAAGGGAGGGAATTATATTAATAGGATTTTTAGCAGGAAAAATCCATTGCTGTGAGGCCTCGTTCACAAATTTCTTTACTGTACTATTTAGCAAAGTGTCTGTTGGGCGGTGTGACTAAATGAAACTGGGCATTAACATTTACCTCTGTTGCCTGAAAGAACTTACCCAAATTTCCACAAGCAAAAATCCTACAGATGCTACACCTACAAAATGATTTCACAAGGTTCGGGTCTGTAACCCCCTCAAAATGAAGCTGGTTACGTAACTAACTGGCTTTGAGTGAGGACAGCTATCCCTGCACCTTGCCCTTATTATGGAAATCCACCAAAGCAGCCTTACCCCTTCTGACAGAGAGTCCTGGCCAATATTTGTCCACACACACAGCCATGGACAAGCCCCAGCATCTCAGTACACTGGCTTTCTGCCTGGAGGGTGTGAGAACTTTTTTTTTTTTTTTTAAAGATTTTATTTATTTATTTGACAAACAGAGATCACAAGTAGGCAGAGGCAGGCAGAGAGAGAGAGGAAGGGAAGCAGGCTCCCCGCTGAGCAGAGAGCCCGATGCAGGGCTCGATCCCAGCACCCTGGGATCATGACATGAGCCAAAGGCAGAGGCTTTAACCCACTGAGCCACCCAGGCGCCCCGTGAGAACTCCTTTGTAACATCATGTCAACTCCCATGTGACTCCACTTATAATTTTAGTCCATTAATAAGAAATTATTTAGCAGTGTTTTAAAACAAACACTTGTTTATGAATCCCAAAGCCAATCTAAATGTGCTTGCAAAAGAGTAGTACAGAAGACGTTGTGTGTGCACTGGCCAGGCGCTGTTTGCCGGTGGGAGGTATGTGGATTCCCACACCCCTAGAGAAGGCTCAGAGGTCCGTGGGGAGCCAGCACCTACAGGTTTGGAATCTTGGGTCGGGCCCAATGAAGACACTGCTCTCTTTCATATCTCCAGAACACACGAAGGAGCTGGCTTTCAAGTCTTTTAATTTTGTTCTTTTTACTGGGAGGTGCTCCACTATGAGGGCTTTGTAACGGAAATTCGGAGAAATGCAAATAGGAGCCACATTCAAGGGCACCATTTAAAATGAAAACCCACACAAGATCTCTCAGCAAACCACCGGTTTTCAAGTTTTAAAGGGAGCCTGGCAGACTTGAAAGACAGGACACTTGATCCTGGACGTGCTGCTCCACAGGGCCCCCCACCACAGTCCTGATGGTGCTGACCGTGGAATTTCCAAAACAGACTCCCGCCAACAAAGCCAAGAGCACATTTTTGTGGCTTCAGAGTGAAGGAGGTTTCTCTTAGATGGCACTGCTAAACGGACTCCCTTTCCCGTGTATGACACCAGTCTCAGGAAGTCAGCCTCTCCAGAGAAGTGCATCAGGAAGGGAAACACCTCTGTTGAGCTGCCGCATGGTTCGGGACTCTTAAGCTGGCCCCCAACAAGACTTGGAAAAGAAGAAGCAATTTCAGGACCACATTTCTGAATTTCAGGACCAAGTTCTGAAGCCAGAAGGACCTGAACAATTTGAGCACAAAACTGGACAATCTAGTCATTGTTCTACAAGGAGCACCCAGGGGCCAGAAATCTGGGAGGTAGTCAGTGAGGGGGCAGATTTCCTTGATGGGAGGCATCATAAGCTCAGTTCTAAGGGAAGCTAAGGAAGTTCTCAGTAGCAGAGGGAAGCTACTTGGGTAGGGTTAGAAACAGTGAGCCACATGTAGGGGATACAAAGTACCTTTGTGGGGAAGCTCAGTATCAAAGGAAGACCCACCACTAGAGAAACAGCCTTTGTAGTCCAGGCAACTTAGAGGCGACCCACAAGAATCCACTGTGGGTCCTTCAACACTTTCTCAAAATGCAGTCTCGATGGAGGACAAGCTATTTTAGCAATGATGGGCAAGAGGAACTGAGAAGGCAATACACCTAGCTATGAACTGGTAGAAATCATTCAGGTGAGGGGCGCCTGGGTGGCTCAGTGGGTTAAAGCCTCTGCCTTCGGCTCAGGTCATGATCTCAGGGTCCTGGGATTGAGTCCCGCGTTGGGCTCTCTGCTCAGCGAGGAGTCTGCTTCCCCACCCTCTCTCTACCTGCCTCTCTGCCTACTTGTGATCTCTCTCTGTGTGTCAAATAAATAAATAAATAAAATCTCAAAAAAAAAAATCATTCAGGTGAGATGCAGATGGCATTAGAATGGAAATGTTGGGGGGGTGCAGAAATGTACCACTGAGAGATCATCTCCTCCTGAGGAAATCACAAGGCTTAGTGGCCAACTGGGAGGCCCATTTTGGAATTTTTGGTATGAACCAAACAGGACATGGGTTGAACATGTGTACCACTGGCTTGAAGTAGGACTTACTGGAACCCTAAAATCAGAGTAGAGGGGCAGGTGGAGGACCCCCACTTTCCTTCTTCTCCTAACGACCTCACAGCCCTATCCCTGGATGCCTCCTACATCCCATACCAAGCAGTCATTCCTTGGAGGTGAATGGATATGATGATGTAGTAAAACAGAGAAATGACCTAGATGATAACAACTATCAGTGAAACGTGAGATTTTCAGGTTGGAGAGAATGTAAAGCTCAAACAACGGGGCCGCTCACATTCCAGAGGCGGCAGCAGAAGCCCAGGGCGTAGCTGTGGTGCCCCCAGGCCCTGAGAGCTGGACCCAGTGGTGCTCCATGAGCTCCGTTCCTGGCTTTTCCACTAATACACTGGATAAAGCGAAGAGAATTTTTTTTTCCTGAGCCTCCAATTCTGCATTGTAAATAGAAAAGATAGAACTAAATGGCTTCTAGGTCCCCGCTAGCACTAGCTTCTTGTGTGATCAATGCTTCTAAAATTGCGATGTGTCCAGGTGGGGAAGTTCATTTACCCCCTATCTGGTTTACGCTCACTTAAGGGAGTGATTTCTTTCCTCTGAGGCTCTCATCTTACCCATTATTCAGAGTGAGCTGCCTCCTGGTGTGCTGTCAAAATACATCAGCTTCAAAGACAAACACACACCTTTCAATCCAAGGCCAAGATAGTTTACTGTATAATTTATGATAATGTTAAGTCTGTTTCTCATAAATGTTAATGGTGCCACTTTTTTTCATAGATGGGTAATTCTCAGAAAAGCAGCTGGATGTTAAAAGTTGCATTTTCTTTTTAACAACATAACTGCCTTGCCAACAAATCCGATTAAAACAAAATAAAACTCCACTGGGTTGCAGGCACAAAGATTCTGTTAATGGCAGTAAGTAAATCCAAAAATAAAACCATTCAAAGATTCTGTTCTCATAACTGTTTATCTACCATGATTTGGTCAAATTCACATTCACAGACTTTCTTCCACTTTAATGTGTACGTATTAAAAGAACCTTTTTTTTTTTTTGGTCTCAATTTACATTCTTTCTTTTCCCCGTAAGTTGCTGAATTTGTTGTACATGAATATTAGTATCATATGCCTAACAACCTCCCAAAGTAAATTCTTTCCTGTTAAAAAGGCTTTGCTACCAGTGATCAACTTTTTCTCATTTATAAAATTAACAAAACTTAATCTAAAATAGAAATGCCATTATTTCATCTTTTATACCCTATAGAACTGTTTTGACTGCGAAATGTGTTTGAAATATTTTGCCTCAGATATCAGGAACCTGGGTTTTGAAATTGCCTGAATCTTTCCAAATCATTCCCTGACAAAAGAAATGGAGTCAGTAATGTCAGTTCAGCTATTATCCTGGGGGATCCCCAAATTCTGTATTTTTATATTTTGAAGCATCATACAACCCACCAAAATAAGAATATAAGTATTCTTCATTATTGATATTACAAAATACAGTAACAGATTAACCTAAAAAAATAAGATTTCCAAAGTGCACAATGAAACAGCCAAAGGTCATAAAAGAATGAGGTTCAAGGTCATCAAATTGAGTGGCCTGAGGACACCATCATTCTAGTCCCTCTTCCACTTGATTCCCTGGCAACCTTACTGATTCTTTCATTCTACTGATTCTTTCTTTCACTCTTTAATTCAACAAAGACATAGTGAATTTGACAGCAAGGTACTGTGCTGAGCACTGGTTATAGATAAGGAGTAGAGGACAGGCTCTGCTCTTACAGAACCCACAGTTTGGGGGAGAACGAGCCACAATGGCAGATAACCCTACAACGTGGGTGTGCTGACAAAGACACAGAGAGCATTAGGAAGAGAAACGGGTGGAGGTGATGGGGGCAAGGTCAGGGTTTCAGGGTTTCTTAAAGAAGGTGATCCCTCTCCAGAGGCCTAAGACTTGCTCTGCCTTGGCTTCACAGGCCAGTCACTGGGCTTTCATAAGGGCGAGACTGGAAAAGGGCCTTGCGAACGAAAGCACAGAGCTGGGCTAGAGTGGTTTTCCCCCCGGTTAGAAAGGAGGTTGCAGGATAAAGGCGGTTCCCCTGTGTCTCTGGTTATTGAGGAAAACATCCAAACATGATTTGGAGAGGGGTTTTTAAAAACCCAGTTTCAGCTGATTTTCTCAAGCTTATTTGTATTTACAGAGGACTTAAAATAAAAGGAGTGTATATCTCCATTTCACAGATGAGGAAGTTTAGGCACAGGGCCCAGAGAGAGAAGATTCTGCTGTGGGGGGGGCGGGGAAAGCCTCAGCAAGTGGTCCAAGAGAAGCTCGCCCAGCATCATGATGGTGGCAGAGGGCGTTTTCTTTCCATTACACTCCCCTCCTGCCAAAAACAGAAGCAGTGATTTTCTCTTGGTGATTTTTTTTTTCCCTTCATAAAAAGAAGTCAGTAAGGAAACAAAATTGACATTTAAAACTTCCAAAAATATTTTCAAAACATTTTTTTTCTCCACTTCTTTCCAATGCAGACAGAGCAGGTTTTAAGGCTCAATTCATCTCTCACGTGAACCGAAGGTGGTACTGACAAGCCTGTCGTGAGTGACTAGGAGGACTTTCAGGGCAAGAGAAAATAAAAAGGAAAAAAGAAATGCCGTGGGGGTTGGCATCCTTGGAAGACACTGGAAGGAAGGAACGTCAGCACAAACTGGGTGTTGAGGTCTGGGAAGGTCCAGCCCACAGACAAGGAAGGACAGCCACTGTGGAGAATGGAGGAGGAGGTCAGGTGCAGGGACAGTCACCAGGCCTGCCTGGAAGAGGACAACTTCCAAGAGACATCCTCAAAGATAATGTGCCATCAGAGCTCACCCTGCCACTGCTCCCCAGGCTGGCCACAAGGGCCAAAATCAAAAGTCAGACCTAATGCACCTATTTCCTGTATCCTTCCCATCATAATTAATTCTTATGAGTGAGGCAAATGGCAGTGGATAGTCAAGGTTCTCCCGAGTTGACCCATTTATTCTATGCATGCTCGGTGTGCTCGCCTGGGGATATGAAGAGCCAGAGAAATCTGGTTTTTGTACTGGAGAAGCTTCTGGTACCAAGACAGACACCTCCCTCCTCACTCTGCAGTATGAAGTGCCAAGGCAACAAGAGGTGAGTACACATGCTGGGGGCAGGCTGATGGGCAGGGATAAAAGGTTTCTGAAACAGAGCTGATGGTAGGGGAGAGCATAGGCACAGGGCTATGCAAACACACTGGGCATTTGGGGTAAGGAGGAAAAGCCAATGTCAGATCCAGTGTGGGTGGCCACCTGCTAGGGCTGTGGTTATCAGTCCCGGCTATCCATATGAGACACCTGGAGAGAAAACACACACACACAGATGCCAAATATCCTATAAGTTGACAGGGCTGGTGGTTCCAGGATTTGTTCCTATGGAAAAATTCATCAAACCATGCATTTTAGATACATGTACTTTACAGTCTTAAATTACACCTCATAAAAGTTAAAATATTTATCCCCAGGCCCCCACTCCAGACCAATTAAGTCAATCTAATATATATATAAGGAGGGCTGATGACCACTGTCCTATGCAGAGAATTTAAAAAAAAAAAAATCGCCCATTTAAAAGCCACAGTCTTTTTAACAGGACTCAAACACCTTCTAGTCCATTATCTGCCAAGGAAAATTCTTCAAAACAAAGTTATTGGGGGTCCTGTTAGTACCCTTTGTTGAAATAAGCATTACCTCCAATCCTTTAGCACCACCTTGTAAAATAAACTAGATTCTAAGAGGCCCATTTTACAGACAAGGAAACAGAGGTAAGAGGTTATTCTCTTGCCCACAGGCACACAGCTAGTAAGAAGCAGAACTGGAGGGCTGTGTGTAGTGTGCAAGGATGTGTGTTTCTCCTGAGGAGCCCATGCATCCTTTCTGAAGGGAACTACTAAATACCACCAAACGACTCTGAGAGCAAACTACCTCTCTTGTTCGAGCACTAACAATTTCTCAGAGTGGGAACTTTCTGTGACAGGAATGATTTCTGCAAACCAGCAAGCCTGAAGTCAGCCATGATTACATTACCCCTGAAAGCCCTTAGCCACTTGCGTGTCTCTTTGTCTTTGTGGGTCTCATCGTAAGCAATTCATTTCAGCGTCAGTCTGTACCCAGAATCTCAGATCTGTTATGCCAAGGGCAAAAAGAAATGCCCTCCTAATAAGACTCTGGGCATCACTAGGGCTGCCCGCAATCCCAGCTTCCTAAGAGCCATATTCTTCATGAGCAGATAACGAAGCTCATAGGAACGGGAGAAACTGCACAAAAGCAAAAAATGACAATTCAGAACACACACCCATCGAGTGACGGCATTAAGGAAATCCTCAAAGCCCTTAGCAATGTAGCTGCCAAAAGAAAAAAATGACTTCTTATAAAAAAAAGGCCCAAGCAGAAGTTATAATAAGGTTCCGTATACATACTGCATGTTATGAAAATTACTGCAGCATTAAAAGTGGTAATAGCATAATGTCATCTAGTGCGTATGAAATCCTGGACAATATAAGATGGGTTGCTTAAGCATAAAGGCTAATACTGTCTAGAAACACCAGGGAAATAAGAACTGCACGTAAGAAGAAAAATATTCACTTGGTGTTTCTTGATCACCTTTCCCGGGGCTTACAAGGGATTGCACAGTGTTTCCGGATGGCCCCTCAGCACTTCTCGGCACTCACATGACTTACTTTCTTAAGCCAGGCTCTGCTGTCTGAGCTGAGACATTCTGGTGGTCTTTGTTCCCCGTTATCCCTTCGCTCCCTATTCTAAGATCTCACAATGGATAATGAAGAATGGGGAAGAGGGGCTGGGAACGAAGAGAAGCATTTGAGAAAGGGCGTTTTTGGTCAACTGAATCCTACAGAAAGGAGGTGGTGTGTGCCGACTGGAGAGTGACAGGGCTGGAATCTATTTCAAGGGTCCCCCCAAACTGATTTTGAAAGGAGGAAACCAGGCTTAGGGCACCAAAGGGATTTGCCTGAGGTTACAAAGCTGGCTTCCTGGCAGAACTGGGTCTAATAAAGCCCTAGCTTACATTTAATATACAGCTCCCAAATGCCTCAAGCCCTTTCCCAGATAGGATGTCACAAATAGCCCTTTTTTCCAGTGGAAAAACTGAGGCTAAGGAAATCTGATTTTCACCTACACGTATCCACCAATAAGGTCTGGTTCCTCCAGGCGGGCGTGTGGCCCCATCCTCCGACACCCAGTGGACTGCCTGTGTGAGGGGGCCATGCCAGGCTTCATGAGTCCTGATTCACCCCAAATGGAGCTGAGCCGTCGTCGTGCCCACACCCTGGTTAAGGGAGACTGCGTGACTGGGTAAAATATATTCCGGTAGCTGCAGGCACGTGCTGCACTGAGAAAATTGAGACAAAGGCTCCGGGTGTTTGGGCGCAGGCAATAAGCTGTATTACAAAGGTACATCACTTTCATATTCATTTGCACATTTTTCCTCATAAGAAAATTAGGCTTTAATGTAACCTCAATTTCAACCTTGTTGCTTTATCGCCTAAAGCCCATTAGAGAGCTATTTCCCAGGGCCAGGAACTTATGATTGGAGGTCAGGAGGCTGGGGTTTTAATCGACTCATGATGAGGCTTCTTTCCTGGGGCTCCACTCCTCTGTCTCAGCTCTGCCCTATTCTCAGGGGGGATGGTGCTCCTTACATGGGTAGAGAGGATTTTTCTTAATACACCAGAGGCTGACTTCACTGCTAGTGCGTGTATACACACACGCGCGCACAGACCTTGGGGTGAGGGCAAACCTGTCACTGACTCACAGCCCAGTGTATGTCAAAACAAAGCAGCTAATGCATCATCCCAAATAATACAAGAGCAGGTGTCACAGTGCCTGTCCCTTCCTCTTTCTTCCCCTGGACTACATCAGGGTGTCTAATCCACTATCGGGGGGGGGGGGGGGGCATACGCACAGCCTCTAAGGAGTTTCCTGTGGATGAAGGCAAGGAATCTCCCTAGAACTCCTCAGAACTATTTATAGACTGGGAATGTTCTACTCCTCGACCCTTAAACTTAGATCCATACTGAAAGCACCCTGCTAGTCTTAAGAAAAAAAAAAAAGCCTGATACTTGAGCTCCCCCAGTCCTAAGTCTGATGGGATTTAACTGGGGTGTAGTTTAGGCATTGGGATTTTTTTTGTTGTTGCTGTTAAGATTTATTTATTAGAGAGAGAGAGAGCAAGTACAGGCAGGGCAGAAGGGAGACAAACTCAAGCAGACTCCCCACCTAGCACAGAGCCTGATGTGGTGCTCGATCTCACCACCCAGAGATTGTGACCCAAATCAAGGGTGTTGGACACTTAACTGACTGAGCCACCCAGGCACCCCTAGGCATTGGGTGATCTTCCCCTCCTCTGTCCTGGGGGTTGTACTATGCAGGCAATTTGAGAAGCACAGCTCCAGCCTGGGCCTAAGGGAGATTTCTTGGCTTGCCGAAGACCTCAAATGTCTTCCCATCCTCCACGTCCACTGCTACCACAGAAGAGGGAAGGTTGTCCTCTCCCTCCATGCTGGAGGTCAGCCTTTCCAGGCACTGGACATCTCCAGGTAGGATGCTGGGGAGAAAACAGGAACCATTTACTTATGACTGCTTCAGAGTCCTCAAAGCCTCTCATTGTACAAAATAAAATGCTTATCAGGCCTCAGACTTCCCCAAGTACAGGCAAACAACCGTAAGAGGCCTTGCCAGGTTCCTTCCCTCTAGGAGCCCAGCACCACGCAGGCTCTGCCGACTCCCTTCAAAGCACAGCTCCCTCCCTGCTCCCCAAGGCCATCCTCCCGCCTTCTGGCCCATTATGCAGCCTGCCACGCTGCCTCCCTCCCCAACACCATTAAGGTATCCGCTCCTTTTCCTTTAAGCCTTTCTCTTATCAGGGCTCAGAGATAATGCAATCACTAGGAAAATGCTGTTTTGATATTCTAGTGGGTACAGCTTATAATAATTCATGCTGGTAGGTTTTGTTTCCCATGTATTTGGGTCCTGACTGTAGTCTACCTCCAGGCAGAACAAAATCGATGCGGGCTGGAGGCCTGGAGAGCCTCCTGCCTGTGCTGGATGCCGATTCAGCACCCTCTCCGTCCGATTAAGTGAGAGCAGAGTGTGGACCCGCCTCACAGGTCTGGCTTCTCACAATGCAGCTCAGAAAGACCAAGAGCAGAAGGCTGAACTTGAACATGGCTTTCTAGCCAGTCAATCTCAGGAGAAGAATAATCCTTTAGCTTCTGACACAGGTAACTGAAAGCAATGCTTTGTCTGGACTGGATCAGTTTTTAACCTTGTGTTTGTTCTCAGCTTCATTTTTCCTTCAATCTCCTACTTTTCAAATCCAGCCTGACCGTAAGAAAACCTTGATCCTAACCCAGGACCTGAGGCTAATGAGCCTCATAATGGGAGTTACCTCCTCTCTGGGCCTCAATTTTCCCATCTAGTAAGGAGATCACACTTCATTAGATGACTGCTAATCTTCATGCTGACCTCATGTGACTCTCCAACTGTAATACCTCTTTAGTCCATTCTAATCTTTAGGTCATTCTAGCATCTAATCCACAGTGGGTATCAGCATTGTTATCTTTCCATCCCTGTCCACACCCCGAAAAAAAAAGTATGTGTTCCTGTTGGTGGGAGAGAAAGGATTGAAATAATTCCATTTTTTAAAAATCATTATCAACGCTTCCGATGATTGAACATTGGTGGCATGAAAATAAATTACCTATAAAACTGCCTTTTTCCACACTAAACGTCTTATTTTACATCCATTAACATTAGTATTCATATCAAAAACCAATTACCATATTATTGCAAAAAGCACAACTTTTGAGGACAAAAAGGGATGAGAATACTGTAAAACATGACATTCAATACCCTATGTATATTTATGTAAACAAACGGGATTTGGAAACATTCCTGATATTGCAGGTAGAGGGGCTTGATCAAATTACACAATAGGGGACCACTGCTACTGTTTACCTGCAGGGCTGTTTCTTTTTTGGTACTATCAGATCACAGAATATGGACACTCTACTATTCTGGATGGTGTTCAAACAAGACAGCACAGAAGGTCTACTAGTGTTGTTTGAATTCATGCTTGTTTCAATTATATAGCAAATTATTCTATGGTTAGAATATCAGAAATGTGAAATGGTATTATCTGATCTCAAATATTCTTTTTTAATTTTATTTTTTCAGGGCTCTAAGATTCATTGTTGATGCTCTGCACCCAGTGCTCCATGTAATACATGCCCTCCTTATTACCCACCACCAGGCTCTCCCAACCCCTCACCCCCCCTTTGATCCCAAATATTGTAAAACTTAGGTTAGAACAACTTTTTTTTTTTTAAGATTTTATTTATTCATTTGACAGAGATCACAAGTAGGCAGAGAGGCAGACAGAGAGAGAGGAAGGGAAGCAGGGTCCCTGCTGAGCTGAGAGCCTGATGTGGGGCTCGATCCCAGGACCCTGAGATCATGACTTGAGCTGAAGGCAGAGGCTTTAACCCACTGAGCCACCCAGGCGCCCAGAGAACAACGTATTTTTATTATACTATTTCAGTGAGCTTTCTGTGAACGCATTTCTTTTTTAATTGACAAAGCTTCTAATTCCTTTGTTTGGCAAATACTGTTACAATTTTGCTTGTTTTCGATCTTTCCCCTTTTCTCTTCCCAGCTGAACCGAAAATGCCAACAAGGATGAACCTAAGAATTTCTATTTCCCACCAAAACCCTGTTATCAAATGCTCTTGACTTGAATAAAACCAGTGCCGTTAGTACATTTTTAAAAATCAACTAGCTAGAAGGTAGTGAAACGTCACATTTACCGTGAGCAGTATTATAGCCACAGGAACTGCACCACGGGATCCAGAAAAGCTAAATTTCATGTTGAGGAGCCAAACTATAATATCAGTTGACCCAAGTATTAATATTGTGATCTTTTTTGAAGTCTCCCATTACCTTCAATTATAGTTTTGCAGCCGAATAATGAGAGCTGGGAAGATTTCTGGTCACTTTTCTTTAGAGAGATTCTCTTCCAAGGCTCTAAGGAATTACCCTTGGCTATCATTAACCACTCCTCTAGTCAACAATCAGACCTCAATTCTCCATATCCACTGAATCAACAAAGGCTCTCAAAGAACTTTTATGATTAACACATGGGGACTGTGAAGAATATTAAATGATAAATTATCCAGAGTTGTAATTAACAACTTAAGAAAAGTTAAGAAAAGTCACCTTCTTTTCTAGATGCCAGATACTCTTCATGCCCTATCTGATTTACTCACTTTAACACTCCGCTGGCCAACACACACACCTGGTAAAGATCGTATTCCCATCATGCAGAAGAGAAAACGGAAACCTTAAGAGGCCAAGTGACACGTGTGCCGACTCAAGACAAGGAAAAGGGCAGAGTCACTAGTGGAACCCCACAGTCTGTGAACCCATACGTGCTCCCGCCAACCTTGCCACTCTGCTGGGCAGAACCATAAAGCAAGATAAAATGCCCAAGAAGAAAGGCACTTAGGTTGTGAAGTCAATAAACTAAGGCAAACAACACCGTGTGCATTTTCTTCTTCCGATATATTTTTAGCGGAGAATAAACTGCCCTGGGAGAGGTATTGTGCAATTTCATTCAGAGCACTGTCCTTTTGTAGCAGCAAACTAAAACACACACACTAAAATCAGACTGCAATTAAAATCCAATTATAAATATATTACGATATTAGACACCTACCCAGGAAAGATCCAGCAGGGGACCTCCTCTGAAAGGCAGTGTGTCAGAATCTTCAAACTGCTGCCATGTGTACTTTTGACTGTGACCTTTGACCTTGAGCGTGTGGTGAACAATGCCTAGCAGCCTTTCTCGAAGAAGAAAAGGACTTGGTTTATTTCTCATGACGGAGTAACTTTAATAACAACATTATACCAATTTATTTTGGAGGACAACATGTGAGGAATATTAAGTCTTCCCAGTGCACATTATTAAACAAATTAAACACAGCACCTAAACTGGTGGGACTCAAGAGGTGGAATTTGTGTGAGGTCAGGGAACAGGGTCACCACAAATGGTCCATGTGTGTCACCTTCACACCCTTTAAGCCCTTTGTTTAAATAACTTGCTATTTCACGCACTTGAAATGCTTAGCAAATATTTATCCAAAGGAATGGGTAGTCATTTCCCCACTACCCGAGATTTTCTTTTCTTATCTCATGATTCGCAAACCTAATTAATGGCAATGTCAGATATGCAGAACATCTGATGATCCAGGAATTTCTTCCTAGTTGCCTTCTACGAGATGCGCACTGCTGGCATGTGAGCTGATTCTCTTTAATTTGACAGAACATTTCAGCTACAGAACACAGGCTTCCAGTATTTTTCAACAGTTGGTTTTAAGTTCATTTGTCATTGTTAACATGGGCCATGCAGACAGGTCACCCAGCACAACTCCACTCACCCCTCTGGCTCTCCACAAGGAGACAAGACTAGGGCTGGTTCTCAGTATTTTTCTTTATGAAAATGTCTAAGGGCTAGACGTCGGACCCCCCTGGTTTCTTTTTAAGTAGTCTGGCATAGACTACATGTCCACGCTGTATGCACTAACTTCTTACAGCTACAGGACAGGTGCTAATTAATCTACCTAATTATGCAATCAATGGAAGAGGCTTACCCATAGGATTCTAAATCTGGAGGAAAAAAAGATGGGAAGGGGAATGGAGGGGAAAATACTTTTGGTTTCACACTGAAACATAATTTCAGGAGTCAGATTACTTGTCATTTCTGCTTAAGTTGGATTGATTCCTCTATTTCCCCTATATCCCAATTGCTATGGGTTGTTTTTTTCTCCCCCCCTCCAGGAGTACACTTAAAAAGCACTAAGAAGAAAATGATAAACTGACCTGAGAATGATTGGCTTACCTTCATCATTTTCTCAACTGCAAATAGAGCAAGAAAAATAAACCCAAATACTAAAGAAACATAAGATTAGTCACACAAAATGTGCAAGACCCCAAATGATGCTGTAATTCCAGCAAGCTCCTGTTTGCAGTTAACCAACCACTCACGGGGCTCGTCCCTGGAATTCCCTGGGCACCCGTACAAATGAATATAATTACAGATACTATGAGCACAGACCTAGGAGGCTGTTGATTATGTTAGATAACGCAGGGATAGAGAGAGAGAGAAATCCTGGGGTGTGCAATCGATTTTGTCACATATACTCCCTTGGCCTTTCCAGCTTTACAGAAGGGTTGAAATGTTCTTTCTCTCGTTCTCAACTGCCAAGAACACATATGAATGTTGTGATATCTGTCAGAGAAGGAGAGAAGAAAACTACTTCTGAATTTCCTCCAAGGTCGTAAAAGTGGATCGCAAGGGATCTATTCTCTCAGGGCACTATCCAACATTGGCAATGCATCTGGAGAGAAAGGAAATCAAGTGATAAGGGAAGTCCAATTGGCCTGAGCACACCATGGCCCCGGAAACGAGAATAAACCATGTAGTCCTACACGTCAGCTCACACTGCCACCCAGGAGCAAATACTGGCCACCACCGTGCCTCTGCCCAAGTCCCATTTCCTTCTTTCCACACTCCTGACCCTTTTGAATCTAATAATTTAGTATCACAAATTAAAATAGCTGAAAATATTTTTTTTAATGAATAATTTAAGAATTCACATGTCTCGTTAACAGTAAATGACTTTCCAGCTGGGCAGAAAATCAAAATCTGCATTTGGCAGTTTTACAAGTCATTATGGAAATATGTCTACTCTTTATTTGATCTCGTTTCTAGATAATCTTCTTCATTTCTAGAGATTTTCCTTCACTGTATGATACTGAAGGTGTTTGAAGAGGCCAAGAGAAATCAGGTACCACTTGTGATTTGAAGGCAAAAAAATAAATAAACAAAACACCAAATGATTCCAAAGGCCGATGTTTTCTTGAAAAGATAGGTTAAGGGAGAAAAGCCAGATACAAAAGTCCACATGCTGTGTAATTCTGTTTATGTAAAATGTCCAGAACAAATATACAGACGGAAAGTAGACTGGTGGCTGCCAGGGGCTGGGGGAAGGGGCTTATGGAGAGTGACAGCCATTGGGCACAAGGTTTCTGTTTGGGTACGTGAAAAAGTTCAGCAACTAGATTATAGTGATGGTTGCACAACCCTGACTGTACCTAATGCCACCAAATTCTATCTACTTATGTGGAGAAACAGGTAAAATTTTATGGTATAGGTATTTTACCACAATAAAAACAGTGATGTTTTAAATGGTAGAATTTGAAATTCAGGTTTAAGGAAAGTCAAATGGATCAAAGGATCAGAAACTCTGGGCATTATTCTCCCATGCCAGGACTCCAGATGTAAAAGCCTCTATCTACCTACTTTTCCTACGTGAACCTTCTGATCCTGAGGTCTGTCTGTATTCGAAAGAGAAGCATGACTGAGAAGAGAGCAATGAGGAGGCACACCATTGTTTCCCTCCCTTCTTGGACAAAAGGTCCTCCAAGCCCAACTATGCAGATGACCGACCCATAGTCAGCTAACGTTTCACATGTATTCTATTTCTTAAGAGTATCTACAAACAACAGGAAATTGAAGATGACTGCTTATAAACTCCAAAATGCTCTGGACAGTTTTACATTCTGATCATCTCTCCCTTATCAAGAAGGAAGGAGAAAACAGGAAGGGAATAAAAGAAGCAGAGAGACAATGGAGATGAGAGAAGAGGACATTATTTGCAGAAACCTTCTCTTGAACCCTGAGTGACTAACAGTTTTTCATTGCTCTGAAGAGGCGTAACAATATTGGTTATAACAACACTGGCATAATCATGCACTGGTTTTTCCGTTCATAAAAGATAACTCAGATTTGTTTTGGAAGGAATGACGTATGTACACGTCTGATTACTGGTAATGATAGTTGAACTTCTTACATGATCTTGGGGCTGAAAGAGGGCTTGGAACCTTCTACAACCCTATCATCTCACAGGTGGAAAAAGGCCCAAGGAGATAAAGTAAGGGTCCTGAAGATCTGAAAAGACAGTGACTTACAGTGGCCGTGAAAGATTCTGTTCTACAACAATGGCAGAGTCAAGAGAAAGCTTTCTCATTAGCAGTGTCAGATGTTTTAGAGGCAGGGTGCTGCCTAGACACTTAGAATTTGTAGCTACCAGACTTGGGTTCAAACTGTGTTTGCCACTTAACAGGTGAAAGCACTAGGAGTAATAATTTCTTCTCTTGTGGCCTTGATTTCCTCATCTATAAAATGGAGACAAGTCTATCTACCAGTCCTATCATGAAGAGGGTTAAATGAAGATTCTACAGATGAAGGGTTTAGCATAGAACTTGGACCATAAGTATGTGATAGGTGTTGAGGCATTAGAACTATTGAAATCCAATCTAGAATGGGTTTTCCCTATAAATCTCTTTCAGCTACTCTGTGTGTTTCAAGTTTCAACTCGTTCATAATGAAATTATTAGGAAATGCATAAAAAAAAAAAACCAGCCTGAGTCAGGGCTTCAAGAAGAAACAGAGCAGAGAAAGCTGGCATCTATCTTCACAATGTAATTATGGTATCACTGAGGTCCAGGTCATCAGTAGTAGCTGAAACCCACATCTCCTGACCTCAAATAGACACGTTCCCCTAATATTCCATACCGATCCGTAACCTGAGCACACGTAGTTAGTTTCTAGGAGTGCCCACCATTCAAACCTCCTGTAATATCCAGAAAGGCAAAGAGAAAAATCACCAAAGAGCTACCTCACTAACGTGTTTTGTGGGAGGGATTAACGTGCTATGCTTGGTGAGCAAGGTCATACCATTTTTGAACATTCTGTGTTAATATGACAATCATGAACATTCCTGTCTTTGCTTTCACCAGGGCCTGTTTCAATAACTCTCCCAATAAGCCAATCTTGCTCATGTCTCAGCAAAATATTTCTGCTATTTGCATATTTACCCATTAAAAATAAATAGATGTCTTGAAAGTTTTTGATTCATCCATGGAAAAATGTCTTTGTCTTTGTCCAAGAGACTTGTACAGACTTAAGAAGCTCTCTGTAGACAATAGAGGAACAGTCTCTTTGGAAGCTGTGAATGTGTTGGGTGCTGTGGGCTTACGGAGCGAGGATGGAGGGAGTTTAGGGCACTGTGGCCATTCACTGAAAAGGTGGAGAAACTAAGATCAAATTACTTCAACTAAAATAATAATATTACTAATAGCAAATGTGTTCTATGGTTTAGTGTTAGATAGTATCCAAAGCACTTTTCATGTGATAACTCATTAAATATGAAAGTCAACATTCTAAAATCTGAACACTGATTTGGAACAGTGGAAAGACATACTGAACAGAGGTTCCAATTCTGGCAAGGGAGTCAAAGAGAAGGAATAAGAACAGGAGACCTGACTCCTCAACTCTGCCACCGAAAGGTTCTAGGCCAGTCGCTTTTCTTTTGTAAAGTTTCATCAGCAGCAAATTGAGAAAATTCCATTAGGGAAACAGCACTAAACTGGCACTGGGTTTGGATATTGAGACTCAGATTCCTAGTGGACCTGGAACATACATCATCTCCATGTCCCTCTGGGCATTCCTCATCACCACCCCTTCTTTCTCCTTCCTGCCCTCTCTCCTCTTTCGAAGAGAGAAATCAGATTTGCATTCAGGTCCTTAAAAAAGAAGCAATTTGCCACTAATCTAACTATTCTCAGTACAAAATGGAAGTAGAAATACATTGAAATGCATAATTCAGACTGGTTTACAGAAACCATGCCATTCTGGAAAAATAAATTCAATTCATCTTAATTTCCCCCAAGTATAACCAAATTAAATGCTAGCATATATGTCAACAGGAAAATTATTAATTTTTTTATATCTTAACGGATGTTTGAATGATCAATAAACCATGACCTCCATCATGGCAAACAAAGACGATTCAGCCAAATATCTCATATTAGATTGTTATTGCTCTTTAAAATGTTTTTCCCCCACAATAAAGTATAATCATTCTCTTTCCTATTTTTACAGGCGTCGGATATCCCAGTTCAGACCTTTTCCCTTCTTCCCAATATTATCCTTAATAATCTCGTGAGACTGCAATAAATAATGTCAAAGGATGATTAATGAAAATGTAAATTTCAATGTGCTATAATTACAGTTCTAAAAAAAATGAAGTGCAATAATTAAGGGCTTGTTCTTTAGCAATTATAAACATAAATAGAATTTCCTTTGGCTTTTGGGTACATTCTGTTGTAACAGTACCGCTGTCAGAAACGCAAGCAGCTGAAAGGACAAACACTGACTTTACCTACTGTTCTATAAATAAGGTCAAACTGTACCGGTAGCAGGGGAGACACAGTCCAGGAGTCTGGTACCACCATTGGTTTGGTACATTTATACAACTGACCTGTATAAATGTGCGCTGTTTTCGCTGTTGACACTTTTATAAATATAAAGAACTTGCTGAATAAATCCTGCTATATATTTCTTTGTATCAAAATGGAACACTCCACTGTTGTGAAATCTGGCAGTTAATAAAAATAGCCTGCTTTTTATTAGATTCTTCCAACTAGGGAAACACAACAGTTTAATAGTATCTAAGCATGCTTCCAAAGGTAAACTCTTTACAAGTACAACAGTAAATACTAGAAAATGCATAAAAGAAATCCCTAAACAAAAGTTACCTTTATAAAGGAACTACTCTCCGAATGATGAGCGGATCTAGATCATAAGGTCAACCAGGTAACATGTAAGGTTCTGCAACGTAACTATTGAATTCTCTGAGAGTGTAAAGAGAAAGCAGTTTGAACATCATCCTGAATCTTTTCACTATGGAATAGCCCAAAATTTGTATTGCAAAATTCTCACGAAACTTCAGGTAATCATTGTATCAGAGTAAGTTAAGTTAAATTTACCCTTTCAGCGGCTTTATAGAACATCTTAGTGTGAAAAAACAACTCAAACAGAAATGATAAAACAAAAAGCACCTGAGAAACATCTATGAAGATCAAGAAACCTAGAAAGCTGAAGGCAGCTGACTGACCAGAGGGAGGAGATGGCCAGCAGCTGGTGACACCAGAGGGAGGAGATGGCCAGCGGCTGGTGATGTAATTAACGCAAGCCAGGGAAGGGGCGGAGTCAGGTATCACAGCAGCCAAGGAGAGCCCCAACACGCAAAGGGCTCCTAGGCTGTGATTTCCTCTACAGCCACATTCACTCTGTAAACTGACACAGTCTCTGCTCTTCTCCCACCTGAAATAAACCATTTTGTGGAAATGGACTGGCTGCTCTGCCATCATATTAAAGATTCCTTTTCAGTTCCAGGAAGCTGGGAACATTTGTCTGGATGCCACCCTCCTCATTCTTTTCTCCACCCACCCTTCTCCCTACTGCATCATTCCACTCCACGAAAATAAATCTCGGACTCCAGCAAAATATGCTTCCGTTCCCTCACAAGAAGGCAAGTTCTCCAAAACACCTTACCAAAATGCAACTGGAAGGGGAAGCTTAGTTGGTTTCGTGAACCCATTGTCTGGTTTCTTTTGCAAAAGGCCTAGTTTCTTGCATACTCAGGCAGCTCAGTCATGGCTTTCTGGAACCACCGATGGCTAAGCAGGCAGCACTGGGGTTCTTTCCTTCAGCAGCAGAGCTCTTATTTGGCACCCATATTTAACTGACTTAACCATTTACACCTCATTGAAACCTTGTATCCTTCCCTCAAAAACCTTCCCAAGCCTGAGAATGGGCTTGACCAAGTCAGTCTGAAAATGCGGAATGGTCTGCTGGACTGGGAGTGTATTGAACAACTACTAATCATCAGTACACCCTGTGTACAGTTTCTTGATCAGCTGGTCTTTAAAAAAGATTTCCTTTGCCACACAAGAACACCGAGTCTCCTGTTAGGAAAAAGCATGGACTTGGCAGCCTGCTGCCAGGTTTCACTGTCAGCATCCTGTGTGCATAACTTTCTCGGCCTCAGTTTCTCCTCTATAAGGCCAGAGGATAATAGTTGTACCTCATACACTCTGTAAGGCAGGACCAAAAGAATACATGTAAAGCACTTAGAAGGGTACTCCCAGACCAGTAAATACCGGCCTTTCTAATTAACCAAGAAAGAATTGAGCAAAACTGCCTATCTTCAAGCCCTTGGGTAGGAATAATACAAAACTAGGCAATGGCCCAAGTTGGATTTATTTATTTATTTGTTTGTTTATTTTAGATTTTATTTATTTATTTGACAGACGGAGATCACAAGTAGGCAGAGAGGCAGGCAGAGAGAGAGGAGGAAGCAGGCTCCCTGCTGAGCAGAGAGCCCGATGCGGGGCTTGATTTTAGGACCCTGAGATCATGACCCGAGCCGAAGGCAGAGGCTTAACCCACTGAGCCACCCAGGCGCCCCCCAAGTTGGATTTATAAAAATGTAACTGTGCATCTCATTTTAGATTACCAAACACACAGTTTTCAAACCCAATTCAGACCTGTTCTGGTTGTCCTTGGCCTAACAAACAAAACCTAAGAAAGTGTCTGACAGGTGTGGTCACACCTTGAGACTTTTCAGAGTTTTATGGGCCTTCTGGAAAGCAGGCATTTCCCTTCATTTGTACCTTACTCCCCCAACTCCCCATTCTTCACTGATTTTTTTTTTCATTCTTCACTGTTTATTGCCTCAAGAAATATGGTCCCGCCAACATAGCACTGTCCTGTGAGATTTCACGAGAGCTCACCACGTAAGGTTATTTTCCTCCAGGGTGATAAACTTGAAAATTTAAACAATTATTTGGTCTCTTAGAAAAAGCACATAAAAAGAATTCTTCTTTTGGTCTTAACTATCTGGTTTTATCAACGGGAATGTGTTTTTATTCTTAGGTATCTGTATAATCATTCAGTTCCCTCCTTGGCTTTGGAAGGTACACATGAAAGTCAATTGTCAGTCAACAACTGGCTTCCTTGTAAAAATGGGAACCCTTCATATGAACAGATATCAAACCAAAGGACATCCATTTGTGAAATGAGCCAAAAGCCATTTCTCCAAATAATATCTAACATTTAAAAAATAATTAAAATAGTATCTTCAATCCTTTTCAATCTGGAATGAACTATATCAAGAGCACCTTGATCTAAGTCACCAGTTCCTCAGCTCAGTCAGAATGTACTATAGGTCCTCCCACTGCTTCAGCATAAGAATAACACAGTTTAGCTATTAATTTCTTAGGATAGAGCTGTTCTTGCAGATGAAATCAAGAATTCTTACAAATCACAAAAAGTACTCACTCTCCCTCCCAAACCCACCCCAGACTAGCAAGTTCCCTTCCTTCTTTGTAATGTTTTGTTTCTGGCAGATGTAACAGTTAACTGTTTGCTTTAACCAAACTTTTGTGTTATCTGTTTATATCATAGCTTTGGAGGGATAATATATATTCCACTTACAGCAAGTGCAGACACAACCTACCAATAAAGCCTATTTTGTTCTCCAGAGTGTGAGAATAATATCTAAGTGTGAGAGCTATTCTCACACTTTGATGTTATTCTCACATTTGTAACGTCAATGTATTTCCACATTTCAAAAAATAAAATAAAACCTACCACCAAATCCTAAAACCATTTAGCTACAAAATACCAGTACATCCCTAGGCCCAACTGCTTTGCCAGGCACTGGGAAACAGAGAAGGACAATTACAACAGTGGGTGATAAACTAAGAGGCAGCTGAAAGTGATAAACTGGTCCCCTGGAAAATCTAATGGATGCCAAGACATTGGGAACCAGACCAAATATATCATCTCAGATTAAACAAGAGAGACAAGCAAATAGGTCATACCATAATCTTGACCCAACTGGCCACCTCTCTGCCACCTCTGAAACATCAGTGAAACCATCCCGTGGTTCTGCCCACAGGTTGAGTGAAGAAGAGACCCACTGAGAGCTGAGAGCTGGGACAGGGAAGAGGGGAGGAGCTTCTAGCTCCTCACGAGTTCAAGGAAAAGGGCCACCAAAAGGTCTGAATAGTATTTGCTTTGACTGACTGACAGTCAGTTAGGGACTGACTGACTTAAAATTTAGTGTGCCACTTACAGAATTTATTCTGCACCATTTTTTTTTTTTTAACTCTCCACTATTCTTGAAAGGGTATTGTCTATTTCCTAGTCAAACAAGCTCAGAGTATGTGGCTCTCATTATCGTTTCCCTTCCCCCCGGAATCTTATCCCTCCAGAAAGATTTGCCCACGAAACCATTCTAAAAAAATTCTACATTCCCAGGCGCCTGGGTGGCTCAGTGGGTTAAAGCCTCTGCCTTTGGCTCAGGTCATGATCTCAGGGTCCTGGGATCGAGCCCTGCATCAGGCTTTCTGCTCAGCAGGGAGCCTGCTTCCCCCCTTCCCCACTCTCTCTGCCCGCCTCTCTGTCTGCTTGTGATCTCTGTCAAATAAACAAATAAAATCTTTAAAAAAAATTCTACATTCCCTGTTAAACTCCAGTATACCTTTCCCACCCCCCTCTACTTTCTTAGGTGGTTATGTGATGTTGATAAGCACTGCTAACCAGCTCTAACACTTGACACGAGAGATAGTCCATTTTAGTGATGGTAAAGCTCATAGTTCAGTAAATTTGTAGCCAGTATCTAATGCTTGAGGTTCAGTCACAGTTATCAACAATCTAAGCAAAAATTATTTAAGCACTTTCTTTTCTTAAGTGTGGTTACTAGTTTAAGGGGAAAAGAGGCATGCAGTAGACTGCAAGGAGACAAAACAGAATGAGCCCCTTGTCACCACAATGCAGAATTGGGGATGAAAAAAATTTCTTTCTTATAAACAATAAATGAACACACTTTAGTAAAAGGGCAATTCTCCTACCAAATTATCTGAATAAGAAATAAAACATTCTCATTTATAATAGCATCAAAAACAACAACAACAACCAACTCACTTAGGAATAAATTTAACCAAGAAGGTAAAAGATCTCAACACTGAAAGCTATGAGACATGGATGAAAGAAATCAAAGGCAACACAAATGAATGGTATCCCATGTATATGGACTAGGAAAATATTGTTATACTACTCAAAGCTATCAATAGATTCAAAGCAATCCTTATCAGGAGTCCAAGGCATTTTTCACAGAAATATAAAACAATCCTAAAATTTATATGGAACCACAAAAGACGCTAAAAATCCAAAGCAATACTGAAAAAGAAGAACAAAGCAAGAGGCATCACATTTTCTATTCTCAAGTTATATTATAAAGTTATATAATCGAAACAGTATGGTACTGGCATACAGACAGACACACAGATCAATGGAACAGAATTGAGCGCCCAGAAATAAACCAATACACATATGGTCAACTAATATTTGACAAGGAAGCCAAGAATATTCAATGGAGAAAAGACAATCAATCCCTTCAATAAATGGTGCCAGGAAAACTGGATATTTATGTAAGAGAATGAAACTAGCCCATTTTATACCACTTACAAAAATCAACTTGAAATGCAGTATTTAAATGTAAGACACAAAACCATAAAACACCCAGAAGAACACATAGGAAAAAAAGCTCCTTGACACAGGTCTTGGCAAGGATTTTTTTTTTTTTTTTTAACATAGGACACCCAAAGCATAAGCAACCAAAGGGGGAAAAAAGTGGGACTACATCAACTAAAAAGTTTCTGGAAAGTAAAGCATCAACAAAATGAAAGGCAACTTACTGAACAGGAGGAAATATGTGGAAACCATATATCTGATAAGGGGTAAACATCCAAACTATATCCAGAATTCATGCAAGTCAACAGCAAAACAAGAACAAAACATTAAAAATGAACACAGAATCTGAATAGACATTTTTCCTGAAAAATTACATACCGATGGTCAACAGGTACATGAAAACATGCTCATCATCATTAATCATCAGGGAAAAGCAAATCAAAACCACCATGAGATATCGTATCACACCTGTTAGAATGGCTATTCTCAAAAAGAGAAGAGCTAATACACCAGCAAGAATGTTGAGAAAAGAGAACCCTTGCACACCATTGGTGGGAACGTAAACCACACAGCCACTGTAGAGAACCGCATGGAGATTTCTCAAAAAAATTGAAAAGAGAACTAGCATTTGATCCAGCAATTCTACTTCTGGGAATATATCAGAAAGAAACAAAAACATTGTGTTGAAGAGGTATCTGTACTTCCACTTTCATAGTAGCATTATTAACAATACATGAAAACAACCTAAGTGTACATCGATGGATGACTGGATAAAGAAGTATGTGTACACACATACACAATGGATTATTATACAACCATTAAAAAAAGGAAATCCTACAATTTATGAAAACATGGATGGACCTTGAAGCCATTATGCTAAGTGAAATAAATTAAAGACAAATACTATATAATCTCACTTTATGTGGAATATAAAAATAACCCTATAAAAAAAAGAGTCCATATGTGTGCTTATCAGAGGCAGAAGAGAGAGAGAGGGAAACAGGATGGTGGTCAGAAGAAGTAGGTACTAGAGATGTAATGTCCAACAGTTATCAGAGAAGTAGGTACTAGAGATGTAATGTCCAACACAGTGACTATAGTTAACATTGCTGTGTGGTATACTTGAATGATGCTGAGTAAATTAATCCAAAGCGTTCTCATCACAAGGAAAACAAATTTTTCCTTTTTTGTATGTATAGGATATGATGGATCTTAACTAACCTTACTGTGTTCGTTTTCACAATATATGTGAATCATTACATTGTATGCCTTAAATTTAGACAATGCCATATGTCAATTATAGTTCAATAAAACTGAGGGGGGGAAAAGAATTCATTCATGGCACAGAGGAGGGCAGTTCTCCAGATTAAAGAGTTTCAATTAACACAGTTCAGAGACACTAGGAATGACCAACCAGCCCAACATTCACACTGGAATGGTGATCACAATCACGGCAATTATAACCCAATGCCCCTAGAAAGCACTTGCAACTTTGTTCACAGTGCTTTCACATACAGGATATCGACTCATCTTCAAGTTTGCACTCTTAAAATAAAATGTGGTATTTATCAACCTTACATCAAGATGGCCTCAGCTTTGCATAGGATATTAATTAGGATTTGCCATGCACAATGCAACATCCAATGACTGGAGACCAATGCTACCAGAGTCAATGAAGGAGGAGCAGTTACCTATCTAGATCCAAATAAACATGGCCAACATTCCCCAACATAAATGAGAAGTAAGATTCCAGCACAATCTAGATCTACTCTAAAACTTCTGAATCCTATGGACTCCTGACACGTTTTATTTCCCTGCTGGCTCTTCATCATTCACTTAGTGTGCAGCACATACAACACAAAATAACGACTATAGCAGTTATTGGTCTAACTTCTAAATGTTCTCTCTTAAGAGTGAAAGGCAGCCTATACTTGGAGGTTTGAGGTTCAAGTGTCTTTTGAGTTTTTGAATGTTAAACTTTCTTAACTAGACCTTAAGCTCTTTTCTGACAAATTCACTTATCACACACACTTGTCCTCATTTGTAATGCATCCCCTTTCTAGGCACTGTGTGCCCGAAACTTGATGGAGCTCACGGTTAAAGCGGCATTGGCATGTAGCAGTGAATCACAGTGCTTCTGTTGGTGGGCGGGGTCTTCCCAAATACAGACATTCTCCCAAACCACAAAGCGCACCCACCTCCTCTCTCAGCACTCAGAACAGCGCTCAACTACATTTAGCATTATACCATATAAAACATGTGCACAGATGAGTGCCACTCCTGCTGATCAATTTGCATTATGTTAAATTAACACAGTAATGGACAGCTATAAAATTACACATTTTGTGCATTAAACTTAATGATGAAATAATAGGTAATAACAGATTACAATTCTGACATAAATATCACACAATCAGTAAATTGACTCCACAATAATGAATAACTTTTAACATTCCATTTCCCGGGCAACAATCTTGAAAGAGAAGCATATAAATTGTAAAGTTATTGTCCATCCAGACAACATAATTACCCTAGAAAGAGAAATACAAGGGGCTGTTAACCTGAAGCATATGGTTGTAACAGACTTTTACATGCTTTATTTATATTGAGTCATTTGAGAAAATTTAATAAAGTATTGCCTCTATTTTGACATGCTGTTTTCCTATCATTCATTTTCATGATAAAAAAAAAAAAATGCTAACTCCCAAGCTTGGAATAGGACCAGAACAAAGGTGGTAATTCTTGGTAATCCAAGAAAGTGAGAAACATATGTATTCGGTTCTTAAGCTCCATTTGAGTTTTTAAAATTAAACAACATGATTTATTTTTACTCGTTTTTTTTTCTCTCTCTAATTATCTATGTGCATGAGACACTTTTTAAAAAAGAAGTACTTAAAAAAAGTGACTCACGTCGACGTGGGATGGAGCTAGATGGTTCTGTGTATGCTGAATGATGTATGAATAAAAATATTCAGAGAGCAGACTTTACACAATATGAAAACTTACTGCCTCAGGTTGGCTGTCATTACTCCCCTGGGGCAAAGACCACTCTGAAAATGCTCAAATTGCAACAGCTGCCTGTTTTAAGCACAGATCTTCGGAAACTCTTTGCAAAATGTGTAAGCTTTTCTATCTCAAGAAATCCAAGTCCCTTCATGACTCAAGATCAAACTACTATCATCAGCAAAAAGCGTGTGAGCCACAGAAAGAGAAACTCCTACAAGATGCGGGGGAGGGTCTGGTTCTGCATCGTCTAGACTGTTCTGTGGAATACCCGTGTCCCTCAGATGTTAAGAGATACTTCAGGGAGTGGGGTGGATTCTAAGCAGAAAAAGTTCTGGCAGACAAGTTAAAACTTGGTTCTAACTACAAACTTCTCGGCCTTTAATACGCTAATGTTCACTGGAAAGCAACCAAGAGCAGATAAAGCAGGTAATGTTTTGCCAAACTAAATTGACCAGGGCAATATTTTCCACAGAAGAACTACAAGAGCCTCACCAATCACCAGTGTTCCACAGAGATCAGTTTGGAAACACTTGTCTAACGGAATAGATAAGAATCAGATTAGAAGAACATTTTGCCCACAAAGACCCACGGTCTTGTTTGCTTTCTTCAACAAAAACATACCAACAAATGAACAGTCTGTTCAATACAAGTCAGACTGGGACAAAGGGAAGAAAAGGATCTTAACATGTTGACTTGTGGATAAATTAATAGAAAGCTTTTTGATGTTCAGGTGAGAAAATGTCATCATGTCAATCCAGGGTTCACCTAAGCTCCCATCTGGATGGTAACCCCGTGGCTTTAAGGAACTCCATTCTTGTTGGGGGAAGCTGAGCACTTCAGAAAATAAGACTAAGTCTGCAGGGAGATTTCAGGTGAATCCCCTGGTTCCTGGATCTCTTGATGAGATCCAGCAAGTTGACCACAGGACAGCACTCATCTGCTATCCCACCTCAGGGGCTGGATCCAGGACCAGGTGGGACAGAGTGAGCCTAAGATCTGCTGGGGAAAGAATCACCTAAAAATAAGTCACAAGAAATATTAAAATGTGCTTTCTCAGAAGTTTTTCATTTTGTTTTCCTCAAATTTTAGCTTCTTTTCCTATGTTTTCTTTAAAAATACAGTTTAAATAAATTGGACCAAATGGAATTGTTACCTGATTGAAGTTTCTCTCACATCAGGAAAGTTCTTCTAGATGCTGGAGGACACCATTTGGCACTTCCCAGATTTCATTTGCATATTTTCAGTTGTATTGCTATAAATGAAACCACTGGTATGCATATACATTCACAGTACACTGAATGTACAATGTTGAACTTATTTTTCAAAAGAGAAAATTTCTCCTTAACGTGTCAATTGTCTCATTTTGCCCATGTCTGCTCATTTCCCAAAGATGCAAAGAGAGAGGAAACAAAGTCAATTCTGACTTTACTTGCTTTAGGTTTAAGCAAAAGGCCAAACACAGTGCCTACACTTTTCGGCAATACCATGATTCTTTCAAGGCCTCTGGGTATAGGTGTTTTTCAAATAAATTAAGAATTCTGTTGCCCGGTAGGTAACTTAACTGACCAACACAAGTAGGTGTGTCTGCCTGATAACCTCCTGTCAAAAAGATCCTGTTTAAGTGTCATCTCTGACACATATTCTAAGATATTCTACCTGGATTGACCTCCCCTTCACTCTCTAATGGTTCTGTTAGAATTCCCAGGCAATGCCTTGAAAATGTTAAGCTCAATAAACAAAGAAGCCATTACACTGACATTGCTCTAATGCAGTAGTCAGTCTATTAACAAACCAAAATCTAAGTCTGTAAATGCCTCAAGGTTAAGACACCAAAATTCTAGAGGTATCTGGGTGGCTCAGTTGGTTAAGTGTCCAGCTCTTCGATTCAGCTCAGTTCATGGTCTCAGGGTCATGAGATGGAGCCCCACATGGGGCGAGGGGGGGGGTCTGCACTCAACGGGAAGTTTGCTTAAGATTCTGTCTCTTTCTGCCCCTCCCCCAGCTTCTGCACTGTTTCAAATAAGTAAGAAATCTTTTTTTAAAAAGCCACCAGAACAGTAAGGACAACCAATTACCAAAGCCCATTAAGCTTTAAGTGACAGCCAACTGGAATGTTCTTTCTCCACTTCCACACCTTCTCTGAATGTCTTTCCCCTGGTTCCCATCAACCAAGAGCACCTAACCATTTCTGGTTTAGCACTGCCAGATGGAAAACAATTTTTGCCCAAATTCTTGACACTATAAAGGAATGGAACCAGGAAAGAGAAGTTCCAGTGGTGGACAGTAGAGACAAGAGAATGCTGGGGAGGGGCCAGGGAGGCAGGGCACCCCAAGGGGAATCTGAAATCTTACAAGGAATCGCCAGCATGGTGGGAAGCACAGGGGTTCACCTCAGGGCAGTTTTCCCAGGGGTCAGCCCGTCTGTCTGGCTCGTAGCGCTAGTACTCTGGGGGGAGGGAGAAAGGAAGAAGAAGAAACTACTGTATATTCATATTTGGAGAATATTTTTAGTCTTGTGTTTTTGACATGTGAGCTGCCAGCACAAAATACACCAAACACCTTCCTTACTCCCTCAAACCAAATAAATAAATGAGAAGAGAGGCTGCTGAAAACCTTGACAAGCAGCTTGTCAAGAAAAGCTGTTTTTCACACAAGAAACCTCCTTTCAGAACCCTAAATCCTACTGACTTCATTCTATTTGCAGTACTCTTATCTGTTAGTATCACAACGGCAAAGTGTAAATTGGACCCAAAAAACCCTCTTTATTTTTAAAGCCAAAAACTGATCAAGGACTTCTGTCCACATTTCAAAAGGCTATATTCATATTTCAGAGACTTATATATATTTTTGAAAGGGGTGCATATTGACTTCCAGGGTGGAAGCAATGTTCATAGATTTATCTTAGGCACAATGTTCTTCAGCCTAGGTCATGAGAAGTAAATTTTTAAGATCAACTAAGTTCGGAATTTGGAATGTAGAATGTAGAATTTGGAATGAATTTATCACAACAATTTGTGACTGGGACAGTTTTAAGGCAATACACATGTTATTACATAATCTTCTACCCTGTTAAAAAGTCTAACACAATTGCTCAGGACTAGCAGAGAAAGACCCAGAGAGGGAAGAACACAAAAAGTAAAAAGAAAAAAAAAAAAAAAGGCAGCAAAATGATCCAATTTAATCACACTGTCCCACTGTCCAGGTTGAGAAAGTTAAAGAGAAACCAAAAACAAAACAAAAAATCCTTTTCAAATTTTAGGAATCTACTGGAGGTGAGGTGCCTGGGTGGCTCAGGTGGTTTAAGCATCCAACTCTTAGTTTCGGCTCAGGTCATGATCTCAGGGTAGTGGGATCCCACCCCACATCAGGCTCCACACTCAGTGCAGAGTCTGCTTGAGATTCTCTGCCTCTCCCCTCTGCCCACTCGTGTGCACACACACCTCTCTCTCTCTCTCCAAAACACATAAATAAATCTGAAGAAGGAGGAAGAGGAGGAGGGGAAGGGGAGGAAAAAGGAGGAGAAGAAGAAGGAGGAGGAGGAGGAGGAGAAGGAGAAAGAAGGAGAAGAAAAGGAAGAAGAAACCTACTAGAAGAGAAACTTGAAAAAGACTTTACAAAAGGAGGCAACACCTTTAAAGATTACGACTGCTAAAGCTGAATCAGATAGTATTGTAACTTGACTTATTTAGTATAACATCAACCCTGCTTGTAACAGCAAAAGCTAGAAGTGTGGCTCCATCAGACACACACAAAGGCTGTGTAAGCTTGCTGAGGAGGTCACCCCCCACTCCTTTGGTTTAAGTATTGTTAGGTCTCCCTGAAAAATGCAAACAGGTCACCTTCTGGTGGCAGGGAAACATCATCACCAATTTCCATCATCACCAATTTCCACTTGAGCTTGGACTGGCCTAACAGTTTCTTAGCAAGTTGCTACCACACCAAGGGTTTTGTGGGAAGGAGAAATGACAGAGTCCTGGTGTCCAGACAGTTGAGTGCCAACAGGTGGATCCTGGGCTCTGTGGGGAAGGCGGAGGCACGGGAAGCTGAGACATAAGGAACACTTCCAGATAAGATTCAAAGAGGAAAGCAAAAGGAACTGTGACAGCATTTACCCTTCTTATGTTGTGCTATAGGATAACTGTGTGAATACATCAAGATTCATCATCTCAGCCTACATACAATACAGAACAATTTATTACAGGTTTTTTGTTGTTGTTTTTACCCTAAGTATCTCCAAGATTTTTTCTATGGATTCCCAGTGTTCCAACTCCCCACCTTCTCATAGTACCTGCAGACATAATTCTCCGTTCCTCAGCAATGTATCTGCTAGCCTCTCCATTTTCCTTTTTCAGCTCCAAGAGGTCAGGCCCAAGCCTGACAATTATTGTAATCTATCAACTATTTTCCTCCAAAAACACATTTAGGGAAACACTGAGAAAGACACTGACAATAAGCCATTCCATACTGATTCACACTGAAATACCTAAATATGTATTCAGGAAATAAAACTTCCAAGTTATTTTTTTTTGCAACAGCTTTAACACTGCTTTCAAACCTGACAAAAATAACCCAAGAAAGAAAATTCAGATCTATCTAACTTATAAACAATGATGTAAAAATATTAACTCAATCATTAGCAAACAATCCACCAGCACGATAAAAGCATAACATACAACAAACAAATAGGACAAATTTCAGGGATACCACAATCATTCCTGAACAGAAATTCTATTTCTATGATTCATAGTACTAATAAGCTAAATAAGAAAGACCTTATGATCATCTTAACAGAAAAAGCAAACTGATAAAATCAGTTATAAGACCTTATGATCATCTTTTTTTTTTTTTTTTTTTTTTTTTTTTTTAATTTTTTATTTGACAGAGAGAGAAATCACAAGTAGGCAGAGAGGCAGGCAGATAGGAAGGGAGAAGCAGGCTCCCCGCTGAGCAGAGAGCCCGATGCGGGGCTCGATCCCAGGACCCTGGGATCATGACCTGAGCCGAAGGCAGAGGCTTAACCCACTGAGCCACCCAGGTGCCCCAGACCTTATGATCATCTTAACAGAAAAAGCAAACTGATAAAATCAGTTGCTGATAAAAAAAGCAACTGATAAAATCAAAGTCTACTATGATTTAATGTGTTAAAATAGGAACCCATGAATACTTCCAACTATGGCAAAAATATTGATATAAATGTATCTTAGCTCAAAAGCCAGAATCAGGCTTAAGAGTACCACATAAGCAACGTTGTCATCTGGACAAAAATGGCCACTGCTATAATTTTACACTTTTTACACTTTTACACTTTCCAATTAGCACCAGCCAATGCAATTAGGAGAAAGTCACTGTTATGGACCAAATGTTTGTGCCCTGCCATCCCCCAAATTCCTATGTTGAAGCCCTAACCCTCCCAGATTGGCTCTATTTGAAGGAAGTAATTAAAGTTAAAAGAGGTCATAAGGGTGAGGCCCTGCCCTTACAGGATTAGTCCTTAGCAGAAGGGATTTTGCAGAGTTCATGCTTTCCCTTGCCTCCCCCACCTCACCATGGACTTCCAGCCTCCAAAACTGTGAGAAATAAATTTCTGTTACTTAGCACCCTCCTCCCCAGTCTGGCAGCCCAACCAGAGTCCTACAGTCATGAATAAAAAAATTAGAAAAAGGCAAAATTATTATTGCTGCAGACGATACCCGTATCAACCTAGGAAACCAAAAATAATCAACTGTAAATGAATGAAAACACTGAGAAAAGTAGAGGACTACAAAACTACTGTACAGCAATCGCTTCTCTCATACGAACCAAAGCCAATTAAATATAGAGAAGATACAATTCGCAAGAGCAAAAGGACATTCATTTTCAAGAAAAAATTTAAAGCATTTAGAATTGAGAAAAAACCTTAAGGTCTCACAGTGAGACATAAAAAGTGGCAAATTAATGGAAAGACACACTTTGTTCATAGATGATACTAATTGTAAATATGGTATCCCCACCCATTCCTTACTGTTAATTTAATGTGATCCCAGTAAAAATGCCAACAAGAGTATTTTTTTTTTTTAAAGATTTTATTTATTTATTTGCCAGAGATCACAAGTAGGCAGAGAGGCAGGCAGAGAGAGAGGGGGAAGCAGGCTCCCCGCCGAGCAGAGAGCCCGATGTGGGGCTCGATTCCAGGACCCTGAGATCATGACCCAAGCTGAAGGCAAAGACTTTAACCCACTGAGCCACTCAGGCGCCCCTCAACAAGAATATTTTTGAAAGTGGGAAAGTTAATTTTAAAATGTGCATAGAAAAAAATAAATAAAATGTGCATGGAAAATTAACCTGTGGGAATGGTCAGGAAATATGGGGTTATTAGCCCTACTGGATATTAAAATATACCATAAAGCTAAGGTAATTAAAACTGTTACTAGCAAAAGAATTGTGAGAAAAATGGGCAAATTTATTTCAGAAATAGACATTATACACATAGAAATTTATTATATAATGAAGTTGGCACTTCAGATGTGGGAGAATAATGGATTATCCAATAAACATGTCGGTACAATTGGCCAGTTACGAGGAGGGGAAATAATGCTGGTTCTCTTCTCATGTCCTACATCAAAATAAATCCCAGATGGCTCAAAAATTTAAATGTAAAAAATAAAGTTGTTAGAACAAAAAAAAGGGAACATTAAAAAAAAAAAAATCTTCCTATAAGGAAGGCCCTGCTAGGCAAGGGACAAAAACCAAATGCCATAAATTAAAATATAAAATAAAAGCAAGGAGAACTGATACATTTGCTTGAGCTTTTGAAACATCTGAAAGACAAGCAGAACCAACACCAAAGTGAAAAACAAATGACAAGGAGGCAAAGTATTTGCAGTTCCTAAATGAGACAAAAGGTGAATTTCTCCCAAACGGAATGCCTTCCAATCAATTAGAAAAGGACCAAGAATGCTGTGCCAAAATGGGTACTGGCTTTCCAGAAAGCAGAGTTAGAGATGCAGAAGAGGGGGATCAAGCCACACTGGGGAGAGAGACAGGACTGCACAAAGAAAGGTGGACACAGCAATGAAATCGCAGCAAAGAGCACAGGGCTGGGGGCTGGGACAGGGACTGACACACTGGTAGCAAGAGGGTGAGGCCTTAGACTCCCATATGGTCTAAGAGCAGGCAAGGATATTTCCCGGAAAGGAGCAAGACCTGAGGCCAGCCAGCTCTCTTCGGCTCAAGATCCCCAAAGAGCTCCTTCCACTGCAACCCATGCAACAGAGGAGGGAACGGGAGCTTCTTTCTTGAAGGGTGATCTGGGTAGCATAGCTCAGTACCCATGGCAGTTAGTAAGACCAGGTTCATAGAAAGAGAAAAGCAAATGGCTAATGAACACACAAAAAAGATGTTCAACTTCATTCACAATTAACAAAATCCAAATTAAAAACAACAGTAGGTACCATTTGTCCTGTTAGAGAAAAATGATTGCCAATGCAGAGTTGTTAATATTGATATGCTTACACTGATACTCTTACATTATTCCAATCCTTAAGACCTCTTTGGGAGACAATTTGGCTTCTATTTCTATACTGAAAGTGCATATACTCTTTGACCCAGCATCTTTACATTCTGAATCTATAGGAATAATTCCTATGTATATCCAAAATAATCACAAAGCCTATTAACACTGGTTATTTCTTTGGAGTCAGTCTGGAGGTGAAAGGCTAGGTCACATGTTCCCACTGCATATTCTTTTAAACTGCATTTTTTTTACCCTGTATATTATTTTTCATGATATTTGTCCAAAAGAAAATCTGAACATGAAATCAAAATATCTATCTATAAAGTTATGTTCATGGCTTATACATTAAGATGTTTTCTGTATCTAGAAGAACTTTGTTTGCATCCTACTATAGCTAGACCATCTCCTGGATTCTCTTACAGTATCATAAACATACTCTTACATGCAAGTAATCTGCATCAAGTCTCTAGATGTATTTGTCTTCTGCACAGGAAACTGCAACTACACCAATTTAACTCAAATCCTAGCAGTTATTAACACTTTTGGAAAGGAAACTGAGCTCCTGAAATACTATTCTAAGAATTATAATGGGTGCTCATATGTACCCTAATAAAGATTCCAATTTAATCCCAACAACCCTAGGAGTTCTGTCTTATCATTCCCAGGGCTGCCAATATGGAAACAGAGCTCACAGAGGTTAAATGAACAGTACTATGTATTCCACTAAAAGTAGCCATGTCCAGTCCATTCTTTCTACAACATCTTTCTGCCTCCCATCCTATTTTTCTTTTGGCTTCCAAAATATTCTGTCAATAAAGACTGGTAACCTAAGTGGTTGATATGATTAAGTACTGTTAAGATTTTATTTTTAAATAATCTCTACACCCAACATGGGACTCAAATTCACATCCCCAAGATCAAGAGTCCCATGCTCTACGGAACTGAGCCAGCCAGGAGCCCTGATTTCCGTTTTAAAGACAACAGAGTAATAATAACAGGCAACTGTCTCTCCCTGGCTCAGAAAGCTAAAAATTTCACATACTAGAACTCTAGCCTTCCTCTACCTACTATTTTCTTTTGAGTAGGTTTTAATCTGAGCTTCAACCTTTACCGAAGAATTCAAAGCAGGTGGGATCTCTTCTTCAGTCTTCTTTTTTGGATGGCCATCAGGAGGATTAGAGGAAATTTGTTCAGCCAAGAGCAGAGGCAGGAGTTCAGTACTATTGTTTCAGTCATTAAACAAAAGGCCAAAAAGTGGAAACCTATGTATGTTTGGGTCAACTATTTGACTCCATGGAGAGAAAGACCCACAAAATTTTGAGACAAAAAAAAAAAAAAAAAAAAAAGGAAGGAAGGAAAAAAGAAAGAAAGAAAGATAATGAAAGAAAGGAAGGAAGGAAGAAATGGAAAACCACCACACAATAAAAGGATAAAGTAAAGGGTGATGATTTTAAATGCTGACATAATTTATTTGGTACTTTGAGTTGAGTGTATTCCCGATTATCTGGGGCAACTGCTTCCCAAATGAAAAACACCAATGCTACCAAACATTTGACTTGAGTCAAGGGCAAAAAATTTTTTAAAGATTTTATTTCTAAGCCATCAGAAAGAACAATGCTTTGGCTTAAAAAAAAACATATCGAGATATGCTGAACCTAGATAGTTTTGTTGTTATCCAGAGGAGAGACGCTATTGCTTCTGCTTCACTAACACTGTTTTTATCATTTCGCCCAGACCCTTCGATGGAGACTGCTCTGTTTCTCACTGCCGACCATCTGTTGTCATCTACACCAAGGATCTACATAAATCCCTACTAGTTGTTATACCTCAGAAATGCCCCCTCTTGGAAAAAACATAAAACAAAACAAAACAAAGACAAACAAACAAACAAAAAAAAACAATTGTTGCTGCTTTAAAGCTCGGAGAAAGGGGAATGCTTCTAAATATCTCTCCCTCCCCCCTACCAGTGGGGGCATACGCACACAGCAACTTTCATCCATAATTTAGAAAACGGATGCAGTTCAGCAACAGTTAAAGACTAATTTCTTATGCTTTTTGTGCATTTACATAATTGATTCGCTAGATAATGCACTCTGCTTCCTTATTTAATAAACATGTTAATGATTTCAGACAATTACTCAAAACTGCCTACAAGTGTCTGCCTAAGAAAAGCAACAAAAAATAATTAAAATGAAAATACACACCAAAAGGCACATCCTTCATATCACATTACACAAGATATTAAGTCAATATGTCACCCTGTCACCAGTCACTTGCTACCTGCTGTTATACATTTATTCAAATTCTAATGTATTAGCTGAGGCTGATACATTGCTTAGACACCCAGGCGGGCCAACACACAGAGCGAGAGAATAAACCTGGTGCTTTGTCAGGGTAGAGGCAGGAAAATAGCAGCAGCAGAAGAGGGGGACACAATAAAACACGGCTCGAAACAGAAGGTTGAAGCAGACATTTTCACAAGAAAACCCTCTTCAGGCTATTCATGGCAGGGGGCAGTCACGGGGGAACTAAATGGATTCCATTTCCTCTGCACCCCGCCCCCCCAACCCCGAGCACTGGAGAGCCTCAACCAGGCCAACCATCACAATAGGTCCAATTTTGGCAGACGCCTCCTGCATTCTGGCCATTTTCAGGCTGTCTTATTTTATTTCCCAGAACTTTCACAGGAGTCAACCACAAAGCCAGCGCCTGCACCACAGACATTTTCACCACCTGAGGGAAACTGAGGGGGGGGAGGGGCACTGAAGGAGCCCACAAGCTGCACAGCTGGGACACTGGCCCTCCGTGGGGTTTGGCCAGACCACTCAAGCTTGGCTCTTCCAGCTCCTTGTGGACACCACGTCACTCAGGTACAGCAAGTCGTAGTCACCCTCCCCAGCCTTCCAGGAAGAAAGAGGAAGGTCACATCTGACAAGTGCAAAAGGACACTAGAGACAGAGCGTGGAAGTTTCTAGCACTTGCTAGATGCTAGCTGATTCTGGCTCAGGAAATCCTGGCTCCAGCCCTCCTAGAAGACAGAATAGGTTGGAGACCAAAGGAAAAAAGATGAAATTATTTGGAAAAAAATGGGCCTTCTATTAGTAACTTCCTAGTCTGTTCGGTAGGTAATAAGAGTAAGTAGACAGGGAGGCTTTCTCTACCAGGTGACCTTCCTTTCCTATTTCTAAGCCCAAGTGAGGGAGGCACCCATGATCTTAGTTCTCAAATAGGAATTACCAGTCAGTAACAAGTATGTGTGTGTGTGTGTGTGTGTGTGTGTGTGTGTGTCCAATCTTCAGGTTTATTACCTGCCTGCTTCATTTTGGTTCATCCTGCTTACAGCCTGGGGATCATGTGGAGGACCTGGTGAGAAACAGGACAGGGCAGAAACAAGGGCAGTTCATTCAAAATCACCTCAATAAATATGCACTTTTTCAGGAAGGTTAAGGAAAGTCACCAAGGGATTTCAAACCAAGAGACAAGGTGTGATTTGCTTCCTGGTGCCAACACTACTCTGGACACACGGGGATGTGCAAGGAACAGAGAGAGGAGCAAGGAGGTCACATCAATAGACGTGGACCAAGGATGTGGCAGTGGGGCCAAAGCAAAGTGACCTAAGAGAGAGGGGAGGTTGGAGGTTTGGAGCAATCAGGCCAGGAGAGCCAGGGAGAAGAGGATGCTGGTCTCTAAGGTTTGGAGGTAAACAGAAGAACTGAGAGTGTAGGGGGAGGAGGAAGCCTGGGGTGGGGGAGCGGAGGAAGTGGTCACAAGCTCTTCTCTGCATATGTTGGGTTTCAGGTGCCTCAGGTACATCCAAACACAGGTGTTCGGAAGCCAGTGCTGGGCTCCTGGCTCCTAGCTTCACTTTCCCAGCTACTACACAGTCTGCTCAACGTTACGAAGGTAAACAAAGGTGATCTGTTACCTAGTCACCAAACCACCCTGCTCTCTATCAGAGAGCCTGTTCTTAGCCTCTGTAAACATGCGCAAGGCATGAAATATAGTGGATCCACTCCTATGAAGTATTCTTAAAAGACCTAAGAAATTAATTCAAACCACCTCTTCTCCCCTAAAAATGAGTGGAGAACAACAGAAACAGAGTGGGGAGGCACGGCCTAAAGATCTTTACAGCCTTCTGGCAATTTCATGGCCAATTCATTCAGGTCAGAAAGTGCAATAGACAATGCCCTGAACTTAGTGTTCAGTATCATTAAAAGGTCCTTATAAATCTACTCAGAAGTTAACTTAAAATCGGATTATATTGGTATCACATAGTCTGTTAAGTCCAAGAGGGAAGGAGACCTGGATAATCTTTTGTAAGGGCAAAAGTCTACCCAAGTGACCCTTTTTGAAAGCTGATTAAACCAAGGGAACTCACAAGGACACCTGGGTGTCTCAGTCAATTGAGCGTCTGACTCTTGGTTTCGGCTCAGGTCATGATCTTGGGGTCATGGGATGGAGCCCCAGGTGGGCCTTCCCACTCAGTGGGGAATCTGCTCTGGGTTCTCTCCTACTGCCCCTCCCCAACAATTGCACCCACTCTTTTTCTCTCAAATAAATAAATCTTTAAGACGAGGGGTGCTCATAAACACTGCTTATTACAAGGCTTATGATGTGGAGTGGGGCTTTGGCTCAGTCTGTGGCTACACCCTTTGCAGATTCCTATCTGCTTAGCTTGTTCGATGGACACTCCCTTGCTTGCTCTGTTGGGGCATCACATTAGGCTACTTGCTCTGTTCCCCTTGATGATGCTTCCAACAAATGAACAGAAGCTCCATCTGGGGTTTCCAAATGCTGAGGTATAGTTTGCTAAGCAAATGTAACTCCGGTGTGAAGGACTTCACCTCGTCAGCTGACTCTGTTCACGTGCTCTCACCTACAGAGAAGACAGCCCCATCACCAGCTTCCATATGAAATTCAACCAGTTCCATCCTGTCTTAATCATTCATGTTATGGAGGATCTGTGGGACCAGAGGGAAGGGTCCCCATTAGACCACCTCCTCCCACATCTGTGCTCAGATCTGTGCTTAATTATCTATGGTCCTTCTTGTCCCACTTCACCTAAACATAGGTCTTATCTTTGGTTTGAACCCTGAGGCCTCCACAGGTCTCCTCTCGTCTAGTGAGCTCTTCAGACAAAGTTCATCAAAAGAACTTCACCATCACTACTAGAGAAGAAGTTATTCCAGCTGCTAGGAAGATACCATCTCTAAAATAATACTTTGGTGTTTCTTAATTTCTTCTCCTACTTCTCTCCAGAGAAGATTTGAAGAAGCTTACAGCAAAACCGTGGAGACTCACACGAACCTTAGCCAGGAGCTTCCAGGTAGCCGCAACAAAAGGAAAAGCATGAGAAGGGGCAAACTACCTGTTCCTTGGGGTCAAAAATGATGCAACATACCAACATCCCAGAGAAGAAAACTTCACAGCAGCTTTAAAAAAGCATTGGTGTGGAAAGCCAAATCACTGTTTAGGAACTTCCATATTTTTTATGATATCCATGTGACTTCACCCTGTTTTATACTCTATTTTCTTAATTATTCAAAGAAAGAACAGGCATTTTCCTAGGAGTCAAGTGTTCCTGATGGGATAGCTAGCTCTGCCATAACTAGCCAGGGATCCGTAGACAAAAGGCCTCACCTTTCCAGTAAAACAAGAGGCAAAAACCACATAGAACCTTTGCAATTCCAAGTGTACATGGTTTTTGTTCATCTTTAAAGAGTTTAGGAATATCACACATGGTGAAAACCCTTTGTATGTGGAGAAACAGGACTAAATCCCCCTTCTCAATTAACTCTTAGGTTTTTATGGTTTTAGGTGTATCATAGGGCTTAACAGTGTACTTTGGGGTCGCAAAAAGGCACACGTGACAAGGGGCATTCTATCATATTTATTAGAAGTAAAACACTTTAGAAAGTCACTTGTGAAGCACTTCCTGGCCTCATCTGGTTGATCCCGAATAGGCTTCTAAAGCTCTGTATCAATTGCCATCTTTAAAATGGAAGGCACGATTTAAAAATAATTATTTTTGAGCCATCATTTGATTGCATATGTGCATACAAACAGATCATCTCATAAATTTGGTTCATATTTAACGACCTTTTCCAGCCCTCCCTAGGCTAACACTATTATGTATAACAACCTTAATTTAAACCCACAGTCAAAAGAAAACATCCCTAATGAAACACAATTTCAAATTAGAGTTAAATCTGTCTCCTAGACCAAAATATACAAAAAGGCTCTTGCTTATATTTTTAAACTTCATGTGACTTATTTAAAGATTCAAGGTTTTCACTGAAATGAGGCATAGATGACTAAACTTTCATTTAGGCTAAATAGTAACTCAGGAAGAATTCTACTGGTGCGTTGGGATCAGTTTCAGTACTCTTCATCAAAATACATGGAAACGAGATTGACTAGGAGAACTATACCTTTGTTTTGTTCTGTTTAAGACCAGTGACCTGGGAGGAAAGAGGTGCTTGCAGGAAAACTGCCATTTCTCCATTTACAAGGGCAATCTGAAATCATTACTTCAATTGCCATTCAGCGATTTTTAAATTAAATGAAACAGAACTATACCCATCTGCAGAAGTTTTAAGTTCTTAGAAGGCAAAGACTTAACCTTAGGGAGCAATAGTACACTGGCAGTGCAACTTCCCAGATCATCTGGCCCAGAATAGCAATTAAGCTGCACACATACTGTAACCTTCAACCCACTGTCCATAACAGACATCAGCAGCCAATCACAGATAGTATCCATCTACTCTATGCCCAATGTGGCTTCGTTTCTTCTCAACATAGCACTTTAGGCAGTTAATACCAATAGGCAGCATATGAGGTGAACGCTTTCTGCATTCTATGATGTCTTCCAAGTCTGACACTGATATGAAGACACCAAACTCCAAGTTGGTTATGACAGACAGCAGTTAAGCAAAGAGCCAGGCTTATACCCTGAACTCTATACTTCTTTACAGAGTCCTTTCCCACTAGACTCCAAGTACAGTGTTGTACACTTCATATGCAATCATGAAGTGGAACAAGTGAGTAAATGAACATGTCCCTTGTGTTCTTTAGTGCCTTCCCCTTTCTTTCTGGAAGACCTGTATGGGCCAATGCTCCCAATCATTAGCAAGTCATTATATCTGGGTACCAAGTGAGGCTCAGGAGACAAATGATAAGCACTGAAACCTACTCCTGGATTCACAAATACTTTAACACATCTCAAGAGGACCAATCCGAATATCCCAGAAGTTAAACCCTACAAGACAAATACTACACATGGGGGCTGACACCGCTACTAGGCCTGTGACCCCTGAGGCTGAATATTCCCTTCCCCAGGCACCATCATTTTCAGTGTTAAATGCAGAAGTTCAGAGATCTGACTCCTACCACCTTTTTTGAAGACACGACTCATCCACCATTTTCTTTAAATGTACCACCTAGCATTACTACAAGCAGGTACTACATTACTGTAAGCAGGGTACTGATAGGTATAAGGCAAAAATCAATAAACAAAACAGGGATACTGCCCTCCATTTCTGTGTCCACTGTTAGCACAAGGTTTGTCTTTCCACTTGCCATATTCATCGTAAACAAGGCCCAGTCTGCTTTTGAGTTGGCAAAAAGAACTGTTCATCTTTCTCCATCAAGCTGTCAGTCACAGTAGCTTGGGAAAAATCCCAGTACTATTTCAAACACTCTCTGCAACTCAATAGTTTCTCTCCTCTATGTGCAATCTAAAAACAAACAACTGCACCTCCTTGCCCCCTGCCAAAATTTCCTGGTTGAGAATAATAAACCAAGAAAGGCAGCAGTAGAAAAGTAAATGCTAGCAACACATTTTTTTTTAGGTTTTCTCTTTTTTTAAGATTTATTTATTTGTGGCGGTGGGGGTGCGGAGAACACAAGCAGGGGGAGTGGCAGGCAGATGGAGAAGCAGACCCCCTACTGAGCAGAGAGCCGGATGTGGGGCTCAATCCCAGGACCCTGAGATCATGACCTGAGCTAAGGGCAGATGCTTAACCAACTGAGCCACCCAGGCACCCCTATAAACACATTTTAATTGGACATTTTTCTGAAGTCACCACCTAAAACTCTTATTTGCTTAAAAGTTCCCTAATTCCTGAACTGGAGAAATGGCTGAGCTGCCCACTCTCACTGATAAGAAGTGACCAGAAGGAAATGGCAAGAGGCAAGCTCTGAAGAAGACAACCATGCCAACCCAATGTGAGGTAAAGTATCATTATGGGTCTAAAAGGACACTTGCTTCTCAATCAATTGTATTTGTGAATGAAAGTCCAATATCTTCATAAGTTAAAACCTTGAAAGACTTGTGTTTCATTCAAGTATTTATTGAAACCCGTTATGTGTTAAGTACTAATCAGGGTGCTGGGGCATTCAGCAGTAAACAAAACAGACTAACATCTCTGCCCTTAAAGAGTTTACATTTATACAGAAGATCAGGAGAGCAGCTTTTTGGGACATCTGCCTATGCATCTGTCCATCCATATACTCCCAAGGTATTTATTAGGGAACGACTTCATACCAGGCTCTACATGAAGCTGGGAGGAAAAACAAAAAACAAAAAACAAAACAAAAACAAACAAAAAAACAAGACCCTAACACGCAAGCACTTGCAGATAAATAAGCACTTCACTACAGAAAGGGCTGCTTTAACAGAGCTACGGACAAAGGACTGATCAATGTTCTTTAAATTTTATAAAACAAGTCCCAGCTGAACTGGCTTTTGAAGGATAATTATGAGTGTACTAAGTAGACTCTGGAGGAAAGGCTTCCTGACAGAGAACCACATCAGATAAGGAGCTACCTGAGTGCAGAGGACTGAAGACCGACTGCAGCATGGGTGGAAATTGGGAGGAAAGGAATCTGGAGGGCAGATTGACATCCTAAGGTGGGTGAAGGGGGCAGGGTCTCAATGCCATGTCCAGGTGTTTGCTCCTTCATCTGGGAGAATGACATGATGAACCCATCTCTGGTTAGTATCAATGTTAAAATAAGTTTGCACTATTATTCCTGAAATGGGATGGTGTGATTTGTCCCTCAATATTTTGATCCTCCTTCAATCCCCAGATGAATGAGAGAAATTTTGCTAGCTTTTACCAGGAAAGGAAATCTGGGTGTGACTGGCTCCGGCTGGATGGGGCCCAACAGATAGTATTTTCTTCCTCTTAACCACTTCACCCAGTGAGCAGCTGCTAACCCGCTACCTGTGTGCTACCTGTGCCAGAGAGACGCCATGGATCTCACGGCTGTTAATAGGCTTTATTACCTTGTTGAGTACCTCAAACTCCAGTTACTAATTACAGGGCACCGATGTGAATGTTTGGCTATAGAATTTTTGTTAATTGATTTTCATGAGGGGATTTGGGCATGTCATACTCTGAATTTTCTTCTGGCTCTAAACTCCATGACTCTGCTCTATGGCTACACACGTCAGTAATGACCTTGTGTATTCTGGATTGCAGGTTTCTTCATGCATGGCCTCCCTCTTCAATTGCTCAGAACCCTCAGGAGCAAAGTGTTACACAAGGACATACAATGACATGGAGGCCCAGGCTGGAGTGGAACTCAGCCAGTATCACTCAGGTTGGCTAGCATTTATTGGTCCACTAACAGTGAGCAGACTTTGTAGGACCAAGCCGCTTCCAGCCACTTGGACATCTTGCCCGCAGTGGGCTCACATAGCTAATTGGCATGAAGCAGGTTGGTTCTGCTTGACTGGCAGATTTCAAATGCTTACACCCTACAGTTGCTAACAAGACTCTCCATTTCTCCCTTCTTTCCCAGAACCAGGCCTTTAGCCTATGCCCTCTCTCACCCAGTTCACCCTTCTACCTCCCCAAAGCCCACAACTAATTTTGAAGACCTTGCTCTCTGCAAACATTTGGCTTTATTCTCTGGGGTCTGTGAATGACACTCTTTCTCTTAACATACCCTGTTTATAGAATGGAAAGAGGTACAAAAGGAAAAGGCAACATAGGAAGGATCCACAGATAAACCGTTTCAATAGATATATACCAGACATCCCTGAGAAGGCTGCTCTGTCAGACTCATAAGCTTTCTCGTGCCCTGGGGTTTGTGAGGTGAAAAAAATACTAAGAAACTGCGAACCATAGTACTCCATTACTAACCAAACTTCTGGGCAAGAGGTCCGTAGACAGTATCTAGACTGGAAAGAAGTGGTTCTCAGTGACTCTAGATGACCTGTCATTCCAGGCATGTCATGAGTCATTTGTGGCTAGGAATAGTATGCCTTCTAAAGCTTTCAAATAATTAAGGTTTCCAATATAAATTAGAGGGATTGAAGGTCATTACACAATAAAGGTCTTCTCCAAGTCCTACATTCTGTTAGGTTTCCTCAAATGGGAAACAAAATGGTGGTATTCGAGCTAAGACACCCACTGCATCTATGCCCCTATGTGCAGGCGTGTGCAGTATGGAAAGGTCATTATGTCACTGTGTCTGCCGTGTATTACGGCAGACAATACATGTTGAGACCTTTGGCTGGCTCAGAAGTAGAGCGCGATCTGAGAAATGTGAAAAATGATGGTTCTGCTTTAGGCATTACGAAGTGGGCATCCACCTGGGCAAGGAGATCTTTGGGCAAATCAATGATGCAGATACTATCACTTCTCCAGTTCAAAATATTGAAAGAAATATTTCTTTGGGCATGCATATAAACCTCAAACACAGCCAAATTTTGAGCCAAACGTTGAGAGACAATTAAAAAAAGAAGAAGAAAGAAAGGGAGAGAGATGTTAAAGAGTGAAGCCACATTAGTCCCTTGGTTTAGCTTCTTTAAATGGATGCTGACAATTTAGGGTGTTGTAGCCTCATGCCTGGGAAGATCTTTGGAGGTAGTCCTTGGGCTACAAGGCAACTGAGATCATTCCAATGGGAAAGATTAAGCAAAATACACTTGTTTATGATGCCTGACAAATTCTGTCTCATCTTCAGCTGTGGAGGGAAAAAATTCCTAGTTTCCTCCAACAACATTAATTAGCCAACCACAGCAGAAACTTGACAAAGGCTGATGATGTGTTTAGATACAGCTAATGTAGTGAATCACTGGGCACAGCTTCAAGGATTCCAACACCTCAAAAAGCAGCTGTTTCTTCCTCTCATACTCAAGGTGAAGGGAGACCCTAGCATTTCCATCAAGCCAAGGTACAAATGGGCAAATATGCCTTCTGGGCTTTGTTTTCTGGAAACTGGGATCAATTATACAGAGAAAGAGGCTACTGATGCCTCAGAACCCAACAGGCAGGGTGTTAATCCAGTTGCAACTATTCACCCTCCTCACCCATGACTCTTCTGGAACAAATTCCCTTAAACATTTGATAAAAAAAATCTCACAAACTACTCAAAAGCCAAAGGGCTGTTCCTACTCTTTACTGGGTGAGAAGCCAGTTTCCTGTCACTTTTTTTTTTTAAGAGTAGTAACCAAAGGGAAAGAGGATAAAACAATGTGTGTGGGGGTGGGGGGGGGAGGAGGGGAGTCAGAAGAGAGTTATTAGCATATTTAAATATCTGTTCCTGTTACCATTTTTAGGATAATTCTAGAGTTTTGTTTTTTAATTCTTGCCAATGATCCAATACTGTGTGGGGAAGAGGAGTCTGCTTGAGATAGTAGGTTCCTTGAGTGTTTCTTTTAAGCAAAAGAAATGAAGGGGAAGTGTCCCTTCTCTCCCCTACAGGCCAGCACCCCCTACAGTACATGAGTCATAAAATAGCTCCTGGAAGAGGCAGCTCCATGAAGTCCTCTCAGCTCTTCTCTATTATCTTCCCCAGAGACAGGGAGAGATGGCGCCAGAGACAGCCCAGCAGGAATCTGTGGGCGTGAAAAGCAAACAGGAAGCCTGAGCCCCCAGGAGGTGGAGGCGGTTTGGGAAGGAGGAAAATCTGGGTAACGTGGCATTCTGAGAGGCCATCATTTAGAGTAGAGCCATGAAATACAGCCAAGGCTTCAAAGTGTAAAGACCCTGAGGAATCAACTTCTCCTCCAGACCCCTCCACTTTACATATGATGTTAAAAAGGAGATGAAAAGAGGTTAATAAGCTTGTTCAAGATCACAGTTCTAGGACATCGCACTGGCCCCTATCAAGGCTTTCTTTTTTAAAAGATTTTCCAGAATGTAAAACACAGCCAGTGCATATTGAGCTCAACACCACCTAGCTTTTGTAATGAATATTAAGGACATTCATACCGAGGAACCTGGGGACTGTTGGGGCCTCAAGTCCCCTCTAAGTCACCCAGCCAATAGTATGGTCAATACATTTTCAAGGCAGAATTGATCCTTTTCTCAAGCTTCAGAAAAAAATATGATGCACCGGGTAAATCTTAAACTGAATACTTAAGTTAATGCCTGATACATGGTAGGTGCTTATTATGTTTGTGTGATAAAGAAATGATCAAAACCAAGTACTTTAGTCAGACGGGAATACATTATGTCATCTGAAATATTAGGTTTTCACCACCTCTCAGTGGGTAGGGTTGGGGGAGAGCCCTTTTGGCATCATATAGGATACAGACAATGCCACAAAGATAAAAAGGGACTTGAATTCAGAGAAGTTCCTTGATGGGCACAGTTAATGACGAACTGTGTGATGTTGGGGAATTAAGTTAACTGCTCTGTTTGACCTATCAAAAAGGAAAGCATCCTTTAAAGTTAACTGTGGAAACTAAGGGATATGGTGATTATGAAACCAAATTGCAAAAGTTAATCCTAGACAATACCATTTATTTGGTTCTCCTAGCACCCTGCATCCAGCTTCATTTTAATACTTACCCATCCTTCTTCAAAAGCCAAGAGGTAAGGGTGCCTTTACCTTAGTGCTCGGCACTATGAAGGGCACTGGGCATATACAGATGGACGACAAAGTCCCTGTGACTGATTTAATGTAGCTCTCTGCCCCTGGTGCATACAGTGACTAGCCTAGCCTAGTGACCACCACATGGTATGCCATTCTTAAATGGCTGCTGAGTAAGCGGATATAGACAGGCATGCATGGAAGAACAGATGAAAATGAAAGCAGCACCGGGCCAGTCACCCCATGCCTCACCCACATCAGTAAAATTCCATGATCCGTGGAGCTGCAGAGAACAACAATGTCAGGCCTCGGAGGCATGTGTATGTTCCTTGCCTAGAGCCAAATCCCAACCCCTGGAGAGCAGGAGAGCCACAGTTCAATTCATGAGCGGCCGTGCCAAAGCCCTAACCCAGCTGCACATTGCCTCGTAGGAAAACTCACCCAGTCCCCTTCCAAAAAAGAGTTTGCCATGACTACTCTCCCTAATGGGGTGTTGATCACATGTCAGGCTTTCATGCCAAGCCGTTGTCCACAGAGTGTGGGATGAGCCATCCCATCCTGACAGATGTGATCTCCAGAGTGCTTCCAGTGACAGCGTGGAGTTTTCCACTTCTCCAGACAGCAGGGAAATACGTGCTGAGCTGACTTGGCTCAAAGGAAGGGCTGACAGTCTCTTCCCCAGCAGGGTCATCTCTACTGGAGGTCAGCCAGGCCGTTTTTGCCAGTCCTGGGTTCCGAATGTTCTAGAAGTGATGGGGATGGACGAGCTGCAGAATGGGACATCAACCTTCCATTCCTTCTGAGGGGGTAGCAGATACTGCTCCCAGGCACATTTTTCTGAGCTACTTGATGTCTACAGGGCTAGGTGGTTTACCGATATCCACTTATTTACTCCTCAGCCAATCCTTTAAGGCAGGTACTACAGCTTTGCCCAGTGTACAGATGTGGTAACTGACGCCCAAAGAGGCTAAGAAACAGCTCATGATCTGGATGGCTGTGGGAGCTGTTATGTCAGCTGAAACAATATTTGATTCAAGACTGGAGAATAAAATAGCTCCATTCCTGTTGAGGGGTGAGTCATTCTGAAACCATCTACGGCATCTAAAAGATGGTGGTGGGGCTGGAGGGCGGCGGGGCTGTGTGGGGGGGGAGCACCACAGGCAAGAAAGTACACTGTTAATATTGCATTCACATTTTTATCGACATCTTTAGCCAAGGACAGAGAATACAAAGGGAAGCAGAGGACCCAAATGTAGTAGGGGTTCTTGTCCGATTCAGCTTTAAGTCCTTTTAGAAGTAGACCTTGGTACACTGTGAGCGTAGTGGAAGAGATAAATATATAGATGGGCAGAGAGGTATATAGATAGATATAGATAGAAATAGATCAAACAGGGCTCTGTGTAAATATATTAAGAACCTCCTACCCTTTGTTAATTGGAAAATAACCAGCTCTTACAGGTCCTCCTACACAGAATGAGAGGGGGTAACATGGCTCACACTGAGAGCTCCAGCTATCAGCCTTTTCGAAGGAAAGGCACCACCTCTTTGAGACACATCTCCTCAAAGAGGTGGCTTTGCCTTTTTCTGTGTATCCAGCCACTCTCACTGAACATTAAAACACTAAGCCATCATCTAACCGAGGTGATCAAATTTAACCCTGAAAATCTACTTGCTACTTTCTTATCCCTTTATCACCTACAGCCATCCCCTTCTTCCATCAGAAGCCCTTGTCAAAAACTGATAGCTATTGCATGCTAATTTCACCACAAATACCTGATCTGAATTCTAAGTAATTAGCAAATCGGGGAACCTGCGAGATGCTGATCTTTTTTTATAACCACAAAAAAAGCTTTTCACGGAGGATATTTTAGTTCAAGAACATTTCCAATCAGGAAACCTAACGTCGTGTTCCAAAATACCACGCTGTATTGCATTCATGCATTTGGGCAACATATTGACTGACGATAACAACATACCTTCACATCAGTCACACTGCATTCTGAACGTGCCATGACAACAAGGTATACATTATGGATGCTGTACCTGTTTGGGCAGCTGTCCATAAGCAGGGGCCAGCTATTAGCAAATTCATTTTGTGAGGCTGTTTTCTACTGTCCATGAAAAGCAGGAATATGTACAATGTTCACGGAGAATTTTTCATTTTTTTGAGGATCTGAAGATGGGTACATCCAAATGATAAAAGACACAGTAACTACATGATTCTGGGGGGTGGGGGGGTGGGGGAAATCTAACGATCCTGTAGTGGACTCTGAGAAAATTAGTTGTTCTAAGCCTTCTCTATCACCAGCTGCAGGCCCTCAGCTTAATTATGAAACAAGAACACTAATACGCATCTACATCAGAAGATTGTTGGGAAGAATCTTATTTAAAAAGGGGAAAAGTGCTATATAAACTTAAAGCATAGGATCTACGGTTACTGACAGGGATCACTAATCCAAAAAGAGATAAGACCTAGTTCAAACACACAAAAAATAACGGCAAACTAAGAAATCTGCCTCCAATTACCATGCGAGGAAAAGCTGTTCTCTGTTTACAGACATTAGCTTGTTAGGTCTTTAGCCTAAGGTAACGTATGTAAAGTAACTATGAGGTGAGAAAGATAACTTTTTTCTAATTTACAAGTTCATGTTACATTACATATTTTATTCACAGCATTGTTGTTTTAATGCTGAACCACATTTCACACTATAGTATCTTCTTGAGTTTAATAGTCAGTAAATAAGCTTTTCATGTTTCAAATAAATGTAAAAAAAAAAAAAAAGGAGAGAGAGAGAGAAAGAAATCCCTACAAAAAAAAAAAAAAAAAAAGGCAAAAATCTAAGAGAAAACCCCCCGGCATTCTACAAATGCTGGGGAAGGCACACTGGAGAGGATGCAGGGAGGCCTCGTGCTCTCATGCTTGGTCCAGGGCTGGCGCTCAGTGACGGCTTGATGAATAAATGGACGAGTGCATGTACTGTAGAGGTGGTAAGAAACACAGTGGCAAGTGGAGAATCTCAGCACTGCATGCTATTTCAGAACTATCCTAATTGATCATAGCAAAGACAATTCTGACTGAGAAGTCTTAGGGGGTTAGGAAGAGAAAGGTCTACATAAATGAAGACATAAAATTCAGTTAGTACAAAGAAAATTATTTTTTCATTGAGGCCCAACCAATGCAATGATTTGTTCAATGAATGAATACTTCCACTGGAAATCTGGGAAGGATGCTTCTGGGAGATATACCAAGCTAACAAGCCACTTGGTACTGGGGGAAGCACAGATCGGCTCTGAACCAAGTTCCTGCAAAAAGCCAATGCTTCCAATGAAACACCAGGGTATAAATTTTGCTACACTGGGTTGGGGGGGGAGGGCCTGCAAAGTGGGGGTCAACTTCCTACTCAGAAATCTAATCTGTAAAACTGGGAAAAGAGGAGTTGCTCTGGCTCAAGCAGGAGAGCAGAGGTTAGGGACTGAGGGACCGTGGATCCCCTATGAACCCACCCCCCACCCCCAGGCCCTGAGTGGTTCTCAGAAACAGGCAATCCCCAAGAGCAATGGTTATCGTTCTGAATTTCTCTTACTGACTGAGAGTGATATGGGACAGAGAGCCAGGCAGCAACTATCTCAAGCCAGAATTTAATTGTACTTAGGCAGTGTGGTATAACAGTGAAAGAAATTGGATTTTTGAATTCAACAGACCTGGATTCAAAAGCTGGGCCTGCCAATTTCCAGGGAGATTCACCTGGGCAAGTACAAAAAACCTCTCTGAGCCCAGCTGGTCTTCTGTGAACTAAGGAGAAGTACTATTTATCTCACAGGTTGGTTTTAAGACCTTAATGAGCTAATTATGTGTGTCCACATAGCACGTGCTCCATAAATGTCCATTTTCATCCAGTCCTGTCTTCTCTTCATGTTTGATTGTTTTGACTGTTTTCGTCTCTACTATTAGGTTTGGTCACACGTAGGCACCAAAAAAGAATCGCCAAAAGAAGTCCTTATGTATTATCTCAATCTTTCAACATTAAGCATCTTAGATTGTGGCTAGAATAGAAAAAAATGAATACACAAATTAGATGTGATTTCTTCTCACAACCCATATGAACTTCAAATTTGTTAGTCCAAAGACACATTTGGCTCTCCAAACTACTAAGGCCACTTCAAAACAAGAGACGAGTCCTGAGGTCTCAATAAAACCGCAGAAATGAACTGTGGCAACAGTGAGAGTATAGTTCTACCAGCACGGATTGTCTCTGCAGCCAGTGAAAAATCATTCTTTTCAACTATTTTTAATCACATGGGAAATGCTTAAACTATAATGTGTGATGCAAAGGGCAGAATACAAATACACAAATACAGAAAAATATATTTATATATACAAATATTAGAAGTGCTCACTGCTCGAGTATTTTGTTACATTCCAAATTGAGAATATGATTTGTCTATAATCAGCAAGAAGTTAAGGAGGGCTTTTTTTTTTTTTTTTAAGGATTTTATTCATTTATTGAGATGGAGAGAGCTATCATGAGCAGGGGAGGGGTAGGGGAGAGGGAGAGAGAGAATCTCAAGCAGGTTCCACTATGAGCACAGAGCCCAACCTGAGATCTCACAGGGCTCAATCTCACATCCCTGAGATCATGTCCCGAGCTGAAGGCAAGTCAGACTATTAACCCACTGAGCCACCCAGGCACCCCAAGGATGGCTTTAATAAATATTTCACAGTATAGTATATATAGTCTCTCAAACGTATAGTATAGCTTTCCCCTATCATATGTACACATTTATAGGTGTCCTGGGTCATCAACAGCCCTATAGCAATAGGTGTTTAGAAATCACCTGGTCAAGTCCTCAGTTCTGGGTCATTATAGTGGTGATGGCTTCTAACAGCTAATTTTGCCCTTTATTTAGCATTAACCGAAAATTTTTAAAACGCTAAAAAAGAAACCTTGGTAACTATGGATTTTTATAGAAACCAATCTTGGCAAAAATCCTGTCAGGCCCCACACAGTAGACTAGCCACAGAGATTGGAATGTTCATGAAGGAGACTGCCACTGGGGGCATTTCTGGTGCTCCAGATCCTCAGGATGCTTCCACGGAATAGTCTTGAGGAGGGAAGCCACGCTCAGTAACAAGAGAGGGCAAGATAAAAAGCAAGTCATGGCTCTTTTTTATCCTTGACATTTCAAAATATTTTATTTTTAAAGATTTATTTGAGAGAAAGAAGGGGAGCACACATGAGTGGGGGGAGGGACAGAGGAAGAGATTCTTCAAGCAGACTCCCTGCTGAGCACAGACACCCCCATCCCTATGCTGATGTAGGACTCAACCTCACCACCAATGACATCATGGCCTGAGCGGAAACCAAGAGTCGTACACTTAACCGACTGAGTCACCATCCCTCAAAATTTTTTAAATTAACAGAATTAAAGAGTTGGCTCACCTAGGCCAGGTACCTTTTTTTATGGCTTAAGAAACAGAGGCCCAAGATGAATGTAAAGTGTTTTATCTATGGTCCCACCATTAATGAGTGAGCAGAGACCATAAAGAAGGTCTCCAGACACATAATCCAGTCCTTCTTCAGTTTCATACACACTACTTTGGCCAGCTCCATAGCTGAGCTCTGTTACTAATTTCCAACTGTTGAAATCCACATTCCAATTCTCCAGCCTAACGCCAGAAACAAGACCACTATTATTGAGGAATATGAGAGGGCACAGAATGGTCTTATGCTTCATTTAATAGGGTCAGAACAAGCCGTCCAATCTATGTGTCACTCAATGCACCCAGGGGAATAGCTCCTAAGGTACACAGACCCACTAAATGTTGGATGGTCAGTCAGTGAATGAATGAATCCATGCCAATGGCTGCAAGAAGCTCAAGAAACACATTCAACATAGTTCCACATCATGATTTCTTTCCATCTAGTTCACTGCTTTTCTCAAAATTCTACTTACTGTTTTCCAATGATCTGTTTCTCTATTTCTTTGTGTGTATGTTTGCATATATCCATTGCTTCACTATCAGTAATACCAAAGCATGGGAGGCTACCTAGAAATTCAGTCCTGGGTCCTCAAGGAGAAACCATGGGGATTAGTGTCCCAGTACACATCTGTTGGTCAGGCTAAGTCAGAGACTGGAGACCAGTGCCACAGCAGGACACCTATGACTCCATTCAGAGGCAAGGCAGCATTCCCAAAGCCGGAAAGAGGATAGACAGGGGTCTAAGCTTGAAGTGAAAGCAACCCATGCTTTGTACTTCCTGCTGGAGGAGAACAGATGCTAAGGGAAGAGACAGGAGGCAATGGAGACCAGATGTATGGAGAGCAGCGTTCACGGGTGAGACATTAAAGCAACAGTAGCTGGGGAGGAAGTACAGCAATCAAAGCAACTCGTTTGATCTGGAGCAAAGATGATGTCTACAGAGTTTCTCACAGGAAACCAGTTGTCCTCATCGCATCTTGAAACTGGACACGACTAGCCTACAATCATACCTAACATTCATGGAGAGTTTGATATGCAAAGGACTGCACTGAGCTCCTTACAGATGGGTTCTTTCCAAAAAGGGGCTGCTATCCCCAGGATTCACATGGAGAAATTTAAGGCATGGCTGAGAGAAAAGGACTTACCCAAGGTGACACAGACTAGCTTGATCCAATTTAGCAGATTAGAGGCTGGGCTTAATCAACTGCTAGATAATCTAATTATAGAGGTACTAAAACCAACCAAAAAATGCTCTTACAATGGGGGATCTCATCTTCCAAGGGAGTGCAGAGGTCTCTATCACTGGAATAACCAATATGCTGGCCAGATGGCTCAGTGACTTTCTCAGGTCAAAACCATGTGGAAAGTGTATTCTCAATTATAATTAATGTAGGAACATTCTTTTTTCTGACTGAGTATAAGTTTTCCTGAGCATCTTAAAGATACCCCCATGTTTGTTGTCTTCCCATAGTCCCCAAACCCAAAAACTGCCAGAGTTGCTGGCAGGCTGCTAATTTTCATCTGTGGGAAAGCCTCTCTACTCCAGACTAATTAGGTAGTAAGGGGGCAGAGGATCAGCAGATTACAAGAAAAAAGTTTGCTCTTTCCTGAACCATCAGGTGTCACTCTTCTTATCAAGAACACCACAAACCTAGATAACACAACCTTGCCTTGCAGAAGTCCTGCTTTAATGAAAAGGCAAGAAGGGTCTGTAATTTGCACATCACATCACTCTTAAATACCTGCTAGTCCTTGGCTCCCATGAATCTGCTTTGGAGGGCCCTCTCTTCTTGGGCAGAGCTAGTGACATTGGCTCTACCTCTCACACAGTTATCACCAATTCTGCATCAGTAAAGCCTCAATGCACACATTTTTCCCCTGTACCCAATCTGCAGATTATGTAGAGGTTTCGTGTTAAGGGCCAAAAAAGATCTGGAAGCTCAAAGACTCATTTCTGCAAACTGACAGGGGTATGAAAGTGTAACAGATAAATACTATTGCTGCAAGTAACTATGGAGCACCACAGACTTTCCAAAGAAGTGCCACAGAAGCCCGAGTGACCAACAATATTAAGACTACTGTGTTACTTACTGTACAACAGAAAAGCTTTTCCAAGACAGACTCGGAGCCCTGCCCCACGTCACCCTTCACTCTGTACTACCTCCCCCTCCCACAGCCCCTTCACACACACTCCCACCAGCTCCCACAGAGAAGCAGGCTTCCTGTTTCTCTTCCCAGGCCCTCATCACAAACCCCAAAGACTAACCGTATGTAATTGTGAACACAGCATGTGTGTGTTATAGAAAGCACAGTTTTCTTTCTTTTCACCTTCCTGTTGCTTCTGCCTTGGGGGGGGGGGAGGTAAGAGCATCCCCATGTCAACACCACACCAGGCATCCAGGGACAGCGGTCAGTGTTCCACCAGCTTCTGGAGAGGAAAATGCCTTCAATTGCAAATTGATTGTGCACGTAACTCCAGTGGTCATCCTTTAGGGTTATTTCACGCTGGAATTACAGTCCCATCTTCTCAACAGTTCAAAACAAGCTGTGTGCATCTAGGTCTACTCTTATCCTCAGAGCACTTCTGTGATTTTATAGTTGCTACCGCTCGGAGTCTAGACCTCGGTCTCATTCATTCCTTTGATCTGCTCTTTTTGTCCTAAACGAAGGCCAAAGGTTGGTGTTCTCAATTTTTTTTTTTTTTTTAAATCTAAAGAACCCTGACTCCTAGGAAATCCCATTCGCAGTTCCAATATGCAAAACAGACCAAAGGCAGGCTGCCTGATGAGAGCGGAACTGGGGCTGGGGTCCCACCACCAACCCGACCATGAAGAACCCTCAGGTTCCATGGATCACTAAGCTGGGTATTATAGATCCCTGAGAGTGCAAACATGTGATTAAGAATTGCTGAAGGGGAGGGGCATGAAATTGAAAGAGGAAATCAACATCCCACCTTGAAACATGGAAGCTGAACATCAACCAATTCTTAATTGTACATGACATGCAGAAATGTTCAGCTCCTAGGCCTGAAAAAAACTAAGACCATCTACTGCTTAACCCAGGCACTTTTAGATAGCTCTTTTAGTCCCTACAACTGCTCTCCAGTTTACAGACGGAGAATGTGAAGCCCAGGAAGGTTAAGTAATTTGCTGAAGGTCACACAGACTTAAGTGGCAGAATCTTGACTCAAGCCCAGGGTTGGACTCTGAAACATTTACTCTTCACACACACACTGGGCAACCACCAGTTGCCAAGATTTCAAATAGCCACTGTATAAAGATCATTTAAGAGTGGACCCATCAGCCCAATGAGAAGAGATCCCAGTAAGTAGAAGAGAAACACAGCAAGCCTAAAGACTGAAGACATTTTTTTTTTTTTAAAGACAAACATTTTAACAACTAACTTTCCTGAAGAGGTTCTTGAGGACCTTGATCAAATGAGCCAAGGGTGATACTGATAGTTTTCAGTACTTGTGAAGCTGCCCAGTTTCTACTGGGTGTCTACCAGATGCCCAAGCACTGGAGAGATGTCAAATGAAGACAACCTGGAATGACAGAATAATTTTCCTGTCCAGCTCCTCAATCTAACTAGAGAAAAGGGCCAGAGACAGGAGTAGAAACAGACACAGAATGGAAGCAGGAACAGGAGGAAGTAGAGAAGGAAGAGGAGGAGAATAGGGAAGAGAATAAGTTGTAAACCTTACATAGCATTTGAACTTTTCAAAGAAATTGTACACCCACTGGTAACTATTATACCATCTTGTATTTACTCAGTGCTGTTTGATTGAGCCTCACTACACCACTCTGGTACAGGAGGGGCTTACATAAAACCAAGTTTCATGGCTGAGGGACATGTAGCCACAGAGAAGACATCTTACCCAAAGTCACAGAGCTAGTCAAGGGTAGAGCCAGCATTAGCATCCAGACCTCAGGACTCCTAGCACAATGCTTACCTCACCCACATAGAGGTCTCCGTGTGAAGCAGAGAAATCCTGTGTGTTACCCACAGCTACTATTTGCCAAAAGCTAACATAGTAATAAAGAATGTTTTCTCTCTCACAATATATCTCCACAATCAGATTTATTCCCCCCAGTCTCCTTACCAACAGTCATCTGAGCCCAGTTATGTTCACCTCTTCTAAGCCCATCTTAGAATTACAGAGCATGAGAAAGTCTTATTTGCCAGAAGATGTCTTGAATTGGATGGAGGGACCACCTTCCCCACCCACTCCCCCAATACACACACACACACACACACGCAATCGGCTACATCCCCAACTTTTCTTAAATTCAAAATCCAGTCTTTTTTATAATGACATCTAATCAGGCTGTGAAATAAGCTAAAATGTAGGCTTCTGGGGAAAAAAAAATAAAAAAACACTACTCATTTGGCACTCAGCAGTTAAGTCTCTTAAATACCAACCTGGTAGGAATTAAGTTTTCTTTTTCATTACAAGTCTCAGAGATACTGAGTGTTCTCAATCTCCAGCTGAACCCAGGTATTTGTGTATTGCAGAGGCTATAAATGTTCTTTTTCTGCTGGATTTTCACAATTTTGAGTTACTCGAAGAAGCAGTGTCCACATAATTTGAGATGTCTAGTTTAACACTATGATATTCACTTCCTTTTCCAGTTGTTTTAAAACTTTTAGATGTCTTTGAAAGGCAAAGATAACTAGACTATCATTTCTGGCTTTGAAAGAGAAGTTGCTCTACAACCAAGACTCTTAAGGCAACTAGCCCTACAATTTGGCTGTGCGAGCACTAGGTGGCGATAGTGTGCCACAACCCAGAACCCGCGGGGCTGGGATCAGTGGATGTTCCAAGAGGCTTCCTGTATCCAAACAAAACCCACCTCTTAAAGCATTCACATAATCCGCTGCCGCATTTCAGGATAGCATTTCAAAAATCCACCTCTGCATTAGGTTCCTCCATCTGTAGAACTCAGCACCATGTCGTAAGTCTGGCACTCTGGATATTCCAAAGTGACACCATCCACACTCAGCCCCCACTGCTTTCCCGCAGAGTCCTCCCACCGCAGCCATGCCTCATTCTGCATATGCACAGACTCAAGAACCGTCCTAACATTCCATGCTTCTATACATTTGCTCTTGCTCTCCTCCAAAGGGGTTGTAAAGCCCAGCATTCTATTAGTATCTGTGAATACATGAAGTTTCATTCTCTGTAGAAAATTTGTCAACTATAGATTAGCCAAAAGAATTCTAACAAAATACCCCAACTTCAAGGCTCAAAAGTAGCCACTTGATGGTGTTGGGGTGTATTATCTATTTATCCCGATATTTCAAGGTAAGTGTGTGTGTTAATAAGAACTGGGTCACACACCCTGCTTTATCCACTTAGCAGTATCTCTTGAACATCTTTCCATGTCATTAAAAAACACATGAGGCGTGTTAGGATTCCTTCTCCCCAGGAGGCAATGCAGTGCGGCGGAAAGTACGCTGGGCTTGAAACCAAAACACAGAGTTTCAGTGCTGGTTTTGACATGTACTTGCTGTGTTCGGGCAAGTTATTTAACCTCTCTGAGCCTCATTCTACATGACGACGCAATGCTTACCTCAGAGTCTCTGGCTGCCTAAAGGAAAGAATTTATGTGAATATGTCTAGCATGGAACCTGCCTCAGAGTGACCCTCAATAATTATTAATTTCTTTCCTTTCCAACTTACTTAGTTTGATTTCTTTATGCTTCCAAGCTCTACTATTCTTTACGTCTCCCTGGGACTTGATCTTCCCGGTTCTTAACTGAGAAGAATTCTGAAAATGCTGTGTTCTTCCTACTAGAAGATAAGACAACCCATGGCTCCTGTAGCCCCTGGCACAATGCTGGTCCCCTGTAGGTGTTCCCTGCACTGGGTCTTCCTCTACCTTAAACACTACCATTCTAGGCCCCTCCCTCTTGCATTTCTGTGCATACCTTCCAAGAAAGACTGGGCTTCTTTGGAGCCTTGCCTTGACTTTGATATTAAAACATTCAGTCTGGAGCTTGGCCCTTTGGAGTCCTGACAATGCCTCTGTGCTTGGCATCCTCTCCCCACCCCCAACAACCCTCCCCCACCCAGCAGCTTTTCTCCTGACAGCCAGATCTGCAGCCTCGTCTCCAAACTCCTGGTCTCTGATCCCAGAGGACAGACTTGTTGAGTGAGAGGGAGAGCAGCATCTCCTCTCCGCCCCTCTCTTCCACCAGAAACTGAACAACACACTCCAGCAGGGAGCTAACCCACTCTGAGGCTTCCTTCAGCCTTACTAGCCTTTCTCGGCCTCAGTGTTTCCTAGTTGTTTTTTTTTTTTCCCACCCCATTTTCAAGAAAAAGCACCTTCTTCTTGGCTCTTTTTCAATCAGCTGATGGAGCTGTATTGGATATTAAAACCACCTCCTGTTTTCCCAACATCACCCCCTGAAACTGCCTTCCTTACACATCGCCTCAGAAAAGAGTCAACCGCGGCGCACCTGGGTGGCTCCGTCGGTTAAGCGTCTGACTCCAGATTTCGCTCAGGTTGTGATCTCAGGGTCGGAAGATCTAGCCCCGCATTGGGTTCCATGCTGGGGGTAGGGCCTCCTTAAGATTCCCTCTCTCTCTCCCCCACCCTATTGTCCCCTTCTCCCTCTCTTAAAACAACAAAACCAAACAAAGAGTAAATGGCTCACATTAAGGGTACAGTAAGAAAAATTCACCTCATTTCATCACAAAGTTCAGTCTGATGTGAACCTTTCTGCCGACTCTGCCAGGCCAGTGAAACAGAAAAGAAAGCCCAGAAGGCAGTGTACAAAGCATGACACCTACCCCTGGAAAAGTGCTGAGTTTCACGAGAATTCCACGTCTGGGCTCAGGAGCCCGAATTGGGCACAATCCCCTGTGGTACCGCTTCCTAGCGAAGTGACCTCGGGGGAGTTGCCCCCAGCTTTCCGAACACCAGTTCCCCGACCTGTGAAACGGCAACAGAGACCTCTCATATCGCTTTCCGACGGCCTTGAAACAAACCCCCACAAACTTAGTGGCTTCAGTCAACGCAAATGTATTACTTACAGTTCTGGAGGTCCAAAGCTCTCACATCAAGGTGCTGGCAGGCCGTGTTCCTTCCAGGAGCTCTGGAGAAAATTCATCTTCTCTTTTTCCGCTCTGCGAGGCCACGGGCAATCTGTGGCTCATGGTTTTTCCTTCCATCCCCAAAGCCAAAAGGGTAGCACTTTCAAATTTCTTCCTCAGCCACCTCCCCCCGATTCCCTCTGCGTCCACCATGGTGTCTCTCGGCTACCTCTGCCAGGCCTCCTTCCAAGGCCCTTGCTACCCTGGCCCCACCCAGATCATCTACGAGGATCTCCCAGCCCCACCTTAATTTACCACACCTGGACGTAACATTCACAGGTTCCAGGGATTAGGGTGTGGACATTGTGAGAGGGGCATAATTTTGCCCCCCCTTCTCTCACAGGACTGTTACAAAAACATCAGAAGAGCACGTGTGTAGTCCTCAGAACACTGCCTGGCACACTGAACGGGCTCAAAATACGTCAGCCATGATGAGAGCAGTATACCAACACTGGCATCAGTGAGGGGAGCAGATGCTAATGCTTCCTGAGGTAAAGTGAGGTCGTGTGATTCTAAATTTAATGGGAGCACAAGAAAGTATTATCGGGGCTAAATAATACCCAGAGACATCCTTCATAGTTTTATGTCCTCAACATTTTAAAAACAAAAGCTTCTAGGGCACCCACCAGGTACCACTACTTTTCACTCCTCATAGTAAGGAACTTACTGTCCTTACTTCTGTGTGACTCAAGAGCCTGTCCTCCTTCCAGGGACCAGGCCACGGCAACATACTGGCTCCTATGCACCCTAGCCGTCAGAACTGTACCAGGCCTGCCCCACCATCAGCCAGCACACCCTCTCGGGGCAGAAAGCAGGGCTGTGCTTCTCTTTGTCTGTCACAGCCCTACACCCATCAGTGTGCACACGGGAGGTAGGCTGTGATGCCCTTGTTATTTTTCGAGGAACCGAAAAGCCCAGTGAGATTAGTAAGTGCCTCTCCACCCTGAGCAAACATCAAAATCACCTGCAGGGCCAGAGAACTCAGATCCTAGGCCCTACCTCCAGACTTCAGGAGGTCTGAATTTGCATTTCAAGGAAGCACACAGGTGTTCTTACTGCTGCTTCTCTGGGCCTACACTTTGAAAACCATTGTTCTAGAGGGATCTGGAGGCAAATTCATTAGAACACAATACATGCGTGGTCTCAGTGCTCACTGGCCCCCACCCACTCTTCCCACTTTCTGATTTCCACATTGCTGCCAGGGTCATTTGAGTAATATTACCCAGTAGAGGGGAGAGTGGAGGGGACTTCACAGAAGCTACAACCCCACTGCTCCTCCTGGTGGCCTCCGACAGCGTCCTTGGCTTTATCATGTCTTCAGAAGAGAGGCCTGGGTCACCAGTCCTCCCAGTCTCTGCAGCTGGGTCAAAGAACGAGAAACAACGGGAAGACACCAAACATCACCTTTGGAAATGGGGGGTGGGGGGGTGGGGGGGAGGTGGTGCGGAGCATAAAAGGAGCAATTCCTTAAAAGGGCAAAGGTTCTTCGGGCTGCCAGTCCTCAGGACCCCACCCACCACTCAAAGTCATGAACTTGACCAGGGTTCAAGGAATTCGGGAGTCAAGTGCGCAACTGTGTTCCAGTAGTATTCTTCAGATATGACCCCAGAGGCTGAAGGGCATGCATATTAGCATAGTTTGGAACAGCTGTTGATGAAGATTTTAAAGTTTTGCTCAGGGGACTAGTTGTAATGAGGAGCATTTTATGAGAACAATACATATTGTAGACATCTGAATATATTTCCATGAGAAAATTAGGATGAAGGAAACAAAAAGATAGTATAGTGTTCTTACAAAGTAAATGAATATTTAATATGCTAGGGTTTATCTTTAAGAGAAAAAAAATACCCTTTGGAATTTTACATGCTTCCTACAATTGCAATCCATACACAAAATGACAAACACTACAGCCACCAGTATAAATACCATGTATTTCATTATTCCCTTATTACAGCGCCACAAAGACCAGCTGCCACGTGAAGTATCATGAAAACATAAATTACCGGTTATAAATAGTGTATTTAAAGCATGAGGCCATCCTAAACCGGTCGGTTTAACACAGGCTGCCTAGCACAAGCCTGAGGAATTGATGGGCCCGACAGGGGAAGCTGGGCAGGACAGGCGGATCGCAGGAGAGCAGCCAACAGAGGCCGCACGCACGAGGGGCTCTGGAACAGTTAAAGGGGGATAAAGTGGAGTTCTCAGGGGCCCGGAGGAACAATTCTACTTTCAGTTGACCCTTGCCACCCCAAGAGGGACCGATTCACAGATTGCTTATCACCACTATTTTTAACTTCCTGGCAGTCTAACACAGCGCAATGGGAAAATCGCCCAAAGTAAATACACATTCTCATTTGAGTCTTCTCATGGCAAGTAATTTTCTATTATTTTCCATTAGAACCATTTCCAGGATAAATCACACTCCAGAGGCACAGCTGAAGTGTGAGGGTCCTCCGAGGAGCATCTATTCTTGACTAGGGGAGCGAAGGAAAGGGATGTCTGCTCTCTGCTTGAGATGTGTGTCCAAAAGAAGCCCTTTGAGAAGCTTTCCAAGATTTCAGTTGCAAGCCTCCTTTATTGTGATTATTATTCCTCTGAGTCTTGTTCCCAAACAAAATTACACATAGTGATATGTAATTATTTTTCCATGAAGCAGCTTAATAAGAAGGACTTGTTGGGAGCACTTTCTTCATGTCAGGCACCGTACATGGGTCCCCTCCCGGAATCCTCCCCACAACCCTGTGAGGTGGGTACTAGTGTTATCCCCATTTTAATTATTTATTTTTAAGATTTTATTTATTTATTTGACAGAGAGAGAGCACAAGCAGAGGGAGCATCAGGCAAAGGAAGAAGCAGGGAGCCTGACACAGGACACAGGACTCGATCCCAAGACCCTGCAATCATAAGCAGACGCTTAACTGACTGAGCCACCCAGTCGTCCCTCATCTCCATTTTACATACGGGGAAACAGGATCACATAGGTGAAGTAACTTGAGACCTTACAACTGGAAAGGCATGAAATAAGTCTAAAAACTCAGATCTGCTTCCAAAATCCATGCATTTAACCAGCGCACTGTGCTGCCTTACTTATCCACATTACCACACTGTGTTATTACAGTTCCACACCAAAAAAAAGCGCTAGTTAAACCATTTACAAACTTAGGAAGGATAGATAAATGCATAAGTTGCATTGAATTTTTAGAAACACCTAAAATAGCATGCAGAGACCCATTAAAGGCTTCACAGACCCCAAGTTATTCCAGCCCTCACATTAGGAACCACTGACCTAGAACCACCAGGATAGCATTTGCGATGTGAATCTTCTAGGTCTGCACAAAAATAGCTAGTTAAAAATATTGTCGGATGCCGTGGGATACAAAGTCAAATACAGTCAAAACTCTGAATGACATTCAAGGCTCTTCTTAAACTGGCCCTCCCGATCTTTTCAAATTCATCCTCCAGAACCACATTATTCACGCTGAATCTGAGTCAATAGGTGGGAGGCCAGAGAACTTTTAGCAAGCTCCCCAGAAGATCTTCATTGGCAGGTAAGACTGAGAAACATTGCCATCCTAACCATGATTATTCACAAACATGGTAACTCTAATCTAGGGCAACTCACCGTTTACTAGGCACACGACCTAGCCTTGTGCTATTTGCTCATGATTATTCCCCAGCCCACAAGGCATATCTCACCCTTTCCCCCAGGCCCAGCTCAAAGGCCTCCTCTGGGAAGCCTTACCTGTTGTATCCTGTTACAATGTGTCATGTCCAGCTGCCCCCACAGTACCCTGCTTATGTTCTGCCTTATCTTGTGGGGAGCCGTCCCCTCGGCCCCTCATCTGACCCAGTAGACAATAAGCTCTTTAAGAACAGGACTGGTTCATACTAACCTTCTTCGCTCTCCATGCTCTTAACACACGCACTGGCCATAGAAGGTTCTTAATAAGGATTAGCAGGTCTAATTTTCCACAGGAGGCCAGGAGTAGCTACTGTACTAGAAAAAGACTTTTCCCCTCACTGGCTGGAAGGAGGAGAGGGGAGGGAAAGAAAGGAGGGGCTCATACAAGAATGAAAAAAAGAGAAACAAATGATGGTTCATTTTCCTCTTCAACAATCCAGAATTAATAATGCACAAATGATTCTTAGGAACCGGTATTTTACTGGTGATCAAAACTTTCTGTAATAAGCTCTGACATAAAGTTTTAATACTTGCACCTGTCAGCCTTATCAACCAACTTCAATCACAGCAGAAATGGAGCAACTATCTCCTGCCTCCAGCTGCACCTTCCCAGACCCAGGTAAGCCTCAACCAGCCAACTCCACATTTTCAATTTGCATCTATTCCTGGGGGGAATAGAATTCTACTAATGAATAACTAATGTTTATTGAGCACCTACTATGTTCCAGGCAGGGCACCTCTATTGTTATGCATAAGATCTCCCAATAGCGCTCTCCAACCGAGGTAGGATTATCACCATTTCGTAGATGAGAAACTGAGCCCAGAGAGGTTAAATAACCACGACACAGTTAGCAATGCTGGACTCAAATGGGCCTGACTGCAAAGCCCATGTTCTTTCTTTCTTTCTTTTTTTTTTTAAAGCCCATGTTCTTAACTACTCTGCTAACTTTTTAATAAGAAGATCCATACGATTTTGCAGGGTATAAGCAATGGCATCAACATACAAGTGGAAGAGGGAAAGGCTCTGGGTCTACTGTTACGGCTAGGAAGCAAACACTCTTTTAGAGGACACAGCTTCATTCTGTGAGCGCACACTGCCAAAAGCCCAGAGCTCACCATGCAGAAGTTGGAGCCTGCTATGGGAGAGCTTCTGACTGGAGGCACCACCTGGACCGTGCCCTCACTCCTGAGAACGCTGGGCTCATGGCAATAGCGTGCAGGCCTTAATCATCCCAGGCGCCCAGCTGCCTCACTACAATGTTTTACAGAGTTTCACAAAACAGAAGGGCCAGGGAGACTCGGGACATCCTTGGTCTCATTCTGTCATTTTGAAGATGGGGAAACCAAAGCCCATGGAGGTTTTGTGCTCCCCCAGGTCCAACAGCCCATGAGCCACGGCATGGAAGCTCAAACCCATGTTACTTGCTCAGAGTCGGGCTTGTCTTTTCTCCTGAACTTGTTTTTTCATCACAAGAGAAAAGAGGACTGCTGTAGCAGTAAAACAAGGGCTTACAAACAGAAAAAACTATCCTCTAGTCTCACTCACTCCGACCCCAGTCTTCTGCCTTCCAGAGATCACCAATGTCAATGGCTCAGTTTGTGCAAGTCATAGTTATCATGCTGCTTCCCAATCTCTCACACACACACATTCTTTTTTAACAAAAATGGAATAAACACACACACTTCTTCAACTCTGAAACTTTTAGCACCTAACATGCTGAATATGTTCTGAGGTCCGTGAGGCCCAACACCGCACAGTCCAGAGCCTGACTGTGGGACTTACCTTCAGCTCCCTCCCTATTCCCATTTAAGTAATGACCTCTGCCAATATTAGGGTGGCAGGGGGAGCTCTAACTCATTTAGTGTCACTTGGATCAAAATGAAAACCCGGTCCAAATGGAGGGACTAGGGGGAATATCTGGATTTCAGAGAGTTGGTTCCACTCCCTGGCACATTAGAAGGTAGGCCCTCTGAGTAAGCAAAGTCTATTGAAAATATCTTTACCTGCTAACTAAGTGCCATGAACTTGAGCAAGCTGATATTTCTTCATCTGTACAATGGGAAAATAACAGTACTCACCTTATAGACTTGTGCAATTCATAATTAAATGAGATAATACATATACAGTGGATAACATGATGTCTGGCACACAACCGCAACCAATAACAATGGCTAATATGATTATTACTGTTACTGAAATTATGTCTGTTACTGAAATTATGTCCACACAGGGTCAAAAGAGGTGCAGAGGTTTTGATATGATTGCTCATGCTTTATAGGTCTTGACTTCTTATTGTTAGCATGTTACCAGCCTCTGGAACATTCATCACCCTCTATCTATGGAATGCCTGTTCCCCAGGGGAGGGGGTTGGAGGTTGGTGGATCGATGGCTCTTGGTGGTTGGCTCTTGGTGGTTGAAGATTTAATCCCCACATGGCCATTCAGTGTTTCTAACCCACCTTCTGTGAAACGACAGAAGGAGCTCTGATGTTTATGTCTAGAACATTTCAATACCCACCAATAATGCTCCTTCCAGCAGAGAAGGAGGATTTGCTGCTGCAAGTGAGCACAAAGGGGCTTTGAGAAAAAAGCACTTGAAAAAGCAGGTAAATGGAGACTTGAGTTTCCAGAAATCCATCTTTCAAAATGCTGATAGGCTTGGGTTTTTCACCCTACATCTTTGAAAATGTTTGTCATTTTTGTGGTCTGCACACTCCAGACTTTGTTTTGAAAGAGGAACTTTATAAATCACTGTATCATTACTACAGATAGCTGAACCAAAGACTAATTTGTGGTTGCACACATGTTCACAACTATGTGAAAAATACTGCTGTCAGCACCACAGCCCACTTTCCATCACATCCTTGTTTTTACATCTTAATGGGCTTTTGATTATTGCAAATCTGAGAGGGAAAGTATGAAGAAATTAAAAGGAAAAAAATCAAGGAAGAAAGAAGAAAGAGAGAAAGAAGGAAGGTGGGAAGAGAAAGAGTAAGGGAGGGAAAAAAAATCTTCCTCCCATTTTCATATTTGTAGCCCTAAGAGGGACTTCCAAGAGCTCCACTGGAAAGTGTGTTTAAAATACTCGAATTCTCTGCTAATGGTATTAAAAAAAAAGAAAGAAAAGAAAAGAAGAGCAACAGACCTAATGTGTGTTTTTCAAAACCCTTTGATTCTAAATCCATTCAACTATAAATCTGGGTTATTACTTCAAAAGCTAGATACATCCTGACTTTCCCAAAGTGACGTAAAATATTCAATCCCAGGCCAAGAAAAACCCCAAACCAACCAACAGAAGTCAAGGAAAATTGAATACAGAGGCTTTCGACTTGAATTATTCAAGTCCAAGGAAATTAAGTCTTTCATCTTTTCTCCCTGGTTAACTTTTAAACATTTTAAATACCTTGCCCTAAATATTTCAAAATAGAATCCAAGAGTGATCAAATTCCCTTTTATGAGCTAAAGAGTATAGATAAATATATCAATTTTATCTAGACTACTCATACCCATTTCTCTCAAGGATATGGGGGAAATACTGATAGTACTGTGTCTACTGAAATGCTTGTAAAGTATCACTGGAAAAAGCTTTTTGATATTTTGATTAATTTAACTCTAAAATAAACCATTACCCCAAAATACTTCTTCAAGGTAATAGGTACTCTCTATGAAGAAACTACAAATAATGACAACACTTTACACACATATACACACACACGCAGAGTGAAACAGGAAAAAACAGTTTATAAGTTAGTAAAAATATAAAACAAGCCTTCATATAACTGACAAAAGAACTACCAAGAGATATGTTAAACAGAAATGTCACACCAACGATAACAGTCCTTGAATGGCTAACTGTACAGAATACACACAACTTCTGAAATATCTTTGGATGGAGCAAAGACATTTTGGTATATCCCATCAATCAGTGCTTTTCCATGACCCTCGCTCCTCCACATACTTTTTCCTTTGGCAGAAGAAAACCTAAACACCAGCAGTTTCTCTTCTTATGTGGATTCAAACTTAAAGAAACACAGCCATGTGAAACATCTGTGGACTGTTCTTTTGGAGTGCAATGTCGACGGGTCATCAGTCTGCAGTGCTGCGTCCTTGGGCTCCTTTCAAGCCATCCCTGGGGTTTCAGCATCTCTGCTCCATGGTGGTGGGGGGAGGAGAAGGCACAGCAGAGTGGTCCCTAGAACCCCGGGTGCCCCCAAGACTCTTGCAAGGAAATCCATGAGGTCAAAACTGTTTTCATAATATTACTTATCACAAGAAGCAGAGTTTTCCAGAGGCTTCATGATGTGCAGTGTGGCAACACACTATATGTAGCAGCAGAGTTAAGAATCCAGCTGTCTTCTATTAAGCCAGACATAAAAGAGATTATGTGCAAAAATAAAATAAAAGAATGCTACTCTTATGTTTTCATCTTGGAAAATAGTTATTGTTTTCATTACAATATGTTATTTGTGTTAGAATGCGATGGATTTATTATTATTTTAAAGTCAGTATACTTTAAACTTTTGTGTCCATTTTCAGTTCTAATATGGGAAATATCAAAAAATATAATTTATATAAACAAAAGCTCTTAAAGGGACACAAAAATTTTTAAGAACTGAGACCAGGAAGCTTGACAAGTGAGTTAGTACAATGCCTGATATACAATAAATGCTAAATATATGTGTGGCAAACTGACTGATTAAAGGGATTTATTGACTCTTAAATATACAAGAGATGTCAGAGTTCAAGAAATGGACACAGCTATTGGATAACCATCTTCAGGTCCTCTGTACTAACTTACAGCATGATTCATAAAAAAAAGGTGGTAAGAACACAAAAGTGTAGAGCCACAATTATTACAGCAAAGATACTAGGTAAGTATGCCTTAAAAACAGGTAAAGGCAGGCGCCTGGGTGGCTCAGTAGATTAAAGCCTCTGCCTTCGGCTCAGGTCATGATCCCAGGGTCCTGGGATGGAGGCCCGCAACGGGCTCTCTGCTCAGGGGGAGCCTGCTTTCCTGCCTCTCTGCCTACTTGTGATCTCTGTCTGTCAAATAAATAAATAAAATCTTAAGAAACAAACAAACAAACAAACAAACAAACAAAAAAACAGGTAAAGGCAAGGAGAGAGTAGCCAGGTGGCAAATGGGTTTGGATTATCAGTTGACTTCCTTTATCTATCCTGTCACTGTTTATTTCTTACTTTCAAAGAAACAATATCCTCAATGACAGTGAGATTGTTTTCTAAAAAGGGGTTTGTAAGGATTTTATGCACAGGCTAATTAAACTATGTAACATCCTGCATAGTTCAAGTGCTTAGAACCCCACAATGTCATGGGGACATCTGTATGCTGGGTTCCACAGCCATGGTGTTCACGTGTTCCTCCCGGCTGTCTTTATCATGCAAAATCCAACCTTGGACAATATCTCCTCCAAAAAGCTTTGTTTGGATTCTTCTTTCCCAGAGAAGGTTAAAAACTTTTTCCACTGTGTTACTTCTGTATTTCGTGCACACAGCTATGGCAGCATGCCGTCCATGGCCATTGAAATCCTTTATTTGTACTGTTTTCCTTAGTAGAACATGAGCACCTTGAAGGTGGAGGGCCCATGCATTGTCTACCTTTCTGTTCCACTACCTGTTGCAGTGGCAAAACATGGTACACACTTTACAAACCCATTTTCTCTCTAGTCAGCCATCTAACAGACCACCTAGGAGACATACCAGAATTAAGTAGAATGCAAAAGAATAATAAGGAAGTGGTGAAATTTCATGTGTTTCCAGCCTAGCTAGAAACCCAGCACCTGTATCTTCGTGATGGTGAATTAGTCTTGCCCTGTTTGAGAATGAAGAGCAGCCCATTTAAAGAGAGCCTTCTCCTAAAAACACATCTCCTGGAAGAATATTTAGCTCTTTTCATCCTTCTGAAAGGATACAAATTGCAAATGATACAGGCAAGTACTTCAAGTGATAAATTAAACCAAGGTAAAAACTCACATGGCCAAAAAGCAGTACTAATGTGAAAAGCAGTCAACTAGCAGAAAAGGACTGGATAAAGGGGAATGCTACCAATCCCAAACACTTACACAACATCAAAGAAGGTTGGAAAGTCATGCTCTAAAATCAATCAGACTTTGTTACCATCTTTTAAGTGACATGCCTATCAGCAAAGAACACACATTTTCATTAGCAGAACAAAGAAAGAATTTGTATGCCTTGAGTTAGCTTTGGCAAAGAAATAGGTAAAGTAGGTCATTTCCGTATTGAGCTTTAAGAATATGGCCATATGATAGGGATGAAGATGTCACCAAGAATCTACTATGGAAGCAGTACCTACACACCTCCAGAGGAAGAGGGCATTACAAGTAGTTCTGGGGCAAATATTTGAAATTGGGTAGCTACAAGCAATCTAACCTTCTGAAAACCTACAGAAAGTAAAGGTCTTCAAGCATAGAGAGCTTGTCTATCCTTACAACCATCCCATATAATTGGATGTGTATCCTTTTGTTCGACTTTGAAAATAGCAATTTATTTTTCATTCATTAGTCTGATTTCAAACCACCCTTATCAGATATCTCAACTATCAGAGACTCCAAGGTCATATGACACCCAGATGCTTTCCATATCTGTTTTCTTGATTCCATTATAATTCAATTTTCCTCATTAGAGCTAGAATCTTAGCCCAGGGGGAAATTCCACTATGGGACCACAGAATGTTAGAGCTGAAAGTCACCCCAGGAATTGTCTAATATAACCCCCTTGCCTTTAGGAAAATCAAGGCCCAGAGAACTCAAGTTCCTTGCCTGGGGTCACATAGCCAAGGGTTGTCAGAAGCAGACAGACCCTCAGTTTCCTTTCCTCCATCCAATTCAGTGCTATATCCATGATACCAAAGCAAAGAAATATAGATGCTCATTTGGGAAAGTGCATTTGGACAAATTGCTAGCCCTGAGCACCATTTCCTCCCTACATAAATAAAGCAGTGCTTTCCACCTGCCACAGTCACCCCGGGAACATCCGTGGTGTGCATGTTTACTCCCTCCAGAGTCTGTGCGAAGATGAAAGACAGAGCATCACCATGACGCAGCAGAGCTGACTCTGGAAGGAGAGGAGGTTAGAGGGAGCCAAGGCATAGACTTGAAAGTGGCCTGTGCCGAAGTCTAAGGAGAGAGAGGATCTTCCCCTCACCTCAAAGTGTCTCTTCAAAGTATTTGTTGATTACAAAGGGAAAGGATAGTGACTTTATAGTGTAAAAGCCTGGCAGACAACACTTTACCTCGGGGATCAAGGCTCACATTCCCGGAAATGGGGCACATTGATGTCCTGTCGCCCTGACATAATGTGCTACAAAGGGCACTTCACCTCTGCGGTCTTCCCCCAAATCCTGGCCTCCATTTAGCCATGAGAAAGCACCAGATAAACTAAACTAAGGGACAGTCTAAGAAGCACCTGACTAGCACTCTTCATAAGGTCAAGATCATGAGAAACAAGGAAAAACCAAGGAACTATCACAGGTTGGAGGAGACCAGGAGACAAGACCACCAAATATAATGTAGGATCCTAGACTGGATTTTGGAACAGGAAAAGGACACTGGTGGAAAGACAATGGAAATTTGAATGAGGTCTGTAGTTTAAGTGGCAGCATTGTGCCATTGTTAATTTCTTGGTTTTGAGAACTTTGCCATAGGTATACCATGTGGGAGGTTAACTCTGGGTAAACTGGTTGAAAAGTGGGCAAGAACTCTTTGTGCTATCCTTGCCACAGTTCTCCAAGTCTAAGGTTATTTTAAAATTTAAAAAAAAAAAATTAAGGGGGCGCCTGGGTGGCTCAGTGGGTTAAGCCGCTGCCTTCGGCTCAGGTCATGATCTCAGGGTCCTGGGATCGAGCCCCGCATCGGGCTCCTTGTTCAGTGGGGAGCCTGCTTCTCTCTCTGCCTCTGCCTGCCTCTCTGCCTACTTGTGCTCTCTGTCTCTCTCTCTGTCAAATAAATAAATAAAATCTTTAAAAAAAAAATTAAGATTTGTGGTTATTGGGCAGGGGGTGATTGGAGGAAGACAGTCATTAGGTGCAAATTTCCAGTTCTAAGATAACCAAGTACTAAGGATGTAATGTAACACCACCATTTGGTCTATTTGAAAGTTGTTAAGAGAGTAAATCCTGAGAATTCTCATTACAAGGAAATAAAACTTCTTCTTTTTTTTTTCATCTATATGAGATGATGGATATTAACTAAACTTATGTTAATCATTTCACAATAAACCTAAGTCAAGCATTGTGCTGTACACCTTATACTTACACAGTGCCCTAAGTCGGTTATATCTCAATTAAACTGGGGACGGGGGGAGTCAGCTACATGAATAAGTGATACTCAGTAGCCCCACGCTGCTCTCTTCATACCTCTCCTTGCATGCATGTCAGACACATGTCTTGTCTAAACCTGTCCATCCTTGGAATTCACTGAGAAGTGAAGGGTCCCAGTGCTCCCACACCCCTCGGCCCTGACACAATGACTTCCTTCCTCTGGGGCAGAAAAGACCCAGAGCGTCTCCTGCTAAACCCCACCCCCACCCCCACAGAACTCACAAACACACCTCTGAACAGGTGATGTTAGAATGCACCTGCTTCCCATGGATGAGTTATATGTATTCTCTTGCACTTCATGATTTTGCCCCAAATTGCCCATTCTGTAAGTGAAAACATACCAGCTGCGTTCTCAGCCACATTTCTGTCTCTTCACAGCATATAACACAGCACGCTGCCTTCACCCGCTGAACGCTTAAGAAGCAAGTGCTGTTCAATATTCCCTGTGCTCTCTGCCTAGACTAGAAAGGCATTCAGTCATCCTCCTTCATGAATTACATCACCTCCTCCAGGAAGCCTCCCCTGGACACCCCTCAGCCTCTTCCTTTGACAAGCCTCCTTCTCAGGCTTAATCATTTCCTGCCCTATGGTACCTATGTGCCTGGTACATAAGTCTGCCTTAGCACTTGTAACACTCTATTTTATTATCTATTTACAAATCCATCTCCCCAGCTACGTAACAGGAGCTCCCTGAGAGCAGTAATTTTATTTATCATATATCCTTAGCCCCAGGACAGTACTTGGCATGTTCTCAGTGATACAAGGAATGTTTGGTGAGTCAAAGAAGGACTGTTAGTCCCACTCTGGCTCCTACTGCTCAGGAACTTCCATGCCCGTATTACCCGCAACAAGCAAACACGCTGCAAGGACATTCCACACATCTCTGGTCCCTGCAGTGAACTCGCAGGCTCTCAGGAACCACGGACTCATCATCACAGCTGACACTCTGGCTTCACGGATGCTCCGCAGCAAACGAAATGGTAGTGAGCCTCCCGACCTGTTGATCTGATCCTTATTTCCCTGTGAGCATGAATGCTTCATAGGAAAGGAGCTGGGGTAAGCAGACCGGAAGGGTCTCCCAAGACACCAGGGTTGCTGTGGTATAAAGAAGTGAAATCTGCCCCAGAAGTTCTCATCAGAAACTCCATATCAGCCAAGTCTGCGCTGAGTGGTTCTCCTCTGTTTCCCCCGTTGGCACACGTTATGATAGCTCCTATGTTTTGGCTGCTGCGCTGCCATCTCTCTGGCCCCCAAACTAGAAACCTTACAGTTGTCCTCACTTCTCCCTCTCAGCCCACACAACCAAGGGAAAGCCTCATGCTACTGATTACCAACTGAAATAACCTAACGTTTCCATCACACCGCAGCAGGACGCAAACCCCAGCCGTTGCCATCTCCAGTCAGAGCTGTGCCAAAGGCCTTGATAGCTTCCCTCGCTCGGGGCCATCCTGATCTGCAACTCAGACACAACAAAATCTCAGCTCCTCATCGCAGCTCAGATGGCCCCACCAAAGAGGGTGGTCTGCAGTCACTCCCTCCCTCTGATCTCTTACCACGCAAGCACCTGGACGTGCCCACTCTCCTACTCTACCCAGTAACCTCCTACACATCCTTCACCACCCAGCTTTAAAGTGCACAGGTTAACCCTCCCCAGGGAAAACACAAACACACTCCACTGATTAGGAGTCAATATTAAAGTTCTCCCTAGGGCTGGTGCCTGTTAGAAGGGGGAGAACTGTCCGTGCATGAACTGTCTCTGCAGAGCACAATTTGTTTTGGGGGCTCTTATCATCTAAGTTTTCATGTGCATTTGTGTTGTGTCTTTGACGAGACTGCAAACACCTCCCTTCCTCCTCCCTCCTAGCACAGCACCCTGCCTACTTGGGTCATTTAAAAAGATGTCTTGGTGAATGGCTGAAGAGAAAAACCACCCTATTCCAGAAGATGAAAGCACCCAGATTCTACCTGCGGTCCTCAGCCCCTGGTGTGCATCAGAATCCACCCAGAAGCTTGTTAAAAATGCATATGCCCTACCGCTGCCCCTGCTGATTCGGACTCAGAGGACAGGGGAGAGTTCTAGAAACCTGTATTTTTCAACTAAGTTTCCCCACTCCTGTCAGTTCACTGTGCTGCTCCCATGCATGAGAACTGTTCCTACACACTTGAGGGTCTGACAAACTCTGGTCCTGGGCGTGCCCCTTCAGCTCTCTCCCCCTGGGGTCAGAGGTCAGAAGGGATCACTGAAGAAGAGCATGGGAGCAGGCTTCCCTCAGGAATGGACTCCCCGTGTCGGAGGCAGCTGAGAGGTGACTGTATCTAGAGAGCACACAACCTATACTTATCTGCTCTCTCTGAAATGCCACGGAGTTTGAAAGGCACTTTGTCCAATTAGAAGTGTGGAGAAATATTCATCCTGTCCATGACAGAGATGAAGTGCTTCTTTCAAAAGCAGCAGTGGCAGCCTGCCAGGTTTAAGAAGTCCAACTATTCCACACCGAGCCAGCAGTTATTAATTAGTTTTATTAGTGGCAGGTCTTTAATGCAAAATGACAGAGGGAGAGAGCGAATATCCCCGTCACTACTAAAATACAAATTGTCCGGATTTAGGTTGTGTTGTTCCCCAACATGAACAGGCGGCCCGCCAGGCCCAAGTGGGGAATGGAGAACGCAGCCAAATGCCTTTCTGCAGAGTTCCGGACTATTAATGGCATGACAAAGAGACTCGGATTCTTACCTCAGGTAGCTCTCTAGGGGAAAATCCACCAATTTTAATTATCAAGGAGGGGAGGCTGGGGAGAGCTGAGGGGAGAACCAAGAGCAGGAGGGGAAGAGACAGTCGGGACGGGAAGGGGGCCTGCATCACCCACACTGTTCAACAGGCCTCTGCAAGGAACGGACACTTCCAGAGAACAGCACAGGGCTACTTTGCTGAAAATTAGTCTTACACTGTCAACCTGTTTTTTATGACCATTAATCACATTTGTATTTATAAGCGCTAAGACAGGATAATCAAATCTCATGCTTCAAAGCATATGTTTGTCACCACAGGCATAAAAAGGAAGGGAAAAAAGTTTACAAGCCTGCACTGTTGGCAAGAGCCGCTGTTTATCTGGTTGCTTCCCCAGAAGCACCCTGGGGGGCTCTGGAGAACATTCTGTGAGGAAGACAGAACTGCCCAATGTCTCACTTTGTCAATGTTTCTACTTCTTTCTGCGCTGGTCCTAAGGAAAGAATTCAGAGGAAGTTCCCCAACATCCTCTCTCGCAACGTTCAACTTACATGGCCCTGAACTGCTTGCCTCAAAGCCTAGCAGATATTCCTCCTTTGCCCTCATGAGGGAAGATCCTGACAGGCTATGGGCTCACACCTTTCCTTTCAGCAGCTTTCAGGACATTCCCTGTGGTGCCCCCCAACCACCCTATTACCCAGCCCCAACCTGTCCTGCTTTGAAGAGGGTTTCCCATGCCATCCGCCTTAGCAGCATTCCTCTAGACCAGACTAGAGATAAAGGAATGCTTTCTGCCAAGGGCCAGAGAGTAAATATTTTAGGCTTTGTAGACCCTACAGTTTCTGTGGCAACTATTCAACTCTGCCCTTGTAGTTTGAAAGCGGCCAGTGGACAATATGTAAACAAATGGGTGTGCCTGTGTTCTAATCAAACTTTCTCTCCAATCACAGTCAAGCAGTAGGTGGCTGGCTTTGACCCCTGGGTTGTAGTTTGCTGACTCTTACTCTAGGGCAGCTGTGCCCAATCCAGGATCCCAGGTACTAATGAGTTCTGTAAAACTGCATGAAATATTTCAAAAATTCTGACAGAAAAAGTGCATTTGCTTTTACCACACTAGCACAGGCTAACCCAAATCTCTAGGCAGGAACTGTATCAGCTACTTGTTTTAACAGGAACTACCTCATGTTGTCTGAGTAAAAAAAAAAAAGAAACAAAAACTGGGAAATAATCATTAACAGTTAGAGCTGGATGATGAAAATCTTTGAAAAACATGAGGTCTGGGATGCCTGGGTGGCTCAGTCAGTTGAGTGTCTGCCTTCAGCTCAGGTCATGATCCCAAAGCCCTGGGATCAAGTCACACAACTGGCTCCTTGCTCAGCGGGGAGCCTGCTTCTCCCTCTCCCTGCTGTTCCCCCTGCTTGTGCGCTCTTGCTCTCCCTCTGTCTCTGACAAATAAATAAAATCTTTAAAACAAACAAACAAAAACATGAGGCCCACGATGGGGAGAAGGCAAGTAATAAAAATGGCCCTACTGTTTATAAGCAAACAGGGCATCTCAACAGCATCCTGTGTTTCTCTTAGGATACTCCCTCGTAGCTCAAAATACTTTTAATGAAGTAGGACATCATCTCCCAACACTTGACTAACACAAGCCTGTGTGAAAAAACTGTACCACCATTATCAGTATGAAGAACTAATATTTGTAGTACTCACTGGGAAGGGAAATATTTTATAAGCTCCTCAGAACTGGAGGCACTACGAACCCAGTCCCAGATGTTCCAGCACAAGCTTTTGTTTTGTTTTGTTTTTGTTTTTGTTTTCTAAATGCACAGCACTGGTCAATGAAAACAAGAGCAAGGGCACCTTGGTTCTCTTGGTGACTTGCTGGGTGAGAGGTAGCAACCCACAGAGTCTAAAAACCATTATCTTCTTCAGCTTTCTTTACAGTGTTAACTCAGTACTCAAATGTTTCTTGAATGAAGGAATTTTTACATCCATGCTTGATGTTATAAAAGATTAAAAATGAATATGAGATGATCTTTGCTTTCCTAGGGTTAATGGTCTAATAATGGGGACCATAAAAGGACAAAGACATAAATAATACACAGCATTTATATGCAGCCAGTGTACCTTCGGGCGCCTACTCAGTATCCATGGACCCTCGTCTCGAGAGGATCCTCGCCAGACTGCTTATCTAGTGTCCCAGCTCCTAGCAGATCTCCAGTAGATGATTATAAAGACTGATAAAGGGACACCTGGGTGGCTCAGGTAAGCATTTGCCTTCAGCTCAAGTCATGATCTCAGGGTCCTGGGATGGAGCCCTACATTGGGCCTGTTTCTCCCTCTCCTTCTGTCCCTCCCTCCAACACTCATGCTCTCTCTCTCTAGCTTGCTCGCTCAAATAAATAAAATCTTTAAAAAAAAAAAAAATCAAAAGAAAGGCTGGTGGAAGATAGGGGCACATGGGTGGCTCAGTCGGTTAAGCACCTGCTTCTTGGTTTCAGCTCAGGTCATGATCTCATGGGTCATGGGATCAGGCCCCACCAGCTCTCCACTCCGCAGGGAGTCTGCTTGAGATTCCCTCCCTCTGCCCCTACCCCCAGTTGAGCTTATGCTCTCTCTCTCTCTCTCTCTCTCTCTCTCTCTCAATTCTCTCAACTAAATAAAGAAATCTTTAGGAAAAAAAAAAGTCTAGAAAAAAAGGCTGGTGGAAGTTAGAGCAATATGTGAACAGCACAATGTCAATGACCCAGCAAGAAGGAGAGCTACTGCCTAAAAGGGGTCCCCGACACTAAAGATAGAATTGATATCTATAATTATTCCAGTATTATTCACACTGTAAACCATGTATATATTCATCAACAGGATGAACAAATTAATGTGTCTATACCGTGGGAAATTTTGCAATTCTTATAAAAAGAATAAATTAGATTTCTACCTATTGACTTGAAGTCTAGGATACATTTTTTTTAAAGATTTTATTCATTTATTTGAGCGAGAGAGTGTGTATGTATGAGTGTGGGGGCAGGGGGTGGTAGAGGCATAGGGAGAGGGAGAAGCAGGCTCCCGTTAAGCAGACAGCCTGATTCAGGGCTTGACCCCAGGACTCTGGGATCATGATCTGAGCTGAAGGCAGGCACTTCACAGACTAACCCACCAAAGTGTCCCCAACAATACATTTTAAAGTTTATCTGTTCCTCACCCCAAAAGCCTGTTGAGGCAAATTCTCACACATCAATAAAAATTATTTTCTGCATCAATTAGTACTTGGTCCAGAAAATTAAAAAGTCAATGTGTCCTGCTTTAAGAACCTTTTACTCAGACCTAAAATTAGGAGGCATGGATCAAAAACAAGTTGTAACTCCTCACTTTACAAAGAGTAAAGTGCTTTCCCAGCCACAGAAGGGACACCAATGGGTTCCCATAAATCCAATGTTTCACAGGGGACAAGGAAAGCGTGATACCTCATGGAAACTAAACTGACACAGACTTCACAGAGACATTGTCTGCACTTGGTGGTGAGGTTCCCCTTGAAATATCAGAAGATGCTTTCACTACAAATAAAGCCATGAAAGGCAGGTTCCATAAACAATTCAAGGAAGAGCCTATACATCACCTAATGGGTATACTGCAGAATGCTTGTGTAAGTGTGTGTGTCTATAATTTTATAAATAGTTTATGTAAAGTAGAAATACTTTCATTTGTACATAGAATATTTTTTTCCTCACTGGCTCCCTTAAAAAAAGAAAAGAAAAGAAAAGAAAACAACACCTGATACCTTATCACAGTGTAGTTCTGAGCTTCTTAGCCTCTCAGGTGATAAATTAATGGTCTATAAACAAAGACTAAATGCATCAGGGAGATATTCTGTATGTCTGGGGTTTCATTCGGGAAGCGGTGTTGCATAGTAGAAAGAACATAATCTTTAGAGTCGCAGAGACCTTTGTGGAAATGCCCGCTCCATGCTCTGGCTTTGGGCAAAGCTCTGAACCTCTGTTTCTTTATCTAAAAATAGGCACAGCGGCACTCGCCTTGCACAATCACCAGGCAGGACGCAAACCTGTATGGGAAGCCTCTGGCTCGATCCTCGGCACAGAGCTTGTGCACAGTAACTGCCCCTGACATCATGATGTCACAGAGTGACACCTCTCTAAGGAAAGCACATCTGTGTTGCCATCTTTCCCACCGTGGCAAAAACACAGAAGTCACTTCTGAGTGGAGGTACACCTAACGGTCACAAGAGAAAAGTGAATGGGGGATGATGATGATGCCACCATGCCGCCCCGCTCTCCTGCATTCAGATGTGTCCCGGGAGGACTAAAAGGTAGGCTACGGTATTTCTTAAGCTGTCCAAACTGTTTTAGTCAAAACCTGCTCCTTGCAAATGAACACACTGTCAACCTTTAAAATATTCATCTTCCCATTCCATCCTTCCTTCCAGGGGTACTGATGGGGTGACTGCTCCTCTGATCTCTCTCTCTAAACAATGCAAGCAATAGAGTGGCCCTCAAACAGACATTACACACCCAGTAACCCAAGTTCACACCTTGGTAACTCAAGTACAACTGGGTCCATCAAGGCAGTTTGGCAAGACCCAAAGTGCCCATGGGGGAGGGGGGTGGTCCATGCAATCTGCTTCCCCACATTTTGCAGTCCTATGTCTGTTCTGAAAACCTGGTGGCAAGAGGAATACTTAAAAAATCAGGTCTGCACCATGCTATAAGGTCTGAATGCCAAATACTATTGCCATTCAAGCTTCGCTTCTCTCAGCAAAGGCTGCCTAGAATGAAGATTTCAGGCGCGGCCCAGGCCCAATCTAAACCTTGTTTAATGGTGCACAAGGTACTGTGGTTGATGGCCAAGGGATACGTGCGGCTCTTGAGGGGTTCGCTCTCCACAGAGTGTGTTGTGTGCAAACAGAGGTCATGTCAGCACACGTTGTCCTTAACCAACACATTGCTATTTAAGTAAGTGCTAACCTGCAGTTTTAGCAATTGTGATTTATTGAGGAGGGTGGTGTGAATAATGCAGAGGACTTGACCATTGGCCTTTAATTCCTCTCATTTAGACAGGCTGCTCTTCACCATAAAACAGTCATTCTCTAAATTAATGTGTTTTATTTTAAAAGTGACATGTTGTACTGGCTTGTGCTTAAAGGCAAATTACTCTGGATGGCCAGCTTCCCAACCAGTTACAAGGGATCTGGTGCAATCCACCCAGGGTAGAGGAGAAAATCTAAATGGGCAGCACAAAATGAGAAAAATCCACCATCCCTAACTGAGGACAACAGGTATCCCATTTGCCACCAAAGGCATAGCTGCTACAAGGTATGGGGAAACGTGCCCCGTCTGCAGCTCAACACTGGGCCCAGCCTCATCCTCACTGACCTCGAAGCACCCCCAAATACAGATTATGCTATGATGCAAAGTGATCTTCACATGCCTGAGGCCCAAAGCCAGTCAGACAAGAAGTGAATCTATCACTTTTCCTAGGTTAGCTCTAATCAGTGATTCAGGGAATGAATAAATGATGGATGCATGTGGCTTCCAGTTCACACCAAATCCACCATGTTACCACCCAGAGTATGTGTGATCTGGTGAGCAGAGACCAGTCCACCTCTCCGCTCTGTGCAGGGAGCTCCAGCTGACCCCTTAAAACCAGAGACTGCATATTTTCTAATCTGTAAAAGAGAGCTAAACACCTGCTTCTCAGGGCTGCTGTGAGAGCAAGCAGACAAGGTATCTGTGGCAGTGACTGGCAAATGCAACAGTGTCCCTGAACACCAGTTATTGCTAGCACCATCATCCTCTAACCTCTCAGCACTGAAACCTTCAACAACCTTCTATTGCCGAGAGAAGAACGACCAGACTCGGGCCCTGCTATCAGAACCCACCCCAGCCCACATTCCCTCTCCTAACTTAACATCTTCCTGCCCCCCAGGATGAACCATCTATTCCAATCATACACTTTTTTACTCACCCTTGAACACATTAGGCCAATTCCCACCCCTTAAACTTTCATTTATATCATCCTGAAATACTCCTGTCTTCATCTCAGCTTGGCCTATCTAAATTCTATTCATTCAAAAACCAATAATACATTTTTAGACTCTACTATGTGCTCTGCAAGGACTGGCACAAGCCCCAGGCCAGCCACTGGGTGTCATAGGCCCCCTCCTTCACACAGTTAATGGTGCAGGGTGGTGTGGGGGTCACATGACCCAGCCTGAACCAATGGGCACATTTTTAAGGATTCATTTAGGGCCCAGAGGACAGAAAGTCGAACTTTCTCCCTTGGATCTCTTGCCGGGAAGGAACTGCCTGGGAAGAGATAAAGGCCAACTCAGAAACTCTTTGACTCTCTTGATCTTCCCCTGAAACTTCCCAGTTATGTAAGCCCCTTAATTCCCATTTTTTACTAGGTTGAGTTTCGTTTTTCTCGTCTGAAGCCAAATAATTATGCCCAACACCAATAATAATGGCATTTCCATTTGAGTATGAGGAAACATTATGTTAACTGCTTTATTTATAATATCTCCCAATTCCTCACTTTTATGATTATAAGCCTATTGAGACCCAGAGAGGTTCAAGAATTTTCCCAGGGTCACACAAGTAGTGACAATGTCAAATGTCAAGACCCCCAGCTTAATGCTCCCTCCATTTCCATTATAAGCCACCTTGGTGGATGGCTTTGGGGGCCACGTAGGAAGATGCGCTGGTCTTATAATGACCCCATTTCAAGAATGGATGTAGCACTTTCCTATAGCCCTGAAAAGTACATTTTTATGAAACGTATCTCTCGCTGCCCTCCACTCACCCTTGCAGCAAAGACCAAGACTCATAATGAATGGCCAGTGGGAAGTGTGTTAAAGTCCAATGTGAATCAATGAGAGCACTAATGAAATTGCTTCAAGTTCTAGAGCAGAAGGTAAACCGAATGCCTTTCAGACATGTGTGACTCTATGCCCTTCCAAGTACCCAGAGAATAGAGAAAATGCACAAGGTGGGGCAGAGCAGTGACAGGGGAGGTTAGGAGCAAACCAACACATACTCCTTATATTGACTTAAAATGTGCAATAATTTCTCACTTCCAACCATATTGTTGGAGAAGGCAATATTCCACATAAGTGATTTTATAGATAATAAGAACTCCCTGTTTATTTTTTCGCTGTAAGTATTTTTGAATGAAACAGTGGACATTTCAGTGTGTTGTCAAAAGGGTTTCCCAAACATCAGCTTATCATAACCTAAGGCAAGAAGGTTATTAGGGAATACGGAGAGTTTTTTAAAGGGCAGAGCCATGCTGCCTAGATTTGTATCCCAGCCATATGATTTCCCAACTTTTGTGACCTTGGGCAAGTTAATTAACCTGTCTAAGCTACATTTTCTACATCTGTGTACAGGGACAACTTAGCATGACCATTCTCATGGAAGTACTGTGAGAATTTAAATAAGATAATGCAATAAAATTCTCAGCACTGTGCCGGTCAAAAGATACTAGCCCTTTCTTTGTTGTTATACATAATAATATTGTTACTGTTGTTATTTGCAGGTCATCAGTTATTGTTTTGTAAGACAGTGACTTCTTCAGGATCTATGGTGGTATAAAGAGGTTTACTCTACCCCTAAATGGCCCCAGTCTGTTTCAAAATTTTTTCCTCTTTCTTTAGCTCTTTTGACTCTGTAAGATTTCAGGCTGTGAGCCATTATTGCTGTCCACCTGGATGTTATTTACATTCTGCTTCCAATTTATAATATAGCCAAGCTCATAAGAATTATGCAATAAACAAGATTCATACCATGGGGCTCTGCAGTAACTCTCTCGGCCACCAGAGGTCTACTGCTCAGTCATGGGTTCACTGTGGTGTGGGGGCTTCCCAGAAGCCTGCTGGTCTATCCAGAGCTCCATGTTTTCATAAACCAAACCACAGGACAGAATGCAATGATTTTCTTAACCTAGCACTCCGAGTTTCTACAGTGTGGTTCAGGTCTATATTTCTAACCTCGTATTCCACCATTCACCATGTACAAACCATCACCTTCAAACAAACGTGTATTCTCATTGTTTCCTAAATGGGCTTTTGGCCTCTTCATCTCTGTACCTTTGCGTGATTTGCCCCCACTGATAAGCAACTGACACCCCACTACGCATGTACATGCACTCATGCCTGCACGCGTGCGTGCGCGTGTGCGCAAACATACACACACACTCTTCAGTGGCCTTTCTATCTACCTAAATTCCCTCCATCTTTCAAAGAGTGGCCAAAGTCTGAGTTTCTCTGAAGCACTGTCTGCATTTCAGCTTACTAGTGATCTAGCTCCTCTTTGGAACTCACTGAATTTTAGGTCTGTACCAATAACTAGCCAATGAGCTCCCGACTGTGACGTATCTCACATGATCACTTTGTACCTTTCTTTAACGCAGCACATACTGATGCCCTGCCTTTCCACCTACAATATTATTATGTTTCCACCTACATGAGGCCCCTTCCATGCCTTTGTCCCACATGATTATTCGAGACCAATAAAAGGGAGGCCTGACCACTCACTGAGCATCTGCTGTGTGTCAAGCACATTGCTGGTCACTGCATAATCTTCACCAATAGGCCTAGGAGTTGGTTATTTCTCTTCCTTTTGGAGAAAGTGAGCCTTAAGGACATAAAGTTACTAAGCCAAGGCCTCACTGCAGATAAACCAAAAGCCAGAATTTAAAAGCAAATGGGCTGCAACGGCCATGCATTTTGGCCCCATGAAATCGCAGCTACTTCCCATCACATGCACTACTTCTCTGATAGGTACCGAGCAGTTGTCTGAATAGATAAGGGGCAGCCTGGCCTGAATATCTCTGCAGTATTAGACTGTCAACCAACCAGGAGCATGAGTTACTGGTCCTCGGACCCCCTGAGTCTCTGTGTGACAACTCGGGCAGCTCACAGCCCACCCAACAAGGAAGGGTTGCTTGAAGACAGAAAAACCTTTCTCCAGCTGAGGCAAGCTCTGAATGCGCTAGGCCTGGCCCGTCAGCCCACTGCAGTTTGCAAGGATCTAAAGAGCTTCTCAGATGAATGCTGGGGAGGCGACAATCGCAGAAGTTACACAGGCTGCACGCAGGACGACAATCAGAGAAAGCGTGGAGGCGCACACGCACATTTTCCCTGCTAGCGGCTTCACAATTCCAGTAGCACTACAATTCAGCTAGCCATAATATTATGAAATACATTGAAAACAACTGGATTTCATTTCAAACAGCATAAATTAACAAATTGCACATGTGCACACAGCATCTGCTCACCCAATAATTAAGATATTAAAAAAAGTCACCTAATGGCACCAAAGTCAGGATAATGGGATAATTGTTACAGTGTTTAAAAAAAAAAAAAATTTAAAGACACATAATCCAGTCACCCATGTAGCACCCCAAACGGAAGGCTGCTTTTCCATGGTCTCTTTGAACAGTGTTTGGGTTAGCACAAAGTGGAAAGCAGCAACTGCTGTTATGTAACTCAACCCTGCATATACAGTTGTCAGTCTGGGTAAATTTAACTCTGCAGGTTTAAGGAAGAGCTTGCTTGCCAGAGCAGAACTTAGGAAACAATGAAAATTTAAAGACACATCGCCCCACGGCCCATAGGAAGAAAGTGGTCAGGTTGCTGTTCAGACAGAGAGGTGGAAAAGGCTGCGTTGGCTCACTTGCATGCACACCCAGGCATCAGCCCCCTGTAACAGCTGGTTTGAAAACAATGGGTACTGACAAGAGCATGGTTGTTCAATTACAAAGCCGTCTGCATCCTCCCTCTCCCTACATGGCAATAAAGGCACTTGGGGGCCTAACATAGTTCCAAAGGGAAGGCACTGAAACCTAGAATCAGAGGGAGGCTTTAGTAACAGGCTGTTTTATGGTGAGGACAGAGTGGATCCTGGAGTTCTCACGGTGAGGGCTCCACCGTTCCCTGGCATGGTGACACCGACTGAGAGCCAGAGCGTGCCCAGGTTCTAGGCCAGCCTCTGCACCACAGACCCTGGGGCTCAGGAGGAGCTCCACCATTTCCCTGTGCCTCAGGTCTGCCTATCACAAAAGAAGGGACAAGGGTTAACTCTCCAGGAAGCCCTTCCAAATCCATCATTTCTCCTTCTGGATTTATCGGCAGATCTTTATTCATTACAAGCAAGGAATGACTCTGCAGGGAACCTCTCATTCTAAACTGGGCTATATCAGGTGAGCCTAAGAGAAGGACATTCACTGGGAACTGTCAAGATGTCAAAAAACATAAATCCGCTGGACCATGTTTCCAATCCTCTTCACTCCCCAGCAGAACTCATTATGAAGCAGGTTTGTCCTGGACCCCGTCCAATAAAACTTGGTGAAGTCAGTCTCGGCAAGGAGGTTCCCATTCATAAGATGTGCTCACCACACACAGCTCAAAACCCTCTGGTGAGGGGTACATCCAGGGAAGAGCCCACCACCCCACGTACAGGCAAGACACCCCCTGTGAGCTCAAGGGAGACCTGAGAGTTGTGTTGGTTTGTTCGCTGTTTGTTTTGTGTGGTGTGAGGGACGTATTTTAAAAGGATCTGAGTCCATCGGAAGGAGGCTAAAAACCCCCACAGCACTGAGAAGATTTACCCCCTCTGTTTTGTGAACTCAACAGAACCAGACAATGCAAGGCAAATAAGGCACTCGGCTTAGGCACAAAATTTAAAGGTGCCCAAAAATTCAGCAATCAAGATAAATACTATTTTAATGCAATATTTTAAAAGTTAATACCCAAAAAATCATGAGTAAAATATCAAAATTTTAAAGAGAAAGAGTGGCAGTTTAGGAATGACCAGACAGCCTAGGGCTTTTAAAAGCACAGGTCTGTTTTGTGTGAAAAAAAAAAAAAAAAAAAACCAAAACCATAATATCTTCTGATCCCACTTTAAATTTAGATCTAGGAAAATAACCAGGATAAATTCATGTGGAAGACTTATCCAAGTTTGCAACCTTGTCACATTCGCATCTGCATTTTCTAAACACTTCTTTGGTGAACATTCAGGAATGAGTGCTATGGCTGTGAAATTACATAGTGTGACAGGCCAGTGGGAGCCCAGCTGCAGAATTACAAGGTGGGACAGGCCAATGGGAGCCCAGATGTGAAATCACATGGTAGAACAGGCCAATGGGAGTCTAGCTGCCTTCCATCTTCAAAGCCCAGACTGGGTAGAAATTTTCAGGGATACCTTCAGAAAAGTTTGTGACCTAGAAGGAAATATTGTCCCCAAATTTTTAAATTCTAGAATGATAATTCTTTAAGATTATTATAATGCGAGTGGTGCTAAAGTCTTGGCCTGCATGTTTTCCTCTAAAAAGAAGATGATTCTACATACTGCTGTATGTTTATTTTCTGGAGGGGTAGTTCTGACAATACCACTCCTTGCTCAAAAACCTTATATGGGGGGTGCCTGGGTGGCTCAGTCAGATCATGATGTCTGCCTTCAACTCACGTCATGATCTCACGGTCCTGTGATCGAACCCCGCATCAGGCTCCCTGCCCAAGCGGAAGCCTGCTTCTCCCTCTCCCGTTCCCCCTGCTTGTGCTCCCTCTCTCGCTGTCTTGCTCTGTCAAACAAATAAATGTAATCTTTAAAACAAAAAAGCAAAAACAAAAAACACCTTACATGGCTCCTGACTGCCTACAGACTTGAATTCAAACTCCAAAACCCAGCAATGAGGAGTCTTGCTCTCTGCGCTAATTGAGATGATTCTGCTTTATTCCTTTTTTCCTCCACCCACATGCCAGCAGGCCTCTCCCTTTTCCCCAGCGGGCTTTCCAGCCCTCCTGCCTCTACTGAGGCTGTTCCCCGCTAGGAGCAGGAACGCCCTTCTCCCACCTGCCCCAACCCAGCTCTCCTCTTCCAAATCTTACTCATGCTCCCCATCTCCATTCTAAAACTGCCTTCTCTGCAAAGCCTTAGAGCTCTGCTGGGTACTAAATAACAGGACAAATTAATGTAAGATATAGCTCCAAGAAGCTTTGGCATTTCAGCTTAACCCAAAATTAACCAGAACACTGAATTTACCAAAAACACCCCATTGTCAAAGCATACTGATTATTCCTTCTCTGTCCTCAGGAGCAGCGCCATTGCAGCGAGGGAAAAAAAGGAAAAATGGAAACAATTAAAACTCCTTTTCCTCACAGAGTCTTCCTGGAACAAAGTAGGCATTCCATAAAAGAATAAACAAATTCGGGGCACCTGGGTGGTTCAGTGGGTTAAAGCCGCTGCCTTTGGCTCAGGTCATGGTCGCAGCGTCCTGGGATCGAGCCCCGCATCGGGCTCTCTGCTCAGTGGGGAGCCTGCTTCCTCCTCTCTGTCTCTGCCTGCCTCTCTGCCTACTTGTGATCTCTGTCTATCAAATAAATAAATAAAATCTTAAAAAAAAATAAACAAACACATCCAACTTCCAATAAAGACAAAGTATGGAAAGGAGGTCCATCCAAGAGCCCCAGATACAGATTTAAGATATATATTTTCTGGATCCTGCAGAACACACACACACAAACACACCACTCTTGGCCCGTGCAGGGGAGGAAAGAAAAATTCCATTTCTACTCTAGAAGCTTAACTGGAGCCCCCAGCTCTCCCAGGCCTGTGCTGCCTGCCCCGCGTGATTTGCTTCCACTGCTAAGGGCCTGGTGCTCAAAGCCTGATTTTCCCCGAGCAGAGCAATTCAAAACCATCTTAGTCACACAGATAGAAGGTGAAAGTATATTCCAAGCAAACTACTGGACTGAGGTCGAATTTATCAAACCAATTACACCGAGATGTTATGGGAAGGGGGGGGAATGTAATCACATATGACAGGGATTATCAAAACTGCTTACACAGTAAATCAGGAAACTGATAACAGGCTGACAACGGCATATACCTGACTGAGAAATTTCAGGCTCAGATTCCCCAGGCTTGTAAAACAGAAATAACAACCCAGAACAAGCCGTGCAGCAGCACCAGGCACCTGGGCGCCTCTGGGGCGAGGGACGGAGGGTGGAGAAAGGCTGGTACGGGGGAGCGAAGGAGCCTCTCTGAAAGGCTTGCCTCACAGACCTTGTTTTGCAGGAAGTCATTGCTCATTACACCGTTCAAAAACATCTTAATGGGTCCTGACCTTGGACACCACAGAAATACAGCACTAAGGCAGGAGAATCCTCGGGGAGCAGAAAGAGACAGACAGGAGTCAAAGTTGCATATTGCGGTGAAGCCTGGAGAAGATCAGAGCTCTACCCCAGCGGAGGAGTCTGGGAAGAGTTGCTCTGCAGAAGTTTTGGGTGGAAACGGACTTTTCTGACAAGTGGCCTAGAAAGCTATGTAGGGCTTCCTGACGTATGGAAGCGCCACCCACGCGGGGAAGGTGTCTCTCCTTTTCGGCTCCTGCCTCTCAGGTGTTTTGATGGCCATCCCAGGGTAGGCAGGGCATGCAGAGTGGGCTCATCCTGCATCCCAAATAAAATAGTAAGAAGTTAACTTTTTGGAATGTCGAGTCACCGCAGGATCCGTGGGGCCCAGGGCAGAAGGCAACTGCTAGAGATACCTCATGAATCACTGACAGACAGGACACCAAAATAGAGGCCCTAAATAAAGCTACTGACCTGGAAAAGGAAATAAATACGTGCATTTTCAAGGCGGGGCCTCGTATTCCTCTGCGCATCACTGGGTTTTTTTCTCCCTTCACAGTGTGGTGCCTTGAAACACCCTCACAAGTTCTGGGCTGACTTGGGGCCCAGGCTTAAACTTTATCAACGCCGGCGACAGTAATGATTTGCATCAAGTACAATGCTGTCCTTTTGGCAGTTGTTGCACTTAATTGAGTGAAAAAAGCTGTCAGTCTAAAGCCCCGATCCCAGGGTAAATTCACTCTGAACTAACCATCTGCCAGGGCTTCTCCCGGGGTAGTCAACACTTATCATCCAGAGGACTGGATTCACTTCCTCATAATTAGATCATTCCTGAATTAAATTGACGGTCCCAGGGAAAAAAAAAAAAAAAGAGAGAGAAGCAAAGTGTGTTTTGAGCCCAGAAAGCAAAAGCCAACTTGTTTTCCACAAATGCACAAGAGTACATACATTTGCACAGCGATAGAGTGGCACAGTAAATGATGTTTTTTTCCTAAAAATCTTAGGTTTCGTAATTATTATCTTCCACACCACCCTCCCAATTTACAATGGGGTTTTTGTTTTGAAAGTTGAAGCATTTCAGAGAAGCACCTCACACAAACCTAGAGGATGGGTAGCTACTGTTTTCAGATCGGTGTGCCCAAGCAAAGTCAGACGGGGTTGACCAAGCTTACTAAATTGTGGTGAATGTCAAAGTCCCTGTGAATTTGTCGGCGCATCCATGAACCTGCTGCTTATTCAAAATAAAGGGAAAGAACCACGGGCAGTTTCTTGTATTCTGCAGTAGCCACGGTGGTTAGAAAGCCTGGGGGCGCCAGGATAGGTAAAACAATCTACGGAGAGAGAGAAATCTGGAACCAGGCCGCCAAAACAACGCAGTCATACTGCAAGCATAAAGAAATGAAGAAATGAAACAGGGGCAGGTGGGATTCTGAAGGTTTTTCTATAAACATGGTTTCATTCCCTGCCAGTAATTGGGTGATTTGCCTCCAGTCAGATTCAGTCCCGTGGGTACCTAACTGCACAAGGTTTTTCAAACACTGCACATTAACTCGAAAATTTCCAAGAAATACTTCTGAATTAACCAAAGTGCTCGGTAATTCTTTCTATTGTTCTTCAGGAATTTGCACACCACTTGGTTATCACTGGATTTCTGACAAGACAGAGACAGAAAGTAGTGAGCCACTGTCTCAGAGGGCCTCCTCCAGCCATGGCCAGGAAAGATTAATGTAACGCAGAATAGAATGAGACCAACTCATTTTTGCCTGAATGGCCAGATTAGACATCTCAATGCCCACTTTTGTAGGGATGTGATGTGAGAGGTAGGGATAAAGGAAGAAAGACAGAAATGGAGAAAGAACCACTAGGTCCTCCTAACGTCACAGCCGAAATTGAACCTCAGAGGTTTACCATATGTGATATTTCTCAAAGTACCCTCACTTTAATAGCCACCTGGAGCATTTCATAAAAACCATGGGGTTTTAGGTTCTTCTGGCAGAGTCTTAAATTTAGTAGGTCTGGGCTGTGTCTCAGTAATCTATTCTTTTGCACAAACTCACAGAAGGCAAAACTGAGGATAAAACAGAGGCCAGAAGCAAAGCAAAAACATTAGAGCCAGATGGGATGGCCTCATGATGCAAAGATGGCCTATGGGCAGAGGGGAACACATCCCTAACAGCATATACCCTGGGGAAGGGGAGCGGAAGGGCTGGGGTGCCAATACCTTTGCAGGGAACAGAGATGTGAGATGCATCTTTGCTAGCCCAGAAACTAGAATCAAGACTGCTACCGAAATAGAGATCCGTCAAGAGTACCCCCTTCATGAAAGCAACACTGAAAAAACTCTACCCAGGGAAACAACAACAACAACAAAGAAAAAGAAAAAGAAAAGAGAGACAGAGAGAGAGAAAAAAAAAAGAAAGAGAAAAACAAAACAAAACAAAACCTGTCATCTACCTAGAATTCCAGACGAGGAGAAAAGAAAAAAGTCTCCTCTAGGAGGTTGAAATCCTGAACCTATGCAATGTGCAAATGTATCAGGTTCTGAATTTATGCTGCAGGACAGGGGCACCTCCAAACTCAAGATATACAGGTTTCCCTGGGGAAAAATGATCCTGAGAAAGACAAATTTGCAATAAAAAATTAGAGTCACATAAGGAAAAGATCCACTATAATAGGGTACAAATAACAAAAAATCAGCACCATAAGAACTTGACATAATAGAACATTATGGAAGTTTCTATAAAATAAGCAACTCTAAAATTATTAAAGAGATTAAAATAAAGAAGAAATAAGGATAAATAATGAAGTATCAGAACACTATGGCAAAAAATAGACAAATTTGGAAAAAAAATTCTATAAAAGAGAAATAGAAGTCATTTAAAATTAAGGATGTTACATGAAAGAATATATTTAGTATGTTTCTATTCATATGAAATTCAGTAAGAGGGAAGACTAGTCCATGATGATGAGAGTCAGAAGAGTATTTAGCTTTGGGAGGGTACGGCCTGGGAAGGACTCTTCAGGGAACAGGCGATATCCTTTATTCGATCCGGTGATGGTTTCACAGGTGTGTTCACATGGAAAGCATCATTACTGCATTGCACGTATATTAAACCAGTATTTTAAAAAATTCAATGGGCAATTTATATAGCAAATTAGATGGAGAAGACTAGTGAGTGAACTCGAAGAAAAAAACAAGGAGATTGTCCAGAATGCTGAACACAGAGAAAAAGACAGAACAGCTATAACGGAGAAGAGAAATAGAAAATAAAACGAGAAGATCACTCATATATCCAACAGGAGTTTCAGAAAGAGAGATTAAAAGACAACATCAGAGAATTTTCCAGAATGAAAGGGAAGCATGAGTTATCAGAATGAATAAGCACACAAAATCCTGAGCAGAATGAATACATAAATCCACACTTAAACATATCATAGTGACCCTGCACAACACCAGAGAAACAGAAAATCTTAAAAGCAACCAGGAAGACAAATTACCTATAAGGAAGCAACAATATGACTGACAGGAAACTTATCATCTGCACACTCAGTGCCTCCTATTGGTCAAAGGCCACTGCAAAGCTGTTGAAGATGTGGAGAATGGGTTTTGTTTGAAATGATTGCATACAGAATGTACTTTTTTTTTTTACTAAGGCCTTCCGTGTCAAATGCACCGTCATTTGATCTTCAGCAGGTCTTTACCGAGCACCCACTACGTACCAGGCTGGCCAAGGAATATTCTTGCTCTTTAAAAGTCCCAAAGGCTGAATCCCACTAAGTTGTAAGGGCTGTGACAGCGGAAATGTGGGCGCTCCAGAAGGCAAAGGAAAGGTGTCTAACCCAGAGGAGAGAGGTCAGGGAAATCTTCCAGGAAGAAGAAAATCCAAGCTGAGATCTGTCAGATGAACAGGATTAACAAGTAAGGACTGTAAACTCCCTGGGACAACAGGGACTTGTCTCTCTGTGAACAATTGTATCCCTAGGATTCAGAATAGTAGCTGACATCCAAGAGGTGCTCCATAAAGAATGAATGAATGAACGAATGAATGAATGAATGGAGTGGCTAGAACACAGGTGTAAGGGAAAGCATGTGGAGGTGCAGAGGAAGCACAGCATGTTTGAGCAGCACAGTTCAGTACAGCTAGAGGACAGAGGATGCACGTAACCACCGGGAGGACAGGTGAAAGATAAGGCTGGAAAGCTAGAGTGTAGGCCAATTTAGGCTACGTTAAAGGGGTTGGTTTTTTTCCAAGAGTGATAAGAATTCAAGGAAGGGTTTAAGCAAGGAAGAGACATATTAGATTTGCATTTGCAAAAATCACTTGGGTCCTAGTGTCAATGTCAGAGAAGTTGGCACTGTTCTATAAAGAGAAAGAATACTTCCTCACCAGTAATATGATGAGCAGCTTTCAGATTTCCACCCAAAAGAGCTGGAGAGAGAGGAAAGGAGAGAGGGAGGGAGGGGGAGAGAGAGGGAGAGGAGGAGGAACAGAGAGAGGGAAGGAGAGAGACCGTGCGTGAGCAGGTCTAAGAAATAAACACAAAATCCTGGCGATCCAAATCCTGCAGTGGGTGTGTTTTCCAATCAGCCCCAAGGCTTATGGCAGAGATAAAATAGGAAAGGAATATGTCCCCAGCTCCAGCTGAACATTCTGTTCAGGCTTTTCAACCTAAAAACTTTAGTGTGCTAGTCAGCACCGTGGCTGTTCTCCTGTTGTTTGCCCTACACTGGGCCAAACCCTGCCCCAAAATATCAACATGTCACATGTGGGCCCAGGCAAGGCTTACTAACTTTTATGACGTTTGAGTTTCCCCACTTCTTGCAAAAAGGAAGGAACCAGACATGGGTCCATGGCAACCATTATGTCTCTCCCTGTGGGGACAGTCTCCTGAAAGGGACATCAGGCCCACAAGAGTCTGGCTGAATAAAACCATGCCCCAGCCAATGCCAAGTTCAGCAACTTCTCCGCTGGCAGCTCCCGTTAGGGCTACGAAGCACTGGAGGAGCTGGGGAGGCTCTGAGAATGTGCCGACCTTGCGTTCACAGGCCCTGCCGTGTGGTCAAATCCACATCTTTAATACTCATCATCCACGGCACACACATCTGCCAAGCTGCAAGTACAGGTTGCTTTCAACAATCGGTTCAAGTTACTTGTCAGAATTGCACGCAGGAGTTCCTCCAGCAAGATCGGAGTTTCACTTTGTCTTGTTGGCCGGAAGTCAGCTAAGCTGGTAAGGAAGACCATTCAATCTCAAGGAGTTCTCTGGCATGACCATCTCAGGCCTAGGAAGGGCAACAGGATACCTAAGTAATGAAAGGAAAACCTGCAACCGGAAGGATAAAGAAGCTGCCACAGGAACAGCGAGAAGGCAAGAGAAAGTTTAAAAAAAAAAAAAAAAAAAGGCAATCTCCAGGGGCAGCTGTGGTCAGCTGACTTGGCTGAACACTGCACAGCTCCCAGGAGCTGCCTCTGCCTAGTACAGCCTCCCGCCTCCGCAGACGGAGAGGAGCACAAACAGAGATGGGAAGGAACCCTAGGGCACGGGGGCTGTTGGGTAGACACATTTATCTCGGTTTGGGGAGGAGGGGGACTGTGGTGGTTGGTGGTTGGTGTGGTATGATGTTCTGGACCCTGACTAACTGACTCTTCTAGGTCTCAGTCTTCTCATCTGCAACATGGGGTCATAACTCTTACCTCCTAGGGCAACAAGAGAATTTTAAAAATGAGCTCAGTATGCCTAGTGCCTGGAACAGAGTAAGTATTCAATAAGCAGAAGTTTCTAACTATTGTGAACTCCTATCAAATCGTATCTCACAGTCCAGGATAACTGTTCTTGCAAACTCATCAAAGATATACATACTCTATTATTATTTCATTAACCTCAGCCCCTAGCACAGTGCCTGACAAGCATGGGACCAGAATACATAGTTGTGCAAGAAAGGAAGGGGGGACTGAGGGAGGTAGAGAGGGAAAGAGCCAGGGACTCTGTCTTTTATTTCTCTCTTTGGCACCCAGCAACATTGCTAGGCACTACTGTGAATACTAACCAAGTCACAAATCCTGTTTGCTACAGAAAGTATTTATTCGTCATTTACTCATTCACAAAACTATGCTCAAGTACTTGTTGTCTGCAACCCACTGTGCTGAGTTTCCCATAAAACACAAAACTTACTCCACTGCATCCCATCCTCAAGGATCTCACAAGTTAGAGACTCATATGTAAATAATCCTACAAATGATCAACATGACGATACCATAACACAGTTCCAAGTAAGGAAGGCTGGCCTTCCCACACCCGCCAAAAAAGAGACAGGACAACTTTTTCCAAACTGGTTTTTTCTTGACTGAAAGAAGGAAAATGTTCCCTCTTTAAAGTGGCAGGAGAGAAGGATAAGAATGTGGTCATGTCTGGATGCTGCTTGCTCATTCTCTGGAAGACCTAGATGTACAGAGCTCTGGGCGGCCCTCTCTGCCCATAGCTCCCATATCTGAGGCTCTACATAAGGGAGCATCTGGGGTTTACTACAGAACGTCTTAGTTTATCTTTCTGTACAATAACCTACCATATGTATTCAACCCCAACCCCAAAGGCAAAGCTTTCCCAGGACCCAAGAGGCCGGGCATGACACTCTAAACATCACTTTCATCGCTGGGAATAGGAAACAGTTTAACATCTAAATTCCAGAAGATATTACCGATGCTGTTTATAATTTGCATGCTAAATAAAATTGAGTCAAGTTGCTGGCTTTCCTAGGTCCAGCCCTATGGTGCAGCTAGAACAATATATGTGTGTGGATGAATATACTTTGGAAGAGTATATGTATACGTGTATGTACAGACATATATGTACACACACACACACACACATTCCCTGTGATTCCAACCTTTTCCAAAATGTAGAACAGAGCGTGTTTACAAAATACGTTAACCACATGGAGATGAGGAAGGCAAATGGAGTAGCCTTTTTCCTTCATTTTACAGAACATATTAGCCAAGGACAGATTCCAGGAAACTGAATGGACCCGGGAGCACGTGAAGATGGAAACATATTGCAGGTTAACCACATTTCCAGAGTAAAGTCTAAACTGGAGAGCCATCTGAGGAGCATCGAGAATACTAAGCTGCTACCCTCCATTAGCTAGGAACTTACCCAGTGGAAATGCACATTCCATCTTCACTCACAACACAAAAAGAACAGCAAATATCGAAATTACTAGAGTTGTCTAGCCTATGGCATCTCTTTTAAGAAGTCAACAGCCTGAACCCTTAAATGAGTCCTCTCTTCTTTCCACCTACCTTTTCTTTGCAATTACATTTAGTAGTCTTTTTGATTCAGAGCTGAAAACCAAAGCACAAATTTCTCCGCAAGTATTTCCCTCTCTGGATTTGCTGTTATTCATAATGGTTCTGAAGACTTCCAGAGGAAAATACTGAAAGTGACACTACTAAGTCAGGGTAACAGATAGAGTCCTCAACTCTTGTTTCCAAGTATTTCGTCACCAGATGAGTAAAACAAATGTAAAACTACAAGCAGGCCATCACTGGAAAAGTTCTTGAGTCAAGTTCCCTCCTAGGGAAACCTCACGTTTATAGTTCTGTATCACGGAACAGGATGTGTGGTGAGTGCTTTCACTTTTGCTGATAGTTACTACACACTGCCTAATCACATGTTCACTGACCCAGAAGCTCAGTCCACTGACTTGGGAGGTTCCAAATGGTTTCAAACATAAGACTCTAGCCTCCTCTACAAAGGAAGGCATGAGATAAAGAATTAGCATTTCTCTAAAAGAGACCTATACTTTCTCCATATGGAGTAGGCTACTGTGAGAAGTGCCCCACAGGGAAAAACTAAAAGAGAGAAAACACTTACTCTATTTCATCACCTGATTACTGGATAAACAAAATGAAGTATATCCATACAATGGAATAGTATTGAGCTATAAAAAAGGACCAAGGTATCAATATCTGCTACAACATCAATGAACCTCAAAAACACGACGCTAAGTGAAAGACAGACACAAAAGACCACATATTATATGATTTATTTAAGTGAATGTCCAGAAAAGGCAAATCTGCAGAGACAGAAAGTAGATTAATGGTGGTCTTAGACTGGGAGTAGGAAGGGGCAGGAATAGCAAATGGGCATGAGGGCTCTTTCTGGGGTAACAGAAACAATTTACAACTAGACTGGGATGGTGGTTGTACAACTCTGTAAGTTTACGAAAAATCATTGAATTGTCCAGTTAAGAAGGGTGAATTTTATGAGATGTCAATTTTTAAAAATGGTAGAAACAGTAAGGAAAGTGTATTCTTTCCTGGATCCTTAAAGAAGTGGGGTCTCTGTCTCGAGGTCACAGAATGACAAGATGGCAGGACCTTATAGCTCAGTGTGTTCCTGAGAGACACCTGGAGTTTACCTGAAGAAGGTGAGGCAGGGGGTGGGGGTTGGGGGACAGTCAGTTGTTCAAAGCCACTTACATAATTAGTGTTCTGGGATCAGAACCTAGGCGTCTTAATTATGTGTCCAGTGCACTCTCTGGTTTGAGATCTTCCTTACTGTGTTCCATGCAAACTCCCAGGGCATTAACCATACAGATAATAAAATGAATTCACAAACACATGTGCTTGAGTCAAAGATGAATGTTTTTGGAGTATATACCATACTGGATCATCCATGATTTAGTTATTCTTTGCTTGCATTTAATGCTTATATATTTCATTTTCTTGCTGTCTCTGTGTTTGTCTTTTACATGAACTCCATACCTGGGTACACCTTTAAATCAAAGACTCTTTCCTCACCCAAAAGATTCATAGATGAGTTTTTTAGAAGCTGAATCAACTCTGAAAGTCTCACAGCTTTCAGTACAATGAACAGCAAACATTCTAATTCAGACCTAGCCACAGGGGCTTGTCTTTCTAATAGAAATGTAAAATAGATCTTTATTTGCCACAAAATTAAAATGTGATCCAATTATGCAGAATATGAAGGAACTTGTTGAATTACAAAAAAAAAAAAAAAATCACACACACTAAATTAAAACAATGATACCATAGCCTTAATTACCTTCGGTTTTACTACTGTAGCTTTCAAACAGTACTGGAATAGGATGAGACACAGTCATGCCTAAGATAAAACATACATAGAAAAATAGGACTCCATTTAAACAAACAAATGAACAAGTTAAATTTAAACAACTTTTTAGAGCTACATCGACCACCCTGAAAGTCAACCGGTGTTACGGGCCGCACGGATGTGTTCCCCGCAAATTCATATATTGAAGCCCTTAGCCAGAACGTGATGCTCTTGGGAAGGTGATGAGATTTAAATGAGGTCAGGCGGTTGGGGTCCCTGCGATGGGATTAGTGCCCTCCGAAGAAGAGGAAGAGACACCAGAACCTCCTCTCTCCACCATGAGAGGACATAAGAAGAAGCCTGCTTCAGCAAGCCAGGAAGAGGGCCCTCACCAAGAATCAAATCTGCCAGCACCTGGGTCTAGAACTTCCCCATTTCCAGAACCAGGAGAAAATGAAGTTCCGTGGCTTAATCTACCCAGTCTCTGCTATTTTGTTATTGTAGCTGGAGCGAAGACAATCAAATACTTACGTTACAGTTATGCAGACTTCTGTACTATTCATTACAGCGATCAAGGTTAAGTGGTTATACAACATCCCTTTCTCAGGAACTGGATCAGGGGTTAGTTATTCGTGTGCATTAAAGTATGTGAGAAAATATTTAGCCTTCCTAAATCTGCATTTTGCAAGGGCTATTCTTGCAGTGACTTACTTATACATTTATAGCCTATCTCCCAATGCTTTTGCCTTGGCATAAAGTGAAAATTAAAATAGAACTGCATATTTAGCTCAACTTCCCTGTCACAGAACCAGCCCTCAACTTTCTAAAATGTATGACTTTAGCCTTAAAATGATGCCTAGCTCCAAACCGCTTCACTTTTTAGTTGTCTGTGTACACGGGGGCCAGGCGCACGGATGCTCCCAGGAGGCTGGGGGTTCCCCAGGAGGCAGATGTCTCCTCCTCTGGAAACACCGAGGGGGAAATATGCAGTTAATGAGGAAGGGCAGTGCTTCGCTGACCAGTCTGTGTGGAAGCTCAGATTTTAAATAAACCGATGACCTCACACTCAAGAGGCTCCAAATCACCCCTAGGGATCAAACTTGTCCAGCCAGTCTTTCTTTCTCTAACAAAGACCAATACTCTTCCCCAGTTCACCTGAATGACCCGAGTGATATCTAAAATGGGCAGAAAAATTCCACAACAGAAGGCAATACGTGTGCAATGAGGCCTGTCTGAGCCCTCAAGCCGAGGATCTTTGGTTCAGTTAAGGAACAAAGATTCTTTTTCAAACCACAGGGGCTAAGCCCATATGTATTCAAACAGAAGAAAATAAAATCACTTCATATGCACAACCTCTAAATGATCAATTCCTACACACGCCCCATTTTCTCAAGTGACTCAGTTTACCTAATTTGTAGAAGAAAAACGCAGAACTGGCGATCCAGAACTATCTGACCTAGGCTAAAGCTATAGATACTATTTCCTTTGGAAAAAGAAAAAAAAAATACATTCATTGAATAAAAATTAATCCTCAATGTTTTGCAAGCTGACATAGGACCCCCAAAACATAACGTAACCTATGCTTCCTCATCAAGAGCCATAACTCTCGTCCTGCATCTCTGCCCTGAAAGGCCATGACCTTCGGCTTTCACTCTCAGGACGGCGGCCAGAGCAAGAGAAGTCAAGCTGGAGAACTCTCCACGGTGGTTCTCAGGTAACCAGCTGGTTAGATTTCATCTTGTGGGTTAGCTTTGCCTCGCTAGCAAAGGAGGTGCCTGGCCTGGACTTCGAACGATTTCTGTTTAGGTTTCCTCAGGGCTCAATTCTAAACAGCCCAAATAAAGGCTCTGCTGTCCTGAAGGGCACCTTTCAAGAGAAACAAAAATAGGACGCTCGCTTAACAAAAGGGTACTGTTTGGCCACCAACGTCCTGAACGGGGTCTGACCGTAGAACTGGAAGGGCTTTCTGCAAAGTTAAAAAGAAGGAGAAGAAAAACAGCAGCAAGAAAAGAATCATCACAAAATCACCCACTCCAAACCCTCCTTCCCCCTCAGAAGTGCCAACGGATAAAATATAAACCTCTTTGAAGGAAACTCCAGCCGGAGCTCAGCTTTCAGATTTTAGAAGACACTGGCATCCCAAGGCCTCCCCACTGTCAGATCAAACACACACAAAATGGTTCCCTGATATTTGCCCGGTTTCCCCCATACCATAAAAAACAGGCTTTCATTTTAATCTACTTACCACACTGTGGGTGAAGGCCTCTAATTTCACAGCACAGAGATAACACAAATAATTCATATGACATATTAGTGGAATATCTACAGGGGAAGTATTTAGTCAGAGCTCACTGAAAACAATGGGGAGCTTGGCTACCGCCTCAGAAGGCAAAGGAATGGCTCTTCCCACAGGCAGAGCCCCTCCTGTCACACTCACTGGAGTCAAAGATAAGTTCAGCCTCTTAGTATCCAAGTTGTTTTAAGTCAACAGGTCTCCCCAATAATGCAACACTTCTCTAGTCCCTCCATGAGAGGTGACATTATCCCCTCCTTTCCAGGACCTCCAGAGGCTACTTCACGTCAGCAAGCCCCTTGAAAACACTAAGTGCCAGAAACACACAACGGCAATCCCACTATAACCATCATTCACCACCACCGTCTGCCCCGCCAAAAAACAGTTGTGCCTTTCTGTGTCTCTCTCAACTACAAAGAAAAAAAACCTCCCATTTAATTTCCCATGGCCAGACCCATCCTTTGAAGATCTCCTACCCTTTCTCGAGACCCTCTTTCAACTTTCTCTCTCCCACGAAGCCTTTCTCCCAGGATAATGTGGAGACCTCTCCACAGCTACTATTCATTCCATTTCTCCCAACCTTGAGGTTCTGCCAAGTGTGAGGAAGATTCCCTGTAGAGACAGGATAAATCAATGCTGAGTTGTGTAGAAAGTTTTTTTAAAGGGGGGGTGGGGGAGGGGGGCAACAACTCTATAATCATCAGTTAAGACATGATGGGAAGGAGACCACCAACAAAGCAGATAAAATTCAAATGCAACCTATAGCAGCAAAGTGTATTAAAACCTCACTCTAACTTTAGATACATTCTTGGTGGGGTGATTTTTTTTGTTTTTGTTTCTTTTTTAATGCCTTTAGTAAATGTGAGATTTCTGAGTCTAAAGCCAGTTTTTGGAGATGCATTCCTCTGTCAAGGCATCAATCCATCTCTTTCACGTTCTCAACCACACCCACTTGGACCTTCGGCTTATCTCCTCTTGATATAAACATGTACACATGTCCTGGCAGAAAAATTTCACCTTCCAATACCCTGTTAAAAACACTGCTCCATCACGCCTCCAGCCCAGCTGTCCCTCCTGAGCTCCAGGCCCTTGTTAAAATTCTGTTTTTCCTGATTCCCTGGTTAACACGCTCCCTGCCAGCCCCAGATTTCCAGCTGCCCGTGAGACACTTCCCTAGAACCTCCAACTAAGCCCTGGGGAACCCTTCACATCTCACCTTGGACTGTCCCAGCCAGTAGTTCCACCCAACTCAGGTACTGACTCCTGCCGTCACCTCCCTTGTGAGCCTAGGATTTTACCTCCCAGGAAATGCTGCCCTGGAGCCCACCCTTCCCCCCATCCAAGTCCTGGCCTGCACTCTCTCTCTTCAGAATTGTCACAGAGATCTCCTAACTTGGCTCCATATTTACACTGTCAATTTTCCACCCCAACTTCAAACATACTTATGCTTAAGGACCTTAACAAAAAGAAATCTGATATTTTTCACTTGCACAAAATTTTGCATAGGAAAATGTTCAAGATGCTTACCTGGTCCCTTCCTAGTTTGTCCAGCTTCATCTCCTGGTCCTCGCCAACATACCTCACGCCCCGGCCAAGCTACACCTCATTCACCCTACCTGAATGTGCCGTGAACTTCCATCTCTTGTATCCTGGCCCAGAACGCTCTCTCACTTTTTGTCTTCTAGGTAAATCTCTCCCCATCTTCCCCCAAACTAGGCAAAGCTACCTTCCTCAGTGAACTTTCCCTGACTCCTCATGAGGGGTGTTCTCCCTCTTTTGTGTGCTGCATATTTGGTAAGTATCTCTGGTTATAGCACTCTCCACTAATTTTTAAACTACTGTGTCTTTCCTGCCTATCAACTCCCTTAACCTGTACCTCCACTGACCGGCACGTGACCTGACACACAGCAAGTGCTCAATAAATACTTGATGAATGAAGGGATGGAGGCAATAAGTGGCCTCACCTTTAAACATCTGAAGCTTCCGAAGAATACTGGATTTTCTTGCCTCATCCCAGTCTTCCCACCACTGGCTCGTCTTGAACATACCGATCTAAATTGCATGGTCACTAGCATCCTGAGGGCACTCACTGAATGCCCAAGTGACAGACAGAGAAATGGGGACAGAAGACTCAAGACAATCTACAGCGCTGCCCTCCAGGAACTGAGACCAGTGAGAAGATCAACACATCGAAGCAACAAAACAGGAATTCAGTAAGGACTCTAACTAATAAGTGACAAAACCAGAGTGTGTTTGCTCCTAAGAAATAATAATGGAAAAGACTAATTAATAAAGGGATGTCATCAAACACCATGGTAATTTTCATTATAACATTTTACTGGGCGCGATATTGGTATTTTTTTCATTGAGGTTTATAATAAAACTTCTCCACTCAATGTATTCTTAATCCACATGCCAGGCACTGATGCTGTGTGCTGTCTCCTGAAAGGCTCACAGAGTTTAAAGTCAACATTGTTGATCTGTGATACAGCAAGGGCACAGTTGTTTATGAAGCAACTCTACTTTCAACGTTTTGGTCATCAGAGCAAACATGATATATATTAAAGTTAAGTATATTCTAAACTACATAAAATCTCACCTCTTTGGATGAGGTCCTTCTGAGGTTCCAGATTACCACGTGGTGGCACTGACAATGGTGCAAAAGCAAAACTCTGAAACATGGTGAGGGGAGAGATGGAAATGACAATAAAATCCCTTCTAGAAGGCCAATGCAGGAAAATCCCTTCCAGATGGCCACTGCACAAAAACATGGGAACGGAGGCTTGGACGCAGCAGTCCACCCCAGAGATGCCAGGTAAGTCTTCAGAAGCCCCCCGGAAATAGCCCCCTAAGAGGTGGAAACTCACACACAGTGCCAAACGACCCCACCCACGCCAGTGCTCTTAGGAGTAAAGAGATAAAGTCACGGGGTGCCTGGGTGGCTCAGTGGGTTAAAGCCTCTGCCTTCGGCTCAGGTCATGATCCCGGGGTCCTGGAATCAAGCCCCGTATCGGGCTCTCTGCTCAGCAGGGAGCCTGCTTCCCTTCCTCTCTCTCTGCTTGTCTCTCTGCCTACTTGTGATCTCTGTCTGTCAAATAAGTAAATAAATAAATCTTAAAAAAAAAAAAAAAAAAAAGAGGGACACCTGGGTGGCTCAGTGGGTTAAGCCACTGCCTTCGGCTCAAGTCATGATCCCAGAGTCCTGGGATTGAGTTGGGCTCCTTGCTCAGCGGGGAGCCTGCCTCTCTCTCTGCCTCTGCCTGCCTCTCTGCCTGCTTGTGTGCTTTCTCTCTCTCTCTTTCTGACATATAAGTGAATAAATAAAATCTTTAAAAAAAAAGAGAGAGAGATGAAGTAACTAGACCCATGGCAAAGCCTAACAGAGTCACGGACTTCCTAATTCACATATCCCACAGGGCGGAATCACACTGGATGCTGCTTCTCAGATCCCTTTTCTGCTCCAGGCTTAGCTAATGACTTCAGGCTTAAAAATATGTCTCTATCTCTGTGCTGTGGAAGAAGTCCTTTGGCCAGTGTCCTTCCTTGGGAGACAACTGACAAAATAAAATAAACCTCATTCCTGGGCCTTAATCCTTCTTTCCCACCCTGAGACATATCAATGAATAGAGGTTCTCAGAAATGGTAATAAGGACCAAGAGGTTGAAACAAATACACAAAACCTTGCTCTCAACCCCTGTCCTTGATACCATATTGACCTGGCCTGAAGAACTGACATCTCTCCCCATCAGGCTAGCCACCTTGCCACAGTCATCACGGATTTTCTTGATCGGCCTGATGGGCATGATATATGTGTATGCCTGTGTATATACGTATATGGACATGTGTGTCTGTGTGTGTATATACATCCATCTACATTTACATTTAAATACATAGAGATGAACTTTTTCACTAAACAATGGCTGATTTTCACTAACTATTCAATATTAAGGATTGGGGCTTCTCAGCCAGAGTCTGTTTCTTAAAAACCAGCTACTCTATGCCTGTATGTGTGTGTATTACCCACACCATCACAATACAAATTGGACAAAATAGATGCGTAATTAATGGTGTCATTCAGTTTACAATGGCACTATTACAATGCCATTACTCTATTTTCATGGCTACTGCATATTAGAACTGGCTTCCAACATCGTTGAGTAAAGAAATAAAACAACCTCATCAGAGTGTCAATTAATTCTGTATAAGTCACGTAGAATCTCGAAACAAAAACATTTTCACAGCGTCAAAGAAATACCGGTTTCCACTATTGGTTCACTTCCCTCTTCCTTGCTGATGTTTCCACCTACTATACTTTTACCTATCCTAGTCCAATTATAAGCCAAAATCAATACAGAACCCTCAGCAAGTTTAATTGCTTCTCTAAGAAAGGATATTATAATCCATCAGCACACCCTCCCCTTTATGCTAGCGTTATTTCCCTGGGTTTACCCAACACCATGGTGGTACCCTTAACTACTCTTTTTCACACTGCTCTCTCTCATCAGCTCAACTACTGGAACAGCAGAGCAATTTTGAGCAGGTTGCGAGTCTCTGAGAGTATTGCTTGCAAAGTGCATGTAAATTATTAGATTACGTTACAAGTGAAAGACTCAGCAGTGGGTCACCGTAGTGGGGCATTAATGCAGAACAAGTTGAATGGAACCCTCACAGACAAGCTTCTCCAACGTGATTTTTTGGCAGGGAGGAGAAAGTGAGTAAAGGGGAAGGGAGGGCAGGGAATGATGACGGGTTGCTGAGAAATGAGGCGTGAGAGAGCTCTGGAGCACAGTGGGGAGGAGGGCGCTGCCACAGCCTCGAAGACTGGAGGGGGCAGCTGGAAGCATGGAAGGAACAGCAAGGGTGGGAGGAGGGAATGGGCAGGCAGGGGCCCTCTTCTGGTTCAGTGGAGGGTGTGAGGTGTCAGCTCAGGAAGCCCAAGTGGCTGACAAGGTTGAGCTTCAGTGATTTGTCCTCACAAGGATCCAGCCCATTATGGTTGAGCTGAGTGACTGGGGCAGAGCTAGTCAGGAAAGGGAACTAGCAGTAAGAGATAAGGTTTTCGATGCCTTCGGATACTCTTGTTTATTTCACTGAGCAACCCATCGGAACCACAGAGTGATGATTGGAGGAAAGGGAGTCGGGAGACCTGAGGAAGAGAAGGTGAGAGGTGGCCAGAGGGCCCCTATTTCTCTATGTGCTCCATCAACACTACCAGCACCGGGGCTGCACTCCACGTGCGCCGAGCATCCTGCTAGGTGTCGTGCATGGACAATCACACGTGGTCCTCAACCATCTTGGGAAGCCAGCATCAGAAACATCTCCAGTTTTCAGGTGATGAAGGAAACACACTGAGCGGTGAAGGCACTTAACTAAGTTCACACAGTTAGCACTGGGCACACCTGGGCCTCTGGCCCACGTCTGCCTCACTCCGAGCAGGCTTGCAACAAGCACGCATGCGGGTTCCCAACATGTCCAGCCCTCATCTGAGTCGCTCAAGACTGGAGCAGGCCTGAACCCGCCACTGAGGGGAGGCTGGGTGGTTCCAAGAGAGACAGAAATGGGACAAACAAGGGCTCCTGGGTCCAAACGCAAGGCTCACCTGGAAGCTGAAGCAACTAGAAGCGGTGCTTGTAGAGTCGGAAGGACAGAGCTGAATCTACTGAACAAGTGACCAGCTGGGCAGAGCCCTGTGACGGGGACACTCTCTGCACAGTTGATGAGCATTTACTTTTTTGCAAAGCACTGTGGAGGAGTGAAAGAATAAACCACGGTGCTGGTCTTCTTGGGGAGAACAGTCACCTCTCTGGGAAGTAACACCGTAAGACAATAGAAAAGAACCTGGCAAAGAAAGAGGTTGCACGCTTACTGCATGAGCAAGGTCCACATGACTGACAACTGTGAAAGACCAGGGTCATGAGAACGGCAGGAGGGAGAGGGTGAGTTTTATCTCCCAGCCTTATGGAAAACGACTGCAGGCTTACATGCAGCAAAGAGAGATAGGGGCAGAAGATGGGAGATGGGGCCGGGAAGAAGAGGGGAAGGGTGAACACATATATGAGGAACAGGACTAAAGAAGGCCAAAGCCAAGACACAGGTAGAAGAGAATCATCAGAAGTGACCCAGACTGTGGGCTTCACTGAGAGATGCCAATCCTAGAATGCAAGATCCAGGAAGGCAGGGATCTGCCCCGTCTCGTGTGCTGTTTTCACACACATGGTGCTCAGCAAAACTTGTGGAATGAAAGAATGCCACCCTCAGGCTTTTTGACGGTGACATCAAATCCAAGCAAAGGGGATTCCAAAATCTCCATTCTAAGCCAGCCTTGGCAGATGCATGTCTAAATGAAACAGGATATTAATGAGCATGTGCTAAAAGTGGCATAAAGATACCACATGACAAATAATAAGTATTTACATTATTTTTCCCTCCCCCACCTCCTCCATGAAATCATAATGAGTAACACCTGGAGTCCAACATCAGTTACTGTGGAAACACTCCATCTCTCCCGCCTTCCCTCCAACTGCCGGGCCATGGCTCACAAAAAGGCTGTTTCTACCTCATGTCCAGGACAGGGTTTTTAGAACTGTGAGAGGCAGCCCATAAATAGATCATGAAACCAATCTGGTGCCTCATGATTTGGATCTTGTCTTAAAATACCAGAGCAAAAATAACAGCGCATCCCAGGTAAAGGATAAATATTTTACATGAAAAGTTTATTGCACGCGCATGGGGTGTGTGTGTGTGTGTGTACGTGTACTGACTCACAAGGTAGTATGTTTCTCTCATTGTAGGTCACAGTATAAACACTTAGAAGATATTGCTCTGGAGGGGTAGGAAATTCCACTACTGGACATTTTTTTTTCATATTTAAGTGGAGTGACCCCCCTTGTTTTCCTGACAATCCTGGCTGAATATGGCTCTCAGAGGTACAGCTCTTTGGGCCAGTAAACGTGGCCCATCCTGTAACATCAAGAAATTCTGTGCAACATACTAAGTTCAGAATTGGTTCATTCCAAGTACACCCAGTTTCACAACATACAAACAATCTTTTTGGAGAAAAAAAATAAGATTTATTTTTTTCTAGTTACAAAAGTAATACATGTGCAATGCAGGAGAGTAAAAAATACAGAAGAGCACAAAGAAAAAAAAAAACCTCACACCGGAGATAACCATTTTATCATTTCATTATTAAGGTGTACGTGGGTCTGTATTAATACACACACACACGTACACACACACACACATACACAAACACTCAGACTATAGTTTTTTACAAAAATGATTCATTCTATGCACACTGCTATGAAGGTCATTACTTTTCACTAATAGATGACATTTTCCCTTATCAAGAGATATTTTTCTACTACAACATGATTTTTACTGGCTACATAGTATTCCACGGGTGGACTTGCTGGTGAGAGTCTCTATAAAAGGCACTGCCTTAAATCCTTCGCCTTGAGGAAAGCAGGCAGCCGCCAAGAGCCAGCCTCCCCCACTCCACCCTCTGGCTGCATCCAGCTCTGGTGAACACCCCCCCCACCGCCCTCAGGCCGGGACCAAGGACAAGATGCTCCCCTCCAGAGCCTCTATTCTACATTCTGCCGGATCAGCAGCGTATGAGACACAGGCACTATTTTCACTATGCTTTAGGATGGCTTTACTGACACCACCACCAGCTCACTGGCTAATTTTGCTACAATAATAAAAATACCCAGTGGGATCTGAAAACATAACCATTATTGATAATGTTCCATTATTGATGCACGGCCAACATAACGTGCACTGACTTTCAAACACGTCAACTACCTCATGCTGGATGAACTTGTGTACACATTGTGATATTCTCAGGCGGCTCTCCTGGCGGGGGAGGACTTTGAATCAGTACCTTACTGGAATTTCTGAGCATCTCGGCAGAGCACACAAGGGCCAGGGACCCCAGAACCCTTCCACAGAAGTAGAAGACCCGTATTCTTGTCACAGCCTTGCTACTTAGTAGGAATGGGACCTCGGATGCATTATTAGACTTCTGTGAGCATCAGCTGGAAGGAGGAGGCCAGGCTAGATGATTTGTGAGGCCCCTTCTGCCTCTAACAGGCTTTGGGCTAATAAAGCACGATCAGCGCCTGCATCATGAGCGAGAACCACACACCGAGCACACACCCTGGAGCTCAAGATTAGGAAACAAGCTCGAGGAACTTGCTAGAGCCTCTCAGTGTCACAGCAGTTCCTCTACTGATTCTCTGTAGGGCCTCAAGAAATTTGGGAGCCTCACTAATCTTCAACCTTCCTCCTCCATGCTGTGAAATGTTCCGTCTTCTGGGTTAAGAGACTGCTCTGCAGAAATTATCCAGGTCCCCGCTTTCTGAAGACACGTGCTCATCAGAAGTGGGCCACGAGGGCCAGAAAGGGTAAAATGCAACTTGCAACTTCATGCTTGTCCTCACTGGTCAACTAATATGATCAGTAAAAGAATCATTTTTTATTATCAAAGTGTTTCATCTGCCTTTGCTTTCCAATGCTTCATTACCTGGACAATTGAGAGTTATGGGCAGCTCATCCTCCCCGATGCCTTGTCCTTTCAGACATAACATCCCCATCACACAAACGTTCCTAGGAGTACACGCTGTATCCTTACCATGGCCTTCTTTCCATCCACTGGCTTCATGACTGTACAGTGAAAATGAAAGCAATGCAGTTTATCGAAGAGTTTTTAGACTTGCTAAATATACCCTTGTTTCTTCTGTGATTTGTATGTTGAAAATCCATTAACTTCTATATAGACAGTCTTCCCCAGGACTGGCATCGATCGTATGGGATGAGAGAAGCTTCTCTGCTTCTGGAAGGGCAGAATCGCATCTGGTTGTCTTTTCTCCGTCTTTGTCCATTTCTTCAGGTTTCTTTAAAACTAACTGGAAGAGTCAATAAACATGCCCGCCAATTCCCTTAACACACTAGGAGGCAGATTACCATGCCCTTCAGACCTGTTCTTGTTCTGTGTTTCCAAGTATTCCCTTACCTGCCTTTGTCAATTGGCATTCTCGACAAGTTCCTCATAACTTCTCAAAGTGTCAACTTTTCCTCTTTTCATTGCCCTTGTTAAAGATAATTTAAAATTAGAAAGTCACATTCCCCGCCATTTCAGAGTCAATGCTAATTTCATTTTCCTTTGCACAGAAGTCTCCTTCCCCCTAGAGATTCCCTTCCTCATTCACAGCCCCCATTCCCCGAGCCCCAAACAGGCATTCTTCATCCCTGTATGCACTCTTCCATTCCCCTACTGTACCCTTCTTATCTCTCCCCCAAAATACTTCACCCAGTAAAACACACTTTAGCTTGTGGTTCTCCTTCCTTCACTCCACTTCTGAGAGAAATGTCTGTGTCTGGAGATTGTAAAGTCACCTTCAGGAAAGAGGCATACAGTTGGCTGTCAATTAATCAGGATAAGACAGAAAAAAATTACATCGTGCGCAGCTTTGCTTCTCAGTACATGCATTTATGCTTTGGGGATCAAGAGGATTTCTCCCACACAACCTAAAATTCATATTTATGCCTTTTGTTTGGCTATAACTAATTCTCTACCTAGCAGCACAGTAGTTAATAGTCTGGATTATTTAAAACAGTGATTACCATAGCTCATTATAAATTCAAGTGTAGGTCCCTCATTTTCCCCCATTCTGTTTCACCTCTATCCTTTGCAACCTGCCTATTTATCCTTGCTAGCACTCTTTGCTCATAAGTCCAATAATTTTATATTCTGTAATTTTTAGCCACACATCTAGTTTGACATACAGATTTTAAGCGAGTTTATTTTCCCCCATTAAGCACAGACCCAAACGTCACCATTCCTGTCACGTATACAATTCCATCAAGTTTCAGAGTGTCATTTATACACAATTTTATTTCTTCTTACTTCTTTCACACACGCCTACCACTTACGTACAGCAACTTCACTACATTCATATTTCATAAACTTCATCAGTATTCAGCCAAATCCTCCCCCGAAGTAAGCTAGGTATTTTTAACAGTGCGCTGCCTCTTTCACAGGCTTGAGGATCCTGTACTAAGTGGCACCCTTCCTTGCACCCCAAAGGAGTTTCATCCATTATGGTCTGTTCGTGGATGGAGGAACTTCCTGATTATTTCAAAAAACTTTCAGCTAGTTCACAATCAAAACTCAAACACCCAGTTACATTGCTAGAGATGATTTGAGGCTGGCAGATTATAAATCCTCTATGCCCCAAGTGTTCCTACTCAGTTCCAGCCTCCGAGTGAGCTTCAGGGAAGAATAGCACCAGTACAGAGACTCCCCGGCCTGGCCTGCAGTCCTCCGGCACCTTCAAGGGTGTGGAAGACCTGTACTCTCAACTGGTGGTGGACACTGGAGAGGGCTCTGTAGCCGGCCACCAGGGCCTCAGTTCTGTGGATGAGACAATCACCAGGAAAACACAGGACCACGCCACTGTCAACATGTCAGAGCACGTAATGCAATAAGACAGAGCGTAATAATGACATGTCCACGGAGGCCATACACATCTGGTAGGGGAAAAAGGAAAACAAATAAACAAACAAACATAAAACAACCATTCTTCCACCAACACAAGGGAATTGTTACCTGTAATTCCTTTTCACATTGGCATGGAAAAACGGGAGCAAAAAGCAAGCCACGAGACATGGCACATTTATTCCTCATCACCCCCCATTCAACCACCTTGATGCCCTTACTCCAAAAACAAAATAATAATAATAATAATAGTAGTAGTAGTAGTAGTAGTAATTGGACTGTCACAAAAGAACACCCTAGCCCCTAAGATGAATTTGCAAAGCTGTGACATCAAGGATACCAGAAGATAAACACAGACTATCATGAAATCACGTGGGATGGCCCTGAGAAAGTCAGCCTCTGATGGTGCCGTCCCGGGCACACTTTCCATACTGGTCCAGTGAACAAAGGCCCAAACTTCAAAGGAGAATTTCCTTTGGGGGAATTTAAATGCTCTTTATTGATATTCTTGAAAGTCTTCCCACCAACCCTAGAATTTCCTAGTTTCTAGGATTTATGATACCCTCTCAATGTATCTAAGGAAGAGGCAAAATTACCCATTATTTTCTATCTACCAGAAGTTACATAATGCTATGGAAATACATTACGTAACTTATTTGTAAATACAACAGTCTTCCTAAACATCTGGGAATGATTTCACATCCTCTGTTAACTGTGGGGGAAGAATAAAGGCTCTAGATTCAGGTTGAAATTTTCCTAGAAAGTAAAAACCTCAATTAACCAGAATCAACAAATTAAAGTGAATTTCCGTTTTGCTCCTTGTGAGCTAGAGACCAAGAAAGGCAAATAACAAAACATACTGATATTGAGGATTTAACAGAAAAAGAAAACAATTTCCAAGCTGGGATCAGGGCAGATTTAGTCCAATCTCTGGCACTGTCTCCATTCACAGTTCTATAATGCACAATCAGAATTCATCCTCAGAATAGTGACCCTGTGCCACTGTAAGATCCTCAAACCTCAAAGAAAGATTCGATTACATTCCCCATGTTCTTTCTAGGGTAGGAAAGGGGACCAGCACATTTAAAAGAAACATATTAAAAAAGAAAAAGACAGAAAAGATTCAGTTAATCTACTGTTAGCCAGAAAAACTAATTCATTAGTAATGCCTTGGTACCCTTATAGAAAAATCATGATTTACTGTATATTAATCAACACTTGAACACTGATTATCTGGAGAATTTTTTTAAAGCATTATTCAAAACGATTCACTTTTATTTCTCTTAACATACGGTTTAGTAAGGTGGGTGAAAATGTAACAGCTCGTTTCCAAACCAACACTTCCCATTATGAATCACACAAACAGACACACACACACACACACACACACACACAGGCATGCACACAATACTCCCCCCAACAACAACAAAAATACCCACATTTTTTTAAATGATAGAAGAGAGAACAATACAGAGAAAAAGAGACAGAGACACCGTTGCTAAATTTTCAATAAGGATGATAGTCTTCATATTCAGAAAGATACTCCACATTCTAGGTTAGGTTTACTCTTGTACCTTAAGGCCTTTCAAAGCGGACTCCTGTTGCTCCCGAAGAATCTATCACTAATCTAGGATGATTGGTCAGGAATCTCCCTGAGGGAGTGGACGGTGTCTACCTCAGAGTACCTGAACAATGGCTCACGGAAGACAAAGACGGTAAGCAGCAGGTTATGTCAAAAGAAGCGAGCTGGGTTTTCCATAAAATTTTAGTCTTTGGCACACAGGGCAGTCATATTATAATTTTTCCCCAGACACCTGAAGTGTCATTATGTATTTTGCTTCTACGAATACGTAAGTACAGAAGCATGATTCATTAAGTAGATGGACGATGAGGGCGGAGAGGAGGAGCACTCTCAGAAAAAGTGGCCTACACTGTAAGAAACCATACCGCACAAACAGAATTTTCAGTGATATCCAACTCAAGTCTGCCCTTCGAACAACACACCACCACTTTCTGGAAGCAAAAGTGGGAAAATGTGCATCTTCTCGTCAGAAGTGACAGAAGTGTGGCCCAAGGAGAAGCAGCCATGGGCCTGTCTCACGTGCATTCCAAAGGTTAGCTCTGGACAGGGGTCGGTTTGCTTCCACAAGCAATTCAGCTGTCACCCAAAATCCTCAGAACGTTTCCCCTGGAGGCACGACTACAGCAATGAAAATTCTCGAACGTCCCTACATCCTGCCTAGGAGCCTGGTGTGGAACTAGCAGTGTGTGTTGCACTCCCCACCCGCCAAGACCTCTGCTGTCTTGAAAACACTAGCTGAAGGGTCTCAGTGGAGGGGGATTCCACGCAGACTCCGTATTTCAGTTTTGGAAATGGAGGCATTTTCTAGAAAAAGCCAAGGCTCTTCGTGATGATAGTAGGTTCTGGAAAATTCCAGCAAGTGACTAACATAAAAAGAGTCTGCTATAAATGTTTTAGCCACTCAGGATTTGACTTCTGGATTAATAATTCAATTCATTTTAAGAAAGAAGGGGGAAGCAACAGAAAAGTTATCATACCTATCACCAAATGCATTTTCTAAAATTATTCCATTTTTTCAGGGTATAATTATAAATGTTTTTGTGAGCAATTTACCAGAAAATTTAAAGTCCCTTAGTTTAAAAAACAATCATTCCATCCCTCTGGCAAAGGATTTTATCCTAGCCAGTAGCTCTTTCAAACTATGGGGCATCACTTGTTCACTGTGGAGAGCCTGAGTTAGAAAAGTTGATCTAGAAAAGGCTATAAACTGCCAGGCAAGAAGGGTACCTACCAGAAAGTGAATCAGCCAAGACAGAAGGGGAGGAGTGGAGGCCAGGCACTTTGGTTATGTGGTTCTAGAAGTCCTCAGGGCTACAAATAAACTACAGGCCTTGTTAACTGATTTTCAGTCAATCTAAACTGAGCCTCCAGGGGGTTCAATCTCAACCCAACTGAGTTTTTCAATGTTAATCCCATCTTTTGGTTTCGATTTTTCCCTTAGGTCGGCCTGCCCTAAAAGCCTTCAACTTACACATGGGTGTTCCAAACCAACTGCGGGCCACGCTGCCTTGTAACGATAACTTTAGGAAAGTAAAATATGTAAGCTTCTGGCATGCATAGAATAATGAGATTCTGGAAAAGGGGCTTTAATAACAGTTATGTCACAATGCTTACGGCTCCCTGAAGTCCCTGAAAGCCTTGTTAAATTAAAGATTCGCTGTGGTTTTTTTTCCGTTTCATTCTTACTTCCCATGTTGCTTCTTGCCTTTCTTTTTTGCCTTCCATTGTGTTGTAGAGATGGTACTGAACAACACCAGTCATCGTTAATACCACCCAGAAAACGGGACAGTTTCATTACAACTGCTAATGTTCCCTGCTAGTTTTAAGGATGGGGGAGGTCCGTCTTTCAGATTACAAAGTCACACATCTGATTCTGGTAGCGCAGGCACTAAGGGGACGCAGCCCATTCACACGAGGAAGCCCAGGAGTTTGGCATTCAGCAACAGCTTCAAGTCTACCTAGGTAATGTCTCATGAGGTCACCTCAATGTCATGAGAATCCAGACCACAGTTTCTGGGGACTGCGAACACTGGCTGGCTGGAAGCGAACCCTGCTACCTCTCTGGAAAGCATCTCCCAAATCCAAAAGCTTCCCATTTCACCCAATGCCAAGAACTCCATTCAATCCTCCTTGAGGTTGAAAATGCTAATTATAAGGTGATGATGTTTGCTTTTCCTTTTGAGTTGTGTGCCTTTCTGTTTTAAGTATTAAAAAGGCGTAATCACCTAGTGTGTAGGTTAATTTCTTTCCGATATTGTAATTTATGCAACATTAATACTGGATGCCAGCTCCAATTTTCTTGCTGCTTACACTCTGGGAGCCGACTTGCATATTCTGCCAACTCCATTACATCATCTGAAAACCCAAACATTTCCCATTTTCAAATCACTCTCATCTACCAGGCATACCTACACTTTCTCTCTTTTTCTCCCTAGGTCACACACACAAAGATTGGTATCCCTGAGGAGCAGACACTACATCTGAGGTTAAAGTCTGCAAATGCACATAATTTCTGGAAGCTATTACTACTGCTGTGTTAGCTAAAGGATGCCTCCATCTCTGACCTTCCTTTTTCCATTCAGACTGTTATATAACCTAGTGCCTGCGTGCAGGATGTGAGTTGAGTGTTTGGGCCTTACCTCTTCTCCCTCCCCCTAGTACATCTCCGGAGAGATGGATAAGGGGTTGGTTCAAAGGAGAGTGAGCGGAGGGTGACCCTCTAGGGGACAAGGGGACAAAGGTCAACAGGTCAGTTGTACAGGGTGCATCCCACCCCTACTTTGTCCCTCTCCCCTTTTTGCTAAGCCTAGGGGGCTAGTGGTACTGAATGCCTCAACGTTATATAATTTGCAAGAACAGCAAGTTACGGATTTGTTAGTTGGTTCTGCAGCCTGCCACCCTGATCTCTTGCAAGAACACCTTCTGGCAAGAATGACACCTGAAGATGCTAATAACAAAGGGGAGGGGTAGGTTAAGAGAGAGGGGGGTGACAGCACAAACCACAAATTAGTGTGGCTTCTTCTATTCTATTCCCCCCCCTTTAAAAAAAAAAACAACTCAGAAACACATGAAGGGGATTTTCTCCAGTGTTTCTGATTAACCCTGTTACATAACCTGCTCGCATTCCAAATCCACCGTCTCAGGGTCTAAATATACTCTTTGCAGCCAAAAGCTCTCCACACACAAACTCACGGAGCTGGCGGCAGGACCCGGCCCCTGGCCCTGATCCCCCTCCCTTCCCAGCCCTTGCTGCACCCCCCTCCCGCTGAAACCGCGGTTCCGCGTGTTCACTCCTCGGAAATCGCCTTTAATTAAATGTTTTTCGTGTGTGTCATCCTGATGGCTTTTACTGTACTCGAATTCCGTGAATGGGAAAGCGCCCGGACAGGGGGTGTGGCTAAGGGGAGGGGGGGTGAATACTGTAAAACAGCCAGCACATGATCAGCCATATTCCTACCTCCAACTATAACATCGAGAGGAAGGGAGCGGCTCCCGGCCCCCCATTCGCCTCTCTCCAGCCCTCCCCAATCGCCGCCAGAAGCCCAGTGTCAAGAGGAGGGGGCGCGCTGGGTCGGTGCCCAAGCCCGGGCTGGAGATCCGCCTGATCCCCAGCCCTGGGCTGCTCGCGCGAGCCCGCTTCCTCCGGAGTGACAGGCGTGATTTATACATTATTTACAACAGTAATTAAAGCCGTAGCTTCCTCCTGTTCTTTGCAAACTCCAGGCGCAATCAAATAAATAATCCCCCACCTCCAAGAAAAACCCCCACATCAGGTTCCGACACCTTTAAGAAAGAGAGAGTGAGCTTTCCCCAACACTCGACTTTAGGAAAAGGCAAGGAGGGGGCAATGGAGTCTCCCGCCCCCCCCCCCCGCACAAACGCTCCAAAATGAAGTGTAAGAATCGCTCGGGGGATGGGGGGGGCGCATCTCTCGCACTATCCAACCAGCATCCAACTCTCGCTGACCATTCCCGGGTTCTTGCAGAAACGCTTGAACCTCAGAGAGGGAAGGATTCCCAGGGCAGAAATAAGTTTGGGTGCATTTCGAGCTTTCTGTTTCTGCTTGTTTGCTTTTGCAGGCGCTCACTCCGAATGCGCGTGGAGCGCCCCATAGCACCACCGCCCTCCGCGCGCTGGCGCGCACACGCCCCCCGCCAGCCTGGGCGCCCGGCTGCGAACCCCGGGTCTGCAAACTTGAGGATCTCCCCTCGTCGCGCCCGCCAGACAACTTAGCGAGCACCTCACGCGCCCCTACCCGCCTTCCTCCAGCCCTTCCTCCAAATCCCAAGCCCACCGCCGCGTTCCAGAGAAGGTGCCCACGTCGCCCCCAGATCCAGGAGCGCCCCCTCTCCACCCCCGGGGCTTCCCAGGTCGCTCACTCCTCCCGCACACCCTCAGCTCTGCGGGGGACCGAAAACACACCCCGTCTGGGGCAGCCAGGGCCGAAACTGTCAAGAGGAGAAAAGGTAAAGCGGGAGGAGGGTGGCCATAAACGGATTTTTTTTTCTTCTTAAAAGGACACTGCCGCTTTAAAAGTTTCTTTCCTGGGCCCCCACTCTCCGGTTCTCCGTATTTTGGGGGAGCGTATTTAATTTGGACTACGCGGCTTTCCTCCTCTCTTCGCAGAAAAATCAAAGCCAGGAGGTGAGCCCGCCGGCTGTCAACCCTCCTGCCGCCTCCCCCGCCCCCCTCTCCTCCCGCAACCCGAGAACGGGCTGCAAAAGTTTGCAACATTTCTGGGGGGCGGAGGGGGGAGGGGAAGGGGGCTCTCCGGGCTCGGGGCGCCGCTGCAGGCTCGCGCGCGGCCCCGGACCCCGCGCTCCGGGCGCCCGCTCCCGGCCGGCCCCCGCTCCGCTCCCGGGCTCCCGTCGCCCCCTCCTCAGCCCCTCTCGCAGCCTCCTACCTCTGCTGGTGCTGGAATAGCTCTGTCTGCGCACCGGGGCGGGCGGCTCGCTCTTGCGGGCGGATTCCTGGTTCAGCGGGGTCTCCCTGGCGCCGGCGGCCGCGTCCGCGCCGCTGCTGCCCGGCTCGCTGGCGGCGGGGTCGGGGGCTGCCGGAGCTGACTCCATGTTTTTTCCCAATGTAGAGATCGCTGGAGATGGCGAGCTCCGAGACTCCCTCTATCTTCTGTTTTCAGAGCAACTCTATGGTACCAAAAAAAAAAAAAAAAAAAAAAAAAAGTGGGGGGGGGAGAAAGAGACCGGGGAGAGCTGGAGGGAGAGAGCAGGCGGCGGCGGCGGGCGAGCGAGAGCGCGAGGGAGCGCGCGGAGTGTGTCTGGGTGGACGTAAGTGTGCGCCCGAGAGGGGTTGGGAGGCGGGTCTGGCCACAGGCAGCGCTAGCGAGAGCTTCTCCAGCCGGCCCCCACACCCACATTCCCCACCCTCCAGACCCCAGACCGAGAGCCACCGACTGGCTGCCAATTTTGGGGCGGGGTGGGGGGTTGGTGGGGAGAGGCTCTCTTGCCCCGATCCTCCCCTTTGCCCAGCCCAGAGACAGAAACGAAGATCAGCGAGATGATCCTGTGCCTACTTCTGAGAATCTCTCGGGAACAGCACTCGTCCCCATCTGCAGCCAGACTGAGAAGAGACAAATGCGATCATCCACGTTGGGGAATCGCAGGTAGCTCCCTGCCAGCCCACCCCAGAACTGAGGAGAAACTAAAAAGGAATTCGACCTGGGCCAACACCCCAAGGAAGGAGGAGGATGGGGGGACGTGGCACTTTTTACTTCGGGATGGGACGCCCAGTGGGTTTCCAGACTTGGTTTGATACATCTGTGTCTAAAACAGGTTTTGGGTCTTGAACCGCCCCGTACAGCCAATTTCTGGTGTGGCTGAAAGAGGTGGCTTTCAGCCTCTTCCCTGCTTTCTCTGAGAAGGATCCAGAAACCACTTGGCAGGGCAGTTTCTACTGAAGAAAACTTTGGCCTGTTTGGTTGATGACTATCTAAGCTGGTTGTAATATGGCATACTGCTTCTAGTTCTGTGTAGCTGCTAATTGTCAATTCCCACTGGTAATCTTACTATTAAACCTGCAGTCTCATCCATAAAAGATATACTGGAGAGGCATTAATAATGTCTCGGTGATAAAGTTCAGATAATTAACCGCTCTTAATAAGTCACATCATTGTAGACATCATTCCGCACCTCCCTTCCATTGAAACACACCCATCACATAGTAGGTGTTTAATGATATCCAAGGAAAGCAGAGAATTGCATCAGTATTACCTTGACCCCAAACTCCAATATGAAGGGACAATACAAACTGAATGAGTAGAAAACATTCAGGTGGTATTAGCCTGACTTCTCTGTCTCAATGCTCAATTCACCAATTCTTTCTGACTGCCCAAATACTGATGAAATCAGTACATTTTTTTTTAAAGATTTTATTTATTTATTTGACAGACAAAGATCACAAGTAGGCAGAGAGACATGCAGAGAGAGAGAGGAGGAAACAGGCTCCCTGCTGAGCAGAGAGCCTGATGTGGGGCTCCATCCCAGGACCCTGGGATCGTGACCTGAGCGGAAGGCAGAGGCTTTAACCCACTGAGCCACCCAGGCGCCCCGAAATCAGTACATTTTTAACATACACCCCCACCTTCCTTTCAGAAAGCTCACAAAGTTTGACAATAAAAAATATTATTATATACCAGAAGGTGGCATAAATATGTGTATTTAGGGGGTTGGGATGGGAGAAAGAAGTAGGGAACATTTTCCTTTTTCTACCTTCCTAGTTTGGAAAAAGGCTTTTTAAAAATGGGGGGAACCTTGTTAGATAATTCCTTAAGATGAACCTCCATATGCCAAACTTCGCACATGGTTTGTGTTACTGTTACTGATATTGGTCTGATTTCAAATACACAATGCTCTTTGCCATGGTCTGTGTGTTAAATCAGCAAAACCTGTGGTCCACTCTTCGGAGTGATGTAAATGAGATGTGAACGGTTCTGATACCTTAATCCAGTCTGCAAGGATCCCTGGCTTTAGCCTGTCTGTTGGCGCCTACAAACAATGCCCCGATTGTCTCCTCCATCCCAAATCAGATGTGTGGGTTCCCCCATACATCAAAGCACAGATTTCCAGAACAGCCTTCACACCATTTACAATTGGTTAGCCTGTTAATAATGTTCTTGATGTAATTGACCTAGCTTGTCACTCTTGACTTTTCTAAGTAAACAAATATATCAAAGTGCACAGTTTCATAAATAAGCGAGGGCCTCTGGGGAAGTGAATATCTTAAAATATATCCACTGCTCCATATTTATTTTAAAATATATTTAAACAATTTTTCGTATTAAATTTCACCAATAATTCTATTTGGGATTCAGGTGGCTCAGAACATATCCCTGGCTCCTTTTTAGGTACCAGTAGCAACTCATTAACATTTTTCTGGTTAAGTCTATTCCCCTGAGCCTTCAACTGATTCCTTTCCTGTTCTCCTTTGACTAAGCTGGTATTTGTTCACCCTGGAAAGACCTTCCTGAAAATGGCCCTAGTGACCTTAGTCAATTAAGAAAGAATCCATATTCCCTTCAGCGGCAAATTCCAGCTCCAAAAAGCCATTCCTCCTAACTCTCTAAAACAATTACTGCTCTGCAATTTAAAACAATTGGGACCGAAAGTGCTTTCCCCAAGGGAAAAATAAAAGTGAGTTAGATACGTTGCTTGACTGTCAATCATTGTTACTAAAGTATAAATTACCCGGATTGGGGAAGCATTTGAAACCTGGAAAGCACAGTGATTAGGTTTATATATTTTCCTTCCCTCATGCCCCTTGTCTGCTTACTAATTAAGGCTTTCCAATTTTTCAAATATTTGGAAAGATGGAAGCCTTCCTTAGTCTCTGCTCGTTGACAAAGGGCAATAATGTTTGCTTAAAAATGGTTATTTTACTTTGCACTACTGAGTTCTCTGACAGGTGATGGCTTAGAAAATCTATACTTTGTAGAAGATATAAGCCTAAATCCATTTTTTGCAGACTGTTCTCTCCCTTCCCAAATTCTCCAGGACTCTCCCTACCTCTTTACCAATCCCAGGCTTCCCTCTTGATAACACTAGTTTGTTTTCTCTTATTCCAACTTAATTCCTGGGAACCTCCAAGTGAGCTTTGACTCCTCTCTCTCACCACTGGCCCTAGCTCTCTACATCTTCACATACTTGCCAAGTGCTTTAAATTCTACCTCTGTGACCTGTGCCCTTCCTTTCCACAGCCACCACTCCAGTTCCAGACACTGTTCACCTACATCATTACAGTAACCTTCCAAATAACTGGCCTTTAGTCTTATAACCATTCTAATCCATCCCAAATAACACTGCCAAGTTAATTACCCTGAACTACAGCTCTCATTTCCCACCATGTCACTCCCCTGCTTACAAGACTTTAATGGCTCCCCATTGCCTATCCAATTAACTACTAACTAGTCAACATGGTATTCAAGGCTCTACCTCGCTTATCTCTGCACTCTTGCACCAGGAATGGCAAATCGATCTCATCTCATGAAGGAACTCCAGAGGTTGGTTGGAAAGGTGTGGGCTGTGATTAATTAATGCCGTCTCCCATGGGTGGAGGATCTGGAGCGTAACACTCATGCAGAGTTTGCCAAACTGCCTTACATCCTTACATAATCCCTGCAATCCCCGTGCAATCCTCAGACCAAGCCACGTGCTGCTTCCTACACTTCCTCCTGCTTGTAGTGCGGGAGACAGGGACAGGTGCCTCTTCTCCCCAAATGCTCTTCTTGCCTCCTCTGTCTGCTGAAACCCTACCTATCAAGGTCCATTCTGAAAGGCAACTCTTCTGTGGAACCTTCTCTGATTTACCCCAAACCAAATATTTGAGCTTTGTACTGTTGACCCTTGAACAACACAGGGGTTAGGGGCACTGACCCCCCGTGCAGTCAAAAATCCACGTATAACTTTTGACTGCCCCAAAACGTCACTAATAGCCTACTGTTCACTGGAAGCCTTACTGATGACATAAAAGGTCAATTCACATTTAATTTGTCTATGTTTCATATGTGGTGTTCTTGGAATAAAGTATGCTAGAGAGAAGAAAATGTTATAAAAAATCATAAGGAAGAGAAAATACATTTAGAGTACTGTACTATATTTATTAAAAAAAGAAAGAAAGAAAGAAAGAAAATCCACAGATAAGTGGCCCCGTGCTGTTGAAACCTGTGTTGGACAAGGGTCAACTGTACTTTGCACCCCTCCTCTTAAGGCACTTGGCACACTTTATCTACTTTGTGCTGTTCTTGGTTGAACATTTGCCTTACTCTTCCTGATAAAAGATATGTTCCCTGAAAATAGGGACTCTGCCCTTGCACATAGTAGGCACTCATTAGACTTAGTGGATTTGGGGATTGATAAACTAATCATAACGTAGCATGTCCACACAGTGCTCCATTACACAACAAGAATGAAAACCTAAGCGTTTCAACTTTCAATCACTTGAAATAAGCATTTCCTTCCTGGATAAAAGATTAGTTGACATGTATGGGCTGTTAAAATTTATATATGCAAAAAAGTTGACAGTTATTTTCTTTGCATTTCGTGGAGAGGGAAAGCAGGAAAATTATGGAAATATGTAGTAGAATATCCTTGGGAGAGGGGAGCTTTCTACAACGTGCCTAAGAACAAAGAAGACAGAAAATTAAAACCGAGTCCCAGACAACAAGTTTCTTTTCTTTCAAAAAAGCATCAAGAAGCTGAAGCTGAACTCTTCTGGAAATAGACGAAACTCAAATGAAAAAGCAGCGCTGCTTTTGGTATGGGAGGGGCTCCGTCCTGCTGCAAGGTTTGGGGGTTCGGAGTCCGGCCAGCCCCAGACATGGAAGTCTGGGGTGGGAAGAGCCCACTGTTCAGATAACAGAAGGAAGCCTGTAAACCTGAGGTCCTCGCAGGTGGGAACAGGAGAGCCAGGCTCACCAGATGCTAGGAAATAATTAAGAAGATTCACTGTGGCTGATCCACTGCAACTGTCTTCCCATTTTGTGGAAGAGTGAACTCAGATGCAGAGAACTACCTTGCTCCAGACCACCCAGTTAATCAGCGGCCTGACCTTGCAGCCTCAGAGCGGGAATTCCAGACCCAGCCCTGCCACTGAGGAACGGTGGGTGGACAGCAAGCCATAATCCTTTCTAGGTCCATTTCCTCATCTCCAGATGAGGGTTGTTAGGAGGATAGATGAGATGGTCCTTCCAGAATGTTTGCCACTCAAAATTTTGCTATTATTCTTAGTCATAGGATTTAATAAAATACTGTATAAAGCTGCCCTGTCCGGTATGGTAACCACTAGCTATGGGTGGCTGTTGAGTACTTGAAATGTGGCTAATCCAAATTGAAATATATGATATATACTAAAACCCATATTAGATTTCAGAGACAGTGTACAAAAATGTAGTGTCTCATTAATAATTTTATACTGGTTGCATGTTGAAATGACAGTAGTTTGCATCTATCAGGTTAAATAAAATATTCTGTTCAAATTAATTTCATCTCAATTTAACTTAAAAAACAATCTGGCTCCTGGGGACACCTCGGTGGCTCATTCTATAACGTCTGCCTTTGGCTCAGGTCATGATCCCAGGATCTTGGGATCGAGCCCCATATCGAGCTCCTTTTTCGGTGGAGAGCCTTCTTCTTCTGCCAGCTGCTCCCTCTGCTTGCTCTGTCTCTCTCTCTGACAAATAAAATTTTTTAAAAAAATCTGACTACATATACAAAACTCGTATATGTTTTATACATCTATCAGATAGTGCTAATAAGGAACATACATTACACATAGTAGGTATATGATGATTTAATTAGAGTAATAACTAGTGTTCAGCTGGAGTACCACTGGGTCAAGAGTTACAGGACGTCTATCTTGGCATTTTACAAAATCTTCATTGAGCTCTTATTGCTCTATAGGGAAAACAGAGACAGAACTATTGTGTCTTACAGAGAAGGTAAAAAGTGCACACCATAACTAAGTGGCATTCAGTGATGAGGCTACAACAGCCCTAGAGACAAGCATCTAAGTTGCTAAAAGTCCTGCTCAGGGAATGGAACACAAGGGACCCTGCCCTGGGCAGCTACCATTCCCTTTGTTAGCTTCTGAGCTAACAAACTGGGTGTGGAGACTTCAATAAGAGGAAAGCATGTGACAACATGAAAATGCCAAGGAACCTAGAGGGGTTTCCTGCAGCCTAGTGTTTGCAACCTGAAACATGTAAGCTTCACTTGGGTGAAGTGGAGCTGATGTGCTGGGTTCGTTGTCCTTTGTAGAACCATCATAATCATACTGATTCTGAGCTCTCAAATATTTTTGGCTGGCTTTGAAAAACATAAGGGTAGAGAAGGCTAGATTGTAAGCTCCTTGAAGGCAGGGACCTTGTCTCACTTGTTCACCCGGGCAAGCCCTGTGTCCAACACATGATGAATGCAATTTTTGACGACTGAATGAATGGATGAGGTATGGTTAAAAAAAAAAAAAAAGGAAACTGAACACATCAACAAATAAAGGAGTACAATTTATTAAGTACCTATGGATTCTAGATACTTTCTCTCCTCTCATAATTATTTTATAGATTAGATTCCTCCACATTGCCATGAAACAATTTATTTCTTTAAAGTTCCATCTTCCCATCTCTAGAATGGACATGATAACCTTTGTATTTTCAACTACTTATCTCACAGGAGAATTGGTGAAGGTCAGATAACATAGACAAAAGTGATTTGGAAATTCTTAGAGGAGTCTTCCTGATAGAATCATATTTGTGTTGTCCAGTATGATTGCCACTAGCCACATGGGGCTATTAAACACTTGATATATAGCTAATGTGATTTTTAAAACTGGATTTTTTTCACTTTTATGTAGACTTGATCTTTCCAGAGCAGTTTTAGGTTCAGCAAAATTGAGCAGGAAGTACAGAGATTTCCCATATACTTCCTGCCCCTATACATTCACTGTCCCCCTCAATAGTGGTACATTTTTTACAACTCAAGAACTTACATTGACACACCCAAAGTCCGTAGTTTACGTTAAGCTTCACTCTTGGTGTTGTACATTCTTTGGGTTTTGAGAAATGTATGATGATATATACCTGCCATTATAATATTGAACAAAGGAGTTTCACTGCCCTGAAAATACTCTGTGTTCCTCTTTTTCATCCCTCTCTCTCCCTGACCCCTAGCAACCACTGATTTTTCTTTGTCTTAAAGATTTTATTTATTTGAGAGAGAGAGAGAACACGAGGGTCAGGCAGAGGGAGAGGGACACAGGGCTCAGTCCTGGGACTCCAGGATCATGACCTGAGCCAAAGGCAGACATTTAACTGATTGAGCCACCCAGGCACCCTATAACCACTTTTTTTTTTTAAACTGTCTCCATAGTTGAGCTTTTTCCAGAACATCACACAGAATATAGTCTTTTCAGGTGGCCTTCTTTCACTTAGTAATTAATATGCATGTAAATTTCTTCCAAGTCATTTCATAACTTAATAGCTGATTTCTTTTTGGCACAAAATAATATTCCATTGTCTGGATATACCACAGTTTATCTGTTCACCAACTGGAGGACATCTTGGTTGTTTTCAAGTTTTGGCAATTTGAATAAAGCTGCTATAAAAACACCCATTGCAGGTTTTTATGTGGACACGAGCTTCCAATTCCTTTGGGTAAATACCAAGGAGCCTGATTGCTAGATTATAAAGTAAGAGTAGGTTGAATTCCTTTAAGAGATTAACAAACGCCCTCCCAAAGAGGCTGCACCATTTTGCATTCCCACCAGCAGTGAATGAGGGTTCCCATTGCTCCACATCCTCACCAGCATTTGGTAATGTTGGTGTTTTGAATTTTGGCCATTCCAACAGGCATATAGTAGTATCTCGTTGTTTTAACATGCATTTTCCTAATGACATATGATATGGAGCTCTTTTACATATGCTTATTTTCCACCTGTATATCTTCTTTGGTGAGGTGTCTGTTCAGGTCTTTTGCCCATTTTTAAATTGGGTTTTTTGTTTTCTGATTGTTGAATTTGAATTGTTATTTTTATATTTTGGATAACAGTTCTTTATCACATATGTCTTTTGTCAATATTTTCTTCCATTCTGTGGCTTATCTTCTCATTTTCTTGATGCTATCTTTTGTTGAGCAGAAATGTTTCATTTTAATCATGTCCAGCTTATCAGTTATTTTTTTCATGGTTCATGCCTGTGATGTATCTAAAAAGTCATCGCCATGTTGAAAGCCATCTAGATTTTCTCTTGTTTCCTTTTAGGAGTGTGATAATTTTATGTTATACATTTAAGCATATGATCCATTTTGAGTTAATTTTTGTGAAAGGTTGTATGGTCTATGTCTAGGTTCATTTTTTTCCATGTAAATGTCCAGTTGTTCCAGCACCATTTATTGAAAAGACCATCTTTTCCTTATTGTATTGCCTTTGCTCCTTTGTTAACAATCAGTTGACTATATTTATGTGGGTCTATTTCTGGGCTCTCTGTTTTGTTCCACTGATCTATTTGTCTATTCTTTTGCCAATACCACACTGTCCTGATTACTATAGTTTGGAACTGGATTTTTAATTTTACTTAAGATCAATTAACTTAAATAGCTACATGTAGCTAACAGTTATCTTATTGATGGTATCGGCTTTTCATTTCGAGTTTTAATCTTTTGAACTTCCAAAACATCCCCACATGGATATTCACTCATAGATTGGATTTGATTCTATAAATATTTATTTTGCACCTGCTAGGAAAATGCTGTAAGAGATTCTAAGATGAATCAGATGGATTGTACATCCTCTATGAGGAGCTAAGACAAGTCCTTCAGTATCTATACTTTAGATATTAAGTGTTGAATGCCTTAGGACACATTAAGATAAAGTCCTAGAACTTCAGAAGAAAGAGTCAGTGTTGGAGAAATCAAGGAAAGCTTTTTGAAAAGAAGGTATTTCATGGGTTGTTTCAGTACTAAAGATACACATTTGGGAAGTGGTTATGGGTTATGGTTATGGTTAAGATGAGCTTTCTCCAAAGATGGATGAGGTCCCTGACACCATCTATATTCTCCAGGTGAACATATTCTTACTGTTGTATACAGACATTTTTCCACTGAGGAAGAACATAAGAATCCTCCCTATGCAAGGCAATGTCCCAGATGGAAGACATCTCACACATACATACTTTTCATTCTAGTCAGTGGTTGTCAAAGTGTGGCCCCCAGATCATTAGCAGTAGCATCACCTGGAGAACTTGTTAGAAATACCAATCTCTGGTCTCACATGCAGTGAGAATCTCTGGGGGTGCAGTCCAGCAATTTGTGTTATAACAAGCCTTCCTTGTGATTCTGATGTACCCTCAATTTGAGGACCACTGTCCTAATTTCAAGCCCACCTGATTTATAAATGCACAGAGATAAACAAGTATGAATCCTAAAGGAGGGCTCTTATGAGAGAAGAGACCCGTGCCCCTGTGTGCCTAACTTGGCCTATTAACTAAAGCACAACCACAAGTTTCCCAGCCCCAAGTAAGGAAACTTACCACAACTAAGCTATGCCTGTCTCATTATTTGGGTGGTAGTTACATAGAGAGTGTTTTTCTGTTCTTCCCCAAAAAACTTGGATAGAGCTAAAATTTAAAAATTAAAAATAAGAAAAAAGAAAAAGTAAAATAAAAAAAATGCTGTTGAACTAGCCTGGGGCACTGATGATTCAGAATGCCAGTTTCTGCCCTGGTGAAGATAGATATTTAGATGGAAGGCCTGTGTGAAATTGAGTAAGAAGTCAGCAGGAAATATTTTCTGCTTAACAGATCAGAAGGGTGACAAAGACAGTAGCACTGTTCCAAAAAGCTACATCATAGTAGATATTATGGGTCAAACTTTCCTTTAGAAATAGTTCTGAATTGTCCCTCTCTCTCATGCCAGAAGAAAAGTAGTTGGCCCCAAAATGTAGTTGGCCTTCTCACTAATTTTTTTTTCTATTTTAGGTATTTTAGTTACCTATTATACAAAACTGCTGCATAACAAACCATCCCAAAATTCAGTGGTGTACAGCAACAAACATTTATTTCCAATTTTTATGTCTGTAAGCAAACTAGGGTTCAGCTGGCCTTGGCTCCAGGTGGCTGACTGGATTTGGGTTGGCTCTTTGCATCTCCCATTCTTCTTGGGACAGTAGTTGACAGAGGCCTGCTCTGTTCATGGCCAAAGGCAGGTAGGTACACAAGAGAGCAAGCCCCTGAACCAAGTACATTTCAAGCCTTTGTGCATTCACATGTGCTAACCTCCCATTGGCCAAAACAAGTCACATGACCACATCCAAAGTCAAGGCATGGGGAAGTACCCTTGCCTGTGGAGAGAATAGCTCAAGGATGTGAATGTGTAGCACTAATAAAACAGAGTGAATAATTGAGGCCAATAATACAGTAATCAGGGATGGCTTATCATAGATCAGAGGTTCTCAAGCCTGGCTGCACATTGTAATCACACCATACAGATGCCTGAGTCCCACCTCTAGAGATTCTGGTTTAATTGGTTTGCGGTAGAGCCCAGGCTGGGAGTAGTAAAGGCTCTCCAGGTGATTATAATGAGCCTCCAAGTCTGAGAACTACTGGTGTTAAACCAAATGCTATTGATTAAATAAAAAAAAATTTGACCACTTCTTTGGGGAGGTCCTTTTCCTATTCATTTTGGGAACTCCCTATCTTTTAAGACCTTTTAGAGTTAAAGCACATTATTATGTCAGATGCAATTTCTGTTCCCTCCAGTGAGCAGCCTCAGGTCAAATTCATAAAAAGGTATCATCAGAGATTTTTGTAGTGTTGAAAACTAATGAATTACTGGCAATTCTGTTTGTTACTTATCTATCATTAAAGTGAAAACACTGGTGTATGTGCTAATTGCAAAACGTCCACATTTCTGGAGAACCTGTGTATAGCAGTATAGAATTCTGCTGTGTTATTAGAAGTTAGGATCTACTGTCTCAACACCTAAGACACTTGCAAAGGTAATGCAAACATTTATTTTGCTTTTCATTTATTTTCATATTTTCTGTATGTATGTACATTGAGAGAGAGTTCCTATTTTTGTGTGTGTGCCTTCTGGCACTCGAAGTTCTGTAAATACATAGGAGTTATAAAGGACCTTATAACTGTCCTCGTAAAGATTTGTTCTAGGGGATTTGTTTTCTGTCATACATTCGAGGAAAAGGATATCTGAGGCTAATTAAAGTCAGCAGACCTCGTCTTTTGTACACTATGTTTCTTCCCAGCATAGTGTCTTCCACTTAAGGGTCTCGGATTTTTAAAAAGATTTATTTATTTATTTATTTATTTATTTGAGAGAGTGTGCATGCACACCTGGGGGGTGCGGGGGACAGAAGGCGAGGCAGTGAGAATCTTTAGCAGACTCCCCTCTGGGCGCAGAGCTTAAAGCAGGGCTTGATCTCACTGCTCTGAGCCCTGAGATTACAAGCTGAGCCGAAATCAAGAGTCGATTGCTCAACTGACTGCACCACCCTGGCACCCCCATCTCAACATATTTTTAATTTTAAAACTCTCATTTCATTTATTGCATCGCTAATTTTATTTCACAGTATTCAGTACAGGATCTTTCTGAATCTCTTTATGACATTGTGAAAACAAAACTATTGCATTACAAACCCCTCTCTGATTTTTTTTTCCTTATAAGGAAAATACTATTTTAAGGACCAACCTATGTTTTAGAAAAATCCTTCATTTCTTTTAGGGATCTTCCAGATATAGTGATTAAGTAAAACATCCTCTCATAATTTTTCAATAAGTTGTCTGGCTCAGAGAGAGCTCACTTGTTGGAAGAAAAACAAAGATAAATCTTCAGTTTGCATATTATATCCTCCCCCCTTGATTGCTGGTTGTCAGGATGCTTGAGATTTTGAATAACCAATCAAATTATTAATTTTGGGGTGAAGTTCGATAATACTGTAAATGCAGATTTTAGGGGCAGCACTGTGTAGAAGGACAAAAATGTCAGTGTGGGAAAAGGAAAAAAAGATACATTCCCCCTGCAGATGAGTCACTGGGAACATATTGGATACATTTATCAGAGTAGGAAGCACCATTGAGTCAATAACATTTCAGTTTGACACTTACTTCACATCCAAAAGTTAGATCTACAAATATTTTCTTCCCAGGGACATGTTGTCATAATAAAGAAAATAAAGCCTTGGGTCTACACAGCTGTTACTCTTAACATTTATTCCATGATTATACGACCAAAAAGGAAGCATCATCATGCAGGAACCACTGTACTGTCTCGTTGCAAGGGTGGAAGGCAGAAGTCAGAACAGCTGCCAAAAAGCTGTGTGACTTTGGAGAGGTTGCTTATCCTCTCTGGGTTTCAGTTTTCTCGTCTGATAACTATATCACTTCCAAGGTTCCTCTGCAATTCCATTAAAGTGCCTAAAGGATACTTGGCACAATGGGGCACCTGGGTGGCTCAGTTCTCGGAGTGTTTGACTCTTGATCTAGGCTCACATTTTGATCTCAGGATTGTGGGTTTGAGTCCCGCATTGGGTGCCACGCTGGGCATGGAGACTACTTAAAAGAAAAAAAAAAGGCTAGTTGGCACTACAAAGGACATGGTGTTAGAGGGAACTGTTATTAGACATGGATAAAAAGCAGATGTCCAATATGGAAGATGTATGGTGGCATGTTCTGTTGCTGAAGAAATTCATTAAGCAGTGGAATAACACTGTGGAGAACAAGAAGGGCCTTAACGGTCGTGAGGAAACTAGAGACGCCAGTGAAGACTTGGCCAGAGTCACTCAGAGAGTTGGCGGTGGAATGAAAGAAGGACCCGGGACTCCCAACTCCCCATTTAGTGCCCTTCCTCTGCCCCAGGCTGCTTTATTGGACCAAGTTTAGCAGCCCGGAACTTCACTGGCAGCTCTCCTCATTTGGCTGACAGAAAGGTCACTTTAAAGCGCTATTTGTTTTAGTGTAAGCAAAAGGATCTTTGGGGACAAATCTAGCCTTTAGGTTGGGGGACAACATGATCCCAATGAATGTGGCCTCGAGTGTGGTCAAATTTTTACATTCTTTGTCAGCCATGCCTTAACCACATGATTCTGCAAGGTCAGCAATCAGCCTCAGTCTTAACTGAATGATCAGGCTGGATTTAACTTAATTTGGACGTGGCCCATTACGGTAAATAGTGCCACGATTCAATTTTGGGAGTGTCCTGTAGGAGATACAGTTAAGATTTCGAAACTTTGCATGCTTACTGGTCTATGGCTTTTGGGGAAAAATCAACATGTCTCGAACTATGTGAGGAGTGTTACTTTATCACAGGACTAGGAACTGGATAATGGGGTCTCTGCTTTCCAAAGAAGCACAGCCCAGGTTAGTAAGGGGTTTGACCAAAGCTCCATAGTTACCCTTCAGCAAATATAAGCTCTCAACCTTGGTCTAATTCCAGTGCCCATGTTCTATGACTTTCTTTCTATTCACTTTCTAATGCAAGCAATAATAAAATAGAAAACAAAAATGAAACTTAAATGTCAGGCTAGGGAAATGAGAAAGAAAAGGGGGGTAAGGGATGGGTTAGTAGAAATAAACAAGAACTGAGAAATTTGGATTCATATCCCAGGTCTTTCCTTTAGGTCATCATCCCATTCTCCTCATCAGCATATATTAGATATTATTATACGACTAAGAGCTACCGACCATGTGCTCTTCAAGTGCTTTAAACATACTTCCTGCACAGTACACTATTTCCTACAACAATGCAATGAGCAGCTACAACCCATGTTCTGGTTGAGGAAACTGAAGCATGGAGAGAGGATGGGTAACATGGCCAAGATCGTGCAACTTATGATGATGGCAGAGCTGATACGGGGACAACCCTTCCCCACCCACCCACCGCAGTTTCCAAATCTACCCTTCACTGCCCAGTTCACCTGCTAGAACTGTTCAGAGTCCTTGGACAGCCACTTTCCCCTCTCTGGACATCAGCTTCTGCATTAATCAAACAAGGAGGGTAGACCAGATGATTCACAGGGTCCTTTCCAAATCTAACATTTGCTGATTCTGTTTAAGAAAGGAAGACTGAAGAAAATGCATACTTAGAAAGAAGCTAGAATAAGAAGGGAAAGGAGAGGAAGAGGAGTTCTTCAGTTTCATTATTTCTGAAATAATAGTCTCAGTAACCACAAAGTACCTTTCTATCCTTGTAGGCAGTGATTCTACGGAAAGTTTAAGCCTCTCTCCTCTCCAGCATATCTTCGCCTGAACTCTAACATTTTACAGTCTGATTTAAGGCATGTAAGACTACCATGAAACTGACTTTTATAGAGCAGAAGTATATTGAATGTATACATGCCATCAACCCCTCAGTAGGCAGTCATTCATTTCTTCACACAATTAAGGGACCATTCCCTCTAACAATAAAAATTTTATATATATACATATATAATACATGTGTGCGTGTGTGCGTGTGTGTGTGTGTGTGTATAAAATAAAAGTAAAACTAGTATTCGTTACCACTTACTGTCGGCCAGGCATGTTTCTAGGTACTAAGGATAAAGATGTGATAGCTTAGAGTTTCAGTTCAAGAAAAGAGCAGAAGGAATAGGTGGTGGAAAGGGTGTGGGGTGCAATGAGATATGCATTGTATTAGTTTGTCCCATCCATCAGAAGCATCATCTGTCAACAAGTCAAATTATGGAAAGAATGGGAGCTAAGAAGCTCAGAACATGAGTTCAGATGGCTAACTCTGTTATCTTTTGCCAATCTTTCTCCATGGACTTACCAAGTTATGTTTCATTTCAAGGAACAGAAAACTGAACTCAAAATGGCTTAAACAAGAAGAATTTGTTATAATACAGGAGGTCCTATGATAGGATGGTATTGGGGTATTGCAGTTGCCTGATCCCACCCCTCAATGATATCAACAAGGGCCTTTCCATCTTCCTACTCTGCATTTTCTGAATGTCAGCCTGAGCCTTGTGCTTCCTTCTTCTTGGTGATAAGATGGCTGCTGCTGCTCTTGGTATCACATCCAGCAGGAGAAGAAGGCCATCTTGTCTGTGTGCTGTTTTGTTTTCAAGAGAAAAATTCCCTAGAAATTCCTCAACAGAGTTTCTTCATCTCTGTTGGTCAGACTTGGTTACAAATCCACTCCTAAACCAACCACTTAAAAAGGGATTGGGATTATCAGAATTGGTTTAGGCTAAGTGAAATTTATTCTAAATTGTTGGATGGTCACCTTCCCTGAGGGGATAAATACACAAGCACAAATGCACTTTGGTTAGTGAACGAGCTAATTGTTTGTGCTACAGTATCTTCCATTCCTTGGTTGAAAGTGGGGAAATAACCATTCCTCCTTTGCAGGGCTGCTGTAAGAATTAAAAACATACAGCAACATTTTGTACACTTTAAGCCCCTACTGCCAATATAAGATACAAGTATTCCTCTACTATAAAGCAGAGGCTCTCAAACTGAGTGAGGGTCAGAATCCCTGGGAGGGCTTATTAAAACAGATTGCTGGGCTCCAGAGTTTCTGATTCAGGAAGTCAGGGCAGAATGTGAGAATTTGTCCAACAAATTCCCAGCTGCTGCTGGTAATCAGGAACCACATTTTGAGGATCACTGCTCTAGACTGTGAATGTCTTGAGGATAAGAACCAGGCCTTACTTACATTTATATCTCTAGCTCCTCAGTGCCTGGCATATACAGTAGAACGTAAAGAAGAATAAAAGTTAGTATTTGTTCTGTGCTCGGCACTTTATTAAACCTTTTACATATATTGTTTCATTTAATTCTTACTGTAACACTATGAGGGAGGTGCTTTTACTACATCTATTATACAGGTGGATAAAGTGAGGCATCGAAGCAGAAGGCCAATAAATAGTGGAGCCAAGATTTAACTCAGATCCATCTAAACCAAGTACTGGTGTGATTCACTAAAAGTTGATCCTGAATACAATAAGTGGTTGCTAATTGTTTTTTGAATGAATGAATACATTTAATACCCCAAAAGAAGGAAAAGTAAGTTGGATGTCGATGAGGTGAGAGAGATGAGGCAGGACAAAGGCATGGGGATGTGGTCTAGGAAAAGCCCTTGACAGTGAACATCCTGGGCAACACAGCAGGTTCCTGAGGGAGGGACCATCCCCAAGGGAGCTGGCTCTGACCAAGGGGAAATGGCCTGTGCTCAGGAGCTGGGCTCCCTTCCCTCTCTAATTTACCGTGGCTTATCTTCCACTGACACAGCAGCCCAGCTGACAGCATGACGGGAACAGAGGGGCAAATAGGGGGTCTCACTCTCTCCATTTCCACCCTTGGCTGTCCATGCATCACAGGGAGAATCCTGAGAGAGCATCCCTGGATGCAAAGGAAGTCCTTTTGCAGATGTGCACTCACTCTCTAAGTCACCAGGGTACCATTTGGTAAATTGCTGCTGCGAAGCACTGAATGGTACCCTGGTGGCCTCCCAGACTGATTGTATCCCTAAAAGTGTTTAATTTATCTCTGGGGGGAATTTACACCCTGGGAAAATCTGGTTAAGTGTATAAATGAATCTTCTAACCAGCCAAGATTGAAGATATAAAATCATAAAGCCAGAAGGCACTCCCTGAAAGCAACAGGTTCACCCCCCACCCTCCTGGCACACTCTCACTATACAGTCTCAGGCAAGTGTGACAGCTCTGCTGATTTCAATAGAGCACCAGGAAGGAGATTCCAGAATGTCATCCCACCCTTTGACCTTCAGAATATTTTTGCTCATCTAATTAACTCCCTCTGATGTTCCTTTGGGCTCATTTCCACCTTCTCTGTCCCCCAGTGTGGAAGGAGGACAATCAGTAGCATTGTCCCAATCAGAACTTTCTTAAGTGTGGTGATAGCTATTAAGCTTCTAGTGGGACTAACGCTTTTGAGGTTAAGCCTCAGTGTAATGACTCTCCTTATTCCTCAAGATTAAAAAAAGGAGGGGGGTGTGGAGGATCACGAACCTGTCAGGAGTGTCTCAAGCAGGACAGACTCTTACACTGTAGTAACAATCAATCGCCCTGTCTTGGTAGCTTAGAACGACTAAGCTTTGTGCCCTACTTACCCTACTATTCATTATAGGTCAGAGGTCGGGGCTCTGCTCTTCAGAGTCATATGTATATTATGAACCCTGCTTGTCCCTGGACCAGTGGGAAATCAGGTGTGGGCCCTTAAGGCTTCTACCTAGAGATACCACTTGTCACTCTGCCCACACTGCATGGGCCAAAGTTAAGTCACACAGTCTTACTGACACAAGGGGGCAGAGAAGGGAAATCCTAACATGTTCCCAGAAGGGAACATGGTAAATTCTTGGTAATCAGCACTAAGGATGATCAGACCATAAAGAATGTTCCTGGGTGGAAACTTCTTTGAAAGATATTTTTCATTACACATTTGGAAGTATCTGGAAAAAAAAGTTCAGCCAGGTTGTGGGTGTGTGTATGCAACAGAAAGATGAATCTACAGTTCTCAATTTGATAGTATGTGTGTTTTGTTGGAACTATGTCATCCCCAAAATGAATATTCCCATCTCATGTAGTGGTAACACATTTAAGGGCCAACAAAGGGGGCAGGAGATTAAAATCAGATGAGCCACTGCTTGTCATCCTGTGTTACCTGCTGAGAGTATAAAAAGAGTAAGAAACTCTCTGGTATTGGAGAATTGAGAGTCCCAGAAGGACACTGTCAAACTAAAAAATAAAGGTATTGTAATGCATCATATCATAACGGTTAAGTGCTGGGGCCTTGGCACCAAAAAAACCTGGATTTGCACCCCTGGCTCTATTTACTCAAGACTCCTCTTCGCAGACTGCCCCTAATCATAGTGGCCTCCCTGGGAAGGCTTGTGGGCATTGACGTAGGTGATTCATGTAAAACTTTTATGGCACATAGTAAATGCAATGCTCACAATCAACATTTTATTGAAATAAAGATACAGGAGGTTGCAGGAACACGGAGGGGGCCTCAATCCAGGGTAATAGAGATCATTTCCTGAGAAAGTGGCACCTGCACTGCACTTGAAAGATGAACAGCAATTCATTAAGGAAACAAGAAGGTTAAAGACCCTCTAGGCGGTAAAGGCAATATATCCACAGTCTGGGGCCTGAATCACAGCCAGGGCAGAGCTGGGTCCTAATCTCTGCTTTGCCATGTGTTTGCTGTTTGGCCTTGGTGGAGTAGCTTCACCTCTCTGGGCCCTGGTCTCCCGACACCTTCCTCACTGGGTTGTCCTGGGTATTACATTCCAAGTCAGGACACAATAAATTGTAGATGAAATAAAGGAAAGGCTTAGAGCAGGTGCAAGGAATGGGAGTGTGAGAGGCCTTACTGATGGCTCAGTTTCACAATAGAAAGCACGAGATGCTTGCTGCCATTACTCCATGAACAGCAGGTGGAAGAGAAAAGTGCTGGCCCAGGTTGGGGACAAGGGCAAGAACAGAGCTATGTGTTTTTTAGTGATATGTGGTAAGCTGCCTGGTAGCAAAGGAAGGTAATGGACATATAGTTCCCACTAAACTTAAGAGGCGTCAGTTTGTGCCAGACAAAAATTAAATAATTAGCAAGGAATGTTCCGTTCCAACATTCTCAGCCAAATGCCTATTTCTCCATAAAGATGGGCCCCCAGGGAATGGAGAAGGAGGTAACTGCAATTAAATAGGAGCATAAACCTCATAGAGAGCTGTCACCTTGGGGCCAGAGTGTGGCTGGGATCTCTTCTAGAAAACTCACCAACTCCCGCTCACGGTGTGCTCTGAGGGAGCGTGCATCAAAATGGTAGCTAGCACTTCCAGATTTGCATATTCTTTACAAAGTTAAGTCAGGTAAAAGAGTTCCATTGAAAGGGTTGTCTATGAAAGATGATTGCTATGTAAAACATACTTGAGAGGGGATGATGTTTTCTTTAAGGTTTGAAGTCACAGGCCCAAATACAAAGGATGAGATGTGGAATGAATAGGTATCAGCCTACCTGAAATTCTCAGAATCACTACTGTCTTGCCTATAAATGGAAAGATATGCCTCACAAACATTTATTGAACATGTACCACATTCTTGGTCCAGTGTCAAGTCCTGTGAATGTAATGCTGAATAAAACATAAGCCCTCCCTGTGTTTCTGTAGCATTCAAATTCAGCAACATGTAAGTCCACAACTGAAATGCCAGCTCCACAGAATCAGGGACCCTGTCGACGTCTGTCTCACTGCACTGGCCTCTGTAACATAATGCCATAATGGTCCACTAGGGCTGCTTTAGCTCTGACCGCCATGTCCACAGCTGATAAAGATGTAAGGGCAAGATAGACCATGCCTCCTACCTTTGAGGATAAAGGGGGCACAAAACCCAGATACGTCCCAGTTTCAAGGAAGCTTGTAATTATTCTTTATTCTGGTTGATCTTGTACCCAGCTAAGTGAGGGTTCCGTTACTAAGGAGGAAGGCAAAAATTGATATTGAGGGACAATTGACAGCTTTTGCCACAGGGGTAAGGAGCTTGCTTGCTTGCTTTTCTCTATTGCCTTATTTATAACCAAATCATTAAAGTAGCACCGTTCTCTTCCAAGAGGAAGGAAATGACCTGGGCGCAAGTGTGTGATAGGAAAAGTTGTCTTGATTTTCTTCCTATCTTTCAGATTACCAACAGCTGAAACTCTTGTATGAAAACCAGAATGGGAAAATATAAACATATCAGAGAACTTTTAAGGATGTCCCTCCAGGAAATCATTGTTCAAGCTCTTGAGGAAAAATAAACTCAGAGGCTGACTTCAATGCTGTCTATAAAAAGGAATTCCACAAAGATTAAAAATTCAAACATAAAACCAGAAAGTATAATTAATTTAAGATGTTACATACTTAATTTAGTGGGGAGGGCCATAAACAGAACACACACACACAAACACACACACCATAATGGCACATAGATGGCATATTAGGAAACATATTTTTTAAATAAGTGTAATAAAAAGGTAATCATATCCTTAATGTTAAAAAAAAAAAAAAGATGAACACTCCAGATTGAAAGTGACAAAGGCAATTCACAAAGCCATTGCATTTAACTTACATGAATTCAAACATAATTCAGACAAAAATAAATAAACAAATATAAAGGGAATGAAAAAACACAATGAAAACTGTTGGGGTCATTTTGTCCACTACCCACTCAGTGAGCCTGAACCTGAGACTGTACTTACTGTACACAGACCTATCTTTCTGCATTTCGTGGACAATGTAAGGGATCTGCCAGAGTCATTTGGACTCTGATTTTTTCCTCTAAGTGCTATCTTTAGAATCTAAACATCATATGCAATGCAACTTCTCTTTACCCAGAACTGATGAGGAGTTGGGGAGACAGACTTTCTCCCACACAGCTGGTGGGAAATAGAAGTTGATAAGAGCTTTCTTGATGGTAATTTGGCAACGCATGAGGCTTGACAGCCCAGGAGGTGTTGGAGAACTGTAGCTTGTTCAACAAGCAAGGGGACAGATTGTTGGCAAAGTTGGGTAACAAATTAGTGAAGCATTTCAGGAAGATGGGTTTGCTAGTTGGCCATATTTAAACATCCTGGTTATGTGTCTCAACAGAGATAGAGGATTATAAGCCAGTTTCCCTAGTTGGTCTCGGGCATATTGGTAGTCTCTGGTAATCTATCAAATGTTCTCTTAAGTCTTTTCATGGTTTAAGAGGAGAACATTGAAAAACAATCCTGTTTCCATAAGTTTGAAATTAAGCTTAATTATAATTTTCTAGAAATCCAGTTATAGTCTTAATAATCTTTATATTCTTAAATGCTGGCTGTGCACTACTAGAATTGTATTAGTTATTCCATCTTGGCTAGTTTCAGATAACCAGGGTAGTTAATGTCAGTTAAAACATTTTTTTTATGTCTCTTGTATGTTATTTTTGTTTGAGAAATCTGCATTTGTTGTGACTCTATTGTTGGATGATATTCTCAATAAACCAAAAGGGTCACTAAATCAGAGGCCATTGATTGAAGTATATGGGTGGCAATAAAATAACGTAATTCAAAATAATGTCTAAAAGATGAAGAGTGAGCAGGCTCAATGCAAACACAAACCGTGAGTGTCTGTGCACTGGGACACATGTAGGTACAAGTGCAATGACTTTTCACGGTCAAAAAAGATAACAGAAGGAATTATGATAAATCTGAAAATTAAATTTTGTTGAGCCAGCCAGTCATTTACTCTCAATTCTAAGTGTTTGTCTGATAAGAAACTGTCAATTAGTGGTATGAAACCACCACACTAAGAAAAAAAAAACCAACTCTCTAAATCCAGTGACTTCTCTAGTCAATACATTTAGATTCTCTGTAATAAACGCAAAATAATGCTTTCTGGCACAAAATTGATAACATTGTTGCCAAAGGCAAAGAAGAGACCCAAACTATAGAAACATCCTTCATGTCACATTCCTTACAACACACACACACACACACACACACACACAGTGTCACTCCTGGAAATTTATAAATGATCCCTAGTACAAAAAATACTACACTTAGAAGGAAGAACAGCTATTGGAAAAATTCCTTTATCAAATGATACAGATGGACGTAGTGTAACAACCATAGTATATACAGTGTGAAAGAGCAATCACTCCCGCATTCAGGTTCACAAGTGGTTCGCAATTGGAAAAAACTGTGATACACAGTGCACAAATCAGGGTCCGCCAAGATGATGGTATATGTAGGAGGGACAAGTGCTTGATGAGCTTTTGTTTTTTGATCACATAAAATGCACATACAGGAATTTAGATCATGGCATTTTGAACTATCATAAAAATGGAAAAGTTGCATTATGATAAATATGGTGGAGGACCAGACATGGATGCAACCAAAAAAGGCACTACTACCTACACGCAAAGAATGTTTCCTCTGAACATCCACCCACAGACTAATTTATTTAAAAAAGGCAATTAGGAGCAAACATTCTTCCTTCTGACCTTGATTCATTCCTGAAGAAAATACTGGCTTCTGTGAATACACGCAAATCAGAGCCACCAATGTCTACTCTGCTACTCCAGTCTTCCAATCTGTTACACGAAGAAACGAGCAGCAGGTAAAAGAATGTTCTATGCTGACATATGCTTGATGTGAAAGGAAAAGGTATGAACCCAAGTTTTTAAGGAAAGGGGCATAGCTTACACTTACCCAAAGCACTCTTGAAAAAGAAGAGTAAAGTCAGAAGGCTTACTGTGACTTCAAAGCTTACAATAAAGTTCCAATAATCAAGACAGCCTGGTGCTGGTAAAAGGAACATGTAGATCAATGGGGTAGACTAGAAAGCCCAGAAATAGACTCACACTTATGCCATCAACTGATGTTTTAAAAAAACGTTTTACGTTGAGATAAAATTCACATACCATAAAATTCATTATTTTAAAGTGTACAGTTTTAACACATACGATTTTTTTCAGTATATTTGCAATGTTGTGCAACTATCCCCATTACCTAATTCCAGAAGATTTTCATCATTCCAAAACAAAATCTATACCTACTTGTTCCCTTCTCTTTCACCCCCTAGTAACCACTAATCTAGTCTCTGTCTCCAAGGATTTGACTACCCTGTACATTTCATATAAATGGAATCATATAATACATAGAATTTAGTGTCTGGCTTCTTTCAATTAGTGGAATATCCTCAAAGTTCATTCATGTTTTAGCATGTATTAGTGCTTATGCATTCCTTTTTTATGGTTGATAATATTCCACTACTTGGACATACCACATTTGTTAATCTGGTCATCCAGTGATAGACATATGAGTTTTTCCACTGTTTGGCTATTATCAATAATGGTGCTATGAACATTTGTTTTTATATGAACATATGTTTTCAATTTCTTGGGTATATACCTAAGGAGAGAAATTCCTGGATCATATGGGAACTCTAAGTTTAACTTTCTGAGGAACTGCCAAACTGTTTTCCATTTTACATTTCCAACTATACCATTTTACATTTCCAGCAGCAATGTATGAGAGCTCCAACTTCTCCAAATCCATGCTGATACTTCTTATTTTCCATTAAAAAATTATTATGATTACAGCCACCCTAGTGGGCATAAAGTGGTATGTCATTATAGCTTTGATATTCATTTTCCTAATGGCTAATGACATTGAGCATATTTTCATGTGACTGTTGGCTATTTGTGTATCTCCCATGAAGAAATGTCTATTCAAATTCTTTGATCATTTTTAATAGGGTTATATGTCTTTTTATGGTTGGTTATTAGGACTCTTTAAATGTTATGGGTATTAGACCCTTATCAGATATACAATTTACAAATACTTCTGTTTTGTAGGTATCTTTTCATTTTTGGGATAGTGTCCTTTAATGCACAAAAGTTTAAAATTTTGATGAAGTCTAATTTCTATTTTTTCTTTGGTTGTCTATACTGTTAGTATCATACCTAAGAAACTATTACCTGATCCGAGGTCACAAAGACTTTCATCTATATTTCCTTTTAAGAGTTGTATTGCTTTTAGCTCTTTAAGTCTTTGATTTTTTTGAATTAATTTTCACATATGGTGGGGGGTCGAGATCCAAAGTCATCCATTGCATGTGGATGTCCAATAGTCTGGACACCATTTGTTTAAAAGACTGAATGATCTTGGCACCCTTGTCAAATATCAATTGGCCATAGATATCTGAGTTTATTTTTTGACTCTCACTTGTACTCCATTGATCTCTTTATCTATCCTTCTGCCAGTAATGCACTGTCTTCTAGTAAATTTTGAAATCAGAAAATGTGAGTCCTCCAATGAGTCCTCTAATCTTTTTCAAGATTTTGGTCATTTGGGGTTCCTTGCACTTCTATATGAATTTTAAAATCAGCTTTTCCATTTGTGTAAAAAATGCAGTTGGAATTTTGATAGGGATTGCATTGAATTTTTAGATCAAGTTGGGGAGTATTCCCATGTTAACAATATTAAGTCTTCCAATTCATTAATATAGGATATAATTCCATTATTGCACTTCCTTCAGCAGCGTTTTGTAGTTTTCAGTGTACGTTCTTGGTTAGACTTGTAGTTCCTTGGTTAAACTTATCTTAAGTATTTTATTCTTTTTGATGGCATTGTAAATTGAATTGTTTTTGTGACTTCATTTTTTTTAATTGTTTACTCCAAGTATATAGAACAACAACTGATATTTTATATGGATCTGGTAGCCTGCAACTTTGCTGAATTTACTCATTCATGTTAATATATTTTTTATGAATTCTTTGGAGTTTTCTATATATAAGATCTTGCCATCTGCAAATAAAGATCATTTTACTTCTTCCTTTCTTTCCTTTTTTTTTTTTTTTCAGATTTTATTTATTTATTTGAGAGAGAGAGAGCATGAGAGGGGAGAGGGTCAGAGGGAGAAGCAGACTTTCCGCAGAGCTGGAGCCCAATGTGGGACTCGATCCCGGGACTCCAGGAACATGACCCAAGCCAAAGGCAGTGGCCTAACCCACCAAGCCACCCAGGTGCCCATACTTCTTCCTTTCTTAATAAAATGCCTTTTATTTCTTTTTCTTGACTAATTGCTTTGGCTTGAACTTCCAGTATAATTTCAGATATAAGTGTCAAGAGTTGACATCCTTTCATTATTTATATTAGGAGGAAAGTGTTAAGCTTTTCAACATTAAGTATGATGTTAGCTGTTGGTTTTTCACAGATAGCTTTTGTCAGGTTGAGGAAGTTCCTTTCTATTACCATTTTGTTCGGTGTTTTTGTCATGAAAGGGCATTGGATTTTCTCAAGTGCTTTTTCCTGCATCTATTGAGATGATCATTCTTTTTTCTTTATTCTATTTACATGATGCATTACACTGATTTTTGTATATTGAATCAACTTTGCATTCTTGGGATAAGTCCCATATGGTCGTGGTATATAATCCTTTTAATATGCTGCTGGATTCAGTTTCCTAGTATTTTTATTGAAGATTAACATTTATATTCACAAAGTTCTTTACTTTTCTTCTAAAACGACATGTTTGTTTGGTGTTAGGATGGTATTGGCCTCACAGAATGTTAGGAAGTATTCCTTCCTCTTCTATTTTTTAGAATAGTTTGAGAAGAATTAGTATTAGTTCATCTTTAGATATTTGGTTGAATTTAAATTCATCAATGAAATCATTTGGTCAAAGGTTTTTCTTTGTTGGAATTTTTTTTATTACTAAGCTAATATCTGTACTTGTTATTGGTCTAATCGAGTTTTCTTTTTTCTTTCTTTCTTTCTTTTTTTTTTTTTTTTGAGTTAGCTTTGGTAGTTTGTATGTTTCTAGGAACTTGTCCATTTCATCTAGGTTATCTAGTGTGTTGACATACAGTTTTCATAATAATTTTTTAATTCCTTTTACTTCTGTAAATTCAGTTTTGAGATCCCTCTTTTGGTCTTGATTTTAGTAATTTCTTTCTGTCTTGTGAAGTCTAGCTAAGGGTTTCCCAATTTTGTTGATATTTTTCAAAGGGCCCACTTTTGGCTTTGTTGATTTTCTGAACATGTTTTCTATTTTCAATTTTTTTTATCTCTAATCTTCTTTTTAAATTTTATTTTATTTTTTTCAGTGTTCCAAAATTCATTGTTTATGCACCATATCCAGTGCTCCACACAATACATGCCCTCCATAATACCCACTACCAGGCTCACTTTTTTCTTACTCAGGGTTTAGAATGGAAAGTTAAAATATGGATTTGAGATTTTATTTTAATATAGGCTTTTAAATCTATAAATTTCCTTCTGAGTACTGTTTTTACTATATCACATAAGTTTTGGTATGCTGTGTTTTTGTTTTACCTTATATCAAAGTGTTTTCTAATTTTTCTTGTGCTTTTTTTCTCTAATCCATTGGTTATTTAGAACTGTCTTGTTTGATTTCTTCATATTTGTGAATTTTCCAAGTTTCCTTTTTAAATTGATTTATGATTGAATTCCACTTTGATTAGAGAATTTACGCTATATGATTTTAACATTTTCACATTTACTGAGACTAGTTGTGTGGTTTAATATATGGTCTACTCTGAAAAATGTTCCCTGTGCAGTACAGAAAAATGTATATACTGCTATTGTTGGATGGAGGACTCTATAGAAGTTAAAATGATTTTTTACAAAGGTACCAAAGCAACTCAATAAAGTAAGCAAAGTCTTTTCAACAAATGGTGATGGAAAAACTAGATATCCATATAGAAAAAAAATGAATCCCCCTTACACAACACACAAAAATTAATTTGAGATAGATCATAAGCTTCATGTGAATTAAAACCTTAAAACTTATAGTAGAAAATATAAGACAATATTTTTGTGACTTGGGGGTTGGCAAAATTCTCTTAGGTAAGTCACAGAATATAATAACCATAAAAGAAAATAAAGATATGTTAGATTTGATTTCAATAAAAATATTTCTGTTCCACAACAGATGCTGTAAAGAAAATGAATAGATAAGACATAAACTAGGATAAAATATTCACAAATATATATCTGTCTGAAAATTGGTATTCAATAGACAGAATTTCTACAACCCAATAAAAAAGGACATTGGTGGTGGGTATTAAGAAGGGATGTATTGCATGAAGCACTGACTGTGGTGCATTAACAATGAATCTTGGAACACTGAAAAAATAAAATAAAAAATATATCATGTAAATTAAAAAATAAAATTAAATTTAAAAAAGGACAACTCAGTATAAATTGAGTAAAATATTTGAACAAATATTCTATATAGGAAGATACACAAATGGCTAATAAGCAAATGAAAATGTGCTCCCAATCGTCAGGTAAATGCAAATTAAAGTCATAATGAGATACCACTACACACCACTAACATGGCTACAACTAAAAGGACTGACAATACCAAATATTGTCAAGGCTGTGAAGCAACAGAAACTCTCATGCACTGCTGATGGACTGTAAAGCGCTTTTATCATTTGGGAAAATAGTCTGGCAGTTTCTTATAAAAGTAAATATACACTGACCTCATGTCCCAGAAACTCCATTCCTGGGTATTTACCCAAGGAAAACAAAAACACATATCCACCAAAAGACTTATGCAAGAACACTGATAGCAGCTTTGCTCATAACAGTTCCAAACTGGAAACTTTTGGGTGTTCATCAACAGAAGAATGGCTAATTAAACTGTGGTATACTTGTATAACATAATAGAGCACAGCAATAGAAAAGAATGGACTACTGATATACCCAATGGCTTGGATGAATATTTAAAATATTATGTTGAGTGAAAAAGTTCTTAGAAAAAACAGTCCATTGTGTATTTTCTATGATTCCACTTATATAAAGCTCTAGAACAGGTAAAATTAATATTTAGTGAAAAAAAGTCAGAATGTGATTGTCTCTGAAGGATAGGGATGGAATTGTCAGAAAGAGACATGAGGGAGCTTCTTGAGATGATGGTTCTTTTCTACATATCAGTAGGAGTTTGAGTAACATAAATGTTTAAAGTTGTCAGAATTCATAGGATAGTATACTTAAGATATGTGCATTTCAGTATATATAATGCGTTTTATTTTTATAAGGAACTGTCAAATATTTTGAACTCTAGTTAATGATAAGGATATTGCAATTTACTTTGAAATACATAGAAAATGAGATGAATTAGTGGATGGGTGGAAGTATGAATAGATGGAAAGATATATGAAAAGGGGATATATATAGTACATCTAATTGAACATAATAATAAGAATAATAAAAATAAAGACCAAACCTGGCTCAGTTTTACCAAAAAAAGAAAGAAAGAAAGAAAGAAAGAGAAAGAAAGAAAAGGAGGTACAATAAAATGTTAACTCTTGAATCCAGGTAATATATGAGTGTTCACAGTACAATCTCTGCAACTTCTCTGTATGTTTGAAAATTTTCATGGTAGAATATTAAAAACATCGATTAAAAATAAATAAAATAATTGTTTTCATAATCCTTATAAAGACCATTTCTGGAGCACGTGGGTAGCTCAATCGGTTAAGTGTATGACTCAATTTTGGCTCAGATGATGATCTTAGGGTCCTGAGGTCCAGCCCCGCAACAGGCTCTGTGCTTAGCACGGAGTCTTCTGGACATTCTCTCTTTTCCTCTCCCTCTGTCCTTCCTCCCTCACGCTCACTCTCATTCTCTCTCTTTCTAAATTAAATAAATCTTTTTAAAAAAAGACCATTTCTATGATTTCAGGTATTTAATAATGTGGTTTTCTTAGCAATAATTTAAGTTTTTTGAATAAGAGAAACCTATCACTTCAGGGGTTTTTTAAAATGTTTTTTAATGTCAAGGATAAAAGTTAAGACATGTTACAAAGACCAGGTGGTAGAAATAACAGAATCACCAAGAATTTGGCATTTCCCATCACTTGATTTTCTACACTCATCAGAGAATGAGAACCATAAGGATACGCAGAAACATTCTCCAAAATCAAATGCAGTAAGAGCAAAATTGGGACTCCAGTTGCTGCTATGTCTCAAGTTGAAATATTCAACCTTCTGGGTTTTGAATATGATATGTTCATTGATTTAGCATCTGACTGAATGATAAAAGTAGTCTTCAGTGGGAAATCTCTTTATAATTTCTATGTCCATATTCAATCCAGAACCATTTGTCAGAGCCACCAAAAACTTGCTGCCATTCCTGACAACCTGTGACTGTAGATTTGGATTTTCTAATATAGTGAACAGAAAGTGCAAAGAGAGAAATTGACTGGTTACAGAACATGGCCTATGGCTCAAGTTATCTGTCAGATATTAATTAATAGTCTTAGCCCAGGTTCCCTAGAAAACAGAGCCTAAGGCAAAAGATTATGTGCTAACATTTCATTGGGAAGTACAATTCCAAGGAATTAACAACGAGGGAAAAGGGAATTAATTAAGAGAAGGAGAGAGATCAAATAAAGGAATACATAACTGAGATGGTCAAATTCCATAACACAGCTCAGTTGTTCATTCTTAGGTATCATCAAGGCCATATGCAACTTTGGTGTTTCAGAACAATCCTAGGTGGCGGCGGGGGGGGGGGGGGGGTCAAGAGAGATGGAACAAGGAGAATGGTTGACAAAATTAGCTTCTGGTTCCCTTTGCCTCCCCTCTTCCAGGATCTGAAATCCGTCTGAAATATGGCAACTTTCTTTTAGTCAAAGTCTCCATGGGTCCACTCAAGCCAGTGCACAGATATGGAGTCCTCTCCTTGTCAGCTGATACCATGAACAGGGACTCCTTAACTGTGGACTTGGTGGCAGCAGCTAGGCTTTAGAATCTTAGGAGTGGAGTATGGTGTGGATAGAGCAGCTCTGACCAGGAGGCAAGGCAAGTGGTTACTGTAAGTAGGAATGGATAGATACAGGAAAGTTTGTAGCGAGCCTGGTACAGGTACATTGGTGACAGACAGACTGTAAATACACACTTGACATAAAGCGGACTGACATAAAAATATCATTACTCTTTTCATTTTAAAATGTTACTATTTTATTATAAAATTTATGGTAAAGCTTTTAAAAATTAACCAAACATTGGTTGGGTTTTTTTTTAAGTTTTTATTTAAATTTCAGTTAGTTAACACATAGTGTAATATTAGTGGCAGGTATACAACATAGTGATGCAACACTTCCATACATCACTTAGTGCTCATCCCCACTTTGGTTGTTTTTATGTATGAAGAATAGCCTTTGAGTGGTACTCAGTGGCCAAAAACTGGAGAAATCGAGCTCTATACTGAAGTCCTTAATGTTTCATGTGGAAAAATTCCTATGTCATAGAGTTCAATGTATTGGAAGAATCACAAAGCGTTTTCCCCCATTATTTAGCCATGTATACTTCAAAATTATTTCAAGAGAAACAAAGATAATCATAGTAACCAATGTGTTAAAGCATGCAAGTCTGTCATAACAGAAATACTCCACAATATTCTACAACATGAAACCTCATGTTCCTTAGTTTCACACTGATGCGTCCATTACATTTGTGTTTTTTCTGAGTACAGTTCAGGATTCTTTGTCTGAGAAGTGAAGTTTTTCTTTAATTCCTCCAAATCTCAGTGAACACTTCACCAGCACTGCCATTTTGTCTTGAACTACTGATATATATTACCGCTTCCTTTTCTGTTATCTGTGACTCCTAAGTTTTCATTTGTACTCTTTTCTTTATCTTTCCACTCTGCAATCTGGACAAATTCCTCAGTATTCTCTTTCTATTCACTAATTCTTTTTTCAGTCAGTGTGGTGTCTATTCTACTTCATGTGTTCTTCCTTTTCATGGCTGTATTTTTCATTTCCAGGATTTCTAGTTGGGTTCTTTTAGCCCTCTGTAAATTCTTTACTGCATTTATGATTGCTGTGTCTCCTTAATCTTTTCATAGGTCTTACACATATTTATTTGGAAACTGCTTTCAGAATCCTTTATAATATCCATCTCCTCGAAATGAAATCATTTCTGGTTGATGAGGTATCCTTCATACCTCAGCTTTCCACATTAGATTTGACATTTTGCAAGCAAGTTCATTTTGTGTGCCAGTTTTGTTACCTTTTTCTCTTTCACTCAACCTTCTCTACTGGAGGCTTTTTGGTTGCCTTCATAGGGGCCCCCAACTTAGAGTCCCTAGTTCAGAAACAGGACTCATAGCTGGGACCCCCTTAACTCCATGGGACTATATCATTAATTACCTAGCCATTTAACAGACCCAGGTAGAAGTTTAAACCCTTTTCAGTCTCAGTTCACCCTGAGAGCCTTACCCTATAATTTTTCACAAAACAAGTCTAAATAAGATCTATCACTATGAATGGGTGTATTTGATTTCTATCTCCTGGAGCAAGTCCTGGGTTGCCTTTGTCTGCTTCTATTCTGGAAGTCTAGTAGGACCAAGGTTTCAGCTCCCATTTTCTTCTGGACATTTGTGATCTACAGAAATGATGGTCTAATTTTTCAGTGATAGGTTTTTTTAAATTATTTCAATGGAACTATATTATTAACCACTGTTATGCATTTGGAATAAGAATGTGTGCGTAGAGATAGATTTCTGTGATAACACATCTCAGTATATTGAGTGAAGTTCAAAACTATGATATAAATTGCCATCATTGTGATCTGGAACATGTTAAATTATTAGAAATGCAATTTTAGTATTAAATATTAAGTATTTTAAATGCAATACTTTTTGAATAAGAAATAAACTTTTAGGATGAAATCTAGGGGAGATAATTAAGAAAGTGCAAAACTTGTGTCTCCTATGATATTAATTACAGAATTATTTAAAAACAAATAAATAAAAAAGAAACAACCTGAATGATCAACAATGGAAGTCTGTAGGACTAATATAATATATACACATGCAATTGTTACATAGTTATCACAGCAGTTTACCAACTGTTCACTTCCATGGTCCCATGTGTGTATTTGTGTATTTACTGAAAGGAGAGATAGCAAAATATTGACAGTAAGGCTATGGGATGATAGAAATATGAAATATGAATTTAAAAATTTTCCTTTTTTTTGGTAATTTTTTATTTCTTTTCAGTGTAACAGTATTCATTGTTTTTGCACCACACCCAGTGCTCCATGCAATCCGTGCCCTCCCTAATACCCACCACCTGGTTCCCCCAACCTCCCCCCCACTGCCCCTTCAAAACCCTCAGGTTGTTTTTCAGAGTCCATAGTCTCTTATGGTTCACCTCCCCTTCCAATTTCCCTCAACTGCCTTCTCCTCTCCTTTTTAAACATGCCTTTGCGTTGTTTTGTTGTGTTTTCAACTAACTCTGAAGTTTCTCAAGTTGGACACTTTATTATCTGAGTTTCCATTGTCTTATCCGTAAAATGGGAATAATAACAGTAAATTTTTCATAGTATTATTATGAGGACTAAATGAGATCATTTTTTTTTAATTTTTTATTTATTTTCAGCGTAACAGTATTCATTGTTTTTTCACCACACCCAGTGCTCCATGCAATCTGTGCCCTCCCTAATACCCACCACCTGGTTCCCCCACCCTCCCACCCCGCCCCTTCAAAACCCTCAGGTTGTTTTTCAGAGTCCATAGTCTCTCATGGTTCACCTCCCCTTCCAATTTCCCTCAACTCCCTTCTCCTCTCCATCTACCCTTGTCCTCTATATTATTTGTTATGCTCCACCAATAAGTGAAACCATATGATACTTGACTTTCTCTGTTTGACTTATTTCACTCAGCATAATCTCTTCCAGTCCTGTCCATGTTGCTACAAAAGTTGGGTATTCGTCCTTTCTGATGGAGGCATAATACTCCATAGTGTATATGGACCACATCTTCCTTATCCATTCATCCGTTGAAGGGCATCTTGGTTCTTTCCACAGTTTGGCGACCATGGCCATTGCTGCTATAAACATTGGGGTACAGATGGCCCTTCTTTTCACTACATCTGTATTTTTGGGGTAAATACCCAGCAGTGCAATTGCAGGGTCATAGGGAAGATCTATTTTTAATTTCCTGAGGAATCTCCACACTGTTCTCCAAAGTGGCTGCACCAGTTTGCATTTTTTTTAAGAGCAAGCACACGCATACGAGTTGCAGGCAGCGGGTCAGAGGGAGAGGGAGAGAGAAAATCCCAAGCAGGCTGCACACCCAGGATAGAGCCCAACACAGGGCTAAATCTCAGTACCCTGAAATCATGACCCTGAGCCAAAATCAAGAGTTGGCCACTTAACCGACTGAGCTACCTAGGGGCCCCTAAATGAGATAATTTATAACCTTTAATTCTACATTTCTTTTGTGTCTTCGAGAAGTGATTTTGTTTCTTTAATGTTTTGTTTCCTTATGTGTAAAATAGGAATAGTGATACTAATTACCTCATAGTAATGTCAAAGGGATGAAATTCTATAGAGTGATTAGTATAGCTTTTGCCACTGGTAGGTATTAGATAGGCATTAGGTAGGTATTAGGTAGGTATTAGGTAATGCATGTTAGCCAACACTATTGCTGTTGTTACTGCTATTTGTTGTTGTTTTGGTATTGTTTTTAATCCTTTCAATGTTTTCCTTTTAACAAAACAGACTTATTAATCCTGAGCCTCATTTTCTTGGGGCTTTGTTTGGGGGTTGAACTGTTCATTGATATTAATAACTTAATGTGCTTCTTCCCCTTACAATATATTTGTAATAGAAGTATTTAATATCATTAATATGAAAAATTAAGAATGTTAACCATTAATAACATTAATTCTTGATGAAGGTCATGGAGAAATTTGGAGCCCATAAGAATTGAAGCTTCTCCATCAGATTGGTTGCTCTTCCTCTGAATTGCTAGACTAACACTGAGATTTTGTGACTTGCACAAATGTATTGAAGTAAAAAAACCTGACAAGTCCTTACAAAGCTAGTAAATTAGAAATAAATATATTGTAACTGAATAACAAAGCCAAACAATAACAATGGGGTATGATACCTCATTGTATTATAAACAAATTCATGTTAAATCATGCTAGGAACTTTTATCTAAAGGAAGTCAGGTTTGGCTAGTAGGTGTTTCATATCATTGGGAATGAATATGTAAAACAATATCTGTGAGGTAACTATGAACCCAGGAGACATGGAATTATATCTTTAAGAATCTCTCAGCTTTTGGGGCACCTGGGTGGCTCAGTGGGTTAAGCCTCTGCCTTTGGCTCAGGTCATGGCCTCGGGGTCCTGGGATCGAGCCCCGCTTCAGGCTTTCTGCTCAGTGGGGAGCTTGCTTCCCCCTCCCTCTCTGCCTTTCTCTCTGCCTACTTGTGATCTCTCTCTCTTTCTCTGTTAAATAAAAAAAAAATTAATTAATTAATTAAAAAAAAAAGAATCTCTCAGCCTTCATTGTTGGGTCAATAAGAAATGTGTTATACTTTCAAAAGTGTCATAATGAATAGGCGGGACTTTCAGGTTTGTCCAGAACAATGGTAAACACCTGATTACAAATTTACTTTTCCTTCTTCAGCCCTAAACAGAAAATCAACAAAGAAAAGTAACACAAATATGCAAAAATACATCTGCATTACTCGGAAAAAGAGAACTCTACAAACTTCAAATGAATTGTGATTAGAAAAACAAAGAAATTTCAACAGAGATCTTGCTGCCTATCTACTGCCTCTAGTCTGTAGATGCACAGAGCAGGTGAGGAGAGACTTAAAAGACATGGTGATAAGCAAAATAAGTCAGTCAGAGAAAGATAAATACCATATAATTTCACTCATATGGGGAATTTAAGAAACTAAAAAAAAAAAAAATGAGCAAAGGATAAAAGAGAGAGAGAAGCCAAGAAACAGACTCTTCACTATTAGGAACAAACTGATGGTTACCAGAGGGGACGTGAGTAGGGGTGGATGGGTGAAATAGGTAATAGGGCTTAAGGAAGGCACTTGTGATGAGCACTGTGTGATGTATGGAATTGTTGAATCACTATATTGTACACCTGAAACTTATATGGTATGTTAATTATACTGGAATTTAAAAGGTAATCTAAATTTTTTTAATTTTTTTTATTTTGCTATTTTTTCATCTGCCATGAAGATTTTTGAAAAGATAACAAAAAATAAACGCCGTTTTTCAGCTTCAAAAAAAAAAAAAAAAAAAAAAAAAAAAAAAAAAAAGACATGGTGATAAAAGGAGAGGGTGATTAAAAAAAAAAAAAAAAACAACATGGGAAGCTCTGACAAACTCACATGCAGAAAGAGAAAGGATAACACTATGAACACGGATCGAGTCTTGGTTGTTCACAGATTTGGCTACAAGGAAGGGGCTGAAGAAAGTGCAGGACCAGAAGTGTCAGCCTTAGAGAAATGGTGCTTTGGGGGTGGGGGGGGGGAATCAGATAAACATAGAAAAGACAATATCCCTTGAGGGTGGTGTAGTGAAGAGGAAGAAGGAAAGAATAGGAAAATTAAGGATTCTGATGAAATAAAAGAGAAACAAAATACACAACTCTTGCCCCTCCACTGTCCAACAACAAAAATCATCATTAAATTAACCTACTCTAAAAAAAACAAAACTGACAGGAAGAGTTGTTTTCAAACTAGAAACTCTGTCAGTGCAATAAATATGACCAAAAAACAGCATACCACATCTACACAAAGTTACTACAAAGTTACTAAGAAAGATGATGTGAATAAAACTCTTCTGCTGATGAAAATTCTCCCCCTCAATGAGCCATGAAGGTGAAGAAAACTTTAACATGTCATTCTAAATGAGATTTAATATCATCACACAATATTCAGAGATATGAAAAAAAAAATACAGCCCACCTCAAATCAAAAATACAAAAACTAGGAACACAAATGGACAGAAAAAGGAAGAATGAAACATGAATTATTGGAACTCAGGAAAGAAATAGAATAAAAAAGTAAAAACTAATCAGAAATAAAAACTTAATAAAGAGCAATGAAGTAAAGCAGGTAAACAACCATGAGAATGAAAACCAGATTAAGAAAGAAGTGAAATAGTTCAGAGAGGAAGTGATTGAAAGAGAAGGCAGGCAAAGGAGACTGACTGTCACCATAACTAGTGTCCCTAAAGAAGAAACTTGAAACAACAGATCAGATGTAATATTTAATACCAAACCCAAGAAAACTTTCACAAGTTAAAAAGACCAGAATCAAGGTTCACTGAGTACTGTGGAGAATGATTTAGGCATCTGAGAAAGACCCCAGTGAAACTATTAGACTTTAAATATAAAGACAACTCTTTAAGGTCTTCAGACAAAAAGATAAAATAAATTGCAAAGGCAAGAGGAACAGGATGCTCTCACATTTCACAAAATGGCAAGGCAATGGTGAACCAGCTTCTTCAGTAAGCTTGGAAGAAAGTTCAAACCAAGGCTATCATATCCAGCTACACCGTCCTTCCAATATCAAGGCCATATGACAAAAGTTTTCAATGTGCTGGAGCTCTGAATACTGGACAAATTTCATTCCTGTGGATTCAGAACAGAGGTCAAACTATAGCCTACAGGCCAAATTCAGCCTGCCACCCATTTTTAAAAATAGAGTTGTATTTGGGCACGGCCATACCTGGCTAAATAGCACCATTTCAACTGAGGAGTAAGTAAGGACAGTAGAAAAAGTATTAATACAAATGTAACCCTTAGAATAATAATATCATCCTTCTGGGGGCGCCTGAGTGTCTCAGTCAGTTAAGTGTCCAGCTCTGGATTTTGGCTCAGATCATGATCTCAGGGTCCTGGGATCGAGCCCTTTGTGGAGATCCATGCTCAGTGGGGAATCTGCTTGAGATTCTCTCTCTCCCTCTTCCTCTGCCCCTCCCACCACTCACACCTGCTCTCTCTCTCTAAAATAAAGAAATAAATCTTAAAAAATTATATTGTCCTTCTGAAATACTGGAATAAAATTTTGAGAAAACAAAGCGGATATCTAAAATAGAGAAACTTAGTAAATACATAATACATAATACATAATACACTCAATAATTACAAATAAGATCAGATGTGACAGCACCAAGACCAAAGGTTACATTTATATAAATAAATATGAACAGAGTATTCTTGCTTATTAAAAGATTTTCAAATTTTCATATAAAGTAAAATCCAAATCTATACTGTTTTAAAAGAGCTTTGCATAGCACCTGGTTCTTAGTATCAAATTCTAAATTCATGGTAGCTAGTGTTGACTGTAGTTACTCTTTGTCTCCAATCTCTTATTTCAATTCCAAATCCAAAAAGCGCTGAAAAGTTTTTCTTTAACTCATCAGGCAGCAATCACTGGCCTGATCTGAACTCATTTGATAGCAAAACCTGACTTAAACTGATTGATTATGGGGTGCTGTGTTCAGACACTGAGACATGATCTATGGCATACTCACCATACGACCTTTCTAAAATCTAAATGATTCTGAATTCCAAAAAGTAATTGTCCCAGGGTTCTCAGTAATGGATTGTGGAATATTTCTTCTACTACTACTTTACTACTCTTTCTACTATGTAATCCCCAAAATAGGGGGAGTCAGAGAAAGGGAGAATAATATATTGCAAAATTTTTAATTACAAAGATTTGGAAACAACTAAAACTTGCAGTGGGAAAATGATTAAATAAAATAGAATTTACCAACTGATAAAACTTTTATAGTCACTTGTGATGATTCTGTAACAACATGGATAAATTACTTATACCATAATAGTAAGCAAGAAAAAAACAGAATATAAAAATTCTAACTAGGTGAGAATTTAAAATGTACTATTATTTTTCAGTAATGCAAATGATATGGACTAAGGTGGCGTAGTAAAAAAAAAAAAGTGACTTGTGAAAATGGTAAGATTCTATGTAATTATTTTCCTGATTCAAAGAGAAAAATCTGCATGTTATAAAACTGTCTGGGAATTACCCAGGATGATAGCAAACTCAAGGCTGCCTCAAAATAAAAAAGAGCAATGTAGCACTTAAGAATTTAGCAGTATGAGAACCGTGTATTTTTTACTGAGATTTACAATCAAGAATAGAAGGGCCAATTCTCTGTAAAAATCATAAAAGCAGCAATTGATCTGTCAGAACTTCTCAGTCTTCCTTGTCAGTCCAACCCTTGCCCCATCAGACCCCACGACTTACATATCACTGTTGCCACTGTGAGGCCTGCCCCTAACATTTGCTGGGACCAGGACAAGAATATAATTGGAGGCCACATACAACAAGTTCAAGTACGGATATTCCTTAACTTATGATGGCATTACTTCCTGATAAACCCATTGTAAGTAGAAATATTTTTAAGTCAAAAATGCATTTAGTACACCTAACTTAGCAATCACTACAGCTTAGCCTCACCTGCCTGAAACAGAACACTGAGCTCTGCCTACAGTTGGGCAAAATCCTCCAACACAAGCCTATCTGATAAGAAAGGGTTGAATGTCTCCTGTCATTTACTGAATACTGGACTGAAAGCGAAAAGCAGAGTGGTTGTCTGGAGACAGAATGGTTGTGAGTGTATCAGTTGTTTCCCCTCGTGACGGGGTGGCTGCCTGGGAGCTGGGGCTCCTCCACCCTGCGTCACCAAGAGGATCCTACACATCCCACCAGCCCAGGAAAAGATCCAAATTCAAAATCAGAAGTATGGTTTCTACTGAATATGTATCACTTTGGCACCATAGTAAAGTCGAAAAATTTTAAGTCAAGCCATTGTTAAATTGGGGGCTATTCTGTATTTAAAGGGATCGGTGGTTTAACAAATGGTTAAATCAAGTATATTATGACACATAATGACAGAATTTAAAAATATATGAAAATGTATGGCTTCATATGCCTAAAAATAAGAAATTACTGAAGACAACTAATTTAATCATTGTACATGTCTGGGTGATCTGTGGATGGGCTTTCTGTGCTAGGAAGAGCAATAAAATATTGACACACACGTTTCATAAATTATTAGGCCTCAATTTCATAAAATTTATTTTTCTGGCCTTTACACTGAATCATTTAATTATGTGTTACCATCAAGACTCTGATTTAAATTGTGTCCTCTCACAGTAATGATTACAAAAATAAAATGAAATTATATTCAAGCCTACAAAATGAAAATCTGTAAAAACTGGCAAAGCTGGCATCCAAAAAAATTCTTCCCTAAAGTGGAGCTCTAGAGTGACACAGCCTATGGACTGGGGATGTCATGATACGCACAGACCAGATAACATGAGGATGTCTGAGTCTCCCGGGCCTGCTGAGGCTCTCCAGAGCCCAGTGCTGGGGGCTGTAGACTTCCCTACTTAGTTTACATCAGCTGTCTCTGAAAGTGTTTCTCACCAGCCCAAGAAAAGCAGGAAATCAGTTTAGCAGAGGGAAATAAACAGATGGACAGAGTCATTTATTTTGAGGGGAACTCTGTGCTATTTGAATTAAAGTAATGAGCACTTTAAGATGCAGTGAAGCTGTTTTTACATTTCATTTGAGCAATTCAAGATGTAAACAGAGCCCCATGGCAGATGAGCAGCACCAAACTTCTTCAGTGTCTGAATATTCTAATAAAGAAGTATGGAAGGGAACATCCTCTGTCTTACAGAAATTAAGAGTAATAGTAATAACGACACGGACGCTAGCAACAACAGCATCTTCTTTTTGAGCAGGATTATGGTCAGGTCCCATGGAAGACACTCTTGCATACGTTATGTCAAATTCTCACCTTCAGTTTGCAAGTCCCTATGTATAGATGATGAAACTGAGTCCCAGAAGTCAAGAAATTTATTATAGTAACAGAGCTTGTAAGTGGTGCCACTGAACCCACTTCCCTGTGATTTGAAAACTCCTACTCTAGGGCGCCTGGGTGGCTCAACCAGTTAAGTGTCTGACTCTTGATTTCGGCTCAGGTCATGATCTCAGGGTCCTGGGATCGAGCCCCCATCGGGCTCCCCGCTCAGTGGGGAATCTGCTTCAGATTCTCTCGCTCTGTCCCTGCCCCTCCTCCTACTCAGGTGCTTTCTCTAAGTAAGTAAGCAAATAAATAAATAAATAAAATCAATCTTTAAAAAAAAATGAAACTCTCACTCTCTGTCACACACAGGACTGAGGAAGTTCTGCTATCACTCATTCCTCCACTGTAGCATGTTTGCTCTGCTTTTATTTGAATTTAACTGCTTTCTTACCAATGCTCTGTAGCTAAAGTAGCAAGCAAAGCCTGTATTCTGTCTGGCTCAGGCTCCAACACTACTAGTTTGGGTTATCATCAGGTCACCTCATGTTCCTGGACTGCACTTTCCCATATTTAAAAGGGGCCAATGCTATCCTGCCCAACTAGGGTAGTGAATAGAAAAGCATTCTTGGTTTTTTTGTAGACTTGCTGCTAGGGCAAAAGTATACCAATTATGTGACAAACTATTCACTTGGTACCAATTATACCATAGCATAGTAAAGTATAGAATAGACTACTATAGTTTAGCTCTGAATAGACTAGACTAGACTAGTATAGTAGAGTATAATATTATATATAGTATTTATATACATATTTATATATAGTATAGTATTTCCTTCATTATATGAAGGAAACTCTGCAGTGTTCTCTGCTTGCTAACATTTAACTGCTGGGGAGTAAGTTATTTTAAAATTCACATTTAAAAAGCAGATTGCAGACTGATGTATCAGATAATAGTAATTGGCATTTAATCAATCTACAACATTTACTGCATACTTATTATACATCAGACTCTATAGTAAAAAAGGATCATAAGAGGAGGATAAGTGTGAGGAAGTCTTCTGATTTCTGCAAACCAATTCTAGAGATCTCTGAGCCTTTGGTAACTGTGTCCTCGGGCTGCTGTCATAGCATCTTGGGTGGCCAGCTACTGCCCCTGCTCCATAGGCCTATGAGTTCAGCCCTTGGAACCTCGACTGGTGCCAGGAAGCAAGCTGAAGTATTGTGTAGGATGTGACTTCGTGAGGGCTGGGATGCTGACTGCCTTACTCACCTGTGTGTCCCTAGTACCTGGCATAGTACTTGGGGCAAAGTAGGTACCCAGTAAATGATTACTACATGAATTAAATTAATAATAATAGTAATAATAATAAAATGTTCTATATCCATCAAAATAGGTTATAGAAGTACATTTATTGACATGGGGATAAAGTTGCTATTATTAACTGAAAAGTGATTAAAGAGTAAATGAAACACTATCTTGGAATTTTATTACTAATATAGGAGAAATACATTTGAGAACAGAGAAACATATACACACATATATCCAAAGAAAAATACTTAGGAAGATAGACAAAATATTGACAGTACTGGTCTGTTAGCGGTAAGACTTTAGATGTCTTTAAATTTCATTTTATTATCCTTACCTTCTTAATTTAGATAATAACTATGTGTGGCTTCTAATAAAGGTTTATGCCAGTAGATGAAAAACAAAACAAAACAAAACAAAATCCTTCTTTTCCCTGTCAAGGTCACACGTGTCAACAGCCCCACGTGCCTGGCAGCGGGGGAGTGTCCATCTTTATCAACTGGTGGAGCACTGTTGCTAATGTTCCTGACGCTCAGTAAGGAGGTGAGAGAGGGAGACTTTGTTTAACAGGGAGCAGACTGTACTTGAGCTTCGGTGCTTGAGCTTGGAGCCTGCTGGTTGGATTTTCACATCTGTATGGGATTAAGTGCAGAACATTCTTAGTTTCAGGTTCCTCCTCAGGGTAGGATTCTAATAAATAATAACTGGATTTTGAGATTCAAATTAGCTTGGTTCTCCACTTACTGTTGGCTCCATGAGAGAAGCAGGTAACATACTGATGGGGCACAGGACAGACTGGTGGTGTGGACTTGGGCACGCTTTTCACATCTCTGAGTCTGAGTTTTCACTGGGGATCAGAGCACGGGATCACTGAGTTTTTTCTTGGAGTAAATGTTTTTGGGATTCTCTTTCTACTGTGATATCCCCTTGGGGATCTGACTTTTTTTTTTTTTAAGATTTTATTTATTTATTTGACAGACAGAGATCACAAGTAGGCAGAGAGGCAGGCAGAGAGAGAGAGGAGGAAGCAGGCCCCCCGCTTAGCAGAGAGCCCGATGCGGGGCTCGATCCAGGACCCTGAGATCATGACCTGAGCCGAAGGCAGAGGCTTTAACCCACTGAGCCACCCAGGTGCCCCGGGATCTGACTTCTTAAAACCAAACAAAACCAGAACTGATTGTTTTAGAAGATGACTGTTTTCACCCAAAGTCACTGCCTTTTGGATCAGAAAGCATTCCTGCCTTGGGGCCAGGCACCCTGGGCTCAGCCAGGGTCTGGAGTTCTCACATGAACAGTCTTGACTTGAAAGACGCTCAACATAAATTGTTATGAGGAAAAAATAAGATACAAAACAAATGTTAATAGAGATTCATTTTGGGAGATGCGCTGATAGAGATGTCCAAGTAAGGGGATGTGGGAAGTTCATTTCTTGGGACTGGAAGCCCTCGGCTCCGTAACAGTAGCTTTGCGCTGCCTGCTAGCATAGATGTCAGGGGTGATGAGGTAGGAAGGGTATGGCACAACTTCCCAGAAGACTTGGTGTGAGTAGTGCTGAAGTGAACATATATAAACAACGAAACACAGGGGCTAATAACCAGCGGGTACCCCTGGTGGTTACGACCGTGGTCACTTGTAAATGTGATCTACACTCTTCTCTCTTCCATCTTACCACAACGAACATTTCATTCCTGCCTCCCGGGCAGCTGCTCAGACTTCCAACCTTCCTCCTGTCATTTTCCTACATCTAATGCCTTTCTCTTCTGTATGCAGGGATGGCATCACATTTGGAGCCCGTGGGATCCAAATGGTTAACGCAGAGCAGAAAGTATATAGTGTCAATATTTAGAGTGGCACTATTTGACCGGCGGTGGTTTTTCCCTCCTCAGAGTAATTACTCTGTGTTTGGATTCCCGGTTTTCATAAAAGAAACTTGGCTTGCTAGCTATTATATATACCAAATGAACCTAAGCTTGTGTAAATGTTGAATAATGAATTAAAATGAAATTACTGCTTGTGACAGGCTTTCCATGGCTTCGTGTGGTTTTGGAGGCGTGGTCCGATATGCCCGCTCGCATGAAGGAGAAGGCCAGAATAGGCACAGAGCACGACCTCGTCACAGCCCCATTTGCCTGGAGGATAGCGACGATCCCAGAGATCAGCAGAGACCGTTCCTTTCCGAGCTCTCCCTTCCTGCAGACGTGGGCTGTCCAAATCGTGGCGCTTGCACAGCAGAAGCTCCTGAGGACAGGGTCCTCAGAGGTGCTCTCAGATCTGGGAGGCCTAGCTGCTGAATGCTGACTGCACAGACTGGAAATGGTTACCTCTCTCAGGACACACTCAAGGATTTTTAGTATTTAGCAAGGAGGCTTTCAGACATGATCATGGAACAGGGACTGGTAAAGCCACTTTAGCCAATATCAATCAGAAGATGCTTAAAGTTCCTGTATCCTTCAGTTTGGTTCCATTCGATGAGGCCGGGCCAATCTCCACCGCGGATAATGAAAGGAGCAAAAAATAAGTGTCGTGCAATTATTATCCAAGGGAGGGTGATCTGAGTCCACTGCCCAGTAAAGAGGGAGGTAGGAGATGATGAGCAGAGTGGCCTTCAGGAAAAATGTGAAGTGGAGAGGTGTGGTACAGTGTGGACTTAGTCTAGTTGGAATTAAGAGAGAGCTTGCTTCTAATATTGTAGACAAACATTCCTTGATTGGATTAATTAAGACTTTTTTTTTTTTTTGGAACAGAGATCTTTGTTAAAAGAGGATTGCTGTGTTTCTCTTTGAACCACAACCTTGCCCTGACTCTAAAACCTTAGAGCTCTCTAACCTCTGCCAAAGCCATTTTCTACCATCAACCAAAGCAGCTCAATCAGGAACCGAGTTCATTCGGCTCACTTAAATTTGGCAAATATTTACTGTGTATCTTTCATTCTGCTAGAAACTGGCAAGACACAGGTGAAGAACTATTTATGCTTCCTGAGTTCACAGGAAGACAAACGCATAATGAACACCAAGCTTATCTTTGCCCACTAAGTAAAAAATTAGAAGTCCCCCCAAGTTACCACAGTGGCATGAACAAATAGTGCCTGCTCTGGGATTTCTGTCTGAAAGAGGTTGAGGAGTATCAACCTAACTGCAGGTGCTGGGGTGAGGTGGGAGGGGTAGGTGGTAGGTTGGGTTGCCAGATTTACCAGATAAAAGTAAAGGATACCGAGGTCAATTTGAATTCCAGATAAACAAAAAACATTCTTTTAGCCTAAATATGTTCCATGTAATACACTAAAAAATATTGGCTATTCATCTGGAATTCAAAAGTATCTGGGAATCTTAGATTTGATCTGTTAATCCTAGTGGTAGTGGACTTGTCTTGAAGATTTAATGGTTTAGCGTTTTACCCAAAATTGAGACAATGTCAAGTTAGAAAGCCCTCTTAAAAGGAGGTCTGAAAATGAGTACCTAGATCCTAGAGATTCAAAGTGTGATCTACAGACCAGGAACATGGCATCATGTGGGAGCTGGGTGGAAATTCAGAACGTAGAGCACTATCCCGACCCACAGAACCAGAATCTGCATTTTAACAAGATTTCCAGTGATTCCTATACACATTAACATTGGAGAAGCCCTGGTCGAGGTGGAAAAGGGCAGAGAGCAAATAAAAGAAAATGGCATGCGCCAATGCAGTTACCCAAAATAGCATGGCAGACTCCTTATGAAAAATCAGTCACTTGTTGGATCTTCTATTACACATAGCATTAACACTACCTTGCACCTTATTTTTTTGCATATATTTCTCTTTTCCTCCCCTGACAGGAAGCACGAGGGCCCACATCCCTCTCATTTAGCAGGAATTATATACTGGGGAATGGTTAAAAGTTTATACACATAGAAGTTATAACATACTAACTTATTTTCACTCTTGTTCAAAATGCACACGAAAAGCTGGGATTCAGAGTGTGGTGTGTTACATCCTTTATGTGCATAATTATAGCACCCATTAGGGAATATTCCTGTATTGCATTTTGCAAATGCGGAAACTAGTGTCCTAAGAGGTTGAGTGACTTGTAAGTGTCAAAGGCAGGAATTCAATCCAGTAATGCCTGACTCTCCAAATCTACCCTTTTTGTCTGCTGTTTTCAAGTATCAAGTGAATGTAAACAATGTGAAAAAAATTGTAATTTTTAAAAAACTTTTGGAAAATTCACATCAAGCACACTTGGCCTTGAATATCTAGGTATTTCACGTGGTAGGTATTCTTGTTTGGTTTGGTGTGGTATTTTGGGAGGGGGAAGGATTAACTTGCTAATTGCAATTCCATGCCCTTGTCCTTGTGTGTATATATAATGATGGGACTAAATTTATTGTTATTATATTTATTGTTATTTATTGTTTTATATAGAGAGATGTTATTTGCTTGATATCTATCTCCCTGATCTTCACTTGTCTGAATTTCACCCCTCTTTCTAGGCCCGCCTAAGACCCTTTCTCCTTGTTTCCCCTCAAAAGGTTTTCCTACACAACCAAAGCTCACAGAGAATGTCCCAGCCCCAGCCCCTCCCCCCAATTTATTGTTCCTATTGATTTATTGATTCTGTCTGTAGGTCTCAACTTTTCCCCAAGAAGTGGACTCTAAAAAAAAAAAAAAAAGAAAAGAAAGAAATATTATGTGTAAGTCCAGTTTGAAAAAGCAAATAGAACTCTGGGACCCCACACTCAGCACTCCTCTCATCTCCCAGAGATCCTTTAGGACACACAGGGCACAGAGTTTGGAAGGGAACTGGTCTGTGCCACTTATATCATATCAATTTGTTGTTCTTTCCACCTGTGTCTATCTTTCCAAGTAAATGAAAGGCCTTTGAAGGTGGAGAATATTGTTTATTATGGGTACCACATCATTCAAACCTCAAAATGGGGCTTGTGTACTTCTGGGTACAAGAGGGCAGAACATTCAAAGGCCACTCTGAGAAACCTAATTTAGATCATTTTCTATTTTTCTATATCTTCCCTTGATTTATAGCATAGTCCTTTCCACATAAAATATGTTTGATCAATTCCACACGTGCTGATTAACTAACTCACTGCTCTATGGACTTACGAGGATCGTTTTAATCTTGTTGGCTGAAATATATTGTTTTAAATTGAATGAATTGACCGTACTTTTTATAATAGCATGCTGTCATTGAGTGACATTTTAAAAATTTAGAAATGGCAGGAATACGAACAACTTACATGCACACAGCAAAATAGCTGCCATCCAATTTACAGGTTGTGGTGCTTCTACAGAAATAAATATGTAGCTAGAGATAATGAACTATACACATTTAAGTTCTGGGGTAAGTTTTCTTTTGAATATTTTCTTTCCTTAAGCATTTAAAAGTTTCTTCCAATACCTTGATGATACATAATTAAGTCCAGTAAGATGGGTAAGCCTTGTAATGAAAACATTGCTGTAAATTCTGATGGCCATAGGAATTGGTGTCTTGTTACAAATGGAAGGTTCTGTCACACAGAAAATTGTGGCTTCTCTAAAGTCAGGTCGGACAACTAGAATTCTGATTCAGCTACTCATCTATTCATTTATTCACCAAATATTTACTGATCAACTTACGAATGCCAGGTATGTTGCTAAACACAGATGGTTATGCCATAGTACAGTACATGTATTCCTAAAAAACCTTATATTTTGTAAACTCATACACTGGAAAGATAGCAGGACTTGGAGGTAAAATAAAGCTGGATCAGAGCACTCAAAACGTAGGCAGTTTGGGAATCAGAGCATTTGCAAGATAGCATGAAGAAAGAGTGAGGTGTATTCATTTACCTCTCCTGAAAAATGGACCCTAAGATCAGGATTTTAGTGCAAGTAGTTTGTAGGGAGGTGATCCCAGGAAGCACAGTGAGGGAGGAGAATAGTGAGACAAGGGAGGGAGGAAAGTCACTTCATCTTACTAAGTGGCATCAATGAGCAGAACCAACCTGGGTAACTGGGACTTAACCTCAAGTGGGACTCTGTCAGGTTGCAGATCACTCCTGGGCCACTAATTCTGGTACTTCTTACCATATATGCAAACCAAGCAATCTTTCTTGGAAGCCAGAGAAGACCCTCAATCAGAGAGAGGCAGAAAGTGACTGACAGGTCCTGGAATCTTCTGCAAGTGACCCCAGTAGAAGTAGGTGGGCTGAAATGATCGAGGCAGGAAGGCTGAAGGTCTATGAGTGGGTACACGGGGGTACTGGGCCCTGGGTTCAGTACTGTCTTCCTTCGTGGCTTGCTCAAGTTGGCACGTTAGTCTGCATCAGCTGCTTTTTGGTGAAACAAAAGAGTAAAGTGTGAGAGCAAACTGTCTGCAAACCAGTGAGACTTCCAAAATATGCAGATATCATATCCCTACCTAGGACTTTTGTACAAGTCATTTTGCATCACAGAAGCCATGTGTTATAGAAGACAGACTGTACTGGGGATACCGCCTTTGAATAAAATACAGAACAGTCCCTGACTATAAAAACCTTCCAGTCTCAGAGGGGAGAAAAAGCTCATAGTTCAGTGATGTGAGTGCTATGGCAGAAGAGGCACCCCCCCCCCCAAAGGTAGTGCCCTTTCCACTCTTGGGGGACCAGGGAAGAGACATTCAAGCCATGTCCTGAAGGATGAGCAACAGAAAGATGGGAAGGAGAGAGGAAGAGAAACCTAGGGAAATTAACATGTGAGGATACAGGGTGGATCCAGTGTCTGTGAAGCCATTGCCCTGCATTCCGATGCACATCACTGAAGACCCCTGAACTTCAAGGGCTAGGCTTAAGCCAATGGGGAACGTTAGGACTCCAGAAATTTAGGTTCCCAGAGAAAAAATTTAAGCCCTCGGGTAGGTGCTCAGACTGATCTTCGAATTGTGCAGAGCCCGCCTGGCTGCTAGTGTTGGATAAATAATAAATACCAGTCCTTCTGTTCCTGGGATCAGCGTCCTGCCTTGACCTTGCTTATCAGATCAGGTAGGAAACCCAGGTCCTTCTTACCACATGTGGTCATTACATTTCCCATGGCATTTTCACAAGAGGCCCGGGCTGCTTCCCTGGCTGCTGTCCAGGTAGGTAATTATCTTGCCTCCTGTTCTAACTCCCTTGTGGTTTCAGTTGTAGGAGACAGCCTCCTTCACTCCCACATGATTGGCTGCTGGTGCTGAAAGGTTTCATTCTGGAAATCTGTTACCTTCTGCCCTGGAGCTTGGCTAGCATTCAGGGCTGGGAGAGGATGTTTGAGGACAACTTGGCCAGGTCTATACTTACTAAGAGAAGTGGAGAATTGGGACTCATTTCCTGATAAAATGAGCACCAAACGTAATTTTTTACCAGATGACTCCATGGTTTAAAAATATTGGGTTAAAAAATTACATTGCTCAGGGAAAAGAAAAAGTCCCCTGTTCAAAATTACTGACATAAAGTCCGTACCCTTTCGCCTTACCCCAAGAACATGCTGTTCCGGCATATCAGGCAACAGTGACGATGATCAGATCTTTAGAAGATGACACACCTGTGAACAGGATGTACTAGAAAATCTATCGCTGTATCATCTATCACCCAGCATCACTGCATCCATAGCCTGTTACCCCCTTCTCTGTGCTTCATTAGCACAGAGCCATTGGCAGGCAACCCCTGGCATGGTGTTCCTGGTAGTTCAGCCAATCGGTGAATGGTTTCTGAGTACCCACAGTTGCATGGTCATGTGATTTGGGAGATAGGAAGATCTATAATGATAATTCCTTCCCACGGCCTTCTGCACAATTCTGAGCAGTAGTACAGCATAATAGGACTAGCTGTGAAAACAGCTAGACCTGGGTTTAAATTCTGGCACTGCTACCTCTGTGACTCTAAGTTACTTAATCTTTGAATCCAGTTTCTTCATCTATAAAATGGGGATAATTATATTGGAACCTAATTTACAGGTGTAGTAGATTATATGAGATATTGCAATAAAAGTGCTTGGCACAGCAGTGCATAATAGGCTCTGTAAATGTTTGCAATCATTACTATAATACAATCCAGTAGACATCTATATGAAACCAGGACGGAACTGCTTGGTCCTGCCCTCCTGTCTTCCCTCCAATGGCTTCCAAGAAGAGCTTATACTCTGTAGCAATGAGATACTGATTAAGAACATTGACTTTGTGCCAGACAAACCTGAGTTAGAATCCCAGCTTTGTTATTTGGGACCTCTGTGACCTTAGAGAAGTTAAATAACTTCTTGGAGCCTTGGTTTCCTCGTGGGAAAATAGGAGAGCTGTACGATATCAATCAATAACTAGTCATAGTCGCATAGAAGCTGCTGCATAGAAAGCACCAAATACATGGCAGTCATTACTATTAGAGATAAATAACACAAAGCTTTTGATGATTTGACCATGGGAGTCACTCAAAATATAGCTACTTTTTTAAATTATAAAATGAGACTAGGGTATAACTCTAACAGTGATAATAATAAAACATTGTGAACACTTTTCTTGTGCCAGACACCATGCAGAGGTCTTTACATGTATATTTAACTTAATTCTTCATATTTGTCCTATAGTTAAATACTTTCCAGGTATAATCAACCTCATAATAACTTTACAATGCAGCCACCGATCTATTTTACAGATGAGGAAACTGAGGCTCAGAGACGTTTTCTGCCTATGGTTATACCACTAAGAAGTGACAGATTGGTTGAAGCCAGAAGAATTCGCACTATGGCACTCAGAATCACATTCATGTTTTTGCTGCTGATTAATTTCAGCAAAATGACATCATCTGTCATAATTAATTTCAGCAAAAGGACATTGTCTGTGACATGCTGTGAACTTGATTTTGGTTATGAAGTTTGGTTTTATTTAATTTATAACTTTTTATAAGATATAAAATTGTAAAGGCTTTGTGCCTTATTTTATGATTGGATATTTTAAGTAGCATCATAAAAATAATTTAAGTTAGCACCAGGGATATGAAAGGGTTTTTTTTTTTTTCCACCTGAGGGGTTGATATGGTTTTTAGGTTTGGAAAATACTGATATAGGCAAGTTTTTATCTTTTATGTGTTTTGTCTTAAATCTACAAGATTTATAACCACTGAAAGGAAAAAGAGATCCCATTAAGATGGGCTGGGAAAGGCGCAATTTGGACTAGCTTTGAAAAAGATGTAGAATTCAGAATGTGGGTGACATCTGGCTACAACACCCCCCAACCAGGTGATTGTAGATTGATTTGGCTCACCTGGATGGCTAAAGGGTGTCCTTCATCTCACATTGTTCCAAGTAGAGCCCTTCAAAAGCTGAGAATTTGGTCAAAAAGAGGAAGCCTTCCAAATAGAGGAGCACCTGTCTCTAGTCAGAAAATAGGATTCGGATAAGTGGAGGTGAGAGAGAAACCTCTTTTGCTAGAGGAGTCCCGGGCACACAGAGGGAATGAGTAGAGCATATTGAACCCCCCGCCCTGCCCCCGTATATACGAGGCTGTCAGAGCAATTGTCTGCAGGGGGAGATAATTGGAGAGATGAACCAGAATCAGAACCAAAACCAGAACCAGAAGCACACAGTGGATGGCTCTGAATGCAGAAAAGGGAAATTCAGAGGCTCAACAAGGGGGAGGCAATGCATATATGTGAGTAGGAGATTCGTACAAAAAGAGTATTCTAACACCAAAGCAGAGGATAACTGGCAACATTTGCTGGACTGAAAAAAGCACTGATTGGCTTCTCCAGAGTGGAGCTTTAAACAAATGGAGTGAGGCAAGAGGTGAATAATAACACCCCTTCACTCCCCAGACAATGGGGACTCTGCCATCCTCATCCAGAAGTAACTCAGGCACTGGTGTACTCTGACTAGCTACGGCTAGAGACTCAAGTACCCTGATGGTTTCCCACCTTTTGGTCAGATCTACAAATATAGTGGAGAGTTGTTAACATTGTCCTCCTGAACTGCCGGCAAAGCTTGTGCCTACGATATCCCACTGGGACCCAAACCACATTGAGATTGACACGGACGTTTCTTGTCAATGGTGGGCAATAGCTTGTTCAGAAAGACTCTGCCCAGGGTGGCTACTGCAATCAACTTTCTCACGTTGGGTTTCCATTGTAAAGGACTTGTCTGAAGGGCTCATGCAGAGAATTCAATTTATATCATCCAGATAGGTGAAACATGAAGTGTACCTAACGAACTCCTGTGAGGGTGTAGCAGTCACCATGTTTGCCTTCACTTTTTTTCTGGTTTCTGGGAGAAAATGAATTAAAATTCATATGTTACAATTAAAAACCATTAACATCAAACATCAGAGAGAACAAGCAATTAGTTAATGTATTATTTAAGCCTTTACTACACTTCAGCTATCAAGGGCAATCATTCTTTCTGAGTAAAATGTTTTCTTTTCTTTTTTTTTTTCCTTGCCCATTATTAAAAGCTTAAGTGTTTACCAATAACTGCAAGTAAGTTTGGATTTGCTTCAATTCTACTCTAGGGAGCAATACTCTGACAGTATTTCCTGACCTAATACCTCAAATTATGGCATAGGGTTTAAAGCTAAATGTATTAACTTTGAAACACAAATAAAAGAATGACTCTACAAATTTCACTGTGGATTCTCTGCTGGACATCGATCCACCCATGATTCCTAAGCCCTGTTCTGTTCAGGGCACTATGCTCAAAGCTCAAAAGCTACTATGTAATATATAGTATAGCTATATACTTTGCTATGGAAATATAGTTTCTACCCTCCAGGAGTTTAAACTCTTTTCTCCTTTATGGTATGTAACTAGTCATTGATAATGACAATAATAGTAATAATTACCTGTCTATAGAGATTTCTAAAAAAAATTAAGGACTTTCATTTATATAATATAATCTTTTATTATTCCACTTAATATTTGGGGAATTCTTTGAAGTAGGAGGTAGATGGAAGCATTATCAGCCAGATTATATGAAGGCAAATAGTTGACCCCAGACATATTCAAGAACTTAAAGACACAAAATTAAATATGGAATGAAAACTAAGACATGAACTTCCGGACACATAATGAAGCAGTCTGTTTACTTACTAACTGAATTTCTAATGACATTACACTGCCACCTCTCCCTTATAGTAGTAGAAATGTTCTGTAATGGTAAGGGGATTTAGATCTTAGGATCTTTCAAACTAGAATAGAAAATTTTCTTGATTTTACAAGTCTTCTAGATTTATAGAGCAAATTGAACTGGGTATAATGAGCTAAACTTGGATGCCACCATTCTACTCCAAACATAATAAATTATACATAGAATATTTAAAAATTAAAAAATGTAGCTAAGTATGAAGGGAAGAAATGAAAATGTCAAGATGGCATAAATAAGAAGGACACTCAACTAAACCCATGAGAATTTGATGATAGAGAGGCCATGGAACTAACAGGAACTGCTAGGTGCCTGGGGACAGGGAATGAAATGCCTGACTTAGGACGGAGTTTGGGATTCAGGCAGCTGGTACTGGGCAATTGGCTGCTGTCCTGAAAAACTCAGATCAGTAGCTTGAGAAGTGCCATAGTAGCATGCAACTCATGCTGGGCTGTGAATGACTGATTCCCTAAGAAAGAAACTGGAATCCCATGTAACGTGCTATGTGCTAAATTCTCATGGGGTCATGGGAGGGGGGAGGCAAATTCATATTATTCAAGAGGCACAGGGACAACCTTTTAAAGTATTTGAGGGTATTGGGGCACATGGGTGGCTCAGTGGGTTAAAGCCTCTGCCTTCGGCTCAGGTCATGATCCCAGGTTTCTGGGATCAAGGACCACGTTAGGCCCTCTGCTCCACGGGAAGCCTGCTTTCTCCTCTCTCTCTCTCTCTGTCTGCCTCTCTGCCTACTTGTGATCTCTGTCTGTCAAATAAATAAATAAATAAATAAAAATCTTTAAAAAAAAAAAGTATTTGAGGGTATCTCTTTTGAGAAACCAAAATTAAAATGCCCCATTGCCAAAATTTTAAAGGAATTGCTAAAAGAATACAGAATATATAATTTCCCAAACAGTAGAAGGAAAAATGGGGGAGAAAAAACCCCCCTCCAAAACCATGACCAGTTAAAACATTAACAGAAGAGAGACAAAAAGAAAAAAAGGTAAATAAAAACATGCAATAACTTCAAAGAAATATGTCCAAATATATGTTATAACTATAAGTGGTCTAAATCCAGTAGTTAAACATAGAGATTGTCAGATTAGTTAAGAAAATAAAAACTGAATACATCGGGGCGCCTGGGTGGCTCAGTGGGTTAAAGCCTCTGCCTTCGGCTCAGGTCATGATCCCTGGGATCTGGGATCGAGCCCCACATCGGGCTCTCTGCTGGGCAGGGAGCCTGCTTCCTCCTCTCTCTCTCTCTGCCTGCCTCTCTGCCTACTTGTGATCTGTCTGTCAAATAAATAAATAAAATATTTGAAAAAAAAACAAAACAAAACTGAATACATCGAAAATCTGAAAGTACTAAAAAGTTGAAAATCAAAGAAAATAATAAATAAAAATAAAATGCATAAATACATGTTAATATAAATAGATATATTTCATATATACTTCATATCATTTAATATGATATGATATATGCTATATAAAGTAATAATATAATAATTATATAAAATATATTGCACATAATAAAAATGTATTTATACAGTAAATATTAACCTAATAAAACCTCAATTAAAGTTTATTAAAAACAGGAAGAAGGTATGTTAAGACCAAAAGCATTAGCAGAGATAAAGACGCTGTCTACATAATAACAAAAATGTATTTCACCAGAGAGCTATAGTAATTCTAAATCTGAATACCCAAAAATACAGAAAAGCAAAAACTAACAGAATTACATAGAAAACCTGAATTATTCATAATCTTTGCTGGAGGTTTTAATATACAACTCACTATAATAACTCCAGAAATTAGATATTAGTGAGAATAGAGAATATCTGAATAACACAATCAACATGCTGGACACAACAAATGGAAATATAATCTTATGTCCAACTACTGGAGAACACAAGTTCTTCTCAGGCATTTGTAGACCTTCGGCTGAAAACTGACCATGAAGCATGCTTTGTAAAGCAAGGCCATAAAGCAAGTCCCAGTATATTCCAAAGAAATAATAGCATAAAGCTCACATATCTGAAAAAGTGTAAATAACTTAGGAATCAATAAGCAAAAGGAAATCAAACAGTCTCAAATATTTGAGAAATTGAAACCCCACTTGTAAATAACTCATAGTTCAACAATAAATTATAGTCGATAATTAAAAATATTCAGAACCAAATACTAAAGGAACCATGATGTATACAAACGTGTTGGGTGTGGCTACAATGGTGTATAAAGAACATGCCTTAAATGTCTCTATCAAAAAAAATTGAGAATCAAAGAGCCAAGGATCCACTCAAAATCTGGAAAATAGAATAAACTAAAATTATGTATAAAATGACTTCTATTCTTGTCTATGATGAAAAAGATTACATAACACTAACCACACAACCAAGAATAACTATACAAACTGGGTGAAATTTTAAAAAGAACTGTTTGAAGGCATCAGAGACCAACCCACGTAAAGAGGACTTAAGAGTTCAAGATCTTAGAGAGTAGGTAAAGCCCACTGAGGGCAACATCACATCTGCCTCCATTTGTTTCCCTGAGGGGTTTTGCCGATTTGTGGAACAAGGAAGAGAAGCAGAAAGAAGCAGCTTGAGGTCTGCAATAGTCTCACTGAGGTGGAGAGATAGAAGTTAGAGTTCAGGTGGTCAAGATGGCAGGACCCGAGAAGCCCAAGCCTCAGAAAAGCGGGAGCTGCCCAAATGTGAAATTTGATGTGTACTTTTCCTTAGAGCTGTTTTTCATCCCCTAAGCTGCATACCCACGGGGCAAGGTGCCAACAATCTAAGTGGAAAGCAGCTTCTGTGAAGCTGAAGAACTTGACTGGAGGCTTTGGTTGGAGACAAAGAGGCTGGAGCTGGGACCTACCAAAATGGAGAAACCTTGGTTAACATCCCAGGTTTTCAGATGAGACACCTGAAGCATATGCTCTAGGCATGAAGGCTGTGCCCTGGAACAAAGGCAAACTGAAAATAGAGAGCTCTGTCCCCTCCAAAGCCTGAAACCAGCCTCAGCTGCATCCATGGGATCTGTCTATACTCTGTGCACGTGCCAGAAAAAACTGACATCCTCTCTGTAGAAAGGTAACATCATCCAAAGCCTTGACAATTTTCTCCTGTTAGACACGATGTCCAACATTCAATAAAAATTATCATAGATAGCCAGGAAGAGAGCCAAACGACCAAACAAAGTTAGAAATAAAAGACAATAGAAAGAGTCTTATAGGTGATCACAATATGATCGTATGCTCAAGAACACCAAGGGAAAGATGGAGTGTTTCCTCAGAGGGTGCATCAGAGATTGTAAAACAGTAATTACATAGAAACTTTAGACATAAAAGTATAATAAATATAAAGAATTTAATTGATCAATAGTGGATTTGACACAGTAGAAGAAAGGATTAGTAAATTGAAAGATGTTAATAAAAAACTCATAAGTTCAATATAAAACACAAATTACATTTCTATACATCTGTAATACCTATAGAATATAAAGTGTGGTTAAAAACAGAGTATCTAGCAATAAATGTAACAAAAGAAGTACAAGACTTTTATAAATTTATAAAGATTTAAATAATGGTAGATGGCTTCTGTGTTTAAGGATTCCACCAGGGCATCCCAAACTTCAATGTGAATATGAAGCCTCTGGGATCTTACTCAAATGCAGATTCTGATTCAGTACGCCTGGGGTGAGGTTCTAGATTCTGCATTTCTATTATTACTTTTTTTTAAGTTAAAAAAAATTTATTTAAGTAATCTCTACACCCAAAATGGGGTTCAAGCTCATGACCCCAAGATCAAGACTCACATATTCTTTGGACTGAGTCAGTCAGGTGTTCCTTAGATTGTGTATTTCTTATAACCTCCCACATGATGCTGGTCCACAAACCATACTTTGAGTATCATAAATTTAGAAGACTTAATATTATAACGTATTAATTTACATAATTACATAATATAACCATGTAAAATGCATACTTTACACTGATATTTCAATACAATGCCAGTTAAAATAGATACTTCTTTGATAGG